>NC_141537.1:87814141-88519141 GCF_021556685.1 Rattus norvegicus
ATCAAGAATTGACAAGTGGGATATCATAAAACTACAAAGCTTCTGTAAGACAAAGGACACTTTTGTTTGGACAAATAGCAACCAACAGATTGGGAAAAGATCTTTACCCATCCTACAACTGATAGAGGGCTTATATCCAAAATATGCAAAGAACTCATAAAGTTAGACTGCCGGAAAACAAAGAACCCTATTAAAAATGGGGTACATCTCTGCGGTCCAGACTGCACCAGGATCTGAAGGGACCCGGTCAAACAGCTCCCTGCACCCAAATCCTGTGAAGTCCTACTGATTATATATATATATGGAATTCAGGTTTATATGAGATACCTGTGTGAGAACTTGTGTTTCTCTTTCTGGGGTGCATTTGCTTTGGTACTCTTTTTCTGTGTGTTTTGTCCTATTTTGATTCCCTTATTTTCATTTATATTGCTGTTTATTTTGTTGTTTTGACTTAGAGGCCTGCTTCTTTCTAAAGAGAGAAAGAAATGGTGTCAATTTGTAAAGGGTAGGAGGTGAGGAGGAAATGGAAAGTAGAGGGAAGTGTAAAACTTTATCAGACTGTATCATATGAAGTTTTTTTCTCAGTAAAAGAAAAGCATCATTTTTAAACAGTTGGATATGGTGGCGAACACTTCTAATCCCTGAGCTGGAAAGACAGAGACAGGAGAAGCACATGGACTAGCATCTTGATACAGGTCTCAGAGAAAAAAAATGCTTTATTAAGACATCAGGTCAACGGGAACAGCACAACAAATAGAAACAGCAGGTGACAGTCAACATTGGTCTCCTGGCTTCCACGTGCATATATGCACACATAGTTCATCTGTGCACAAACATACATACATGCATACATACAAATGCAGAATGAACACATTTACAACATGTATGTGAATCTAAACAGTTTTTATATACCAATTGTTTAACGAGTGTCAAGGAATTGAAGTGCAAATAAACAGGCACATGATATTTTCATATAAAAGTCATTAAATAACTGGGAATAAACAAGGGACTTTAAATTCACATTATTTTTATGGATCCAGAGAAGTTATAACTATGGAATAGAAGTAAAGTTACAATAAAATATTTAAACTATTTTTGATAAGAGAGGGTAGATTAAAATCTTTTTCAGAGAAAGCTTAAAAAGTCACGAACAACAAGGATCTTCTTTTGTGTAAAAGTGGCAGCAAGGGAATATTCATTTTACAAAGTAAACAGGAGAAAGAATTCATGTAGAAATATCAACTTATTGTGAGCCATTAACTTGAAAATTCTATAGAATTTAGCAACAGAAATGTCAAAAGAATGTATATGTGTAATACCATAAATTTTAATTAAATCATATGAAGAATCCTGCTTTGCTACCCAAACCATCAATATTTAATTTTTACAAAAATCTATGTATTTATTTATTTATTCATTCATTCATGTATTCACTCATTCATTCATCCATTCATTCATTTAAATCTCAAATAGTGTTCCACTCACAAAGTTCCACTCCCCATTCCTCATCGCCTTCTCCTGTGAGATAGTGCTCCACCCCACTGTATCATCCCACCTAGACATATAATGTCTCTTCAGCATTAAGTGCATCCTCTCCAACTGAGGCCAGACAAGGCAGCTGTGTTGGGGAATGGATTCCATAACAGGTAGCAGGTTTAGGAAGAGGCACCACTTGTTGAGGGAATCCACATGGAGACTGAGCTGTACATCTGCTACATATGGGCTAGGGCCATTATATTTGAAAAGAAAATGTATTTTAGAAAAAAAATAATTGGTGCAGAATGATTCCTTATGGCCATGTGTAAGTTCAGTTCCAGGGGATGTCATGATATCTTCTCACCTCTGTGGGTCCCAGGAGTGCACACATACATACATGCTGATACAACACTCACATGTATAAATAAATAATAAATTAGTAAGTTTTTAAAGAAAAGAAGAAATTATTTTTTAACAAACCTCTTATGGTGCTTTGAGTGCATGAGTTTCAGCATAATGGATATTCTGTTATCAGAACTGATTTGTACTAAAGGACTAATTGTTGGATAGGCATACACCACAAACTTCTGAACACTGAGAACGAATGGGTCATACATCCACAGCAGGACTGATGTAGTAGAGATGATGAAGTCCACCCAGTACATAACCACAAAGAAAATTACCAGCAGCAAGATGGTCCGGGTGGCTCTTTTCTCAGGGGATGCTCTTAGGGTTCTGATGCTATGAAGATGCTTGCATTGCCTCTGATGTCTGTACAAGATAATCACCATGTATGCACTTGTGGACAGCATGACTCCTACAAGAAGCACATCTCTAGAGGTTGTTACTGTAAAAATAAATATTCTGATGATAGAGCTCATGCGGAGGAGTGTGCAGGATTTAGTAACCTGCATCTGGTCAATTTCACTCACATTAGTAAAGCCACGAACATAATAGATCCAGCTACCACTATAGGACAAACTGAAAGACCAAATACAGAAGAAAACATGGATCATATATTTTTTTAGTTTTTGTTTAAACTTTGCCAACAACGACGTACTGGGACTGATAGTGACAGCCTGGAACACACTCAGGAGGCAGGTAGTACAGATAGAGAGCCCTCTCATCACCCTGCTTATGTAAAAGGTTGCCTTACATTTGAAGTCATTATCAATGTTCAATGACTCAAATATATCTGTAAGGAAAATGTCCCCTCCAGTGAGGAACATCATTATGTGAATGAAGGTCAGTTGGCAGGAGACCAAGTCTGTGGGCTTAGGTCTGTGACCTAGGATTAGAAAAATGTAGATGCAAAGAAGAGATGAATTTGCTAAGATTCCAAGTCCAGCCTGGAAATAAAGGATATTCTTGAATGAGGACATAAGTGAAAATTGTATTCATCTTAAGAACATTGTGGAAGTTTTTTTCAAATATCTGAAAAAATAGAGTATACATCAAGCTTGTGAAACACTGGATAATAAAATTATATCCTCATTTTATATTTCATACTAGTTGATGATTGGCTTGTCTCTTTAACTTTTTATGTTCCACATTTTACATTTCTATATGCCTTTCATGTTTTTGCCTGTTTACATAAAATATTATGAAGAATAAATGCATTCAAACATATTTATACAGAATTTTTAATTTGTGAGCTTGTAGTGCCAAGTCTTATGCCTAAGAAATCCAATTCTGTCTATTTAAATTGTTTCATTTTATACTTAACATCTAAAACAGTAGTGATGAATACAGATAATCACGTTTGTATAACTGAATAAAACTTATGTTGATATGGGAAATAGTCACAGAAGATATCAAAAAAAAAAAAACCTGAGGAGAGTCCATACTCTTACTGTACTCTGTTTTATGCAAATATCTATGTTTTAATTCCTAATTCTAATGATAGAACTGTGCTAATTCATGATAATCCCACTATTTTGATTATCAAAATATCTTCCTCAAGTTACCTATTTTTATGTTCCTTTCTCAAAGAAATCCATAAACTGAATTTAAGACTAGTTACTGTTTGAGACAATTAGTGTACTTTCCACATCATGTAACCATTAATTATTATAAGTATTCATAGTTGAAAACCAGTTTAGTTCCTATTGTATCTTCAATTATGAGACTGATCTTCAGGTTTAAAAATCTAACTCCCAACTATGGTTGCAAATACCATTTTTATTTTCCCTTTGAAATAAAATCAGAAGTTTTTTCTTTTCAGCCATTCCTGTTGATATTTTACCTAACTACTTCTTTCTTCTGTATTTATCTCCCTCCACTCTCTAAGAAGCCCCCTTTCCTATTTTCCTGTTAAGATACTTGTGCCTTGAAATTCCTCTTTCCCTTGCTCCCACCTGCAGCCCTATTCTAGCAATGATGCCATTTTCCTTTTTTGGTTTCTGTAGTTACTACAAAATCACACCTGAAGATATAGCATTTGGAGACTTTAACAAAAGGGAATGTGACATTAAAAGAATCACTATTTTTCAAATATTATGACAAATTTGAACATGCTGAAGATGACCAGATTGTGATGCTGTTCAGGAATTTATAGTTTAAAAGAGATCCCTTCCCTTTCAATTGAAAACAAACTCCCCAGTGTTATCATATGTCATCAACACCCACACATGTCTCTTAGTTTCACTCAATAGTCTTACCTTTAGTGCCCATGTTTTTTATTTTACCTGGTTACCAGGATCAATTTATCATGGAATTAATTTGATTTAGTTCTTTAAAGTTAGCCTGTGATAAACAAAGTAAAAACAATTACAGTGACCCAGATTTCTGTGAGAAAAGGTATGCCTAATTATATTTTCCACTTCTCCAGTATAGTCCATATATATAAATACATGCATGCATAGATGTATAAAAATAATGCAGAAGATAGTGCCCAAGACCATCCTATAACATATCCATGAATTAGAAAGCATAAATCACACATTTTATATTTACATAACTTTTGCTCCTAAAAATCTTAAACTTGCAAAGGAATGAATTCATCTGAATTGCCAGAGTCCAACATCTGATCCTCTTACCAACATACATTTACAGTAGCTGTACCATGATGTTCTGTTTTTAAAAGCTCAAGTATACAGGATAAAGATGTAGCTCAGTGGTCAAGAGAACTTTTTGCTTTTGCAAAGTCATGGGTTTGATTATCGGCAACAATATGGTCATTCATGTACCATCTAGGACTATAGTTCAAGCAGATACATTGCCTTCTCTGACAAGGCACACAAGTGGTACACAGGTAATATATATAGGCGAAATATACTTATACATACACATACATATAAAGATTATTAATGGAAACAGCTCCAGGATCATAGTTAGTTCAAGCCTTGGTCTCCAAAATGTAGGAACTGTTCCCTAATTCTAATTTTAAAACTACAAATTGACAAACCATATACATATAAACTTCAATACTAATTATATGGTAACAGTTCATTAACATAAGACAAGTATTGTAAGTAATATAATAGATGATAATAAGATAAAAGATATTAATGTAAAATGTAAAATTAGCCCCTTCTACCTCATAAATTGGCATCTTTATTTGAGACTCCATGGAGGTGAGATTTGGTGGAAAAAAAGAACAAGGCTGACATGGGTTAAAACACAGATATATGCATTAAGAAAAATCATGTTTTATTTGAAAAGAAATTGGTAACACTCGTGGCTTTTGCATTAGTTTAAGCTGCAATATTTAGTTATAAGTAGTAAAAACCCTGAATATATCAATAAACATTAATAATAGTGGAGAAACCATCAGTTATTAAGTGACCCAGACCAAAACGCTAAACAGTTTGCAGCCAGCTGTCTGAAGAGGAGTACCACAGAAAAAGAAAGACACATACACACACACACACACACACACACACACACACACACACACACACACACACACAGGGACACAGAGAGACTAAGATAGAGAGAGACAGAGACACTAAGATAAAGAGAGACAGAGAAAGAGATATAGACGAAGGCAGAGGCAGAGAGAGAGAACCGTCTTCACACACAGCTCTACATTCTCTGTGAAGAGTCACTTAACCTCTTCCTTATTCCAATATTTTAGAACAATCTTGTTTTATGTACATATAGCCATCTTTTTATTGTTTTTGAAGATTCAATAATATAGGGAACAGATAATTATAGTACATCAAAAGTATTATTTTCATTTTAAGCTTTACCACATGTAGCATAATGAGCTCCATTACTGCTCAGAAAGAACATAAATGAGTATGTGATTTTCAGTTGACAAATGAATTTGTTGGCTGATGTACAGTTCATTGTCAACAACATGATGGTTTTAGGAATCTCAGCTAGAGGAAAAGCTTGGCCATTCAAATTAGTTCATGAACGCCTTACAAAAGAGATAGCCAGCAATAATACTTGTTACTTTTTAATAAAATAGTAATTATTACCTGATACTCTTAAATTGTTTGTTGGAAATTGAACTTGGCACAGGTTTAAATGGAAGCACAGAGCTACTGAGTAGGATGTTATAATCTCACAGTTATGAGCCAGTTCCCCTGAGATGAAGCAGCAGAGGTAACTCTGCAGAGACTGTGGGGAAGCAATCCTGTCAGAGCATTGTCACAGTGCATGGTGTAAGTTTGTTATTTTATTAGAATTCATTGAAATAGATTAAACAAATCTACATAAAAATTTGAAACTTATATGTTGTTAAGAATGCTTTATGCAATACTAAGCCATAGTTTAAAACTTTCCTAAGAATTCCTAGGTATATGCAAACTTAACAAACTAGAAAACTACTGAAATATATTAAATTAATATTTGTTTGATATATCTAGCTTATGTTTCATATAACTAAATGAATTTTACTACCTTCAACTAATATTAGCAATAATACTTGTTGGGTAAGTTTGAGGAAGATATGAGAATGTTCACTCGTAATTTGGTGTGTGTGTGTGTGTGTGTGTGTGTGTGTGTGTGTGTGAGCAAGAGAGAAAGAAAGAGAAAAAGAGATTATTGGACTATCAGATGTTAGAATAGACCAATATAGTATGTTCTGGAGTTGCTATCATGAATATGTTTATATCACTTGAGCTGGCTGAGAGACAGAGAGGTACATTAAACACTGTTCATGAAGTAAGATGAACTTAAGGGAAATGAATAATTAGTCCTCTGTTTTCTTGGTGACAGGATCAGATCCTGCCTATTGTCCCAGCATAGACTTTTAAGATAAAATACTGAAAACAAACTGAAAAGTCTGTAATACTTGAAAAATGAAAATTCTGTAAAGGCTAAAAAAACATAAACGTGTTTCTGACAACTTTTTTTTTATGTTTCTGATACTGTGTGGCCAGAGAATTAATGGCAGTTCCTGGCATTATTTATTCCAGGTTATTTAAATAATTTCATAATTATACATAACCATAATCTTAGAATCATCGGAGCACACTCTCAAGAAAATCCTCTGTCTTATATACTTGCTAAAGGTTGAGACTGGAGTTACATTTAAAATATTTATCAGTGTACAGTTATTGTAAAAGGTGATGGGTTTGATGATATTTTCACTTAATATAAAATACCTATTGATTATCTTCACCGTATGAGGCGTTCCTGTCTCTATTCACAATTCTACTGGACCTCTTCCTCTTCCCAATAACCACTTCTATTGTCACATATATAATAAAAAATCAAATTAAGTGAAATCCATGTTCTTATTAATCATTGCACTGATATTTTTATGTCTGCAAGCATCTCTTTTATTTGCTTATGTTAAAGTATAACTCAAAAGTAAAATTTTAAACAGAGACTTCTCTATTTATTAAAGAATTCTACTTTATTCTGACACCTACGTACAGCTCTCACTATAATGTAGAGAAAAAGAAACACTCACCCACTTGGGTCTTTGAAAGCATTTATGGAGACTGAGACCTGAAGAAGTAGTTATATGGAAGAAATATCATTAACTCATCTCCCTATACACCCACACTTATGCCATCTGGAGAAGGCAGTTTTGACTTCAAGGCTGTTAGAAATGGGCACCATCAAATGGAAAAAGTAAACTTCTCTAATTCCAGGAGAACAGTGGTGTAGACATAGTTGAGCTCAGGGTTTCCCATGTGTGTCCTATTCTCTCCAGGCATTAATTCTGTGTGTGGATGAATAGATACAGTCCTTGTTAACAACAAAAGTAACAGCAATAATATCCCATTGAAAGAAAGCAGAAAAACATTCCCAAGGTATGCAAACTACTTCCTAAGCATTCATGGTATCCTCCACACATACTTGACAGTGGTTTCATCGACTCAAATAAAAATCAACATCTGTTTTGCTAAAATTATGAAAATGTTATCTCCAACAAACATACTTGGGGAAAGCCATTTGTCTTACAGAGTAAACAGATGGGAGGTGATATAACTCTATTTTCAGCAGAAATCAGGCTGTTGGTCTAGAAATATGGTTCATTTGGTAGAGAGTTTAGAAGTATTGTGTATGTAGGACACCATGAAATAAATCAAATCTTGAAATTATAGGCACAGGCCATACAGAAAAATCCCAAGTCAGTGGTAAACAACAGACCTTCAATAAGATCATAGAAGAATACTGTCACAAACCCACATCCATACAAATATAAGAAGCACACAGAATACAAAAACGATAAGAACATTAACAAAAGTTTTATGCATCTAATAGGTAAAACACTAAGAACACAAAACAAAACTGGCTTGAAAGCTCTAAGAGAAAAACTGCAAGTGACAAAGAAAATCCATCAATGATAATGTGAACTTTCCTAATTGCAGATTAATGGAGAAGGAACAGTTGATTTCTCAAGTTAAACTTCCAAAGCCAGAAAAGTCTATAGCAATGCAATCTTAAGTCATAAATGACAGCTAATCTAAAATAATATTCTTAGCAAAACTAATGTTGTGATTGAAGACCAATTACAAATATCTACAACATCACAATACAGAGAAATAGACTCTCTCTCTCTCTCTCTCTCTCTCTCTCTCTCTCTCTCTCTCTCTCTGTGTGTGTGTGTGTGTGTGTGTGTGTGTGTGTGTGTTTGTGTGTGTGTGTGTGTGTGTTGTGCATTTCTATTCAGGTTACCAAACATAAGGAAATGTGGAAAGTAATATTTTGGGCTGAAGTTAGAATTGAGAGTAGCCGAGAGATGAAAATATAAAGGTACAGGTAGGAAAACACGAAGTATCACTGACAACACAACACCAAAAATCCACAGCAGAATGGCCATATCTAAAATACAGATTTAAATAATTATTCAAACATGAATGACCTCAATGCTCCATTCAAAATCAGAGACTAACTGAATGAATAAAAAATAAATTTTTCTGAAACACATCTTAGTATTAAAATGGCACCACCTTAGATTAAAGGGAGGAAAAAAGCTCTCCAATGGAAACAGGAGATAAAAGCACGTGCCATTATTTTAACATCTGCAAAAATAGACTTTGAACTAAAACTAAAAAGAAGGACCTTTCGTTCTGATCAAAGAAACACTTGTCCAAGAAGTTATTAGCATCCTAAATATATATATATATATATATATATATATATATATATATATATATATATATATATATATTCAACTCAAGGACAAATGATTTCATATAGAAGATAAAGTGCAACTGGATTAAGAGACACAGAGTAACATGAATCCATTAACAATAGGTGATTTCAGTACCCAACAGGAGGCATGTCTTAGACTTGTGAACTTTACAATATGAGAATTGTAGAGGGCCGCAATAACATTTGCAACCACTAGTTGGCGCTGTCTTCCACTGCGCCCCACGTGGTAGGTCAGGATAGTCTCCGCCATTGCAAGATGGCGCCAACCTTCGCCGCGCCAGCCGGCCCCCCCTTTCAGGTAGTTAACTGTGCGCATGTGCAAGAGTGCCTTCGTGCCAGGTATTTGCCCACTCCGGGGCGTGCCTTATGAGATCATGGGTAACAACCAAACAGGTGTGGGTGCGCTACACGAGGGTTTTATAAGCGCACCATGTTGGCGCGGCGTGGCTTTTCCTCTTCTAAGATTAATAAAGTGGTCACAGTAAGGATTTCTAATGTCCGCGTGCTCCTTGCCGGCGAAAAGTCGCGTGCGGGACATTTGGTGCCGAGAATCCGGGACACAGAAAGCTACATCATCGCCGGTGCCAAGAGGAAGCCTCCGTTTCACGGAAGAAATCCAGAAGCTGTGGAATGCAGGTAAAAAGAACTCTGAGAGACAATGCTTAGCTCTGATCTGCTCCAGCTCAGTCCCCTGCCGGACGCGGCAGGTGCCGCTATGGTTGCTCTGGCAACCCTCGAGTTGTTTCTATTGACCTTTGAGTTTCTAGCTACCGCCAAACGGCGTCAGAGGTCGCGTGGGAACTGCCCAGCTGTAACAGCAAAGCGGAGAGCGTTGGGGGGAGGGCAAGACAGTGCATCAGAAACAGGGTTAGATAACGAATTAAAGAGTTTAAAGGGAAAAAGTGCACTTAAGAAAAGAGACCCTCCTGAGGACCTTAGATCCGCAGGAGAGAAAAATTGGGGAAAGAATGCCCCGGGTGAGAAGGGAGGAGGTAAAAGGAACACAGTATTTTGGGAGAAAAACTTTGTCTTAGTGCTTATGAAAGGTGTAATTAAGCTCCCGCGCCGGCTCTGGGGACGCAGCGGCGTCCGGGCGCTGACGCGACAGCTTTACAGAGTCATACTGATCAGATTTGATAGAGGCAGACCGCCTGAAAATTAATTCAGGAGAATCAAACAAAAGGACATCTCAGTGCCCGTGCACAGCCTGATAGAGTTAATGTAATTGGGTTGTGAGTAAAAATATTCAGGACTGTGTTTCACTTCCATACCATTGGCGAATGTCGGTCGTACTGCTCAGATATCTCTCAGTATCTTACAGAAATTGGGTTTCAACACGTTGGTGGACTAGTCCAGGAATTGAGACAATCCATCGCCCATATCAGCTCCACTCGAGTGGATAGTCGCCGTGAACACCATCTGGCTTTTTCCCCTCTTTGTCTATTGTTTGTCTCTGGTGCACCAGGATGTCCCCATGTCTGTCAGTGTATGTCTGTGGTTTTTGTTTCTCGTTGTCTAAAAGTTTTATGTTTCATGTTCAAAAGAAAAAATGGTAAAAACTTTATGTGCCGGTCATGCACACCTTGACTTGGTTTTAACTCGTTTCAAAAAGGAACAAATGAATAAAAAAGTTTCAATCAGGTTTTTAAAGCCCTGTGCCTAGAGCCAGGTGTCTAGATTAGCTGGAGAAGCTGACCAGAGGCTAAGCGTCTACACGAGCTGATCTTAAACGCGCCAACAGCTTCTTCATACAAGAGTTGATAGCTGTTTCTCTTAAAAAAATCCCTGACTTATTACTTGACTCAACAGGTGACAAGGTGCTTCTCTTAAAATTATAGGTAAAAGGGTAAAAATGATGTTTGGTCTATATATTAAAGATAGGTGTAGCCACTTCAATTTTGTTTCTCATTGGTTTTAAATGTATAAATATGCTCTACTTGCCTTGGTTATGGACTATTGGCTTTCAAGTTATTAGATATGGTTATAAGGGTATAATATTGGTAACAAAAAGTTGACATAAAGCTGGTAATCTGGATGGAGTCATTCTAGTTAACATGTGACATGAGCCAACCCAGGGAAACAGGTCTAAATTGAGGTAATATTTTTATGGAACTCTTATCCTAGAAACCAGGCTTCTAAAAGAATTTAGGACATTGTCCCTTGTTGAGGTATTGGAGACCACACCATTGTGCATCCAAATGTAAGAATTGACAGTCAAACTTTGTAACATAATAGATAGACCTGGGGTGCCTTGGAGAATAGATTGTTTGTTGGAGGTTGAGTTTTGCTTTCCAAAGTTGTGGCTTGCCCTGAAGTTATCTATATTTTAATGCTAATTTCCACTGCCCAGAGAACAGCTGCCTAGTCAAGTACTCAGAATTCAGGTGACCTCGTGGCTGTGTTCTGGTGTTACAAAGAGAACTTAAAGATTGTGATTTAGGATTGCCAGTGTTACATTGGCTAACTCAAACTTATTTTTAATTAAGGAAAAATCAAACAGGTAGAGACTGTTACAGGATTTATAAGGATTGATGAGGTTTTAGAACTTGTGAGAGCATTACAGCCAGTTTCCTTACTCCAACTGCCATTTCAAGACAGATTTAGAGGATTGATTTTATACAATTTGTTTTCGTCATAACAATTGTGAGTTTTCCTTTCGTGAGCTTGCTTATAGTTTTAGAGAGCCCATAAAGTGATATCATTAAGAATGGCTAACAGCCTCATATTAGGTAGTTTTGTTGCTTCTTCAGTGTAAGAAGTTAGAACTTAAATCTTTCAATGTACATGGAAATTTTTATTACAAACCTTTGCTCTCAAAATGAGCTTTAATATTTGGGGAGTAGCTGTTACACTACTCCAGATAAGAATATTTAAAGCTAATTTTAAGCTTCTAAAGATATGTTAATTGGCTAAGTACCTCACCTTACCAGAGGACTTAGGTCTTTGTTATACACATTGGAGATAAAGCTTCAGCTGTGTTAGTACAGAGTTCTGGACTAGAGTCATGGAAGTATTTTAAATAGAAACCTGGTAAAACATATCTTATTCCAAACAACAGTTAATTGGTTACTACTAAATACTGATATTTGGCGTATTAAATACACAAATTTTTCAGACAAAATTGATAATTTTACTCTTTACATGCTTTTGTACTTCCTACATATTTGTGCGTACAATCCATAGGAAATGGGCTTAGTACATTTATAGGTGGTTCATCTAATGAAAAAGCTACATATATGATTAGATTACTTGTTTATTCTCTTGAGTTTCTATTGCTTCAACACAGATTATTAAATTCCATGCTTTAGCCACTGTTTTTAATATGTTAAAAAATCATGCTTTCTATTCATATACTGATAGCCAATGTGTGGCTTGTGGTTTACAATTGATTTCAATTACTTAATGCTTTATTAGAGGCAAGTTTTCTACATGAAATCAGTGAGTGATTTCAGTGTAAATGTCTGACAACTCACTGTCCCTTCAGTGCTCTGGCTCAGACAACTAAACAAAACCATAGACCCAGCTCTTTAAAAATGGTAATAGAGTTGATAACACACCCTCACGAAAAGAAGAAGACTCCATTTGTTTACTTTCAACTCCCAGCCTCACCCTGCCAGCTCAGAGATTTCTAGGAAGACTGAATCTGGACAATATTTACAAGATTTGACATTTCTAATTAATGCTTATGTTTAGGTAAATAAAGTTTGTGAGGTGCTAAAAAATGGCTTAGTGGTTAAGAGCACTAAATACTGTTCCTTTATAGGACATTTAAAAACTCAAACTAGATTGCCTGGGCTCCTTAACAAGGGAGAACTATCTAACAGACAGATTATAGGCCTTACATAAGAACAATTAGTGAAAAAAATCTCATTCTTTATATATCCAATACAATTATGCTGGAGACAATAATTTGGTATACAAGTCAATTTATAAATACAAGTGCTCAGTGTCCTCAACTTAATCCTCGAGGACTTACCTTAATAAATAATATCTTTATCTTAATAAATAAAAAGGGGGAGTTATCCCTGTATGCTAAATAATGTTCCTTTTATTTCAATTTTAAAAATTTGGATGCCAAAGTTTATGGCACCCTACAACTAGGCATACTCCTGCCTAGGTGAAATAGAGAGATCCACTTATTGACATGTTCCTGTCCAGATATTTTATATGGGGAAGAGGGAATGTTTGTGTTTTTTCTACAGGATGCTGCAGGAGTGTGCCAGCTGCCTGAGTGTCTGGTGAGACATGCTGATCCTGGGAGCATGAAGATTCAGCTCTCGTGGTTCGGGTCCCTGGAGTCATTCCTCTGCCCTGAGAGGAAGATAGAAGATTCCCCTTCATCCTTTGTCATCACAGAGATTTTGCCGTTGCTGCAGTCAGTGTTACCGCTGCGTGTGTTCCCGTCCCATTTTGGCCTACGCTCAGACTCTATACACTGCTGCTTCCTGGAGAAGACTGGACTCCAGCTGTTACCCCTGTCCTTTCATTTCCCTGGTGACTCTTGCTGCCTTAACTGGTAACTGGTGTTGTCATTTTACAGACTGTAGCTTCACAGAAAGCTACCTGTGTAAAGCTACAGTGACTGGAGACCTCTGTCCTGGTTATACAGATCTCAGAAATGGTTCCATTGTCTGCTGGTTGTTCCAGAGAAGAATGACTGATCCTGAATTGTCCTGGAAAAGACCTTGACACTTTCGCTGCTATTGTAGCAGCCATTACTGCTGCAGACATTGTGTCTGCAGTGTCTGGAGTTATCCTCCCCCAATCTATTGTTAGACAAGTACAGTGGGTGAACTTTCTACAGTAGTTACTAACAATTGGGAATTCTAAATTTTATTATAAGAGCAGCTTGACTACGGTCCTTGGTGGTAACAGCTGAGGAGGACCATATGAGGTGCCCACTACTTATCGGGAGTGGCTCTGTTTGATGCAGCCCTATGCTGTGGATCAGTATTCATACCATGGTTGGTTTACAAACTCAGATCTCAACAGTAACGTGACAAGGCTGTTATCACTCAAGCACTTGTGGCCATTGTACAAGGGGCCTCCCCTGGAATTTGGTTATCTTGTTCAGGATTTACTCTGTATCTGAGTTCCCTGCTCCTGCACCCCATGGATCTGTGGGTCTATTGCACTGGGAGGAGAGGGATACTCTCTGTATCTGAGTTCTCTGCTCCTGCACCCCATGGATCTGTGGATCCATTACACTGGGATTGAGAGATACTCAGTGTTCCTTTGATCAGCCCTTGCACATCGCTGAAGTTTCCTCATTACACGAGATAGGGTGATCATTTCTACTATAAAATTATATAAATTATAAGGGTGAGATGTAGAGGGCCGCAATAACATTCGCAACCACTAGTTGGCGCTGTCTTCCACTGCACCCCACGTGGTAGGTCAGGATAGACTCCACCATTGCAAGATGGCGCCAACCTTCGCCGTGCCAGCCGGCCCCCCCTTTCAGGTAGTTAACTGTGCTCATGTGCAAGAGTGCCTTCGTGCCAGGTATTTGCCCACTCCGGGGCGTGCCTTATGAGATCATGGGTAACAACCAATCAGGTGTGGGTGCGCTACACGAGGGTTTTATAAGCACACCATGTTGGCGCGGCGTGGCTTTTCCTCTTCTAAGATTAATAAAGTGGTCACAGTAAGGATTTCTAATGTCCGCGTGCTCCTTGCTGCCGAAAAGTCGTGCGCGGGACAGAGAATTAGGGTATTTACCTTTCTCCAGGAACTTGAGCACTTGGGAAGTATTAGAAATTTGTACCTGTTCCTTCCTTCTCTTTCCCACCATTACCTTTTTCACTTTCTTCTGACTTTTTCTTTCTATTTCTCCCTGTTTACAGAAGGGATAACATAATTAATGAAAAGAATGAAGGAGAAAAGGCTATGGATGAGTGTGAAATGATCAACATATGGGTTTTGATGTAACATTTACCTTTTGGAGTCTGGATAACTGGAGATCTTATTAGAGAATTGCAGGGATACAGAGAGACTCTTAGTAGGGGACTTGTAATTTTCCTATGGAGTAACCATGAAAAAGAGTAAGCTATAGATAGGCATGATGCAAAATTAGCACCTATATTCAAAATTAGCATGAACTTACTTGATATCTACTCAAAGAATGAAAGTACATCCATGTTTTGGATAATTTTATGTCTTGACACAAGCTAAATTTCTGAGATAGGAACCTCAATTAAGAAAATGTCTCCAAGGGACTTGGTCTGTGATCTGGATGTAAAGCTGATAAAATAAATCAATGAAAAAATTAGGAGAAAGAAAGTGAAAATATCTCCAAAATATCTAACTGTAAATATGTCTGTAGGGTACTATGAATGATTGGTGGGGGAGATACATGATGCCATCCTGGGCTTGTGGTCCTGGCTTCTAAAGGAAAGCAGGATGAACATGACACATATTGCAAACCCTAAGCTGCACCCTTCCATGGCTTCTAGAGTAACTCCTGCCTCCAGCTTCCTGCCCTCTTTGTATTTTTGTCCTGTCCTCTTCAGACAAAATATTAACATGTGGAAGTATAAGGCAAATAAATCTTTTCTAACTCAACTTGCTTTTGATCATGATGTTTGTCACATCAATAGTGAGCCCAAATCAAGTTGATATTGATGTATTCCTTTGAGAGATTGTGGACATGCATTGGAACTTTGGATTAGCAAGTTTACTGAATGTTGAGAACTTGGTTGACTGTACTCTAGGAGTTTGGACTCTAAGAGAACAGTATGGATGATGGAGGCCTGGCTTTTGTATTTTCAGAGGACAGTTTAAAGACGCTATCAGGGCCATTTGTTATCGAATGAAGATTCCACAGTTCTGGTTATCTGCTTATGCTATAGATGAGTATGAAATGATCAACCTATGGTCTTGGATGTAGCATTTACCTTTTGGCATCTGATAACTGCAGATCTTGTTACAGAATTGCAGAGATCCAGAGAGACTCTCAGTAGGTGCAGATGCATCAACTCTTATTAACAAGAAGCAAGAACTACTGAAGTTGTTTTCTTTGCTGGAATACTCTATTCTTATCCACAGGGACTGAGAAATTAGTGGTGATTGCAAAGACACCAGCATCATTGAGTTAAAAACCTTAAAAGTATTCTTGACAGTCATCACACAAAATCTGTGTTCTAGACACAGGTAATCAATTTGATAGTGTACAAGTCACCCAGATGGTGTGGGTATTGTAGGATTTGAAGAGATAATGGGAGCAGCTACATTCCTGGCACTTTTGAAATTCAGATGGATGTACTGATACCTGTGGACCAGTGGCTCCTATGGTCATCGAGGAAGGGGACTGTAGATAAAGAATTACAGGACAGGGTGATTAAGCCAAGGATAGTTGTGGATGGATAGGGGAAGCTGCAATATTTATATACACAATATAGCATCCAAAATAAATGTGATGGATTTCGCAAAAGATGGCTTACTGCAAAGGATAAGGGTATGGCTGAGATCCCTTTGTTTAATGGTGATAAAAAGCTTTTTAATTTCAGTGTATTTGTTTTATTCAAGTGGGTTCAATATTTACATCTAAATTTCCTGGTAAAAGAGAAATGGCTTAGTTGTAAAGATCCATTGCACACTTTCAGAGGACCCAATTTTAGTACTTAGCACACACATATTGAAGCCTGAATCAAGAGTTTTACTGAGCCTTCCATTCTCCATCTGCACCCAGAGCTGCAGTTGTTCCAGAGCCCTTTGACACAAAATCTGCCTTTAGAGAGCAGGTCTGTGAGGAGCACTCTCCCTCCTACACCCACAGCCTACAAGTAGGACACCATTTTCTCTCCAATGACGGTCCAAGGAGAGACCAGATGGGAGTGCATAGGTCTTGTAAGCCACAGAGCAGCCTGAGAAGGCACTCTTCTGGTCTCCATCTTTGCGCAGATCTAGGGATATCCCACAACCCTCAGACACAAAACCTGTCACAGACAGGTGGTTTGCCAAGAGCACTCTCTCTCCTAAACCCACAGCCCACAGGTGGAACCCCACTTTCTCTCCATCGACTCTAAGGAGAGATAGGCCAGGAGTTCACAGGGTGAGGGAACCACAGGGTGGCCAAGGACAGCACATTTGTGGTCTCCACTGTGCCCAGAGTTGGGGTTGTCCCACAGTTCTCTGATCCATAAAACAACCCTGAGAGTGCTGGTCTCCCAGAAGTGCTCTCACTCCTAAGATCAGAGGCTCACAGGTCCACAGCAAAGACAAGCTCTGGTCAGAGACAACAAGACCAACTAACATCAGAGATAAGCAGATGGCAAGAGGCAAGTGTAAGAACCTAAGCAACAGAAACCAAGACTATTTGGCATCATCAGAACCCAGTTCTCAACCACAGCAAATACTAGATATCCCAACACAACAGAGAAGCAAGATTTTGACTTAAACTCACATCTTGTGATAATGATAGAAGACTTTAAGAAGGACATAAATAACTACCTTAAAAAAATACAGGATAATACAAGTAAACAAGTAGAAGCCCTTGAAGAGGAAACACAAAACACCCTTTATGAATTACAGGAAAACACAACAAAACAGGTGAAGGAATTGAGCAAAACCATCCAGGATTTAAAAATGGAAATAGAAACAGTAAAGAAATCACAAAGGGAGTCAACCCTGGAGAAAGAAAACCTAGGAAAAATATCAGAAGTCATAAACACAAGCATCACCAACACAACACAAAAGATTGAAGAAAGAATTTCAGGAGTAGAAGATACCATAGAAAACATTGACACAATAGTCAAAGACAATGCAAAAAGCTTCTAACCAAACAGAAATCCAGGACACAATGAGAAGACCAAGCCTAAAAATAATAGATATAGAAGAGAGCAAAGATTCCCACCTTAAAGGGCCAGTAAATATCTTCAACAAAATTATAGAAGAAAACTTCCCTAACATAAAGAAAAAGATGCCCATAAGCATACAAGAAGCCTACAGAACTCCAAATAGTTTGGACCAGAAAAGAAATTCCTCCTGTCACATAATAGTCAAAACACCAAATATACACAGAAAAAGAAAAAATATTAAAAGCACTAAGGGAAAATAGTCAAGTAACATATAAAAGCAGATCTATAAGAATTACAGCAGACTTGTCAACAGAGACTATAAAAGCTAGAAGATGGACATATGTCACACAGAACCTAAGACAACACAAAGACCAACTCCGGCTACTGTATCCAGCAAAACTTTCAATTAGCATAGATGGAGAAGTCAAGATATTCCATAATAAAACCAATCCAACCCTACAAAGGATAATAGATGGAAAACTCCAGCACAAGGAGGGAAACTATACCCTAGAAAAAGCAAGAAATTAATCTTGTAACAAACCCAAAATCAGAGAGCCACACAAACGTAATTACACCTCTAACAACAAACATAACAGGGAATAACAATCACTATTCCTTAATATTGCTTAACATCAATGAGCTCAATTCCCCAATAAGAAGACAGACTAACAGAATGGATATTTAAACAGGACCCAGCCTTTTGCTCCATACAGGAAATGCAACTCTATGAGTTGCCCTGGGGCTGTTTGTATTTTGATGTTAATTAAGATTCCCCAAGAGGAGCTGCCTAGCAGTAGGAGTGAAACAAATACTTAGTTGACTTCTTCTGGATCTTCTCCCCATTTTAACTTGTAAAATAAAGGCTAGAGAAAATGATTGGGCAGGAGAAGGCAAGGTAGAACTGAAGAATTCCAGGGATTGAGAGGGAGGGATAAGGGGAAGACTGAGGAGGGAGAGGTGAAAGGGAGATGGAGATGAAGCACATGGCCTGAAGAATCTGCAAGTTATAAGGTATCCCATACTAGGGAATAGAGTAGTGTAGTGGTAGATCTGCCCAATCTAGGCATCCAGTGGCGAAAAGACAGAATTATCAACAAACAGTACACGTTTAATTGGAGGTCAGCATGTAGAAGAATGCAAGTTGATCCATTCATATTTCCCTGTACAAGGCTCTACAAAAGTGGATCAAAGACCTTCACTTAAACCCAGATACACTGAAATTAATATAAGAGAATGTGGAGAAGAACCTCGAACACATAGGCACAGGGGAAATTTTGCTGAACAGAACACCAGTGGCTTATGCTCTAAGATCAAGAATCAACAAACAGGACCTTGTAAAATTGCAAAGTTTCTATAAGGCAAAGGACACTGTCAATAGGACAAACAGCAACCAACAAATTAGGCAAAGGTCTTTACCAATCCTATATCCAACAGACAGCCAATATCTAATATATACAAAGAACTGAAGAAGTTAGACTCCAGAGAATCAAATGATCCTATTAAAAAATGGGGTATAGAGCTAAACAAAAAATATCAGCTGCAGAATATCAAACGGCTGCGAAGTACATAAAGAAATGGTCAACATTCTTAGTCATCAGGGAAATGCAAATCAAAACAACCCTGAGATACCACTTCACAGTAAAATTGGAACCCTCCTCATGGCTGGTGGGTTTGCAAGCTGGTACAACCACCCCGGAAATCAGTCTGGTGGTTTGTCAGAAAATTTGACTCAGTTCTACCACTCCTGAGCATACACCCAAAGGATGCGCCAACATATAATCAGGTCACATGCTCCACTATGTTCACAAGAGTCTTATTTTTAATCGCCAGGAGCTGACAAGAACCCCAATATCCTCCAACAGAAGACTGAATACAAAATATGTGGTACATTTCCACAATGTAGAACTACTCAGCTATTAAAACCAATGACTACATGAAATTCTTAGGCAAATGGATGGACTTAGAAAATATTATCCTGACTGAGGATACAGAAGAACATACATGGCATGCACTCACTGATAACTGGATATTAGCCCATGAATAATTTCATAGATCATATGAAGCTCAAGAAGAAGGATGACCAAAGTGCAGATGCTTGAGTTCTTCTTAGAAGGGAGAACAAAATACAGGAGGAAATATAGGGAGAAAGAGTAGAGGAGCGACTGAAGAACAGTCATCTAGAGACTGCCTCACCTGGGGCTCAATCCCATATGCAGTCACCAAATCCAGTCACTATTGCTGATGCCAAAAACTGCTTGCTGACAGGAGCCAGGTGTGTGTGTCTCAGCTCTGCTAGAGCCCTACTGACACAGATAAGGATGCATGCAGCTAAACCTTTGGACAGAAAAAGGGGCCCCAATGGAGGAGTTAGAGAAAAGACTGAAGGAGCTGGAAGGGATTGCAACATCATTGGAAGAATAATATTCTATTCCTGTGGGGAATTTTTGATAAATCACATGTGCATTAGAAGATGAGAAAATAATTCCAAACAAAATTCAGGGGCATACTTCCTTGGTAAAATTTCTAGGGGTCCATTTTAGGTGGTTCTAGAAATATTCCTTCTATGGTGAAATGTAATTTTCTATGCCTGCTGCATCCTATGACCAAGAAAGAAACAGAATGCTTAGTGGGATTACATAGATTCTGGGGACAGCACATTTCTTTTTTTTAAGGTCTCATTATTTATTTGTTACTCTTAAAGGAGTTATTTTTAACTGGACTCAGATTTAGAAGTAGAACCTCTCAGCGAGGACAGCCTACGTCTCTTGGCAATCAGTTCCTGGTGCTTTTCTTTGGCTTCCTTCATTCTCTTGGCCAAACTTTAGCATATTCTGGAGCCTCCTCCTTGTTTTTCTTAGTGCGTTGCTTCTTCAGAGCAATATGTTGGCGTTTGTGTTGCATGACACGGGGAGTAACAAGACTCCGAATCTTGGGCGTTTTGTTCCTGGGCTTCTTACCTTCTTTGTTTAAGGGCTTTCTGACAACCTGATGGCAGACATCATCTTCTTTGGAGAGATTAAAAAGCTTTTGGATTCTACTAGCTCTTTTAGGTCCTAACCAACAAAGCATAGTAGTATCTGTCAGTCCTGGAATATCCTTCTCTCCTTTTTTTTACAACAACGAAGTTGAGAACACTCAGGTTGGAATCCACAATGCATCTGCAAACAGACTTGTGCTTCCTCTCTCCAGCTCTCCTTGGTCTATAACAAGAATGCCACTTACTCAACCGCAGGCGCACTCTGCCATGGGTCAAAATGCCTTGCTTCATGGGAAAACCTTGCTTGTCATTTCCACCACTGATCCGGACCACATAACCCTTCCAGTCTTCACCAAGAGCATCAGCAGCTGCTTCTGTGGCCATGTGCTTCTCATAGAACGTACTAAGGTTGCATTCATCATCCACTTGTATGAGTTTCTGACAGCCAGTGGCAGAAAAGGAGATATTCAGCTTCATCTTGACACAGCCGACCGACTAGCAGCACATTTCTTACTTGTACACTTTACTCCATCCCATACACAAAGACACTTGGAAAACCTCTAGCTTTGAATAGTGCTTGAATAGCATAATATTCTTCCACAAGTCTGTACTATGGTGCAGGCTGCTTTCACCTTGAGCCAAAGATCGAACAGACTCAATTTACCTGCAATTTCAGTAGCAGATAAGAATCCTCTTTGGAGCCTTAGTAGAACCCTGGATGTGAATCACAGTGGAAGCACTTGGGATTTGGGTGGTGGGAATCTTCCACCATCTGCAGAAAAATAATCTCCCTTTGGGTGACAAGTTCATGGCCTGTTAATAAATCTTAGATGAAGACAAACATTTGACAGAGGGCTATCAGATTACCATGAGATTCTAGCTAGCCATATAGGGTTGGTGTTATCTGTCCAATCAAGTTACGAAGTAGAAGTGGTATATATCTAATAACGCCTCAGGAAGTTTCTTCTTTCATCATGGATCCATGATTGTATTATGAGGTGTGACTTATGGTCAGACGACTAAAGAGGATAATGCAATATGCAGGCATCACCTGGAAAAGTAAAACAACAGTATCATAACCTCTTTCTGAGACAATCATGGGAGATAATAAGTTGGTGTGCTCCTTTTGTGAACCCCAAAAGACCACCAAGGAGCCAATTCTGATGCAATCACCCTAGGATCTCTTTATTTCAAGCTCTAGCTTAGGCTACTCAGCTATCTCCAACATACTAGGACTGGAAGGTGGAGCCCAAGCTCTCAGTGGGGTAATGTTTAATAGGAAATGGCAATCAAGGGAGGGGTTTTTCAAGCATGGCACACATCTGATTGGGAGGTTACTATGGATTTTTCTTACCCTTTAACATAATTGGTTTGTGTTGGGAACCAAACCATAAAATTAACTTCTGCTTTTCTTTGTGATTAGTGGATCTTAGGAAGTGAAGTGCCAGGGGAAGGCTTATAACCTGGAGGCAAAGGTATGTTGGGGAGTAACCTGGAAACTAGTGCTAGGTGCCGGCTCATTAGTTAACTCAAGCTAAACATTAGGTCAGGGTTTTGAAGATCGATTCTGACCCCAAAGGTCTGGTTTCTCAAAGTGAAGAAACTTTTATGTAGAACATCAGGAATTACATATGGTTCTATATTTGGCACAGAAGGAAAAATATCCAAATGTGCAGTCATTTACTGATTCATGTGATGTAGCCAGTAGATTGGATAGAAAATGAAATTTTTAAAAATTTTTATAGATATATTTCTTTACTTACATTTCAATTGTTATTCCCTCTCCCGATTTCCTATCCATAAGCCCCCATCCCCTATCCTACTCCTTCCCCATACGGGTATTCCCCCATACATCCCCTAATTGCCTCCCCATATCCCCCTGCACTGGGGGTCCAACCCTGGCAGGACCAAGGGCTTCCCGTTCCACTGGTGCCCCAACAAGGCTATTCTCTGCTACATATTCTGTTGGAGCCCTGTGTCAGTCCACGTAACGTCTTTCGGTAGTGGTTTCGTCCCTGGAAGCTCTGGTTGGTTGGCATTGTTGTTCTTGTGGGGTTGCAAGCTCCTTCAACTCTTTCAATCCTTCCTCTAATTCCCCCCAAGGGAGTCCCGTTCTTAGTTCAGTGGCTTACTGCTAGAATTGACCTTATTGTACATGCTCTCGATGTGTCTCTAAGGAGAAATCTATATCTGGTGCCTTTCAGCATGTATTTTTTACCTTCATCAATCTTATCTAGTTTTGGTGGCTGTATATATATGGGCCACATGTGGGGCAGGCTCTGAATGGCCGTTCCTTCAGTCATTGCTCTAAACTTTGATTCCATAGCCCCTTATATGAATATTTTTTTCCAGTTTTAAGAAGAAGTGGACCATGCACATTTTAGTAATCTTTCCTCTTGAGCTTCCTGTGGTCTGTGGATTGTATCTTGGGTAATTCGATCTTTTGTGCTAATACCCACTTATAAGTGACTGCATATCAATTGTGTTTTTCTATGATTGGGTTACCTTACTCAGGAAGATAGTTCATTCCATTTGCCTATGAATTTCATGAAGTCTTTCTTTTTGATAGCTGAGTAGTACTGCTTGTGTAGATGTACTACACTTTTTTTTTCACATCTTTATTAACTTGGGTATTTCTTGTTTACATTTAAAATGTTATTCCCTTTCCCGATTTCCAGGCCAACATCCCCCTAACCCCTCCACCTCCCCTTCTATATGGGTGTTCCCCTACCAATCCTCCCCCCATTACCACCCTCCCCCAAACAATCCCGTTCACTGGGGGTTAAGACTTGGCAGGACAAAGGGCTTCCCCTTCCACTGGTGCTCTTACTAGGCTATTCATTGCTACCTATGAGGTTGGAGCCCAGGGTCAGTCCATGTATAGTTTTTGGGTAGTGGCTTAGTCCTGGAAGCTCTGGTTGGTTGGCATTGTTGTTCATATGGGGTCTCAAACCGCTTCAAGCTCTATCAGTCCTTTCTCTGAATCCTTAAACGGGGGTCCCGTTCTCAGTTCAGTGGTTTGCTGCTGTCATTTGCCTATGTATTTGCAATATTCTGTCTGTGTCCCTCAGGAGAGATCTACATCCGGTTCTTGTCAGCCTGCACTTCTTTGCTTCATCCATCTTATCTAGTTTGGTGGCTGTATATGTATGGGCCACATGTGGGGCAGGCTATGAATGGGCATTCCTTTAGCCTCTGTTCTAAACTTTGCCTCCCTATTCCCTCCCAAGGGTATACTTGTTCCCCTTTTAAAGAAGAAGTGAAGCATTCCCATTCTGGTCTAACTTCTTGAGTTTCCTGTGGTCTGTGCATCTAGGGTAATTCGAGCATTTGGGCTAATATCCAATTATCATTGAGTGCGTACCATGTGAGTTTTTATGTGATTAGGTTACCTCACTCAGGATGAAATTCTCCTGTTCCATCAATTTGCCTGTGAATTTCATAAAGTCATTGTTTTTGATAGCGGAGTAGTATTCCATTGTATAGATGTACCACATTTTCTGTATCCATTCCTCTGTCCTTAGCTGGGTCCTCAGGTAGTGCAATGTCCAATTTTCTGAGAAACCTCCAGACTGATTTCCAGAATGGATATACCAGACTGCACCCCACCAACAATGGAGGAGTGTTCCTCTTTCTCCACATCCTTGCCAGCATCTGCTGTCACCTGAGTTTTTGATCATAGGCATTCTGACTCGTGTGAGGTGGAATCTAAAGGTTGTTTCGATTTACATTTCCCTTATGACAAAAGATGTTGAACATTTCTTTAGGTGCTTCTCAGCCATTCAGCATTTCTCAGCTGTAAGTTCTTTGTTTAGCTCTGAAAACCATTTTTAATAGGGTTATTTGTCTCCCTGCGGTCTAACTTCTTGAGTTCTTTGTATATTTTGGATATGAGCCCTCTATCAGTTGTAGGATTGGTAAAGATCTTTTCCCAATCTGTTGGCTGTGGTTTTGAATAAGAACAGTGTCCTTTGCCTTATGGAAGCTCTGTAGTTTTATGAGATCCCATTTGTCAATTCTTGATCTTAGAGCATAAGCCATTGGCGTTTTGTTCAGGAAATTTTCTCCAGTGCCCATGTGTTCGAGATGCTTCCCCACTTTTTCTTCTATTAGTTTGAGTGTATCTGGTTTGATGTGGAGGTCCTTCAACCACTTGGACTTAAGATTTGTACAGGGTGATAAGAATGGATCAATCTGAATTGTTCTACCTGCTGACCTCCAGTTGAACCAGCACCATTTGCTGAAAAGGCTATCTTTTTTTCCATTGGATGTTTTTGGCTCCTTTGTCAAAAATCAATTGTCCATAGGTGTGTGGGTTCATTTCTGGGACTTCACTTCTATTCCAGTGGTCTATCTGCCTGTTTCTGTACCAATACCATACAGTTTTTATCGCTATTGCTCTGTAATACTGAACTCAAGTTCAGGGATAGTGATTTCCCCAGAAGTCCTTTTATTGTTGAGGATAGTTTTAGCTACCCTGGGAATTTGCAAATTGTTCTAATTCTATGAATAATTGGATTGGTATTTTCAAGGGGATTGCATTGAATGTGTAGATCGCTTTTTTGTAAAATGGCCATTTTTACTATACTAATCCTGCCAATCCATGAGCATGGGAGATCTTTTCATCTTCTGATATCTTCTTCTATTTCTTTCATCAGAGGCTTGAATTTCTTTTTTTTTTATTCTTTTTTTTTACAGCAGACAAAATATCTTTATTAAAGTGATGTTAGCTAATTTCACAGGACAAATTGGCTGATACTACAGGAAGGCAGGTAGCATACTATTATAGATAAATGTACTGTTTCTTTTTTTTTTCTGCCTTTTAAATTGGTTATTTCTTATTTACACTTTAAATGTTATTCCCTTTCCTGGTTTCCAGGCCAACAACCCCCTAATCCCTCCCCCTCCCCTTCTATATGGGTGTTCCCCTCCCCATCCTCCCCCCATTACTGCCCTCCCCCCAAGAATCCGTTTGACTGGGGGTTCAGTCTTAGCAGGACCAAGGGCTTTCCCCTCCAGTGGTGCTCTTACTAGGCTATTCATTGCTACCTATGAGGTCAGAGTCCAGGGTCTGTCCATGTATAGTCTTTGGGTAGTGGCTTAGTCCCTGGAAGCTCTGGTTGGTTGGCATTGTTGTTCATATGGAGTCTCAAGCCCCTTCTTCTTAGCCTGTTTCTTAACTAGGATCATTATGTTGTTTTTCTAGAGAACAGTATCACAACCACAGCATTTATCATTAGTGTTTTTGTTGTTGTTGTTGTTGTTGGTGGTGGTGGTGGTGGTGGTGGTGCTTTTTTTAGTGAAAGTTTTGATGCATCACACTACACATTGACAATGGGGATATGAGGATGCTGGCAAAGGAGCTGCAGCAGCTGGCAGAGGGTGCATATCTGTGGATGGTGCCTTGTGTAGTGCCACACTTAGAGGTGAACTGCACCTTGGTTAGGTGTCTCTTCACAGCAATAGAGCAGTAAGGTTCTAAGACAGGGTGTAACTGTGGATTGGGTAGATATTCCACTATGCTGTTCCCAGTTTTCAGAGTAGGCAATTAAAATTTATGGTCATTAAATGTGTTGTTCAAGTAGCCATTTTTCAAGTATAAACATATAGACTACAGAGGTCATGTTTGTTTTGTATACATAAAACTGTAGGGAAGCTATGATAGTAACATCATATTTAGACTGTAGATTCTGTGTTGCTTATGTCTCATCTCACTGCTTCATA
Source organism: Rattus norvegicus (assembly GCF_021556685.1). Lineage (NCBI taxonomy): Eukaryota > Metazoa > Chordata > Mammalia > Rodentia > Muridae > Rattus > Rattus norvegicus. The sequence continues at coordinate 87,840,680 of NC_141537.1, forward strand.
GATCCCTGGGTAGTAAGAATCCCTTCTGTGGTTTTCCTGCTCTTGTTTCCAGGCTACAGCTGGAAGAGGATGAACAGACACAGGTATTTGAATCTCCTCCTGGTCAACTGCTGTGCTTACAGTGCTTTGAGCCTTCAATGGAAGTAAATAGAATGAGAGTGCTCTACATGCCAATATGGCCTGGCTTCTTATCACTTAGCCAGGCTTTGGTCTCGTATCTTGTGTTCAAAGTCGGTAACGAGATCTCTAAGCTTGATTAGCAGCATTTACATCCCAGTAAGCATGAATCCGAATTCGCTTTAGCATGCTGCTTCATCAGGGAGAAATGCAGACACTGCCCTGTGCCAGAGGCCACAGAAGGGGTCATGGGTACCGTGGTTCTATTCTTGGGATGCTCTTATTAAAATATGACACCATTTCAAGGATTTCCTTTTCTCAACTTGAGTAAGTAAAATTTGCCACATGGTTTTGTAAAATGTCACCCTGTCTGAAGTAGTCCTGGGAATTGGATGCTTGTTGGAAAAAAAAAATCTCTTTATTCAGGGAAGTACTCAGGCATGGATAACAGGTGTGCTAGGTGTTGTCTTACTACTCCCATACTCATTCCTTTATTCTCCATGTTCCCCTCTAGCAGTAAACTCAACTCTTCCTTAATTTTGTCATGTGGTTTTTGGGTGCACAGATCCCATACACAATTCCAGAATCAGGCAATGATTGACACAATACAATTTCAATATTCTCCTGGTCTCCCATATTAATTTCCTTTGAGTCAAATGACCTATTTCAGGAAAAGGAAATATATCACTAGAGCTGGATAAGTGCCAGTGGAGATAACATGTTTTTTTCCATAGATCATTTATAATAAAAAAATGTGAGGGTCAAAACAGAGACAGCTATTTTCCTATTTTTGTTTAATTTTTTTTATCTTTATTAACTTGAGTATTTTTTATTTACATTTCCATTGTTATTCCCCTTCCCAGTTTCCGGGCCAACATCCCCCTAACCCCTCCCCTCCCCTTGATATGGGTGTTCCCCTCCCCATCCTCTCCCCATTACCATTCTCCCCCCAACAATCACGTTCACTGGAGGTTCAGTCTCTGTAGGACCAAGGGCTTCCCCTTCCACTGGTGTTCTTAGTAGGCTATTCATTGCTACCCATGAGATTGGAGCCCAGGGTCAGTCCATGTATAGTCTTTGGGTAGTGGCTTAGTCCTGGAAGCTCTGATTGGTTGGCATTGTTGTTCACATGGGGTCTCAAGTCCCTTAAAGCTTTTCAGTCCTTTCTAAGATTCCTTCAATGGGGGTCCCCTTCTCAGTTCAGTGGTTTCCTGCTGGCATTCACCTATGTATTTGCTGTATTCTGGCTGTGTCTCTCAGGAGAGATCTACATCTGGTGCCTGTCGGCCTGCATTTCTTTGCTTCATCCATCTTATCTAATTGGGTGGCTGTATATGTATGGGCCACATGTGAAGCAGGCTCTGAATGGCTGTTCCTTCTGCCTCTGTTCTAAGCTTTGCCTACCTATTCCCTCCCAAGGGTACTCTTGTTCCCCTTTTAAGGAAGGAGTGAGGCATTCATTTTTGGTCATCCTTCTTGCTCTTCATGGGTCTGTGCATTTAGGCTAATTCGAGCGTTTGGGCTAATATCCACTTATCAAGGCGTGCATACCATGTGTGTTTTTCTGGGATTCGGTCACCTCAATCAGGATGATACTTTCCAGTTCCTGCCATGTGCCTATGAATTTCATAAAGTCATTGTTTTTGATAGCTGAGTAGTACTGCATTGTGTAGATGCAACACATTTTCTGTATCCATTCCTCTGTTGAAGGGCATCTGGGTTCTTTCCAGTTTCTGGCTATTATAAATAAGGCTGCGATGAACATAGTGGAGCACGTGTCTTTTTTATATGTTGGGGCATCTTTTGGGTATATACCCAAGAGATGTATAGCTGGATCCTCAGGCAGTTCAATGTCCAATTTTCTGAGGAACCTCCAGACTGATTTCCAGAATGGTTGTATCAGTCTGCATTCCCACCAACAATGGAGGAGTGTTCCTCTTTCTCCACATCCTTGCCAGCATCTGCTGTCACCTGAGTTTTTGATCTTAGCCATTCTGATGGTGTGAGGTGAAATCTCAGGGTTGTTTTGATTTGCATTTCCCTTATGACTAAAGATGTTGAACATTTCTTTAGGTGTTTCTCAGCCATTCAGGATTCCTCAGCTGTGAATTCTTTGTTTAGCTCTGAACCCCATTTTTAATAGGGTTATTTGTCTCCCTGCGGTCTAACTTCTTGTGTTCTTTGTATATTTTGGATATAAGGCCTCTATCTGTTGTAGGATTGGTAAAGATCTTTTCCCAATCTGTTGGTTGCCGTTTTGTCCTAACCACAGTGTCCTTTGCCTTACAGAAGCTTTGCAGTTTTATGAGATCCCATTTGTCGATGCTTGATCTTAGAGCATAAGCCATTGGTGTTTTGTTCAGGAAATTTTTTCCAGTGCCCATGTGTTCCAGATGCTTCCCTAGTTTTTCTTCTATTAGTTTGAGTGTGTCTGGTTTGATGTGGAGGTCCTTGATCCACTTGGACTTAAGCTTTGTACAGGGTGATAAGCATGGATCGATCTGCATTCTTCTACATGTTGCCCTCCAGTTGAACCAGCACCATTTGCTGAAAATGCTATCTTTTTTCCATTGGATGGTTTTGGCTCCTTTGTCAAAAATCAAGTGCCCATAGGTGTGTGGGTTCATTACTTGGTTTTCAATTCTGTTCCATTGGTCTACCTGTCTGTCTCTGTACGAATACCATGCAGTTTTTATCACTATTGCTCTGTAATACTGCTTGAGTTCAGGGATAGTGATTCCCCCTGAAGTCCTTTTATTGTTGAGGATAGTTTTAGCTATCCTGGGTTTTTTGTTATTCCAGATGAATTTGCCAATTGTTCTGTCTAACTCTTTGATGAATTGGATTGGTATTTTGATGGGAATTGCATTGAATCTGTAGATTGCTTTTGGTAAAATGGCCATTTTTACTATATTAATCCTGCCAATCCATGAGCATGGGAGATCTTTCCATCTTCTGAGGACTTCGTCAATTTCTTTCTTCAGAGTCTTGAAGTTCTTATTGTACAAATCTTTTACTTGCTTGTTAAAGTCACACCAAGGTACTTTATATTATTTGGGTCTATTATGAAGGGTGTCATTTCCCTAATTTCTTTCTCAGCTTGTTTCTCTTTTGTGTAGAGGAAGGCTACTGATTTATTTGAGTTAATTTTATACCCAGCCACTTCGCTGAAGTTGTTTATCAGCTTTAGTAGTTCTCTGGTGGAACTTTTGGGATCACTTAAATATACTATCATATCATCTGCAAATAGTGATATTTTGACTTCTTCTTTCCCGATCTGTATCCCCTTGACCTCCTTTTATTGTCTGATTGCTCTGGCTAGAACTTCAAGAACTATATTGAATAAGTAGGGAGAGAGTGGGCAGCCTTGTCTAGTCCCTGATTTTAGTGGGATTGCTTCAAGTTTCTCTCCATTTAGTTTAATGTTAGCAACTGGTTTGCTGTATATGGCTTTTACTATGTTTAGGTATGGGCCTTGAATTCCTATTCTTTCCAGGACTTTTATCATGAAGGGGTTTTGAATTTTGTCAAATGCTTTCTCAGCATCTAATGAAATGATCATGTAGTTTTGTTCTTTCAGTTTGTTTATACATACAGATCTTTCACTTGCTCGGTTAAAGTCACACTGAGGTACTTTATATTATTTGGGAGTACTATGAAGGGTGTCATTTCCCTTCTTTCTCAGCTTGTTTCTCTTTTTTGTAGAGGAAGGCTACTGATTTATTTGAGTTAATTTTATACACAGCCACTTCGCTGAAGTTGTTTATCAGCTTTAGTAGTTCTCTGGTGGAACTTTTGGGATCAGTTAAGTATACAATCATATCATCTGCAAATAGTGATATTTTGACTTCTTCCTTTCCAATCTGTATCCCTTTGATCTCCTTTTGTTATCTAATTGCTCTGGTCAGGCCTTCGAGAACTATATTGAGTAAGTAGGGAGAGAGTGGGCAGCCTTGTCTAGTCCCTGATTTTAGTGGGATTGCTTCAAGTTTCTCTCCATTCAGTTTAATATTAGCTACTGATTTGCTTTATATGCAATTTGCTATGCTTAGGTATGGGCCTTGAAGTCCTGTTCTTCCCAAGACTTTTATCATGAAGGGTTGTTGAATTTTGTCAAAAAAATTTCTCAGCATCTAATGAAATGATCATGTGGTTTTTATCTTTCAGTTTGTTTATATAGTGGATTATGTTGATGGTTTTCTGTATCTTAAACCATCCCTGCATCCCTGGAATGAAGCGTACTTGATCACGGTGGATTATTGTTTTGATGTGCTCTTGGATTCGGTTTCCTAGAATTTTATTGAGTTGATATTCATAAGGGAATTGGTCTGACATTCTCTTTCTTTGTTGGTTCTTTGTGTGGTTTAATTATAAGAGTAATTATGGCTTCATAGAAGGAATTCCGTTGTGCTCCATCTGTTTCAATTTTGTGGAATAGTTTGGATAGTGTTGGTATGAGGTCTTCTATGAAGGTCTGATAGAATTCTGCACTGAACCCATCTGAACCTGGGCTCTTTTTGGTTGCGAGACTTTTAATAACTGCTTCTATTTCTTTAGGAGTTATGGGGTTGTTTACATGGTTTATTTGTTCCTGATTTACTTTTTTACCTGGTATCTGTCTAAGAAATTTTCCATTTCCTCCAGATTTTCAAGTTTTGTTGAATGTAGGATTTTGTAGTAGGATATGATGACATTTGAATTTCCTCTGCCTCTATTGTGATTTCTCCCTTTTCATTTATGATTTTGTTAATTTGTACACATTCTCTATGTCCTCTCGTTAGCCTGGCTAAGTGTTTATCTATCTTGTTGATTTTCTCAAAGAACCAACTTTTGGTTCTGTTGATTCTTTGTATAGTCCTTTTTGTTTCTACTGAGTTTGATTATTTCCTGCCTTCTACCCCTCCTGGGTGTATTTGCTTCTTTTTGTTCTAGAGCTTTTAGGTTTGCTGTCAAGCTGCTGATATATGCTCTCCCCTGTTTCCTTCTGCAGGCACTCAGAGCTATGAGCGTTCCTCTTAGCACAGATTTCATTGTGTCCCATAAGGTTGGGTATGGTGTACCATAATTTTCCTTAAATTCTAAGAAGTTTTTAATTTCTTTCTTTATTTCTTCCTTGACCAGGTTATTACTGAGTTCAACTTATTCAACTTCCATGTATATGTGGGCATTCTTTCCTTATTGTTATTGAAGACCAGCTTTAGCCTGTGGTGGTCTGGAAGGATGCACAGGATTATTTCTATCTTTCTGTATCTCTTGAGACCTGTTTTATGACTGATTATATTGTCAATTTTGGAGAAAGTACCATGAGGTGGTGAGAAGAAGGTATATCCTTTTCTTTTACATTAGAATGTTCTATAAATATCTGTTAAATCCATTTGGTTCATGACTTCTCTTAGTATATCTATGTCTCTGTTTAATTTCTGTTTTCATGATCTGTCCATTGATGACAGTGGGTGTTTAAGTCTCCTACTTTTATTGTGTGAGGTGTAGTGTGTACTTTGAGATTTAGTAAGGTTTCTTTTATGTATGTAGGTCCTCTTTTATTTGGAGCATAGATATTTAGGATTCAGCATTCATCTTGGTGGATTTTTCCATTGATGAATATGAAGTGTCCTTTCTTTTCTTTTTTGATGACTTTTGGTTGAAAATCGATTTTATTCGATATTAGAATGGCTACTCCAGCTTGCTTCTTCAGATCATTTGCTTGGAAAGTAGTTTTCCAGTCTTTTACTCTCAAATAGTGTCTGTCTTGTCTCTAAGTTGTATTTACTGTAGGCAGCAAAATGTTGGGACCTTATTGTGTATCCAGTGTGTTAATCTGTGTATTTTTTATTGGGGAATTGAGTCCATTGATGTTGAGAGATATTAAGGAATAGTGATATTAAGGAATTGCTTCCTGTTATATTCATGTTTTGATGTGAGGTTGTTTGTGCTTGTCTTCTCCTTGTTTTGTTGCAAAATGATTAATTTCATGCTTTGACTCTGGTGAAGCTTGCCTTCTTCTGTTGGAATTTACCATTTATTATCCTTTGTACGGCTGGATTTGTAAAAAGATATTGTGTAAATTTGGTTTTGTCATGGAATATCTTGGTTTCTCCATCTTTGTCAATTGAGAGTTTTGCTGGATACAGTAACCTGGGCTGGCATTTATATTCTCTTAGGGTCTGTATGACTTCTGTCCTGGATTTTCTGGCTTTCATAGTCTCTGGTGAGAAGTCTGGTGTAATTCTGGTAGGTCTGCCTTCATGTGTTACTTGACCTTTTTCCCTTACTACTTTTAATATTCTTTCTTTGTTTTGTGCATTTGGTGTTTTGACTATTATGTGATGGGAGTAGTTTTTTTTCTGGTCCAATCTATTTGAAGTTCTGTAGGCTTCTTATATGTTTATGGGCATCTCTTTCTTCAGGTTAGGGAAGTTTTCTTCTATGATTTTGTTGAAGAAATTTACTGGTCCTTTGAGCTGGGAGTCTTCACTCTCTTCTATACCTATTATCCTTAGGTTTGATCTTCTCCTTGCGTCCTGGATTTCCTGTATGTTTTGGGCCAGTGTCTTTCCAATTTTACATTATCTTTGACAGTTGTTTCGATGATTTCTATGGAATCTTCTGCTCCTGAGATTCTCTCTTCTATCTCTTGCGTTCTGTTGTTGATGCTTGTATCTACAGCTCCTTGTCTCTTCCTTTGGTTTTCTATATCCAAGGTTGTCTCCCTTTGTGCTTTCTTTATTGCTTCTATTTCCATTTTTAATACCTTGACCTGTTTGATTGCGTTTTCCTGGAAATCTTTCAGGGATTTTTGTGTTTCCTGTCTATAGACTTCAACTTGTTTGCATTTTCCTGCATTTTTCTAAGGGAGTTCTTTATGTCTTTCTTGTAGTCCCCCATCCTCATGATCAAACGTGATTTTGAATCTAGATCTTGCTTTTCTGCTGTGTTTGGATATTTGGTGTTTGCTTTGGTGGGAGAATTGGGTTCTGATGATGCCATGCAGTCTTTGTTTCTGTTGCTTGGTTTCCTGTGCTTGCCTCTTGCCATCATGTTGTCTCTGTGTTACCTTGTTCAGTTATTTCTAACAGTGGTTAGACTGTCCTATAAAACTGTGTGTTAGGAGTGCTGTAAATGTATTTTCCTATTCTCTTTCAGTCAGTTATGAGCACAGAGTGTTCTGCTTTCAGGCGTGTAGTCATTCCTGTCTACTTGTCTTCAGGTGTTCACGTGGGCATGTGTCCTGAGTCCACCAAGCAGGTCACTTAGAACAGAAAAGATGGTCTTACCTCTGGTCTGAGGCCTGAAGTCGCTTCTCAGATCCGGGTTTCAGCTCTCTGTGAGGGCAGCAACCAGAATGGTCTGCCCTGCCTTCGCTTGGCACCCTGTGCACAAGGGACTCAGATGGCACTAGGCGGTTTCCTCTAGAGTCAGAAATGTGGGCAGAGAGGAGTTCCTCTGGCTTCTCAGCCATGTCTGCCCCTCTGAAGGTCTAGCTCTCCCTCCCAAGGTATTTGGGTGCAGGGAGCTGTTTGACTGGGTCCCTTCAGATCTGGGTAGTGTATGGACCACTGAGTTGAGTGCCCCTGTCTTCCTGTTCCCAGAGGCCCTATACAGTTTCTTCTTGGGCCAGGAATGTGGGCAAGGGTTGGCAGTATTGGTGGTCTCTCCTGCCCTGCAGTCTCAGGTGTGCCCACCTGTCTAGGCGGTGAGTTCTCTCTCCCACGAGGTTTGGGAGCAGAGAGTTGTGGGCCGGGATCCGCAAGGTGCGGGTCCCAGCTAGAAACTGGAAGTAGCATTTGGTGTTTTAACTATAATGTGACAGGAGGAATTTTTCTTCTAGTGCAATCTATTTGGAGTTCTATAGGCTTCTTTTATGTTTATGGTCATCTCTTTCTTTAGGTTAGGGAAGTTTTCTTCTATAATTTTGTTGAATATACTTACTGGCCCTTTAAGTTGGGAGTCGTCACTTCCTTCTATACCTATTATCCTTAGGTTTGATCTTCTCATTATGTCTTGGATTTTCTGGATGTTTTGGGTTAGGAGCGTTTTGCATTTTACATTATCTTTGACCATTGTGTTGATGTTTTCTATGGTATCTTCTGCCCCTGAGAGTCTCTCTTTTATCTCTTGTATTCTGTTGATAATGCTTGTGTCTATGACTCCTGATCTCTTGCCTAGGCTTTCTATCTCCAGGGTTCTCTTCCTTTGTGCTTTATTTATTGTTTCTATTTCCATTTTTAAATCTTGGATGGTTTTTGTTCAATTCCTTCACTTGTTTGGTTGTGTTTTCCTGTAATTGTTTAAGGAATTTTTGTGTTTTCTCTTTAGGAGGTTCTACTTGTTTACTTGTGTTGTCCTCTATTTCTTTAAGGAAGTTATTTATGTCCTTCTTGAAGTCCTCTAACATCATCATCATGAAATGTGATATTAAATCCAAATATTGCATTTCTTGTGTGTTTGGATATCCAGTGTATGCTTTGATGGGAGAACTGGGCTCGTATGATGCCAAATAGTCTTGGTTTCCTTTGCTTAGGTACCTGCGCTTGCCTCTCATCATTAGGTTGTCTCTGGTGTTATCTTGTCTTGGTGTCTCTGACAGTGGCTTGACCCTCCTGTAGGCCTGTGTGTCAGCACTCCTGTAAACCTGTTTTCTTTCAGCTTGATATGGGAACAGAGAGCTGCTCCTGGGTTTGTATAACCTGAAGGTTCCACATGGGTTGCTTGGCTCAGAAGAGTAGGTTTTACCTCTGCTCTCAGGTGAATAGGTGCTCCTAGCAAGTGACTTTCAATTCTTAGCACAAGCAGAAATCCAGTGTCCTGCGCCTGACTGCTCTTAGGTCCCTGTTTCCAGAGGTCCTGGATGGCACTAGGTGATTTCCTCTTGGGTCAGGGATGTGGGCAGAAAGTAGCTGTTTCCTCTGAATTGATTTCCTTGAATTGTTCACATTTCTGAGGGTTCAGCTCTCTCTCCCAAGGGATTTGGGTGCAGGGAGCTGTGGGACCAGTTCAGTTCAGTTCTTGGTTTTCACAGAAACCAGCAGGTTGCTGCAGCTGACTGCTTCTATATTCCTGTATCCAGAGGCACCATGCAGTTTCTTCTTGGACCAGGAATATGAGCAGAAGTGGGCAGAAGTGGCAGTCTCTCCTGCGGTCTCTGCATTGTCCACATTTCTGGGAGTTCAGCTTTCTCCCCCATGGGATTTGGGTGCAGGAAGCTGTTGGATTGGTTCAGTTCAGTTCTGGGCACAGCCAGAAACCAGAAGTGTCCTGTCCCAGAGGACTTTTGCCTTTGTGTGTGCTGAGGCCACCAGGCAGGTCAATTGAAGCAGAAGAGTCGTCTTACCTCTGCTCTCAGTTGTGTAGGTGCTCCTGGCAACTGACATTCAGCTCTAGGCACAGGCAGAAACCCGAAAGGTCCTGCCCCTGACTGTTCCCAGGTCCTTGTTCCCAGAGGGCACAGATGGCACTAGGCAATTTCCTCTTGGGTCAGGAATGTGGGCAAAAGTATTTATGTCCTCTGAGTTCTCTGTATTGTCTGCACTTCTGAGGGTCCAGCTCTCTCCCCCATGGTATTTGGGTGCAGGGAGCTGAGAGAGTGGTTCAGTTCAGTTCCGGGCGTTCGCAGAAACCAGAAGGTTCCTGCCACTGACTGCTCCTATATTCCTGTATCCAGAGGCACCGTGCAGTTTCTTCTTGTGCCAGGAGTAGGAGTAGAAGTGGGCAGAAGTGGTGGTCTCTTCTGAGGTCTAAGGATTGTCCACACTTCTGGGAGTTCATCTCCCCTATGGGATTTGGGTACAGGGAGCTGTGGGTCACATTTTCTTTATACATTCCACAGTTCAGAAACATCTACTTTGTCTCCAGTGTTTTGGCTATTATAAATAAAACTGTTATGAACCATTAACATTGTGTCTCCTTGATTCAGGTATGGTATGTTTTTATTTTCATTCAATTCTAGAAAGTCTTTAATTTCTGTAATAATATCTGTCTTGACCCATTTTTCATTCTGTGATGAGTTGTTTCATTTTAATGAGTTTGAAAGCTTCCTGATCTTGGCTTGTAGCTTTAGCCTGTGATGTTCAGATAGTATTTCGACTGGGATTACAATTTTCATGATTCTGTTGCGACTTACTTTTTATATGTCTGCAGCGATTGAGAAGATACATCTTTGGTAGCTAGATAAAATTGTGTGTAAATATCTGTTATATCCATTTGGTTCATGATGCCAGTTAGCTCCAGCATTTATGTTTTTCTTTGAATACTTTGTACATGAAATGATGTATATTGATGATATCCTTCTCTACTCCCTCAGTTAGTTTTTGAATGGTAAAATCACATGACTAATATTCTTAATAATATTCAAAGGTTTAATACTTATCTCAACAATAGTATATAAGCTGAACTCCCTTAGTTAATTTCATTGTACGTAGCAGTTTAAACATATATCAATAGTTTTTCTTCCCCTTTTCTCTCCTGTGTTAATCTCTGGTAATTGCCAGTCTATTCCTTGGCATACATGTTTAACCTTAACAAGTCAATTATATGGTACTTGTCTTTCTGTACCTAGAATATTTATTTCAGATAATATCAAGATTTACCTATATTTCTACCAAAGACAATGATAGGTTTTTTTTTATATAGTTGGAGGGCAGGGATAGTGTTTAAAGGTTTATGATGTATAAGCACGCTTAGACACACCAGGAGAAAGTATCAGATCTCATTACACATGGTTGTGAGCCACCATGTGGTTGCTGGGATTTGAACTCGGGACCTCTGGAAGAGCAGTCAGTGCTCTTATCCACTGAGCCATCTCTCTAGCACTTTAAAAAAAAATATTAAGCATCATACAGCTTTCTGCCTCTATGTATGCCTGCAGGCCAGGAGAGGGCACCAGATCTCATTACAGGTAAACCACCAAGTAGTTGCTGGGAATTGAACTCAGGACTTCTGGAAGACTAGACAGTGCTCTTAACCTCTGAGCCATCTCTCCAGCCCCCAACAATGATAGTTATATGTAGCAATTTGTATGGTCTAGTTTGTCATGCATAAATAACAATTGCAAGTTTTTGTATCTTGGTTCTTATAGATAGGGCCAAAATAAATATAGAATGCAAGTAAATTTTGGGACAACATTTTAGTGTCCTGTATTAAATTCACAAAACCAGGATCATGGTTTGCATTTTATGATTCTACTTGAAATCTTGGTAAGCACAATAGTATTTCACACACACCATGCACCAATATACCCTTTCATCAAAACTGAATAGCTATTAATTTTGCTACACATTCTGAGCTTTGCTATCTGTTGAGACTTTGATAAAAGTCATTTTAATATATGGAAGGTGATATCATATATTGTTTTGGGTTGCCTTTCCATAATAATTAGTAACACTCTGCATGTTTTCACACATTGGTTGTCAATTTATATTACTGGAAAGAAACATTATTCACATCCTATTTTAAAATTGAGTTTTTGTGTATTTATATTAAGAATTCTTTGTGCTTAAGTCCAAGTGGATCAAGGACCTCCACATCAAACCAGATACACTCAAACTAATAGAAGAAAAATTGGGGAAGAGTCTCGAACATATGGGCACTGGGGAAAAATTCCTGAACAAAACACCAATGGCTTATGCTCTAAGATCAAGAATCGACAAATGGGATCTCATAAAACTGCAAAGCTTCTGTAAGGCAAAGGACACTGTTGTTATGAAAAAACAGCAACCAACAGATTGGGAATAGATCTTTACCAATCCTACAACTGATAGAGGGCTTATATCCAAAATACTCAAAAACTCACCAAGTTAGGCTGCAGGGAGAAAAATAACCACATTAGAAAATGGGGTTCAGTGCTAAACAAAGAATTCACAGTTGAGGAATCCTGAATGGCTGAGAAACAACGAAAGAAATGTTCAACATCTTTAGTCATAAGGAAGATGCAAATCAAAACAACCCTGAGGTTCCACCCCACACCAGTCAGAATGGCTAAGATCAAAAACTCAGGTGACAGCAGATGCTGGCAAGGATGTGGAGAAAGAGGAACACTCCTCCATTGTTGGTGGGATTGCAGACTGCTACAACCATTCTGGAAATCAGTCTGGAGGATCCTCAGAAAATTGGACATTGAACTATGTGAGGACCCAGCTATACCTCTCTTGGGCATATACCCAAAAGATGCCCCAACATACAACAAAGAGACATGCTCCACTATGTTCATAGCAGCCTTATTTATAATAGCCAGTAGCTGGAAAGAACCCAGATGCCCTTCAACAGAAGAATGGATACAGAAAATGTGGTACATTTACACAAGGGAATACTACTCAGCTATCAAAACAATGGCTTTATGAAATTCATAGGCAAATGGATTGAACTGGGAAATATCCCGAGTTAGGTAACCCAATCACAGTAAAACACACATGGTATGCACTCATTGATAAGTGGATATTAGCCCAAATGATCAAATTACCCTAGATGCCAGGACACATGAAACTCAAGAAGTATGACCAAAATGTGAATGCTTCACTCCTTATTTAAAAGGGGAACAAGAATACCCTAGGGAGGGAATAGGAAGGCAAAGTTTAGAACAGAACCTGAAGGAAAGCCCATTCAGAGCCTGCCCCACATGTGGCCCATACATATACAGCCACCAAACTAGATAAGATGGATGAAGCAAACAAGTGCAGGCTGACAGGAACTGGATGTAGATCTCTCCTGAGAGACACAGCCAGAATATGGCAAATACATTGGTGAAAGCCAGCAGCAAACGACTGAACTGAGAACGGAACCCCCATTTAAGGATTCAGAGAAAGGACTGATAGAGCTTGAAGCGGCTTGAGACCCCATATGAACAACAATGCCAACCAACCAGAGTTTCCAGGGACTGGGCCACTACTCAAAGACTATACATGGACTGACCCTGGGCTCCAACCTTATAGGTAACAATGAATAGCCTAGTAAGAGCACCAGTGGAAGTGGAAGCCCTTGGTCCTGCCAAGACTGGACTCCCAGTGAATGGGATTGTTGGGGGGAGGGTGGTAATGGTGGGAGGATGGGGAGGGGAAGCCCATATAGAAGGGGAGGGGGAGGGTTTAGAGTTATGTTGTCCTGTAGGCCGGGAAAGAGAATAACAATTGAGATGTAAATATGAAATACCCAATTTAACAAAGATCGAGGAAATAAATTGAAAGAAAAAAAAAAACAACAATGCCAACCAACCAGAGCTTCGAGGGACTAAATCACTACTGAAAGACTATACACGGAATGACAGAGGTCTCCAACTTCATGTAGCAGAGAATAAACTTGTGGGGTCACCAGGGTAAGGGGAAGCCCTTGATCCTGCCTAAGTTTGATCCCCAGTGTAGGGGAATATGGGGGGGTAGTAAGTGTGATCTGTGGGGGGGAATACCTGTATAGGGGAGAGGAAGGGGAAAGGATGGGAGCTTATGGGCAAGAAATCGGGAAGGGGAATGACGTTTGAAATGTAAGTAAAGAAGTATATTTGATAAATAATGTTTTTTAAAAAAGGAGGTTAAAACCAATAAAAAGCAAAAACAAGAGTTCTTTGTGTATTTCATTAGACCATTTATTAACTGGATTGTGTGACTTTTGTTTAGACTATCTTACTTTTTCTTTTAAGTTTTATTCATTTGTTTGTTTATTTATTTTTATCCTAAATGCTGCATCCCAGTCCCCACACACTTCACCTCTGAGTGGGTATCCCCTTTGTATGTTCCTACCTTGGTGCATCAGGATTGCAGGATTAGGCACATCCTCTCCCTCTAAGAGTAGGCATGGCAGCCTCTGCTTCATATTGCTGGGGGCCTTGAACTAGCCTGTGTGTGCTCTTTGATTGGTGGGTGGATCATTCTCTGGAAGCTCCCAGGGGTTAATAGATGACACTGTTGGTCTTTATGTGGAATTTCCATCTCTTTAAGAGTCTTCAATCATTCCTTAACTCTTCCATAAGTTTCCACAACCACATAGGAATATTTTTCTGTGGGTATTTACCTCTGATTGAGTAAACTGCTGGGAAGACACTTTCAGAGGGTTGATATGCTATAGTCCTCTCTGCAAGCACAACTTAGCATCAGTAATAGTGTGAGGGATTGGTGCCTGCCCATGGAATGGGTCTCAAAATGGGCTGGTCTCTGCTTACCTGTTCCTTTAATCTCTGCTCCATCTTTCCCCCACCATTTCTTTAGACAGGATAAAAAACTTGGAAATAGTTCTACCTGAAGACCCAGCTATACTGCTTCTGGGCAAATACACAGAAGATGTTCTCCAATTTTTCAAGGACATGTGTATAAGCTATGTTCAAAAAATTCATAATACCCAGAAATTGGAAGCAACCCAGGTATTATTACTTAAAGAACGGACTTATTATACTTATTATACTTAAGAATGGACAAAAAATATGGTTCATTTATACAGGCGAATACTATTCAGGTATAAAAAACAAGGACATCATGAATTTTGCAAGCAAATGAGTATAACAAGAAAATATGCTGAGGGAGGTAACTCAGAACCGAAAGAACAAGAATGGTATGTACTCAGTTATAAGAAAATATTAGTCATAAAATATAGATAACCATGCTGCACTCCACAGACTCTAAGAAGTTAAACAAGAAGAAAGTGCCAAGTGAGGATGCTTGGATCCCACTTAGAAGGGGGGATAAAATAATCATGTAAGGCAGAAGGAGGAAGGGATCTGAGTCAGAGAGGGGAGGGTAAAAGGAATAGGAGAGCAGGATCAAGCATGGGGAGAGACAGTTGAGCATCCCAGAGGGCCAGAAGAATGAATGGAAATGTGCAACTGCTGGAGGGTGTGTTGGGTAGATTCTCTAAGAAGTTCTAGAGACTCAGGTTGAGGGAGGCTCCCAAGAATCAATGCAGGTGACCTTCTCTGAGATGCTTAGTAGTGGGGATATGGACAAGATTTTTCTCCCATCCAGTGGATTGTCTTTTTACTTTATTGAATGTTTCCCTGCTAAACAGAAGCTGTTGAACTCATCAGGTCCCAGTTGTCAACTACTGATCTTACTACCTGAGCAACTGGATTCTGAATTAGAAAGTGTTTACCTAAATCTGTATGTTGAAGTACACCCTCCTCCCCATTTTCTTTTAGTATTTTCAGATAGTCAGCTTTTAGATTGATGTCTTCAAGACACTTGGAGCTAACTTTTGTGCAGGGTGAGAGTTAAAGCTACATATTAATTATCTTTCATATGGACACAGAATTTTCCTTCACTACTTGATGAAGAAGACAACTATTTTTCATGGTGCATTGGCATCTTTGACACAGATGGATACCTGAAGCTTAATGAACTTATATCTCTATCCTCAATTACATTACATTGGTCCATATTTCAAGTTTGGTACAAGCACTGTCATATTTTTCTTACTATGGTTTTGTAATGTTGTTTAAAATGAAGGACTGTGGTAAATCCAATAACACTCAATGATACAAAATAAATAAGTAAATACTTTCTCCTTTATACTGTAAGTCTTGATAGTCTTTCAACAAAATTGAGGTCAAACTAAGTACATTGTGAATAAAAAGTATTCCACATGTAACGATTCTTCTTTCATTGGAGATTTTCTTTATTTACATTTCAATTTTTTTCACCTTTCCTGGTTTCCCCTCCAAAAACTACCTATCTCATCCATATTCCTCTTGCTTCTATGAGGGTGCTCCCCACCCAACAACTCCCTCCCTCGCCCCAGCCCTGGGATTCTCCTGCACTGGGGCATTGAGCCTTCACAGGACTAAGGGCCTCTCCTCTCATTGATGTACTACAAGGCCATTCTTGCTATATAGGCGGCTGAAGCCACCAGTCACTCCATGTGTACTCTTTTGTTGGTGGTTTAGTCCCTGGAAGCTATGGGGTATCTGGCCAGTTAATATTGTTGTTCTTCCTATGGGGTTGAAAACCCCTTCAGTTCCTTCAGTCCTTTCTCTAACTCCTTCATTGGAGCCCTATTTTCAGTCCAATGTTTGGGTGTAAATATCCACCTCTGTATTTGTTAGGCTCTGGCAGAGCTTCCCAGAAGACAACTATATCAGGTTGCTATTAGCATGCAATTCATGGCATCCTCAATAGAGTCTGGGTTTGGTGACTGTATATGTGATGGATCCCCAGGTTGGGCAGTCTCTGAATGGCCTTTCCTTCAGTTTCTGCTCCAAATTTTGTCTTCATAGTTCCTCCTGTGATTGAGCTTCATGTAGTCTGTAATTGTACCTTGGGTACTCTGAGCTTTTGGGCTAATATGTACTTATCAGTGTGTGCATACCATGTGTGTTCTTTTGAGACTAGGTTGCCTCACTCAGGATATTTTCTAGTTCCATCCATTTGCCTAAGAATTTCACGAAGTCATTGTTTTAAATAGTTGAGTAGTAATCCATTTTATAACTGTACCACAGTTTCTATATCCATTCCTCTGTTGAAGGACATCTAGGTTCTTTTCAGCTTCTGGCTATTATAAATAAAATGGCTATGAACATAGTGGAGCATGGTTCCTTGTTATATATTGGAGCATCTCTTGGGTATATGCCCGGGAGTGGGATAGCTAGGTCTTCAGGTTGTACTATATCAAGTGTTCCCAGGAACCACTAGACTGATTTCCAGAGCAGTTGTACATGCTTGCAATCCCATCAAAATTGGAGGAGGGTTCTTCTTTCTCCACATCCTGTCCAGCAGCTGTTGTCACCTGAGTTTTTGATCTTAGCCATTCTGACTGGTATAAGGTAGAATCGCAGGGTTGTTTAGATTAACATTTTCCTGATCACTAAAAAAAATGTTGAACACTCTTTTAGGTTCTTCTCAGCCACTTGACATTCCTTAGTTGAAAATTGTTGGTTTAACTCTGTACCCTATTTTATAGGGTTTTTTCATTCTATGGAGTTTAACTTCTTGAGTTCTCTGTATATGTTAGATATTAGCACTCTATCAGATGTAGGATTGGTAAAGATCTTTTCCCAATCTATTATTTGCCATTTCGTCTCATGACAGTGTTCTTTGCCTTACAGAAGCTTTGCAATTTTATGGGCTCCCATTTGTCAATCCTTGACTTTAGACCATAAGCCATCTGTGTTCTGTTCAGGAAATTTTCGCCTATGCCCATGTGTTCAAGACTCTTCCCCACTACTCTTCTCTTAGTTTTTTATCACTATTGCTCTGTAATACAGCTTGAGGTCAGGGATGGTGATTCCCCCAGATGTACTTTTAGTGTTGAGGATAGTTTTCACTATCACCGTTTTTTATTTTATTATTGAAAATGAATTTGCAAGTTGCTCGTTATAACTCTATGAAGAGTTGAGTTGGAATTTTTTTTTTTGAGTTGGGGACCGAACCCAGGGCCTTGTGCTTGCTAGGCAAGTGCTCTACCACTGAGCTAAATCCCCAACCCCTTGAGTTGGAATTTTAATGGGGATTGCATTGAACCTGTAGATTGCTTTAGGCAGGATGGCCATTTTTATTATACTAATCCTGGCAATGTATGAGCAGGGTAGGTCTTTCCATTTTCTGAGATCTCCAATTTCTTTCTTAGGAGTCTTGAACTTCTTGTCATACAGAACTTTTACTTGCTTGGTTAGAGTCACACCAAAGTATTTTATATTATTCATGACTAATATGAAGCGTGGCATTTCCCTAATTTCTTTCTCAGCATGTTTACCTTTGAGTAGAGGAAGCCTACACATTTGTTTGAGTTAATTTTATATCTAGCCACTTTGCTGAAGTTGTTTACTGGGTTTAGGAGTTCTCTGGTGGAATTTTTGGGGTCACTTAAGTATACTATCATATCATATGCAAATAGTGATTCTTCCTTTCCAATTTGTATCCCTTGAACTCATTTTATTGTGTAATTTCCCTGGCAAGGACTTTGAGTATTATATTGAATAAGTAGGAAGAGCAAGGGCAGCCCCTAAGGATTCAATATTATAAACAGAAGTATTTCTAAAATTGTTACTATCTGTACACAATTACGTGTATCAGTTTTTATGTTATGTCTACATTATACATATATTATATGTTATTAATTTACTCTATTTCAGTAACATATAACCAAGTCCTTAAGTAATTAAATAGTATATTAACTATAAATGATCATTTGCCACTTTCTTATAGTAAGAATTCTGCACTTTTCATTTTTTCTACTACAATATGATGCTACTGCCCCTGCTGAAGAACTCTGACATAAACCCATAAATATGTGGATCTCAACATTTGTTTAATCCTATATGTTTCTCTGCATACCATTAATAAAAAACTCTGATAGTGTAATTTAGGTGAAATTATTATATACTGCCTTCTGTGGTCATTTGTGAATTCTGAACAAGAAGGCTATAAAAGGTACTAAGCATCCATGCTGAATCATCCATATGCTTTGCAATGAAAAAGTAACTTACTATCAGTCCAAATGTAAGCCCCATCAACACCTCTCCTGTATTATGAGTGCGCCTGCGGTTAAGTAAGTGGCATTCTTGTTATAGACCAAGGAGAGCTGGAGAGAGGAAGCACAAGTCTGTTTGCAGATGCATTGTGGATTCCAACCTGAGTGTTCTCAACTTCTTTGTTGAAAAAAAAAAGAGAGAAGGATATTCCAGGACTGACAGATACTACTATGCCTTGTTGGTTAGGACCTAAAAGAGCTAGTAGAATCTGAAAGCTTTTTAATCTCTCCAAAGAAGATGATGTCTGCCAATAGGTTGTCAGAAAGCCCTTAAACAAAGAAGGTAAGAAGCCCAGGAACAAAACACCCAAGATTTGGCATCTTGTTATTCCCCATGTTCTGCAACACAAGCACCAACATATTTCTCTGAAGAAGCAACCCACTAAGAAAAACAAGAGGAGGCTGCAGAATACGCTAAAGTTTTGGCCAAGAGAATGAAGGAAGCCAAAGAAAAGCAGCAGTAGGCTGTCCTTCCTGAGAACTTCTATTTCTAAATCTGAGTCCAGTCAAAAACAAGTCTTTTAAGAGTAAGAAATAAATAATTAGACCTTGAAGAAAAAGAGAAATGTGTTGTCCCCAGAATCTATGTAGACTGATTTCCAGGGTGGTTGTACCAGCTTGCAATCCCACCAGCACCGAGGGTTCCGATTTCTCTGCATTCTGTCCAGCATCTGCTGTCACGTGAGTTTTTGGTCATAGCCATTCTGACTGCTGTGAGGAGGTATCTCAGGGTTGTTTTGATTTGCATTTCCCTAATGACTAAGAAGGTGAACATTTCTTTAGGTACTTCTCAGCCATTTGATATTCCACAGCTGAGCATTTTTGTTTAGCTCTGTACCCCATTTTTTAATAGGATCATTTGATTCTCTGGAGTCTAACTTCTTCAGTTCTTTGCATATACTAGACATTAGCCCTCTATTGGATATAGGATTGGTAAAGACCTTTCCCTAATCTGTTGGTTGCTGTTTGTCCTATTGACAGTGTCCTTTGCCTTATAGAAACTTTGCAATTTTATGAGGTTCTGTTTGTTGATTCTTGATCTTAGAAAATAAGCCATTGGTGTTCTGTTCAGGAAAATTTCCCCTGGGCCTATGTGTTCGAGGCTCTTCCCCACTTTCTCTTATATTAGTTTCAGTGTTTCTGGGTTTATGTGAAGGTCTTTGATCCACTTGGGCTAGAGCTTTGTACAGGGCAATGGTAATGGGGAGGGGAACACCCATATAGAAGGGGACAGGGAGGGGTCAGGGGGATGTTGGCCCAGAAACTGGGAAAGGGAATAACAATCGAAATGTAAATAAGAAATGCTCAAGTTAATAAGGATAAAAAAAAGAATGGATCAATTTGCATTCTTCTATATACTGACCACCAGTTGAACCTGCACTGCTTGGTGAAAATTCTGGGGTTTTTTTTGGGGGGGGGTTTCCCCACTGGATGCCTAGATTGGGCAGATCTACCACTACACTACTCTATTCCCTAGCTATGGGATACCTTATTACCTGCAGATTCTTTAGGCCATGTGCTTCATCTCCATCTCCCTTTCACCTCTCCCTCCTCAGTCTTCCCCTTATCCCTCCCTCTCTCTCCCTGGAATTCTTCAGTTCTACCTGCCCAATCACTGTCTCTAGCCTTCATTTTACAAGTTAAAATGGGGAGAAGGTCTAGATGAAGTCAAATGAGTACTAGTTTCACTCCTATTTCTAGGCAGCTCCTCTAGGGGAATCTTAATTAACATCAAAATACAAACAGCACAAGGGCAACTCACAGAAGTGCATTTCCTGAATGGAGCAAAAGGCTGGGTCATGTTTATATATCCATTCTGTTAGTGTGTCTTCTTATTGGGGAATTAAGCTCATTGATATTAAGAGATATTAAAGAACAGTGATTGTTGTTCCCTGTTATATTTGTTTTTAGAGGTGTAATTGTGTTTCTGTGGCTCTATTTTTGGGGGGTTTGTTACAAGAAGATTACTTTCTTGCTTTGTCTAGGTTATAATTTTCTTCCTTGTGCTGGAGTTTTCCATCTATTATCCTTTGTAGGGTTGGATTTTTTTATCGAATATCCTGCCTTCTCTATCTATGCTAATTGAAAATTGTGCTGGACACAGTAGCCTGGGCTGGCCTTTGTGTTGTCTTAGGTTCTGTGTGACATCTGCCCTGGATCTTCTACCTTTTATAATTTCTGTTGACAAATCTGCTGTAATTCTTATAGGTCAGCCTTTATATGTTACTTGACATTTTTCCCTTACTGCTTTTAATATTCTTTCTTTTTCTGTGTGTATTTGGTGTTTAGACTATTATGTGACAGGAGGAATTTCTTTTCTGGTCCAATTTATTCAGAGTTCTCTAGGCTTCTTGAATGTTTATGGGCATCTCTATCTTTAGGTTAGGGAAGTTTTCTTCTATAATTTTGTTGAAGGTATTTACTAGCTCTTTAAGTTGGGAATCTTCGCTCTCTTCTACACCTATTATTTTTTTAGGTTTGGTCTTCTCATTGTGTCCTGGATTTCTTTTTGGTTAGGAGCTTTTTGCTTTTTGCATTTTCTTTGACTATTGTGTCAATGTTTTCTATGGTATCATCTACTCCTGAAATTCTTTCTTCAATCTGTTGTGTTGTGTTGGTGATACTTGTGTTTATGACTCCAGATCTTTTTCCTAGGTTTTTCTTTCTTCACGGTTGACTTCCTTTGTGATTTCTTTATTGTTTCTATTTCCCTTTTTTAAATGCTGGATGGTTTTGTTCAATTCCTTCACCTGTTTGGTTGTGATTTCCTGTAGTTCTTAAAGGTTTTTTTGTGTTTCCTCTTCAAGGGCTTCTACTTGTTACTTGTATTGTCCTGTATTTCTTTAAAGTAGTTATTTATGTCCTTTTTAAAGTCTTCTATCATCATCACGAAATGTGAGTTTAAAGCAAAGTCTTGTTTCTGTTGTATTGGGATATCCAGTATTTAGTGTGGTTGGAGAACTGGGTTCTGATGATATCAAATAGTCTTGGTTTCTGTTGCTTAGGTTCTTGCACTTGCCTCTTGCTATTTGGTTATCTCTGATATTAGTTGGTCTTGGTATCTCTGACTGGAGTTTGTCTCTGCAGTGGACCTGTGAGCCTCTGATCTTAGGAGTGAGAGCAATTCTGGGAGACCAGCTCTCTCAGGGTAGTATTTGGGTCAGAGAACTGGGACAACCCCACCTCTGGGAATATATGGAGACCAAAAAGGTGCTGTCCTTGGCCACCCTGTGGTTTCCTCACCCCGTGAACTCCTGGCCTATCTCTCCTTAAACATTTAATGGAGAGAAAGTGGGGTCCCACCTGTGGGCTGTGGGTTTAGGGGGGAGGATGCTCTTGGCAGACCATCTGTCTGTGGGCAGGTTTGTGTCTGAGGGTTATGGGACATCCCTAGCTCTGGGCACAGGTGGAGATCAGAAGGGTATCTTCTCAGGCTACTCTGTGGCTCAAAAGCCCTATGCACTCCTAGTCAGTCTCTCCTTGGACAGTCATTGGAGAGAATGTGGGGTCCTACCTGTGGGCTGTGGGTGTAGGAGGGAGAGTGCTCCTCAGAGACCTGCTCTCTAAAGGCAGATTTTGTGTCAAAGGGCTCTGGAACAGCTGCAGCTCTGGGTGCAGATGGAGAATGGAAGGCTCAGTAAAACTCTTGATTCAGGCTTCAATGTGTGTGTGCTAAGTACTAAAAGTGGGTCCTCTGAAAGTGTGCAGTGGCTTTTTACAACTAAGCCATTTCTCTTCTACCAGGAAATTTAGATGTAAATACTGAACCTACTTGAATAAAACAAATACCCTGAAATTAAAAAGTTTTTCATCACTATTAAACAAACGGATCTCAGCCATACCCTTATCCTTTGAAGTAAGTCATCTTTTGAGAAATCCATCACATTATTTTGGATGCTATATTGTGTATATAAATAATACAGCTTCCCCTATTCATCAATAACTACCCTTGCTTAGGTACCGTGTCCTGTAATTATTTATCTACAGTTCTCTTCCTCAATGCCCATAGGAGCAACTGGTCCACAGATATCAGAACATTCATCTGAATTTCAAAAGTGCCAGGAATGTAGTTGCACCCCATTATCTCTTCATACCTACAATACCCGCACCATTTGGGTGACTTGTACACTACCAAATTGATTACCTGTGTCTAGAACACAGATTTTGTTTAATGACCCTCAAGAATACTTTTAAGATTTTTAGCTCAGTGATGCTGCTGTCTTTCCAATCACCACTAATATCTCATTTCTTGTGGATAAGAAAAAGTATTCCAGCAAAGACAACAACTCTAGTAGTTCTTGCTTCTTGTTAATAAGAGTTGATGCATCAGCACCTACTGAGAGTCTCTCTGGATCTCTGCAATTCTGTAACAAGATCTGCAGTTATCAGATGCCAAAAGGTAAATGCTACATCCAAGACCATAGGTTGATCATTTCACACTCATCTATAGCATAACCAGATAACCAGAATTGTGGAATCTTCATTCGATAACAAATGGCCCTGATAGAGTCTTTAAACTGTCCTCTTTAATTACAAAAGCCAGGCCCCCATCATCCATACTGTTCTCTTAGAGTCCAAACTCCTAGAGTACAATCCACCAAGTTCTCAACATTCAATGGACTTGCTAATCCAAAGTTCCAATGCATGTTCACAATCTCTCAAAGGAATACATCAATATCAACTTAACTTGGGCTCACTATTAATGTGACAAACATCATGATCAAAAGTAAATTTAATTGGAAAAGTTTTATTTGTCTTACACTTCCACATGTTAATCTTTTGTTGGAAGAGGACAGGACAAAAAATACAAAGAGGGCAGGAAGCTAGAGGCAGGAGTTACTCTAGAGGCTACAGAAGGGTGCGGCTTAGGGTTCGCAATATGTGGCATGCACATCCTGCTTTCTTTTAGAAGCCAGGACCACAAGCCCAGGATGGCATCAGGTAACTTCCCCACCAATCATTCATAGTACCCTACAGACATATGTACAGTTAGATCTTTTGGAGATATTTATAATTTCTTCCTCTTATTTTTTTCATTGATTTATTTTATCAGCTTTACATCCTGATGACAGACCATGTCCCTTGGAGGCATTATCTTTCTTCTTCTTCTTTTTTTTTAATCTTTATTAACTTGAGTATTCTTATTTACATTTCTATTGTTATTCCCCTTCCCAGTTTCCAGGCCAACATACCCCTAACCCCTCCTCCTCCCATTCTTTTTTTTTTCTTTCTTTTTTCTTTTTTTTATTAACTTGAGTATTTCTTATTTACATTTCGAATGTTATTCCCTTTCCTGGTTTCCAGGCAAAAATCCCCCTAATCCCTCCCCCTCCCTGCTTTATGGGTGTTCCCCTCCCCACCATCCCCCCATTGCCGCCCTCCCCCAAACAATGACGGTCACCAGGGTTCAGTCTTAGCAGGACCAAGGGCTTCCCCTTCCACTGGTGATCTTACTAGGATATTCATTGCTACCTCTGAGGTCAGAGTCCAGGGTCAGTCCATGTATAGTCTTTAGGTAGTGGCTTAGTCCCTGGAAGCTCTAGTTGCTTGGCATTGTTGTTCATAAGGGGCCTCGAGCCCCTTCAAGCTCTTCGAGTTCTTTCTCTGATTCCTTCAACGGGGGTCCTATTCTTAGTTCCGTGGTGTGTTGCTGGCATTCACCTCTGTATTTGCGGTATTCAGGCTGTGTCTCTCAGGAGAGATCTACATCAGGCTCCTGTTAGCCTGCACTTCTTTGCTTCATCCATCTTGTCTAATTGGGTGGCTGTATATGTATGGGCCACATGTGGGGCAGGCTCTGAATGGGTGTTCCTTCTGTGTCTGTTTTAATCTTTGCCTCTCTATTCCCTGCCAAGGGTGTTCTTGTTCCCCTTTTAAAGAAGGAGTGAAGCATTCACATTTTGATCATCTGTCTTGAGTTTCATGTGTTCTAGGCATCTAGGGTAATTCAAGCATTTGGGCTAATAGCCACTTATCAATGAGTGCATACCATGTGTGTTTTTCTGTGATTTGGTTACCACACTCAGGATGATATTTTCCAGTTCCAACCATTTGCCTATGAATTTCATAAAGGCATTGTTTTTGATAGCTGAGTAATATTCCATTGTGTAGATGTACCACATTTTCTGTATTGATTCCTCTGTTGAAGGGCATCTGGGTTCTTTCCAGCTTCTGGCTATTATAAATAAGGTGCTATGAACATAGAGGAGCATGTGTCTTTTTTATAAGTTGGGGAACCTTGTGGGTATATGCCCAAGAGAGGTATAGCTTGATCCTCAGGTAGTTCAATGTCCAATTTTCTGAGGAACCTCCAGACTGATTTCCAGAATGGTTGTACCAGTCTGCAATCCCACCAACAATGGAGGAGTGTTCTTCTTTCTCCACATCCTTGCCTGCATTTGTTGTCACCTCAGTTTTTTATCTTAGCCATTCTCACTAGTGTGAGGTGAAATCTCAGCGTTGTTTTGATTTGCATTTCCCTTATGACTAAAGATGTTGAACATTTCTTTAGGTGTTTCTCAGCCATTCAGCATTCCTCAGCTATGAATTCTTTGTTTAGTTCTGAACCCCACATTTTAATAGGGTTATTTGTCTCCCTGCAGTCTAACTTCTCGAGTTCTTTGTATATTTTGGATATAAGTCCTCTATCTGTTGTAGGATTGGTAAAGATCTTTTCCCAATCTGTTGGTTGCCGTTTTGTCCTAACCACAGTTTCCTTTGCCTTACAGAAGCTTTGCAGTTTTATGAGATCCCATTTGTCAATTCTTGATCTTAGAGCATAAGCCATTGGTGTTTTGTTCAGGAAATTTTTTCCAGTGCCCATGTGTTCGAGATCCTGCCCTAGTTTTTCTTCTATTAGTTTGAGTGTATCTGGTTTGATGTGGAGGTCCTTGATCTGCTTGGACTTAAGCTTTGTACAGGGTGATGAGCATGGATCGATTTGCATTCTTCTGCATGTTGACCTCCAGTTGAACCAGCACCATTTGCTGAAAATGCTATCTTTTTTCCATTGAATGGTTTGGGCTCCTTTGTCAAAATCAAGTGCCCATAGGTGTGTGTGTGTTCATTTCTGGGTCTTCAATTCTGTTCCATTGGTCTATCTGTCTGTCTCTGTACCAATACCATGCAGTTTTTATCACTATTGCTCAGTAATATTGCTTGAGTTCAGGAATGGTGATTCCCCCTGAAGTCTTTTATTGTTGAGGATAGTTTTAGCTATCCTGGGTTTTTTGTTATTCCCGATGAATTTGCAAATTGTTCTGTCTAACTCTTTGAAGAATTGGATTGGTATTTTGATGGGGATTGCACTGAATCTGTAGATCGCTTTTGGTAAAATGGCCATTTTTTACTATATTAATCCTGCCTATCCATGAGCTTGGGAGATCTTTCCATCTTCTGAGGTCTTCTTCAATTTCTTTCTTCAGAGTCTTGAAGTTCTTACTGTACAGAACTTTCCTTGCTTGGTTAAAGTCACACCGAGGTACTTTATATTGTTTGGGACTATTATGAAAGGTGTCATTTCCCTGATTTCTTTCTCAGCTTGTTTCTCTTTTGTGTAGAGGAAGGCTACTGATTTATTTGAGTTAATTTTATACCCAGAAACTTTGCTGAAGTTGTTTATCAGCTTTAGTAGTTCTCTGGTGGAACTTTTGGGATCACTTATATATACTATCATATCATCTGCAAATAGTGATATTTTGACTTCTTCTTTCCCGATCTGTATCCCCTTGACCTCCTTTTGTTGTCTGATTGCTCTGGCTAGAACTTCAAGAACTATATTGAATAAGTAGGGAGAGAGTGGGCAGCCTTGTCTAGTCCCTGATTTTAGTGGGATTGCTATGTTTAGGTATGGGCCTTGAATTCCTATTCTTTCCAGGACTTTTATCATGAAGGGGTTTTGAATTTTGTCAAATGCTTTCTCAGCATCTAATGAAATGATCATGTGGTTTTGTTCTTTCAGTTTGTTTACATAATGATCACGGTGATGGTTTTCCGTATATTAAACCATCCCTGCATGCCTGGAATGAAGCCTACTTGATCATGGTGGATGATTGTTTTGATGTGCTCTTGGATTCGGTTTGCCAGAATTTTATTGAGTATTTTTGCGTCGATATTCATAAGGGAAATTGGTCTGAAGTTCTCTTTCTTTGTTGGGTCTTTGCCTGGTTTAGGTGTAAGAGTAATTGTTGCTTCATAGAAGGAATTTGGTAGTGTTCCATCTGTTTCAATTTTGTGTAAAAGTTTGGATGGTATTGGTATGAGGTCTTCTATGAAGGTCTGATAGAATTCTGCACTAAACCCACCTGCACCTGGGCTCTTTTTGGTTGGGAGACTTTTAATGACTGCTTCTATTTCCTTAGGAGTTCTGGGGTTGTTTAACTGTTTTATCTATTCCTGATTTGACTTAGGGACCTGGTATCTGTCTAGGAAATTTTCCATTTCCTGCAGATTTTCGAGTTTTGTTGAATATCGACTTTTATAGTAAGATCTGATGATTTTTTGAATTTCCTCTGAATCTGTTGTTATGTCTTCCTTTTCATTTCTGATTTTGTTAATTTGGAAACACTCTCTGTGTCCTCTCGTTAGTGTGGCTAAGGGTTTATCTATCTTGTTGATTTTCTCAAAGAACAACCTTTTGATTCTGTTGATTGTTTCTATGGTCCTTTTTGTTTCTACTTGGTTGATTTCAGCTCTGAGTTTGATTAATTCCTGTCTTCTATTCCTCCTGGGTGTATTTGCTTCTTTTTGTTCTAGAGCTTTCAGGTGTGCTGTCAAGCTGCTGACATATGCACTCTCCTGTTTCTTTCTGCAGGCACTCAGAGCTATGTGTTTTCCTCTTAGCACTGTTTTTATTGTGTCCCATAATTTTGTGTATGTTGGACCTTCATTTTCATTAAATTCTAAAAAGTCTTTAATTTCTTTCTTTATTTCTTCCTTTACCAGGTTATCATTGAGTAGAGCATTGTTCAACGTCCACGTATATGTGGGAGTTCTTCCCTTATTGTTATTGAAGACCAGCTTTAGGCCGTGGTGGTCTGATAGCATGCATGGGATTATTTGTATTTTTCTGTACCGGTTGAGGCCTGTTTTTTGACCAATTATATGGTCAATTTTGGAGAAAGTACCATGAGGAGCTGAGAAGAAGTTATATCCTTTTGCTTTAGGATAGAATGTTCTATAAATATCTGTTAAGTCCATTTGGCTCATGACTTCTCTTAGTCTGTCTACGTCTCTGTTTAATTTCTGTTTCCATGATCTGTCCATTGATGAGAGTGGGGTGTTGAAATCTCCTACTATTATTGTGTGAGTTGCAATGTGTGTTTTGAGCTTTAGTAAGGTTTCTTTTACATATGTAGGTGCCCTTGTATTTGGGGCATAGATATTTAGGATTGAGAGTTCATCTTGGTGGATTTTTCCTTTGATGAATATGAAGTGTCCTTCCTTATCTTTTTTGATGACTTTTAGTTGAAAATTGATTTTATTTGATATTAGAATGGCTATTCCAGCTTGCTTCTTCCAACCTTTTGCTTGAAAATTTGATTTCCAGCCTTTCACTCTGAGGTAGTGTCTGTCTTTGTCTCTGAGGTGTGTTTCCTGTAGGCATCACAATGCAGGATCCTCATTGTGTATCAAATTTGTTAACCTATGTCTTTTTATTGGGGAGTTGAGGCCATTGATGTTGTGAGATATTAAGAAATAGTGATTATTGCTTCCCGTTATTTCCATATTTGGATGTGAGGTTATGTTTGTGTGCTTTTCTTCTCTTTGTTTTGTTGCCAAGACGATTAGATTCTTGCTTCTTCTAGGATGTAGCTTGTCTCCTTATGTTGGGCTTTTACCATTTATTATCCTTTGTAGTGCTGGATTTGTAGAAAGATATTGTGTAAATTTGGTTTTGTCATGGAATATCTTGGTTTCTCCATCTATGTTAATTGAGAGTTTTGCAGGATACAGTAACCTGGGCTGGCATTTGTGTTCTCTTAGGGTGTGTAAGACATCTGTCCAGGATCTTCTGGCTTTCATAGTCTCTGGCGAAAAGTCTGGTGTGATTCTGATATGTCTGCCTTTATATGTTACCTGACCTTTTTCCCTTACTATTTTTAATATTCTTTCTTTATTTTGTGCATTTGGTGTTTTGACTATTATGCGTTGGGTGGTGTTTCTTTTCTGCTCCAATCTATTTGGAGTTCTGTATGCTTCTTGTATGCCTATGGGTATCTCTTTTTTTAGGTTAGGGAAGTTTTCTTCTATGATTTTGTTGAAGATATTTACTGGTCCTTTGAGCTGGGAGTCTTCTCTCTCTTCTATACCTATTATCCTTAGGTTTGATCTTCTCATTGAGTCCTGGATTTCCTGTATGTTTTGGACCAGTAGCTTTTTCTGCTTTACATTATCTTTGACTGTTGAGTCGATGATTTCTATGGAATATTCTGCTCCTGAGATTCTCTCTTCTACCTCTTGTATTCTGTTGGTGATGCTTGTATCTAGGGCTCCTTGTCTCTTCCTTTGGTTTTCTATATCCAGGGTTGTTTCCATGCATTCTTTGTTGATTGCTTCTATTTCCATTTTTAATTCCTTCAATTGTTCGATTGTGTTTTCCTCGAATTCTTTCAGGGATTTTTGTGATTCTTCTCTATAGGCTTCTACTTCTTTATTTATGTTTTCCTCGAATTCTTTCAGGGATTTTTGTGATTCTTCTCTGAAGGCTTCTACTTGTTTATATATGTTTTCCTGTGTTTCTCTAAGGGAGTTCTTCATGTCTTTCTTGAAGTCTTCCAGCATCATTGTCAAATATGATTTTGAAACTAGATCTTGCTTTTCTGGTGTGTTTGGATCTTCTGTGTTTGCTTTGGTGGGAGAATTGGGCTCTGATGATGCCATGTAGTCTTTGTTTCTGTTGCTTGGGTTCCTGTGCTTGCCTCTCGCCATCAGATTATCTCTAGTGTTACTTTGTTCTGCTATTTCTGTCAGTGGCTAGACTGTCCTATAAGCCTGTGTGTCAAGAGTGCTGTAGACCTGTTTTCCTGTTTTCTTTCAGCCAGTTATGGGGACTGAGTGTTCTGAGTTTTTCCTATCTACAGATCTTCAGCAGTTCCTGTGGGCCTGTGTCTTGAGTTCACCAGGCAGGTCACTTGGAGCTGGAAGGTTTGTCTTACCTGCGGTCCCAAGGCTCAAGTTTGCTCATGGGGTGTTGTTTATGAGCTCTCCGTGGCAGCACCACCCAGAAGATCTGCACGACCCTTTCCAGGAGCTTCCGTGCACCAGGGTTCCAGATGGTGTTTGGTGTTTTCCTCTGGAGTCAGAGATGTGGGCCAAGTGTAGACTCTTCTGGTTTCCCAGGCGTGTCTGCCTCTCTGAAGGTTTAGCTCTCCCTCCCTTGGGATTTGGGTGCAGAGAACTGTTTATGTGGTCAGTCCCTTAAGGTTCTGGTGGTGTCTCAGACGTAGCGGATTTCCTGCTCTTGTGCCCTTACCCAACAGAACCCAGAGGCCGTATACAGTTTCCTCTTGGGCCAGGGATGTGGACAGGGGTGGGCAGTGTTGGTGCTCTCTTCCGTTCTGCAGTCTCAAGAGTGCCCACCTGTCCTGGCGGTGAGCTCTCTCTCCCACGGGGTTTGGGAGCAGTGAGCTGGAGGCAGGGAAGGAGAGATTTGGACTCCCGCTAAAAACCGGAAGTGTCTCCTCCTCCCCTTCTTAATGGGCTTCCCCTCTCCATCCTCCACCCATTACCACCCTCCCCCCAACAATCATGTTCACTAAGTGTTCAGTCTTGGCAAGACATTTTCTTAATTGAGGTTTCCTACTGTCACAGGAATCTAACTTGAGTCAAGACATAAAACTATCCAAAACATGGATCTACTCTCATTCTTTGGGTAGATGTCAAGTAAGTCCATGCTAATTTTGAATATAGGGGCTAATTATGCATCATGCCCACTTACAACTTACTCTTTTTCATGGTTACTACATAGGAAAATTACAAGTCCTCTACCGAGAGTCTCTCTGTATCTCTGCAATTCTCTAAAAAGATCTCCAGTTATCCAGACCTCAAAAGGTAAATGTTGACCCGCGGATCCCGGCCCGCAGCAGCTCTCTGCTCCCAGACCCGGTGAGAGAGAGACCCAACCGCCTGGTCAGGTGGGCACTCCTGAGGCTGCAGAGCGGAAGAGACCACCAACACTGCTCACCCCTGCCCACATCCCTGGCCCAAGAGGAAACTGTATAAGGCCTCTGGGCTCCCGTGGGGGAGGGCCCAGGAGCGGCAGGACCCCTGCCGGAGACACCGCCGGACCCTGAAGGAAACAGACCGGATAAACAGTTCTCTGCACCCAAATCCCGTGGGAGGGAGAGCTAAACCTTCAGAGAGGCAGACAGGCCTGGGAAACCAGAAGAGACTGCTCCCTGCACACACATCTCGGACGCCAGAGGAAAAAGCCAAAGACCATCTGGAACCCTGGTGCACTGAAGCTCCCGGAAGGGGCGGCACAGGTCTTCCTGGTTGCTGCCGCTGCAGAGAGCCCCTGGGCAGCACCCCACGAGCGAACTTGAGCCTCGGGACCACAGGTAAGACCAAATTTTCTGCTGCAAGAAAGCTGCCTGGTGAGCTTGGGACACACGGAAGCAGAATTTCTCTAGAACCGGGCACGTTCTGTGTTTACCGGAAGTCCCACACCCGCGGATCCCGGCCCGCAGCAGCTCTCTGCTCCCAGACCCGGTGAGAGAGAGACCCAACCGCCTGGTCAGGTGGGCACTCCTGAGGCTGCAGAGCGGAAGAGACCACCAACACTGCTCACCCCTGCCCACATCCCTGGCCCAAGAGGAAACTGTATAAGGCCTCTGGGCTCCCGTGGGGGAGGGCCCAGGAGCAGCAGGACCCCTGCCGGAGACACCGCCGGACCCTGAAGGAAACAGACCGGATAAACAGTTCTCTGCACCCAAATCCCGTGGGAGGGAGAGCTAAACCTTCAGAGAGGCAGACAGGCCTGGGAAACCAGAAGAGACTGCTCCCTGCACACACATCTCGGACGCCAGAGGAAAAAGCCAAAGACCATCTGGAACCCTGGTGCACTGAAGCTCCCGGAAGGGGCGGCACAGGTCTTCCTGGTTGCTGCCGCTGCAGAGAGCCCCTGGACAGCACCCCACGAGCAAACCTGAGCCTCGGGACCACAGGTAAGACCAAATTTTCTGCTGCAAGAAAGCTGCCTGGTGAACTCAAGACACAGGCCCACAGGAACAGCTGAAGACCTGTAGAGAGGAAAAACTACACGCCCGAAAGCAGAACACTCTGTCCCCATAACTGACTGAAAGAGAGGAAAACAGGTCTACAGCACTCCTGACACACAGGCTTATAGGACAGTCTAGCCACTGTCAGAAATAGCAGAACAAAGTAACACTAGAGATAATCTGATGGCGAGAGGCAAGCGCAGGAACCCAAGCAACAGAAACCAAGACTACATGCCATCATCGGAGCCCAATTCTCCCACCAAAACAAACATGGAATATCCAAACACACCAGAAAAGCAAGATTTAGTTTCAAAATCATATTTGATCATGATGCTGGAGGACTTCAGGAAAGACCTGAACACACTTAGGGAAGCACAGGAAAACATTAATAAACAAGTAAAAGCCTACAGAGAGGAATCGCAAAAATCCCTGAAAGAATTCCAGGAAAACACAATCAAACAGTTGAAGGAATTAAAAATGGAAATAGAAGCAATCAAGAAAGAACACATGGAAACAACCCTGGATATAGAAAACCAAAAGAAGAGACAAGGAGCTGTAGATACAAGCTTCACCAACAGAATACAAGAGATGGAAGAGAGAATCTCAGGAGCAGAAGATTCCATAGAAATCATTGACTCAACTGTCAAAGATAATGTAAAGCGGAAAAAGCTACTGGTCCAAAACATACAGGAAATCCAGGACTCAATGAGAAGATCAAACCTAAGGATAATAGGTATAGAAGAGAGTGAAGACTCCCAGCTCAAAGGACCAATAAATATCTTCAACAAAATCATAGAAGAAAACTTCCCTAACCTAAAAAAAGAGATACCCATAGACATACAGGAAGCCTACAGAACTCCAAATAGATTGGACCAGAAAAGAAACACCTCCCGTCACATAATTGTCAAAACACCAAACGCACAAAATAAAGAAAGAATATTAAAAGCAGTAAGGGAAAAAGGTCAAGTAACATATAAAGGGAGACCTATCAGAATCACACCAGACTTCTCGCCAGAAACTATGAAGGCCAGAAGATCCTGGACAGATGTTATACAGACCCTAAGAGAACACAAATGCCAGCCCAGATTACTGTATCCAGCAAAACTCTCAATTAACATTGATGGAGAAACCAAGATATTCCATGACAAAACCAAATTTACACAATATCTTTCTACAAATCCAGCACTACAAAGGATAATAAATGGTAAAGCCCAACATAAGGAGGCAAGCTATACCCTAGAAGAAGCAAGAAACTAATCGTCTTGGCAACAAAACAAAGAGAATGAAAGCACACAAACATAACCTCACATCAAATATGAATATAACGGGAAGCAATAATCACTATTCCTTAATATCTCTCAATATCAATGGCCTCAACTCCCCAATAAAAAGACATAGATTAACAAACTGGATACGCAACGAGGACCCTGCATTCTGCTGCCTACAGGAAACACACCTCAGAGACAAAGACAGACACTACCTCAGAGTGAAAGGCTGGAAAACAACTTTCCAAGCAAATGGTCAGAAGAAGCAAGCTGGAGTAGCCATTCTAATATCAAATAAAATCAATTTCCAACTAAAAGTCATCAAAAAAGATAAGGAAGGACACTTCATATTCATCAAAGGAAAAATCAACCAAGATGAACTCTCAATCCTAAATATCTATGCCCCAAATACAAGGGCACCTACTTATGTAAAAGAAACCTTACTAAAGCTCAAAACACACATTGCACCTCACACAATAATAGTGGGAGATTTCAACACCCCACTCTCATCAATGGACAGATCATGGAAACAGAAATTAAACAGTGATGTCGACAGACTAAGAGAAGTCATGAGCCAAATGGACTTAACGGATATTTATAGAACATTCTATCCTAAAGCAAAAGGATATACCTTCTTCTCAGCTCCTCATGGTACTTTCTCCAAAATTGACCATATAATTGGTCAAAAAACGGGCCTCAACAGGTACAGAAAGATAGAAATAATCCCATGCGTGCTATCGGACCACCACGGCCTAAAACTGGTCTTCAATAACAATAAGGGAAGAATGCCCACATATACGTGGAAATTGAACAATGCTCTACTCAATGATAACCTGGTCAAGGAAGAAATAAAGAAAGAAATTAAAAACTTTTTAGAATTTAATGAAAATGAAGATACAACATACTCAAACTTATGGGACACAATGAAAGCTGTGCTAAGAGGAAAACTCATAGCGCTGAGTGCCTGCAGAAAGAAACAGGAAAGAGCATATGTCAGCAGCTTGACAGCACACCTAAAAGCTCTAGAACAAAAAGAAGCAAATACACCCAGGAGGAGTAGAAGGCAGGAAATAATCAAACTCAGAGCTGAAATCAACCAAGTAGAAACAAAAAGGACCATAGAAAGAATCAACAGAACCAAAAGTTGGTTCTTTGAGAAAATCAACAAGATAGATAAACCCTTAGCCAGACTAACGAGAGGACACAGAGAGTGTGTCCAAATTAACAAAATCAGAAATGAAAAGGGAGACATAACTACAGATTCGGAGGAAATTCAAAAAATCATCAGATCTTACTATAAAAACCTATATTCAACAAAATTTGAAAATCTTCAGGAAATGGACAATTTCCTAGACAGATACCAGGTATCGAAGTTAAATCAGGAACAGATAAACCAGTTAAACAACCCCATAACTCCTAAGGAAATAGAAGCAGTCATTAAAGGTCTCCCAACCAAAAAGAGCCCAGGTCCAGACGGGTTTAGTGCAGAATTCTATCAAACCTTCATAGAAGACCTCATACCAATATTATCCAAACTATTCCACAAAATTGAAACAGATGGAGCCCTACCGAATTCCTTCTATGAAGCCACAATTACTCTTATACCTAAACCACACAAAGACACAACCAAGAAAGAGAACTTCAGACCAATTTCCCTTATGAATATCGACGCAAAAATACTCAATAAAATTCTGGCAAACCGAATTCAAGAGCACATCAAAACAATCATCCATCATGATCAAGTAGGCTTCATCCCAGGCATGCAGGGATGGTTTAATATACGGAAAACCATCAACGTGATCCATTATATAAACAAACTGAAAGAACAGAACCACATGATTATTTCATTAGATGCTGAGAAAGCATTTGACAAAATTCAACACCCCTTCATGATAAAAGTCCTGGAAAGAATAGGAATTCAAGGCCCATACCTAAACATAGTAAAAGCCATATACAGCAAACCAGTTGCTAACATTAAACTAAATGGAGAGAAACTTGAAGCAATCCCACTAAAATCAGGGACTAGACAAGGCTGCCCACTCTCTCCCTACTTATTCAATATAGTTCTTGAAGTTCTAGCCAGAGCAATCAGACAACAAAAGGAGATCAAAGGGATACAGATCGGAAAAGAAGAGGTCAAAATATCACTATTTGCAGATGACATGATAGTATATTTAAGTGATCCCAAAAGTTCCACCAGAGAACTACTAAAGCTGATAAACAACTTCAGCAAAGTGGCTGGGTATAAAA
Organism: Rattus norvegicus; assembly: GCF_021556685.1. Lineage (NCBI taxonomy): Eukaryota > Metazoa > Chordata > Mammalia > Rodentia > Muridae > Rattus > Rattus norvegicus. Next base: position 87,875,970 of record NC_141537.1, read on the forward strand.
TTAACTCAAATAAATCAGTTGCCTTCCTCTATACAAAAGAGAAACAAGCCGAGAAAGAAATTAGGGAAACGACACCCTTCATAATAGACCCAAATAATATAAAGTACCTCGGTGTGACTTTAACCAAGCAAGTAAAAGATCTGTACAATAAGAACTTCAAGACACTGAGGAAAGAAATTGAAGAAGACCTCAGAAGATGGAAAGATCTCCCATGCTCATGGATTGGCAGGATTAATATGGTAAAAATGGCCATTTTACCAAAAGCAATGTACAGATTCAATGCAATCCCCATCAAAATACCAATCCAATTCTTCAAAGAGTTAGACAGAACAATTTGCAAATTCATCTGGAATAACAAAAAACCCAGGATAGCTAAAGCTATCCTCAACAATAAAAGGACTTCAGGGGGAATCACTATCCCTGAACTCAAGCAGTATTACAGAGCAATAGTGATAAAAACTGCATGGTATTGGTACAGAGACAGACAGATAGACCAATGGAATAGAATTGAAGACCCAGAAATGAACCCACACACCTATGGTCACTTGATTTTTGACAAAGGAGCCAAAACCATCCAATGGAAAAAAGATAGCATTTTCAGCAAATGGTGCTGGTTCAACTGGAGGGCAACATGTAGAAGAATGCAGATCGATCCATCCTTATCACCCCGTACAAAGCTTAAGTCCAAGTGGATCAAGGACCTCCACATCAAACCAGACACACTCAAACTAATAGAAGAAAAACTAGGGAAGCATCTGGAACACATGGGCACTGGAAAAAATTTCCTGAACAAAACACCAATGGCTTATGCCCTAAGATCAAGAATCGACAAATGGGATCTCATAAAACTGCAAAGCTTCTGTAAGGCAAAGGACACTGTGGTTAGGACAAAACGGCAACCAACAGATTGGGAAAAGATCTTTACCAATCCTACAACAGATAGAGGCCTTATTTCCAAAATATACAAAGAACTCAAGAAGTTAGACCGCAGGGAAACAAATAACCCTATTAAAAAATGGGGTTCAGAGCGAAACAAAGAATTCACAGCTGAGGAATGCCGAATGGCTGAGAAACACCTAAAGAAATGTTCAACATCTTTAGTCATAAGGGAAATGCAAATCAAAACAACCCTGAGATTTCACCTCACACCAGTGCGATTGGCTAAGATCAAAAACTCAGGTGACAGCAGATGCTGGCGAGGATGTGGAGAAAGAGGAACACTCCTCCATTGTTGGTGGGATTGCAGACTGGTAAAACCATTCTGGAAATCAGTCTGGAGGTTCCTCAGAAAATTGGACATTGAACTGCCTGATGATCCAGCTATACCTCTCTTGGGCATATACCCAAAAGATGCCTCAACATATAAAAGAGACACGTGCTCCACTATGTTCATCGCAGCCTTATTTATAATAGCCAGAAGCTGGAAAGAACCCAGATGCCCTTCAACAGAGGAATTGATACAGAAAATGTGGTACATCTACACAATGGAATATTACTCAGCTATCAAAAACAACGAGTTTATGAAATTCGTAGGCAAATGGTTGGAACTGGAAAATATCATCCTGAGTGAGCTAACCCAATCACAGAAAGACATACATGGTATGCACTCATTGATAAGTGGCTATTAGCCCAAATGCTTGAATTACCCTAGATCCCTAGAACAAACGAAACTCAAGACGGATGATCAAAATGTGAATGCTTCACTCCTTCTTTAAATGAGGAAAAAGAATACCCTTGGCAGGGAAGGGAGAGGCAAAGATTAAAACAGAGACTGAAGGAACACCCATTCAGAGCCTGCCCCACATGTGGCCCATACATATACAGCCACCCAATTAGACAAGATGGATGAAGCAAAGAAGTGCAGACCGACAGGAGCCGGATGTAGATCGCTCCTGAGAGACACAGCCAGAATACAGCAAATATAGAGGCGAATGCCAGCAGCAAACCACTGAACTGAGAATAGGTCCCCTATTGAAGGAATCAGAGAAAGAACTGGAAGAGCTTGAAGGGGCTCGAGACCCCAAAAGTACAACAATGCCAAGCAACCAGAGCTTCCAGGGACTAAGCCACTACCTAAAGACTATACATGGACTGACCCTGGACTCTGACCCCATAGGTAGCAATGAATATCCTAGTAAGAGCACCAGTGGAAGGGGAAGCCCTGGGTCCTGCTAAGACTGAACCCACAGTGAACTAGTCTATGGGGGGAGGGCGGCAATGGGGGGAGGGTTGGGAGGGGAACACCCATAAGCAAGGGGAGGGGGGAGGGGGATGTTTGCCCGGAAACCGGGAAAGGGAATAACACTCGAAATGTATATAAGAAATACTCAAGTTAATAAAAAAAAAAAAAAGGTAAATGTTACATTCAAGATCATATGATGATCATTTCACACTCATCCATAGCATTGTCTCCTTCATTCTTTTTGTTAATTATATTATCCCTTCTTTAAACAGGGAAAAATAGAAATAGAAAATCGGAAGAAAGTGAAAAAGGTACTGATGGGAAAGAGAAAGAAGGAACAGGTACAACTTTCTAAGACTTCCCAAGTGCTCAATTTCCTGTAGAAAGACATGTACCCTAATTCTCATATTGTAAAGTTTACAAGTCTAAGACATGCGTCCTGTTGGGTACTGAAATCACCTATTGTTAATGGATTCATGTTACTCTATGTCTTTTAATCCAATTGCACTTTATCTTCTATATGAAATCATGTGTCCTTGAGTTGATATATATATTTTAGGCTGCTAATAACTTCTTGGTTAAGTATTTCCCTGATTAGAATGAAAAGTCCCTCTTATTAGTTTTAGTTCAAAGTCTATTTTTGCAGATGTTAAAATAATATCACCTGCTGTTATCTCCTGGTTCCATTGGAGAGCTTTTTTCTATCTTTTTACTCTAAAGTGGTGCCATTTTAATACTAAGATGTGTTTCAGAAAAATTTATTTTTTTATTCATTCAGTTAGTCTCTGATTTTGAGTGGAGGATTGAGGTCATTCATGTTTCAATAATTATTTAAATCTGTATTTTAGATCTGGCCATTCTACTGTTGATTTTTGGTGTTGTTTTGTCAGTTATACTTTGTGTTTTCCTTCCTGTAACTTTATATTTTCGTCTCTCTGCTACTCTCTCATTTCGACGTTCAGCCCAAAATATTACTTCCCACATTGCCATATGTTCGGTTACCTGAATACAAATGCACAACACACACACACACACACACACACACACACACACACACACACACACACACACACACACACATACACACACACACACAGAGGCTATTTCTCTATGTTGTGGACATTTGTACTTGGTCTTTAATCGCAACAGTAGTTTTGCTAAGTATATTATTTTAGATTAACTGTCATTTACGACTTGATATTGCATTGCTATAGACTTTTCTGGCTTTGGAAGTTTAAGTTGAGAAATCAGCTGTTTCTTCCCCATTAATCTGTAATTGGGAAAGTTCACATTATCACTGATGGGTTTCTTTGTCACTTGCAGTTTTTCTCTTAGAGTTTTCAATCCAGTTTTGTTTTGTATTCTTAGTGTTTTAACTGTAAGATGCATAAAAACTTTTGTCAATGTACTTGTCATTTTTGTATTCTGTGTGCTTCTTATATTTGTATGGATGTGGGTTTGTGGCAGTATTCTTCTATGATCTTATTGAAGGTCTTTTGTTTGCCACTGACTTGGGATTTTTCTGTATGGCCTGTGCCTATAATTTCAAGATTTGATTTATTTCATGGTGTCCTACATGCACAATTCTTCTAAACACTCTACCAAGTGAACCATATTTCTAGACCAACAGCCTGATTTCTGCTGAAAATAGAGTTATATTACCTCCCATCTGTTTACTCTGTAAGACAAATGGCTTTCCCCAAGTATGTTTGTTGGAGATAACATTTTCATAATTTTAGCAAAACAGATGTTGATTTTTACGTGAATCTATGAAGCCACTGTCAAGTATGTGTGGAGGATACCTTGAATGCTGAGGAAGCAGTTTGGATACCTTGGGAATGTTTTTCTGCTTTCTTTCAATGGGATATTATTGCTGTCACTTTTGTTGTTCACAAGGACTGTATCTATTCATCCATACACAGAGTTAAGGCCTGGAAAGAATAGGTCACACATGGGAAACCCAGAGCTCAACTGTTTCTACAACACTGTTCTCCTGGAATTAAAGAAGTTCACTTTTTCAATTTGATGGTACTCATTTCTAACAACCTTGAAGTCAAAACTGCCTTCTCCAGATGACATAAGTGTGGGTGTAGAGGGAGATGAGCTAATAACATTTCTCCCATATAACTACTTATTCAGGTCTCATTCTCCATAAATGCTTTCCAAGACCCAGGTGGGTGAGTGTTTCTTTTCCTCTACATTATAATGAGAGCTGTAAGTAGGTGTTAGAATAAAGCAGAATTCTAAAATAAATAGAGGTCTCTGTTTAGAATTTTACTTTTGAGTTAAATTATACCATAAGCAAATAAAGAGATGCTTGCAGACATAAAAATATCAGTGTAATGATTAATAAGAACATGGATTTCACTTAATTTGATTTTTTATTATATATGTGACAATAGAAGTGGTTATTGGGAAGAGGAAAAGGCCCAGTAGAATTGTGAATAGAGACAGTAAAGGCTCATAGGGTGAACATAATCAATAGGTATTTTACATTAAATGAAAATATCATCAAACTCATCACTTTTTACAATGACTGTACACTGATAAATATTTTCAATATAGCTCCAATCTCAACCTTTAGCAAGCATATAAGACAGAGGATTTTCTTGAGAGTGTGCTCTAATGATCCTAAGATCATGCTTTCACTTAGGTGTAGCCAAGTGTGTTAGTTTCCCATCCCTGTATCAAAATACCTGGGATATCTTAGAGGGTAAAAAACAAAACACAGATATTTCTTGGTGAGCAGGAGTACATATTAAGGTACATTACGTTGTACTTTGTATTTTCTCATTTACTACTTTGCTCCCATTGACTGACTAGTATGTATTATTTATATAAAATAAGAATATAAACCATATATGAACTAATTTAACATTTATCAGTAATTTTCTAGTATGGTAAGTTTAAGTATACTTAGGAATTCTTAGGAAAGTTTCCATTAATGATATAGTAAAGCATAAAACCCTTTTATCATCATAAAAGTTTTAAATGTTTTACATATATTGTTTAATCTACTACAAAAATTTCTAACAAAGTAGATCATTTATAAGTACTTCAAAAATATTTGGAAAGCTCACCTCATTTTTAAATTCATGTAAAGTTATCCTTACATAAATGTAAACTGGATAAGTTTCAGTAGGAGTTTTAGTTATTTTATTTAAATGAAGTAATTTTTCTTATTTCAAGTTTTATAAATTGAATTTTATAACATTATACTAAATGATATCGAGTAAGCTATTCATTCAATAACCATGAGAAAAGTATTTGCAATTCTTGAATAGTATAAAATCATTTAATGCCAAAACCTCTAATGTTTCCTTTAATAGTATCAAATTTGAATTGCTTTCTAAAATATCCTTTGTATACACACACACACACACACACACACACACACACACACACATGCAAAATGCCAACAAAATTTGTTTTTGTGCTAAATATCACAAGTCTATTTTTATTTTCCTGGAAGGTAAGATATATATATATATATATATATATACATATATATATATATATATACATATATATGTACATATATATATGTATATATATATATAGTGATAAAAATGGAAAATAAAGGTAGTTGTGGTGGCACATGCCTATCATCAAAGCACTTTGAAAGCTCAAGTAGAAGAATCATGGGTTTGATCAAAGTATTCTTGAACTATATGTTGAGAACTATCTTTTCTAATCCCTCTCCCTCTCCCTCATCCCATCCTCTGTCTGACTCTCACTCCCTCTCACAAACACAGACACAAATAATAGATTAAAGTGAAGAACTGACAATGTAGAACTATGGAATTATTTTCAATAACCTGGAATAAAATAATGCCAGGAACTGCCATTAATTCTCTGGCCACAGAGTATCAGAAACATAAAAAAAAGTTCTCAGAAACATAAGTTAATACTTTTAGTCATAACAGAATTTTCATTTTTCAAGTATTATAGATTTTTCAGTTTGTTTTCAATAATTTACCTTAAATGTCTACCCTGGCACAATAGGCAGGATCTAATCCTGTCACCCAGAAAACAGAGGACACATTCTTCATTTTCTTTAAGTTCATCTTATTTAATGAACATTGTTTAATGTACCTCTCTGTCTCACTCAACTCAAGTGGTATAAAGATATTCATGATAGCAACTCCAGAACTCACTATATTGGTCTATTCTTACATCTGATAGTCCAACAATCTTTTTTTTCTCTTTCTTTATCTCTCTTGCATACACACACACACACACACACACACACACACACACACACACACACACACCACACACCACACACATGCACCAAATTTCCATTGAACATTCTCATATATTCCTTAAAATTACCCAACAAGTTATTACTGCTAATATTAGTTATAAGTAGTAAAATTCATTTAGTTATATGAAGCATAAGCTAGACATAGCAAACAAATCTTAATTTAATGTATATCAGTACTTTTCTAGTTTGTTACGTTTGCATATACCTAGGAATTCTTAGGAAGGTTTCAAACTATGGCTTAGTAAGGCATAAAGCATTCTTAACAACATATAAGTTTCAAATTTTTATATAGATTTGGTTTAATCCATTGCAATGATTTCTAGTAAAGTAACAAACATACACCATGCACTGTGACAATGCTCTGACAGGATTGCTTCCCCACGGTCTCTGCAGAGATACCTCTGCTGCTTCATCTCAGGGGAACTGGCTCATAACTGTGAGATTATAACATCCTACTCAGTAGCTCTGTGCTTCCATTTAAACCTGTGCCAAGTTCAATTTCCAACAAACAATTTAAGAGTATCAGGTAATAATTACTATTTTATTAAAAAGTAACAAGTATTATTCCTGGCTATCTCTTTTGTAATGAGTTCATGAACTAATTTGAATGGTCAAGCTTTTCCTCTGGCTGAGATTCCTAAACCCATCGTGTTGTTGAGAGTGAACTGTACATCAGTCAACAATTCATTTGTCACCTGAAAGTCACATACTCATTTATGTTCTTTCTGAGCAGTCATAAAGTTCATTATGCTACATGTGGTAAAGCCTAAAATGAAAATAATACTTTTGATGTACTATAATTATTTGTTTCCTATATTACTAAATCTTCAAAAACAATGCAAAAAATGGCTATATGTACATAACACAAGATTGTTCTAAAATATTGGAATAAGGAAGAGGTTAAGTGACTGTTCACAGAAAATGTAGAGCTGTGTGTGAAGACGCTTCTCTTTCTCTGCCTCTGCCTTTGTCTCTGTCTCTTTCTCTGTCTCTCTTTATCTTAGTGTCTCTGTCTCTCTCTATCTTACTCTCTCTCTCTCTCTCTCTCTCTCTCTCTGTGTGTGTGTGTGTGTGTGTGTGTGTGTGTGTGTGTGTGTGTGTGTGTATGTGTCTTTCTTTTTCTGTGGTACTCCTCTTCAGACAGCTGGCTGCAAACTGCTTAGCCTTTTGGTCTGGGTCACTTAAATAACTGATGGTTTCTCCACTATTATAAATGTTTATTGATATATTCAGGATTTTTACTACTTATAACTAAATCTTGCAGCTTAAACCAATGTAAAAGCCATGACTGTTACTGATTTCTTTTCAAATAAATAATTATTTTTCTTAATGCATATATCTGTGTTTTAACCCATGTCAGCTTTGTTCTTTTTTTTCCCACCAAATCTCAACTTCATGGAGTCTCGAATAAAGATGTCAATCTATGAGGTAGAAGGGGCTAATTTTACATTAATATCTTTTATCTTATTATCATCTATTATATTACTTACAATACCTGTCTTATGTTACTGAACTATTACCATATAATTAGTAATGAAGTTAAAATATATATGGTTTGTCAATTTGTAGTTTTAAAATGAGAATTAGGGAACAGTTCCTACATTTTTGAGACCAAGACTTGCTTGTACTAAGTTTGATCCTGGAGCTTTTTCCTTTAAATAATTTATATATGTACATGTATGTATAAGTATATTTCGCCTACATATATTACCTGTGTATCACTTGTGTGCCTTGTCAGAGAGGGCAATGTATCTGCTGGAACTATAGTCCTAGATGGTACATGAATGACCATGTTGTTGCCGACAATCAACCTCATGTCTTTGCAAAAGCAAAAGGTCCTCTTGACCACTGAGCTACATCTTTATCCTGTATACTTGAGCTTCTAAAAACAGATCATCATGGTGCAGCTACTGTAAATGTATGTTGGTAAGAGAATCAGATGTTTGGCTCTGGCAATTCAGATGAGTTCATTCCTTTACAAGATTAAGGTTTTTAGGAGCAAAGGTTATGTAAATATAAAATGTGTGATTTATGCTGTCTTATTCATGGATATGTTATAGGATGGTCTTGGGCACTATCTTCTGCATTATTTTTATACATCTATGCATGCATGTATTTATATATATGGACTATACTGGAGAAGTGGAAAATATAATTAGGCATACCTTTTCTCACAGAAATCTGGGCCACTGTAATTGTTTTCTCTTTATCTATCACAGGATTACTTTAAAGAACTAAATCAAATTAATTCCATGATAAATTGATCCTGGTAACCAGGCCAAATAAAAAACATGGGCAATAAAGGTAAGATTGTTGAGTAAAACTATAAAACATGTGTGGGTGCTGATGACATATGATAACTCTGGGGACTTTGTTTTCCATTGAATAGGAAGGAATCTGTTTTAAACTATAAATTCCCAAACAACATCACAATCTGATCATCTTCAGCACATTCATGTTTGTCATAATGTTTGGAAAATAGTGATTCTTTTAATGTCACATTCCCTTTCGTTAGAGGCTCCGATTAGAATAGGGCTGCGGGTGGGAGCAATGGAAAGCAGAATTTCAAGGCAGAAGAATCTTAAGAGGAAAATAGGAAAGGGGGCTTCTTAGAGAGTGGAGGGAGATAAATACAGAAGAAAGAAGTGGTTAGGTAAAATATCAACAGGAATGGCTGAAAAGAAATAACTCTGCTTCTATTTCAAAAGGAAAATAAAAATGGTATTTGCCACCATAGGTGGGAGTTGATTTTTAAATCTGAAGGTCAGTCTCATAAATGAAGATAAGACAGGAACTAAATGGTTTCCAAATATGAATACTTATAATGATAATTAATGGTTACGTGATGTGGAAAGTACACTAATTGTCTCAAACAGTACATAGTCTTTTTTTTTATTAACTTGAGTATTTCTTATTTACATTTCGAGTGTTATTCCCTTTCCCGGTTTCCGGGCAAACATCCCACTCCCCCCTCCCCTTCTTTATGGGTGTTCCCCTCCCCATCCTCCCCCCTTGCCGCCCTCCCCCCAACAATCTAGTTCACTGGGGGTTCAGTCTTAGCAGGACCCAGGGCTTCCCCTTCCACTGGTGCTCTTACTAGGATATTCATTGCTACCTATGAGGTCAGAGTCCAGGGTCAGTCCATGTATAGTCTTTAGGTAGTGGCTTAGTCCCTGGAAGCTCTGGTTGCTTGGCATTGTTTTACATATGGGGTCTCGAGCCCCTTCAAGCTCTTCCAGTTCTTTCTCTGATTCCTTCAACGGGGGTCCTATTCTCAATTCAGTGGTTTGTACATAGTCTTAAATTCAGTTTATGGATTTCATTAAGAAAGGAACATAAAAATAGGTGACTTGAGGAAGACATTTTGCTAATCAAAATAGTGGGATTATTATGAATGAGCACACTTCTAACATTAGAATTAGGAATTAAAACATAGATATTTGCACAAAATAGAGCACAGTAAGAGTACGGACTCTCCTCGGACTTTTTTTTATATCTTTGTGATTATTTCCCATATCAACATGTTTTATTCAGTTATACAAATGTGATTATCTGTATTCATCACTACTGTTTTAAGTGTTAAGTATAAAATGAAGCAATTTAAATAAACAGAATTGGATTTCTTAGGCATAAGACTTGGCACTACAAGCACACAAATTAAAAATTCTGTATAAATATGTTTGAATGCATTTATTGTTCATAATATTTTATGCATACAGGCAACACACAAAGGCATATAAAAATGTAAAATCTGGAACATCAAAAGTTAAAGAGACAAGCCAATCATCAACTAGTTTGAAATATAAAATGAGGATATAATCTTACTATCCAGTGTTTCACAAGCTTGATGTATACTCTATTTTTTTCAGATATTTGAAAAAAACTTCCACTAATGTCCTTAAGATGAATACAATTTTCACTTATGTCCTCATTCAAGAATATCCTTTATTTCCAGGCAGGAATTGGAGTCCTAGCAAATATGTCTCTTCTTTGTTTCTATATTTTTATAATCCTAGGTCACAGACCTAAGCCCACAGACTTGATCTCCTGTCAACTGACCTTCATTCACATAATGATGTTCCTCACTGGAGGGGACATTTTCCTTACAGATATATTTGAGTCATTGAACGTTAATAATGACTTCAAATGTAAGGCAACCTTTTACATAAGCAGGGTGATGAGAGTCCTCTCTATCTGTACCACCTACCTCCTGAGTGTGTTCCAGGCTGTCACTATCAGTCCCAGAACTTCGTTGTTGGCAAAGTTTAAACAAAAACTAAAAAAATATATGATCCATGTTTTCTTCTGTATTTGGTCTTTCAGTTTGTCCTATAGTGGTAGCCGGATCTATTATGTTCGTGGTTTTACTAATGCAAGTGAAATTGACCAGATGCAGGTTACTAAGTCCTGCTCAATCTTCCGCATGAACTCCATCATCAGAATATTTATTTTTACAGTGACAACCTCAAGAGATGTGTTTCTTGTAGGAGTTATGCTGTCCACAAGTGCATACATGGTGATAATTTTGTACAGACATCAGAGGCAATACAAGTATCTTCATAGCATCAGCCACCTAAGAACATCCCCTGAGAAAAGAGCCACCCAGACCATCTTGCTGCTGGTAATTTTCTTTGTGGTTATGTACTGGGTGGACTTCATCATTTCTTCCACATCAGTCCTGTTGTGGATGTATGACCCAGTCTTCCTGAGTGTTCAGAAGTTTGTGGTGTATGCCTATCCAACAATTAGTCCTTTAGTACAAATCAGTTCTGATAACAGAATAACCATTATGCTGAAACTCATGCACTCAAAGCACCAACAGAAGTTTGTTAAAAAATAATTTCTTCTTTTCTTTAAAAACTTACCAACTTATTATTTATTTGTACATGTGAGTGTTGTATCAGCATATATCTATGTGTGCACTCCTGGGACCCACAGAGGTGAGAAGATATCATGACATCCCCTGGAACTGAACTTACACATGGCTATAACCATGTGTAAGTTCTCTCCAGCACCAATTATTTTTTTCTAAAATACATTTTCTTTTAAAATATAATGGCCCTAGCCCATAGGTAGCAGATGTATAGCTCAGTCTCCATGTGGATTCCCTCAACAAGTGGTGCCTCTTCTTAAAGCTGCTACCTATCATGGATTTCATTCTCCAACAAAGCTGCTTTGTCTGGCCTCATTTGGAGAGGATTCACCTAACCCTGAAGAGACATTGTATGCCTGGGTGGGATGATACAATGGGATCAAGCACCATCTCACAGGAGAAGGTGATGCGGAATAGGGAGTGGAACTTTGTGAGTGGGACACTATTTGAGATATAAATGAATGAATGAATACATGAATGAATTAATAAAATACATAGATTTCTGTAAAAATTAAATTTTGATGGTTCAGGTAGCAAAGCAGGATTCTTCATATGATTTAATTAAAATTTGTGGTATTACACATATACGTTCTTTTGACATTTCTGTTGCTAAATTCTATAGAATTTTCAAGTTAGTGGCACACAATAAGCTGATATTTCTACATGAATTCTTTCTCCTGTTTACTTTGTAAAATGAATATTCCCTTCCTGCCACCTTTACACAAAAGAAGATCCTTGCTGATCATGACTTTTTAAGCTTTCTCTCAAAAAGATTTTAATCTACTCTCTCTTATCAAAATTAGTTTTAATATTTTATTGTAGGTTTACTTCAATCCCCTAGTTCTAACTTTTCTGGCTCCATAAAAATAATGTGAATTTAAAGTCCCTTGTTTATTTTCTAGTTATTTAATGACTTTTATGAAAATATCATGTGACTGTTTATTTGCACTTCAATTCCTTGGCACTCATTAAACTATTGGTAAATAAAAACTGTTTAGATTCACATGCATGTGGTAAATGTGTTCATTCTGCACCTGTATGTATGCATGTATGTATGTCTGTGCACAGATGAACTATGTGTGCATATGTGCACATGGAAGCCAGGAGACCAATGTTGGCTGTCACCTGCTGTTTCTATTTGTTGTGCTGTTCCCGTTGACCTGATATCTTAATAAAGCATTTTTCTCTGTGACATATCAAGATGGTAGTCCAAGGGCTTCTCCTCTCTCTGTCTTTCCAGCTCAGGGATTAGAAGTATTCAGCACCATATCCACCTGTTTAAAAATGATGCTTTTCTTTTATTGAGAAAAAAACTTCATACGATACAGTCTGATAAGGGTTTACACTTCCCTCTACCTTCCATTTCCTCCTCACCTCCTACCCTTTACAAATTAACACCATTTCTTTCTCTCTTTAGGAAAGAAGCAGGCCTCTAAGTCATAACAACAACAATATAAACAGCAATATAAATGAAAATGAGTGAATCAAAATAAGTGAAAACAGAAAAAAAGTATCAAAGCAAACGCACCCCAGAAAGAGAAACACAAGTTCTCACACAGGTATCTCATATAAACCAGAAATATATATATATAACCAGTAAGACTTCACAGGATTTGGGTTGTACAGGGAGCTGTTTGACCGGGTCCCTTCAGATCCGGGTGCAGTCTGGACTGCAGAAGTGAACTCCATTTTTTAATAGTGTTATATGTCTCCCTGCAGTCTAACTTCTTGAGTTAAATTTATAATTTAGATATAAACCCTCTATCAGTTGTAGGATTGGAAAAGGTCTTTTCCCAATCTGTTAGTTGCCATTTTGTCCTACAACAGTGTCCTTTGCCTTACAGAAGCTTTGCAGTTTTATGAGATCCCATTTGTCGATTCTTGATCTTAGAGCATAAGCCATTGGTGTTTTGTTCAGGAACTTTTCTCCAGTGCCCATGTGTTTGAGATGCTTCCCCACTTTTTCTTCTATTAGTTTGAGTGTATCTGGTTTGATGTGGAGGTCCTTGATCCACTTGGACTTAAGCTTTGTGGGGTGATAAGCATGGATCGATCTGTGTTCTCCTACATGCTGACCTCCAGTTGAACCAGCACCATTTGCTGAAAATGCTATCTTTTTTCCATTGGATGGTTTTGGCTCCTTTGTCAAAAATCAAGTGACCATATGTGTGTGGGTTCATTTCTGGGTCCTCGATTATATTCCTCTGATCTATCTGCCTGTCTTTGTACCAATACCACACAGTTTTTATCATTAATGCTCTATAATACTACTTGAGATCAGGGATGGTGATTTCCCCAGAACTCCTTTAGTTGTTGAGGATAGTTTTCACTATCTTGAGTTTTCAGTTATGCCAAATGAATTTGCAAATTGCTCTTTCTATCTCTGTGAAGAATTAAGTTGGATTTTGATGGGGATGGCATTGAATCTGTAGATTGATTTTTACAAAATGGCCATTTTTACTATATTAATCCTGCCAATCCATAAGCATGGGAGGTCTTTCCAACTTCTGAGATCTTCTTCAATTTCTTTCTTCAGAGAGTTGAAGTTCTTGTCATACAGATCTTTCACTTGCTTGGTTAAAGTCACACTGAGGTATTTTATATTATTTGGGAGTATTGTGATGGGTGTCATTTCCCTAATTTCTTTATCAGCCTTTTTGTCCTTTTAGTAGATGAAGCCTCCTGATGTGTTTGAGTTAATTTTATACACAGCCACTTTACTGAAGTTGTTCATCAGGTTTAGTAGTTCTCTGGTAGAACTTTTGCGGTCACTTAAGTATACTATCGTGTCATCTGCAAATAGTGGTATTTTTACTTCTTCCTTTCCAATTTCTATCTCTTTGACCTCCTTTCATTGTCTGATAAATCTGGCTTTGACTTCGAGTACTATATTGAATAAGTAGGGAGAGAGTGGACAGCCTTGTCTATTCCCTGATTTTGGAGGGATTACTTCAAGTTTCTCTCTGTTTACCTTAATGTTAGCTACTGGTTTGCTGTATATGGCTTTTACTATGTTTAAGTATGGACCTTCAATTCCTGATCTTTCCAGGACTTTTATCATGAAGGGGTGTTGAATTTTGTCAAATGCTTCCTCAGCACCTAATGAAAAGATCATGTGGTTTTTAATCTTTGAGTTTGTTTATATAGTGGATTGCATTGATGGATTAATTTATATTGAACCATCTCTGTATCTATCTTGTTCATTTTCTCAAAGAATCAGCTCCTTGTTTTGTTGATTCTTTTTATAGTCCTTTGTCTTTCTACTTGGTTGATTTCAGTCCTGAATTTGATTATTTCCTGCCTTCTATTCTTCTTGGGTGTGTTTGCTTCTTTTTTCTCCAGAACTTTTAGGTGTGCTGTGAAGCTGCTAATGTATGCTTTCCTCATTTTCTTTTTGAATGCTCTCAGAGCTATGACTTTTCCTCTTAGCACTGCTTTCCTTATGTTCCATAAGTTTGGGTATGTTGTGTTTTCATTTTCATTAAATTCTATGAAGTCTTCAACTTCTTTCCTTATTTCGTTCTTGACCAAATTGAGTGGTGCAATATAAAACTTACATGTATATGTGGACTTTTCTGTCTTTCTTTTTGCTATTGATGACCAGTTCTAGTCTGTAGTGATCTGATAGGATGCATGGGATTATTTCTATCTTCCTGTATCTGCTGAGGTCTGTTTTGTGAACGGTTATATTGTCAATTCTGTGGAGGGTACCATGAGGTGCTGAGAAGAAGGTATATTCTTTTGTTTTAGGATGAAATGTTCTATAAATATCTGTTAAATCCATTTGGTTCATAACTTGTTAGTTTCTCTATCTCAGTTTAGTTTCTGTTTTCATGATCTGTCCATTGATGAGAGTGGGGTGTTGACCTCTCCTACTATTATTGTGTGAAGTGCAATGTGTGATTTGAGCTTTAGTAAAGTTTCTTTTATAAATGGAGGTGCCCTTGTACTTGGAGCATAGATATCTAGGATTGAGAGTTCATCATGGTGGATTTTTCCTTTGATAAATGTAAAGTTTCATTCCTTATCTTTTTTTGATAACTTTTGGTGGATAGTCGATTTTAGTCAATATTAGGATGGCTTCTCCAGGTTCTTTCTTTGGATCATTTGCTTGAAAGTTATTTTCCAGCCTTTTACTCTGAGGTAGTATCTGTCCTTGTCACTGAGGTGTATTTCCTATATGCAACAAAATTCTGGGTCCTCTTTACCTATCCAGTCTGTTAGTTTATTTCTTTCTTTTTTGGTAGGGAGGATTGAGTCTATTGATATTGAGAGATATTAAGTAAAGTGACTGTTGTTTCCTGTTATTTTTGTTGTTTAATGTGGAATTGTATTTGTGTGTCTGTCTTCTTTTGTTTTTGTTGAAGGAGATTACTTCCTTGTATGGGGTATATTCCCTCTTTCTTTGGAGTTTTCCATCTATTATCCTTTGTAGGGCAGGAGTTGTAGAAAGATATTGTGTAAATTTGGTTTTGTCATGGATTATCCTGTTTCATCCTTCTATGTTAATTGAGCATTTTGCTGGATATAGTAGCCTGGGCTGTCATTGTGTTCTTTTCAGGTCTGTATGACATCTGTCCAGGATCTTCTGGCTTTCATAGTCTCAGGTGAGAAAATCTAGTGTAATTCTGATAGGTCTGCCTTTACATGTTACTTGACCTTTTTCCCTTATTGTTTTAAAATTCTTTTTTTGTTTTTTTTATGGATTTTTTGTTTGTTTGTTTGTTTTGACTCTTATGTGAGGGGAGGAATTTCTTTTCTGGTTCAATCTATTTGGAGTTCTGTAGGTTTCATGTATGTTTATGGGCATCTCTTTCTTTATGTTAGGGAAGTTTACTTATATAATTTTTTGAAGATATTTTCTGGTCCTTTAAGTTGGGAGTCTTCACTCTCTTTTATACCTATTATCCTAACATTTGATCTTCTCATAATGTCCTGGATTTTCTGGATGTTTTGGGTTGGGAGCTTTTTGCATTTTACATTATCTTTGAAGGTTGTGTTGATGTTTTTTTATGGTATCTTCTGGCCCTAGATTCTATCTTCTATCTCTTGCATTCTGTTGGCGATGCTTGTGGCTATGACTCCTGATCTCTTCCCTAGGTTTTTTTTTATCTCCAGGATTGTGTTCCTCTGTGCTTTCTTTATTGTTTCTATTTCCATTTTTAAATCCTGGATGGTTTTTTCAATTCTTTCACCTGTTTGGTTGTGTTTTCCTGTAATTCTTTAAGGGATTTTTGGGTTTCTTCTTTAAGGACTTCTACTTGTTTACTTGTGTCATCCTGTATTTCTTTAAGGTAGTAATTTATGTCCTTCTGAAAGTCCTCTATTTTCATAATGAGATCCAAATCTTGCTTTTCTGGTGTGTTTTCCAGTATTTTCTTTGGTGGGAGAACTTGGCTCTGATGATACCAAGTAGTCTCTGTTTCTGCTGCTTAGGTTCCTGTGCTTGCCTCTTACCTTCAGGTTTTCTCTGGTGTTTGATTGTTTCGGTATCTCTGACCATGGTTTTACCCTCCTGTAGGCCTGTGTTTGTAATCCTATAGATCTGTTTTCTTTTAGCAGGATCTGGGAACCGAGAACTGTTCCTGGGTTTGTGTGACCTGAAGACCCCAGGTGGGTCGCTTGGCCCAGAAAATTGGTCTTACCTCTGCTCTCAGGTGTGTTGGCACTTCCAGAGCCTGACTTCCAGCTCTTGGCACTGCCAAAAATCAGAGGGGTCTTGCCCCTGACTGCTCTCAAGTCCCTGTGCCCAGAAGGCACAGAGTGTACTTGCAGGTTCCTCTTGGGTCAGGAATGTGGGCAGAAGTCATTGTCTCCTGTAAGCTATCAGGATTGTCTATACGTCAGAGAGTCCAGCTGTCTTGTCCTTGGGATTTGGGTGCAGGGAGCTCTGGGACCAGTTCACTTCAGCTCCTGGCTCAGGCAAAAACAAGAAGGTTCCTGCCTCCGACTGCTCCTCTATTCCTGTGTCCAGAGAGCACTAGGCAGGTTCCTGGTGGTCAGAAATTTGAGCAGAAGTGGTGGTCTCCCCTGAGCTCTCAGGATTGTCCACACTTCTGAGAGTCCAGCTCTCTCCCTGACCAATTTTTATGCAGGGAGCTGTGGGACGGATTCATCTCTAGGCAGAGTCATAAACCAGATGTGTCCTGTGCGAGACGATTTCTGTATTTATGTGTTCTGAGGCTACCAGGTGGTTCACTTGGAGCAGAAAAGCTGGTCTCATCTCTGTTCTCAGGTGTGTAGGTACTCCTGGTGACTGCCTTTTGGCTCTTTGGGCATCAGAAACCAGAAGCTCCTCCCCCAATTGCTCCTAGATTCCTGTGCCCAGAGGGCACAGAGGGCACTAGGTGTGTTCAGCTTGTTTCAGGAATGTGGGCAGAAATAGTTGTCTCCTGTGAGCCCTCGGATTGTCTGCACTTCTGAGAGTCCAGCTCTCTCCACCATACAACACTTTAAAGAATACAAAGCTTAGACCCAGTCCTTGCATAACTACTATCATAAACTGTTTCAGATGATAAAGCAATATGAGTTAAGGGCCGGGTAACAAACTCACGATTCTGACTTAATTAAAAGGGCATGTTTTGAGATATTTCTATTTGAAATGACTGAGAGTAGTCAAGGATTAACAGTTTGGTAATGCCTTGCTAGACAGTCTTCAAAAGCATCAGAAGTCCACAGACTATAACATGTGTATGGCCTTTGTTTATTAATGATCATTTGACTAGAGACCTGTCTGCTCATGACAGCACCCCTTTCTTAGATTCAAAGAGGAATTTGAACATCAATAGAGTTGATCCAATTGTGGTGAGACAACTATTAGTCAAGAATTACCTTAATTCATCTATAGACAAAGTAGTGTCCAGGAAAGGGTACACTATAAGGAATAGTTGACTGATAATCTGTGCCAAGACAGGGTAATAAGTCCTTCAAAATTCTGCATTACATGTGTTATCCTTCTTTTGCTATGGATGTCATATGTCCCTAATAATGCAAGCCAGGAGAGCATAGTGATACTGAAAGAAGCAACAGACCTCTCTCTTTTCCAGAAAAATTAGAAGATGTACAGTATATACCACTTTGAGGAGAGTTTCTTCATATGGGGAAAGTTGATAAATATTTAGTTTTTGACTATGATTTGGGACATTTACACTTTCAGAGTGCTTAATCACTTCAGGAGATTAGGGTTATAGAAATTATCCTCTTTGCATTGGCTCATGTTGCAAATGTAGTAGTCCCCAAAAGATAACAAAATTTATGTGTGCAGTCAGTCTACATACGCTCTGAGTTCATTGAGTACTCTTCAAATATTTTAACACTCTTAATAGATAAATTATGGAATAAATATGAGTCATGTAATCAAAAAAAATTCTGCATTACAAAGGTCTGTCAGCTGATCTTTGGCCAAAAGGCTGAAGACTGATGCCCCCGCATTTTGAAGAATGAAGAACTGTCCAGATGACCAGTGGTTTATGTAAAACATGAAATTTTGGAAGCTATGTTTGGTACTTCTCATATTTTCAGGTAATATTAGTCATGTCTGGATTTATGATGGAGTTCAAGACTGATTGTAATCTCATAGCCAACCCAAGCTGTTTTGCATTGAGAAAGATGATGCAGATTTGACAGGATGGTTTTCACATAGCATACAATCTAAACTAAGACATAAGTCAGATGTAGAATTATAAGTCTTTTAAGTTAGCATAGATGGCAGGGTAGTTTATTTAATCACCAAGTTTATGTACTGGGTGTTAAGTATATCTTATAGTTTATAAATTGCAGAATGGTAATAGTCAAACTCAATTCATATTTGTGGGAAAAGAGCCTTTTAGGCTTACAAAAAAAGGGGGAAATGTTGTGGATTGCCTAGTGCTGTTTGTATTTTGATGCTAATTCTACTTCCTCTAGAGGGAATGCCTGAGCTGTCAGGTGACTTCATATGAACCTTCTGCCCATTTTAACTTGCAAAATAAAGGCTAAAGCCAGTTACTGGGCAGTGGAAGGGAGGTGGAGCAAAAAACTTTTTTGGGGGTGGAGGAAGAGAGAGAGTAGAGGAAGAATGAGGGAAGAAAGGAGAGAGGAAGACAGGAAGAATAGGAGGTAGAAGAAAAATGCAGTAGAAGCACGTGACCTGGAGAAACAGCAAGTTATAAGGGATCTGATAGCTGGGGGAGATAGTAGTGTAGTGGTAGATCTGCCCAATTTGACATGCTGCTTGTATTCATATTAAATGAGTTGTTTTCCTCACATGAGCTTATTTGGGTTGGAGAATTACTACAACATAAAACCCACAATATATCCATAAACATTTATAATAGTGGAGAACCATCATGATTAACACATGATATGTACACACTGATTAAGTGATGTGATAGATGATAAATGCATATTAGTCCAAAATCTGTGAATACCCAAAACACAATTTACAGATCACATGAAGCTCAAGAAGAAGAAAGACTAATGTGAATGCTTCAGTCCTTCTTAGAAGGGGGAACAAAATACAGGAGGACATACAAAGACAAAGTGTTGAGCAGAAACTGAAAGAAAGGCCATCTGGAGACTACCACCCATGGGAATTCATCCCACAAGCAGTCACTAAACCCAGTTACTATTGCAGATGCCAAGAAGTGCATGCTGACAGAAGCTTGATATACTTGTCTTCTGAGAGGCTCTGCTAGAGCCTGAGAAATACAGAGGTGGATGCTTGCACCAACCAATGGACAGAGAATGAGGTACCCAATGGAGGAATTAGAGAAAGGACTGAGGTATCTGAGGGGGTTTGCATCCCCATAGGAAGAACAACAATATCAAC
This sequence comes from Rattus norvegicus, assembly GCF_021556685.1. Taxonomy (NCBI): domain Eukaryota; kingdom Metazoa; phylum Chordata; class Mammalia; order Rodentia; family Muridae; genus Rattus; species Rattus norvegicus. Next base: position 87,896,101 of record NC_141537.1, read on the forward strand.
CAACTAGACACTCCAGAGCTCCTAGGAACTAAACTACCAAACAAAAGAGTACACATAGAGTGACCCATGGCTCCATCAGCATATGTAGGAAAGGAGGGCCCTTGTCAGGCATCAAAGGGATGAGAGAACCTTGGTCCTGTGAAGGCTGAATTCTCCAGTGTATGGGAATTCCAGGGTGGGGAGTTTGGAGGGAGTCATGGGTCTGTTGAGGAGCACCCTCAGGGAGACAGAGGCCTCGTGAGTGGGATGAGGGTTTCCCGAGGGGACCCTAGAAAAAGGGATTACTTTTGAAGTGTAAATAAAGAAAATATCCAATAAAAGAAAAGGAAAAAGAGAAATGATCAAAACAATTTAGATCAGAGGATATTGCCATAAATTAAACACAGTATTATCATTCTAAATCAAAATAATCCTAAATATTTAAGAATATTCATTAAGTTAGAAATAACTACATTTGCTTTTGAATCTCATATAAAACACGAGACCTTTCTTCACTAGCTAATATACTGTGTATTAAAATCCAACTGAAAAGGTGTAACAGAACAAACACACAACAGTCTTTGATCTTTAGAAAGCATTCTGAAATATTCTCCATTCTCTATAAAAAAGAAAAAATAATAAACTGTAATTCAAAACAATTTACATCTCCAAATAAGTTTTTATACCAAGTATGCATTAAAATTATAAACAAATAAATTTCATATATTTTGCAGGTTTGAATCACAAATTTCAATGTTTCTACCATTCCATTCCATAATGCTTTATTTAGTATGGTAAAAAGTGTGTGTGTGTATATAATATATGATGTATGTATTTATAAATAATTATTGGAATATATAATTATTTGAAGAAAAAATGTCACCTCCACCAAACATACTTGGGGAAAGTCATTTTTTATAGAGCACATTGTTGGGAAGAAATATAACTTTATCATCAGCAGAAATTGGGCTTTGGACCAGAAAATGTAGCTCAGGTGGTAGAGTGAATATCTACAAAGTATTGTGTTTGTGGGATAACAAGACATAAATAAAACCTTCAAGTTACACACATAGGTGAGAAAGAAGAATTCCAAATCAAAGGCAAAAGACATTCAATACGATCATAGGAGAAAAAGGCGTCAAACACTCTATATAACATGAGAACACAAAACACAGAAAAAAGACAAAAATAAAAAAAAAGTTTCCATAAGTCTTATAGATAAAACACTAAGTATACACAACCACAACAACTACAACAACCACTACTACCACCACCACTCCAACAACAAAATGAATTGAAACAATAAGATAAAAAAAATTCAAGACATAAATAAGGAAAATGCAAATGGAAAAGTGAACTTTCCCAGTTCCAGGAACCGCTGATTTCTTAAGGTAAACTTTTTAGGTTGGGAAGAGCCTTCAGCAATACATCCCACGTGCTAAATGACAGCTAATCTTAAATAATATACCCAGCAATACGCCTATGTTTGATGCCTGAACAATTTTCCATAACATTAATAGCCTAAAAAATTATATTTCACCAAACCTAACATAATATAGGAAACATTAGTTTGGACTGAAAAGAGGAGAGAGATTGAATGGCAACAATATGAAGCCATAATTATCAAAACACAAAGTACCACTGAGAGAACACAAAATCAAAATAAATAACATGATGACCAGAACTAACCCACACATTTCAACATTAAGTTTACCTCATTCTCCACACAAAAGACAGAGAGGGAATGATTGGATCAAGAAACAAAACCCTTATAAAAGCTTTCAGGTTTCATGGTTTATCAATCACTGATTTTACAGCCTAAGCCATTCTGTTCAGTAACCTGATTCCTGTATCAATGCATTCAAGAATCTCCATTTTCTCTTCTATGACATTTAGTGTATCTGTTTTTATTTTCAGGTCTTGGATCCACTTGGACTTGAGTTTTATGCAGGGTGATAAATATGAATCTATTTTCATTCATGTACATGTAGACATCCAGGAAGTCCAGTACCATTTGTTAAAGTACTTTTAGTTTTCCTTTGTAAAGTTTTGACTTCTATATCAAAAATCAAATTCATAGGTCTGTAGCTTTATTTCTGTGTCTTCAATTTGATTCCATTGATCAATATGTCTGTTGCTATAGCAATAACATGTAGTTTTTACAGTAGACCTCAGATCTTCATAAAAATACATCTAACAGAAGGCTAATATCTAAAATTTACAAAGAACTCAAAAAATTAGATACCAATAACCAAAATAACCAAATTAAAAATGGGAGTTCAGAACTAACCAGAGAATTCAAAACAGAGAAATCTCAAATGACCTAAAAGTATTTAATGGAATGTTCAAAGTCCTTAGGCATCACAGAAATGCAAATCAACACATCTTTGAGGTTCCATCTCATACCCATCAGAATGGCTAAGATAAAAAATTCAAGAGATAACACAAGCTAATGAGGATATGAAGTAAGGGAAATACTGTTTCAATCCTGGTAGAAATGCTAAAATGTACAACCACATTGGAAATCAATTTGTGGTTTCTTAGAAAGCTGAAAATAGTTATCAACTTTACCAACTCTGGTCATACACCCAAAAGATGCTCCAATATCTCAAAAAAAAAAATACCGGATAAATTATGCTAGTAGCAACTTTCTTAATAATAGCCAGAGGCTAGAAATGACCTGGATGTCCCTCAACTGAAGAAAAGATAAAGAAAATGAGGTACATCTACAAATGGAATACAATTCAGCTATTAAAAACTAAAACATCATGAATTTTGCAGGCAGATTTTTGGAAATTGAGAATATAATACTCAGTAAGTTAGCCCAGACCCCAAAGACTCTGCCCACATTTCTGACTCCAGAGGAAAACACCTAATGCCATCTGGGACCATGGTGCATGGGAGCCCCTGGAAAATGTGTCTCAGGCCCTACTGATTGCCGCTCTCATGGAGAGCCCAAAAGCAGCCCCCCCAGGAGCAATGTCAACCACGGGACCACAAGTAAGACCAACTTTTCTGCTCCAAGTGACCTGCCTGGTAGACTCAGGACGCACGCCCACAGGAACAGCTGAAGACCATTAGACAGGAAAGACTACACACCTGAAAGCAGAACACTCTGTACCTATAAGAGGCTGAAAGAAAACAGGAAAACAGGTCTACAGCACTCCTGACACACAGGCCTATGGGACAGTCTAGCCACTGTCAGAAATAGCAGAACAAGGTAACGTCAGAGACTACCTGATGGTGAGAGGGAAGCTCAGGAACTGAAGCAACAGAAACCAAGACTGCATGCATCATCAGGGCCCAATTCTCCCAGCAGGCAAGCACTGGAAATCCAAACACACGAGAAAAGCAAGATCTTGATTTTAAACATTTAAAACATTTGATCATGATGCTGGAGAATTTCAAGAAAGACATAGAGAACTCCCTTAGAGAAATGCAGGAAAACATAAAGAAACAAGTAGAAGCCTATAAAGAGGAATCACAAAAATTCCTGAAAGAATTCCAGGAACACAATCAAACAGTAGAAGGAATTAAAAATGGAAATAGAAGCAATAAAGAAAGCACACAGGGAGACAACCCTAGATATAGAAAACCAACGGAAGAGACAAGGAGCCATAGATACAAGCATCAACAACAGAATGCGAGATATAGAACAGAGAATCTCAGGAGCAGAAGATTCCATAGAAATCATCGACACGATGGTCAAAGATAATGGAAAATGGAAAAAGACACTGGCCCAAAACATACAGGAAATCCAGGACTCAATGAGAAGATCAAACCTAAGGATAATAGGTATACAAGAAAGTGAAGACTCCCAGCTCAAAGGACCAGTAAATATCTTCAACAAAATCATAGAAGCAAATTTCCCTAACCTGAAGAAAGAGATGCCCATAAGCATACAAGAAGCCTACAGGAATCCAAATAGATTGGACCAGAAAAGAAACTATTCCCATTACATAATAGTCAAAACACCAAATGCACAAAACAAAGAATATTAAAAGCAGAAAAGAAAAAAGGTAAGGAAAATATAAAGACAGAATCACACCAGACTTTTCGCCAGAGACTATGAAAGCCAGAAGATCCTGGACAGATGTCATACAGAAACTAGGAGAAAACAAATGCCAGCCCACGTTACTGTATCCAGCAAATCTCTCAATTAACATAGATGGAGAAACCAAGATATTGCATGACAAAACCAAATTTACACAATATCTTTCTACAAATCCAGCCATACAAAAGATAATAAATGATAAAGCCCAACATAAGGAGGCAAGCTACACACTAGAAAAAGCAAGAAACTAATCATCTTGGCAACAAAACAAAACAGAGAAGAAAAGCACACAAACACAATCTCACATCCAAATATAAATATAACAGGAAGCATCAATCACTATTCCTTAATATCTCTCAACATCAGTGGACTCAACTCCTCCGAAAAAAGACATAGATTACTAAATTGGATACACAGTGAACACCCTGCATTATGCTGCCTACAGAAACACACCTCAGATACATTAGACAGACACAACCTCAGAGTGAAAGGCTGGAAAACCAAGCAAATGGTCTGAAGAAGGAAGCTAGAGTAGCTATTACAATATCAAATAAAATTGATTTTCAACTAAAAGTCATCAAAAAAGATAAGGAAGGACACTTCATATTCATCAAAGGAAAAATCCACCAAGATGAACTCTCAATCCTAAATATCTATGCTCCAAATACAAGGGCACCTACATACATAAAAGAAACCTTACTAAAGCTCAAAGCACACATTGCACCTCACACAATAATAGTAGGAGATTTCAACACCCCACTCTCATCAATGGACAGATCATGGAAACAGAAATTAAACAGAGACGTAGACAGACTAAGAGAAGTCATGAACCAAATGGACTTAACAGATATTTATAGAACATTCTATCCTAAAGCAAGAGGATATACCTTCTTCTCACCACCTCATGGTACTTTCTCCAAAATTGACCATATAATGGTCATAAAACAGGCCTCAATAGATACAGAAAGATAGAAAAAATCCCGTGCATCCTATCACACCAGCACGGGCTAAAGCTGGTCTTCAAGAGTAATAAGGGAAGAACATCCACATATACATGGAAATGGAACAATGCTCTACTCAGTGATAACTTGGTCAAGGAAGAAATAAGGAAAGAAATTAAAGACTTCTTAAAATTTAATGAAAATGAAGATACAACATATCCAAACTTATGGGACACAATGAAAGCTGTGCTAAGTGGTATACTCATAGCTCCGAGTGCCTGCAGAGAGAAATAGGAGAAAGCATATATCAGCAGCTTGACAGCACACCTAAAAGCTCTAGAACAAAAAGAAGCAAATACACCCAGGAGGAGTAGAAGGCAGGAAATAATCAAACTCAGAGCTGAAATCAACCAAGTAGAAACAAAAAGGACTATACAAAGAATAAACAGAACCAAAAGTTGGTTCTTTGAGAAAATCAACAAGATAGATATCCCTTAGCCAGACTAACGAGAGGACACAGAGAGTGTGTCCAAATTAACAAAATCAGAAATGAAAAGGGAGACATAACTACAGATTCAGAGGAAATTAACTCAAATGTATCAGTAGCCTTCCTCTGCACAAAAAAGAAATGAGCCAAGAAACAAATTAGGAAAGCGACACTCTTCATAATAGTCCCAAATAATTTGAAATACCTCGGTATGACTTTAACCAAGCAGGTGAAAGATCTGTATTATAAGAACTTCAAGCCAATGAAGAAAAAATTGAAGATCTCAGAAGATGGAAAGATCTCCCATGCTCATGGATTGGCTGGATTAATATAGTAAAAATGGCCATTTTATCAAAAGCGATCTACAGATTCAATGCAATCCCCTTCAAAATACCAATCGAATTCCTCAAAGAGTTAGACAGAACAATTTGCAAATTCATCTGGAATAACAAAAAACCCAGGATAGCTAAAACTATCCTCAACAATAAAAGGACTTCCGGGGTAATCACTATCCCTGAACTCAAACAGTATTACAGAGCATTAGTGATAAAAACTGCATGGTATTGGTACAGAGACAGATGGATAGACCAGTGGAATAGAATTGAAGACCCAGAAATGAACCCACACACCTATGGTCACTTGATTTTTGACAAAGGAGCCAAAACCATCCAATGGAAAAAAGATGGCATTTTCAGCAAATGGTGTTGGTTGAACTGGAGGTCAGCATGTGGAAGAATGCAGATCAAACCATGCTTATCACCATGTACAAAGTTTAAGTCCAAGTGGATCAAGAACCTCCACGTTAAACCAGATACACTCAAACTAACAGAAGAAAAAGTGGGGAAGCATCTCAAACACATGGGCACTGGAGAAAACTTCCTGAACAAAATACCAATGGCTTATGCTCTAAGATCAAGACTCGACAAATGGGATCTCATAAAACTGCAAAACTTCTGTAAGGCAAAGAAAAAGGACACTGTTTTTAGGTAAAATGGCAACCAACAGATAGGGAAAACCTATCTACAACTTTACCAAACCTACAATTAATAGAGGGCTTATATCCAAATTATAAGTTTAACTCAAGAAGTTGGACTGCAGGGAGACAAATAGCCTTATTTAGAAATGGGGTTCAAACCCGTGGATCCCTGCCCGCAGCAGCTCACTGCTCCCAAACCCCGTGGGAGAGAGAGCTCTCTGCCCGGACAGGTGGGCACTCCTGAGACTGCAGAGCGGAAGAGACCACCAACACTGCACACCCCTGCCCACATCCCTGGCCCAAGAGGAAACTGTATACGGCCTAAGGGTTCCTGGAGATAAGGGTACAGGAGCAACAGGTACCCTGCTTCTGAGACACTGCAGGAACCTGAAGGGAGCAGATAAACAGTTCTCTGCACCCAAATCCCGTGGGAGGGAGAGCTAAACCTTCAGGGAGGCAGACACGCCTGGGAAACCAGAAGAGACTACACTCTGCATACATTACTGATTCCAGAGGAAAACACCAAATGCCATCTGGAACCCTGGTGCATGGTAGCTCCTGGAAAGGGCGGTGCAGATACTCCTGGTTGCTGCCCCGCGGAGAGCTCAATAGCAACACCGACAAGCAAACTTGAGCCTCGGGACCACAGGTAACACAAACCTTCCTGCTCCAAGCGACCTGCCTGGTGAATTCAAGACACAGGCCCACAGGAACAGCTGAAGACCTGTAGATAGGAAAAACTACATGCCCGAAAGCAGAAAACTCTGTTCCCATAAACTGGCTGAAAGAAAACAGGAAAACAAGTCTACAGCAAGCCTGACACACAGGCTTATAGGACAGTCTAGCCACAGTCAGAAATAGCAGTACAAAGTAACACTAGAGATAATCTGATGGCGAGAGGCAAGCACAGGAACCCAAGCAACAGAAACCAAAACTACTTGGCATCATTGGAGCCCAATTCTCCCACCAAAGCAAACACGGAATATCCAAACACACCAGAAAAGCAGATCTAGTTTCAAAATCATATTTGACCATGATGCTGGAGGACTTCAAGAAAGACATGAAGAACTCCCTTAGAGAAACACAGGAAAACATAAATAAACAAGTAGAAGCCTACAGAGAGGAATGACAAAAATCCCTGAAAGAGTTCCAGGAAAACACAATCAAACAGTTGAAGGAATTAAAAATGGAAATAGAAGCAATCAAGAAAGAACACAGGGAAAAAAACCCTGGATATAGAAAACCAAAAGAAGAGACAAGGAGCCGTAGATACAAGCTTCACTAACAGAATACAAGAGATAGAAGAGAGAATCTCAGGAGCAGAAGATTCCATAGAAATCATCGACACGATGGTCAAAGATAATGTAAAGTGGAAAAAGCTACTGGTCCAAAACATACAGGAAATCCAGGACTCAATGAGAAGATCAAACCTAAGGATAATAGGTATAGAAGAGAGAGAAGACACCCAGCTCAAAGGACCAGTAAATATCTTCAACAAAATCATAGAAGAAAACTACCCTAACCTAAAGAAAGAGATACCCATAAGCATACAAGAAGCATACAGAACTCCAAATAGATAGGACCAGAAAAGAAATTCCTGCTGTCACACAATAGCCAAAACACCAAATGCACAAAATAAAGAAAGAATATTAAAAGCAGTAAGGGACAAAGGTCAAGTAACATATAAAGGCAGACCTATCAGAATCACACCAGATTTTCGCCAGAGACTATGAAAGCCAGAAGATCCTGGAGAGATGTCATACAGACCCTAAGAGAATAAAACTGCCAACCCAGGTTACTGTATCCAACAAAACTCTCAATTAACATAGATGGAGAAACCAAGATATTCCATGACAAAACCAAATTTACACAATATCTTTCTACAAGTCCAGCACTACAGAGGATAATAAATGGTAAAACCCAACATAAGGAGGCAAGCTACACCCTAGAAGAAGCAAGAAACTAATCGTCTTGGCAACAAAACAAAGAGAAGAAAAGCACACAAACATAACCTCACATCCAAATATGGAAATAACGGGAAGCAATAATCACTACTTCTCAATATCTCTCAACATCAATGGCCTCAACTCCCCAATAAAAAGACATAGATTAACAAACTGGATATGCAACGAGGACCCTGCATTCTGCTGCCTACAGGAAACACACCTCAGAGACAAAGACAGACACTACCCCAGAGTGAAAGGCTGGAAAAAAACTTTCCAAGCAAATGGTCAGAAGAAGCAAGCTGGAGTAGCCTTTCTAATATCAAATAAAATCAATTTTCAACTAAAAGTCATCAAAAAAGATAAGGAAGGACACTTCATATTCATCAAAGGAAAAATCCACCAAGATGAACTCTCAATCCTAAATATCTATGCCCCAAATACAAGGGCACCTAAGTACATAAAAGAAACCTTACTAAAGCTCAAAGCACACATTGCACCTCATACAATAATAGTAGGAGATTTCAACACCCTGCACTCATCAATGGACAGATCATGGAAACAGAAATTAAACAGAGACGTAGACAGACTAAGAGAAGTCATGAACCAAATGGACTTAACAGATATTTATAGAACATTCTATCCTAAAGCAAAAGGATGTACATCCTTCTCAGCTCCTCATGGTACTTTCTCCAAAATTGACCATATAATTGGTCAAAAAAAAGGCCTCAACAGGTACAGATAGAACTAATCCGATGCGTGCTATCAGACCACCATGGACTAAAGCTGGTCTTCAAAAAAATAAGGGAAGAACGCCCACATATACGTGGAAGTTGAACAATTCTCTACTCAACGATAACCTTGTCAAGGAAGAAATAAAGAAAGAAATTAAAGACTTCTTATAATTTAATGAAAATGAAGGTACCAATGAAAGCTGTGCTAAGAGGAAAACTAATAGTTCTGAGTACCTGCAGAACGAAACAGGAAAGAGCATATGTCACCAGCTTGACAGCACACCTAAAAGCTCTAGAACAAAAGAATCAAATACAACCAGGAGGAATAGAAGGCAGGAAATAATCAAACTCAGAGCTGAAATCAACCAATAGAAATAAAAAGGACCATAGAAATTATCAACAGAACCAAAAGTTGATTCTTTGAGAAAATCAACAAGATAGATAAACCCTTAGCCAGACTAACGAAAGGACACAAAGAGTGTGTCCAAATTCACAAAATCAGAAATGAAAAGGGAGACACAACTACAGAATCAGAGGAAATTAAAAAAATCATCAGATCTTACTATGAAAGCCTATATTCAACAAAACTTGAAAATCTGCAGGAAATGGACAATTTCCTGGACATATACCAGGTACCGAAGTTAAATCAGGAACAGATAAACCAGTTAAACAACCCCATAACTCCTAAGGAAATAGAAGCAGTCATTAAAAGTCTCCCAACTAGAAAGAGCCCAGGTCCAAATGGGTTTAGTGTAGAATTCTATCATACCTTCATAGAAGACCTCATAGCAATACTATCCAAACTATTCCACAAAATTGAAACAGGTGGAGCACTACCGAATTCCTTCTATGAAGCCACAATTACTCTTATACCTAAACCACACACAGACCCAACAAAGAAAGAGAACTTCAGACCAATTTCCCTTATGAATATCGATACAAAAATACTCAATAACATTCTGGCAAACCGAATCCAAGAGCACATCAAAACAATCATCCACCATGATCAAGCAGGCTTCATCCCAGGCATGAAGGGATGGTTTAATATATAAAAAACCATCAACATGATCCATTATATAAACAAACTGAAAGAACAAAACCACATGATAATTTCATTAGATGTTGAAAAAGCCTTTGAGAAAGTTCAACACATCTTCATGATAAAAGTCCTGGAAAGAACAGGAATTCAAGGCCCATACTTAAACATATTAAAAGCCATATAGAGCAAACCAGTCGCTAACATTAAACTAAATGGAGAGAAACTTGAAGCAATCCCACTAAAATCAGGGACTAGACAAGGCTGCCCACTCTCTCCCTACTTATTCAATATAGTTCTTGAAGTTCAAGCCAGAGCAATCAGAGAAGAAAAGGAGATCAAGGTGATACAGATTGGAAAAGAAGAAGTCCAAATATCACTATTGGCAGATGATATGATAATATATTTAAGTGATCCCAAAAGTTCCACCAGAGAACTACTAAACTGGATAAACACCTTCAGCAAAGTGAAGTATAAAATTAACTCTTATAAATCAGTAGCCTTCTTCTACACAAAGGAGAAAGAAGCTGAGAAAGAAATTAGGAAAATGTCACCCTCCATAATAGTCCCAAATAATATAAAATACCTCCGTGTGACTTTAACCAAGCAAGTAAAAGAACTGTAGAATAAGAACTTCAAGACTCTGAAGAAAGAAATTGAAGAAGACCTCAGAAGATGGAAAGATCTCCTATGCTCATGGATTGGCAGGATTAATATAGTAAAAATGGCCATTTTACCAAAAGTGATCTACAGATTCAATGCAATCCCCATCAAAATACCAATCCATTTCTTCAAATAGTTAGACAGAACAATTTACAAATTCATCTGGAATAAAAAAAAAACCCAGGATAGCTAAAACTATCCTCAACAATAAAAGACTTCAGGAGGAATCACTATCCCTGAACTCAAGCAGTGTTACAGAGCAATAGTGATAAAAATTGCATGGTATTCGTACAGAGACAGACAGACAGATAGACCAATAGAACAGAATTCAAGACCCAGAAATGAACCCTTACACCTATGGACACTTGATTTTTGACAAAGGAGCCAAAACCATCCAACAGAAAAAAGATAGCATTTTCAGCAAATGGTGCTGGTTCATCTGGAGGTCAACATGCAGAAGAATGCAGATCAATCCATGCTTATCACCCTGTACAAAGCTTAAGGCCAAGTGGATCAAGGACCTCCACATCAAACCAGATACACTCAAACTAATAGAAGAAAAACTAGGGCAGCATCTCAAACACATGGGCACTGGAAAAAATTTCCTGAACAAAACACCAATGGCTTAGGCTCTAAGATCAAGAATCGACAAATGGGATCTCATAAAACTGCAAATCTTCTGTAAGGCAAAGGACACTGTGTTTAGGACAAAATGGCAACCAACAGATTGGGAAAAGATCTTTACCAATCCTACAACAGATAGAGGCCTTATATCCAAAATATACAAAGAACTCAAGAATTTAGACCACAGGGAGACAAATAACCCTATTAAAAATGGGGTTCAGGGGTAAACAAAGAATTCACAGCTGAGGAATTCTGAATGGCTGAGAAACACCTAAAAAAATGTTGGACATCTTTAGTCATAAGGGAAATGCAAATCAAAACAACCCTGAGATTTCACCTCACACCAGTGAGAATGGCTAAGATCAAAAACTCAGGTGACAACAAATGCTCGTGAGGATTTGCAGAAAAAGGAACACTCCTCCATTGTTGGTGTGATTGCAGACAGTTAAAACCATTCTGGAAATCAGTCTGGAGGTTCCTCAGAAAATTGGACATTGAACTGCCTGAGGATCCAGCTATACCTCTCCTCAGCATATACCGAAAAGTTGCCCCAACATATAGAAAATACACGTGCTCCTCTATGTTCATAGCAGCCTTATTTATAATAGCCAGAAGCTGGAAAGAACCCAGATGCCCTTCAACAGAGGAATGGATACAGAAAATGTGGTACATCTACAAAATGGAATATTACTCAGCTATCAAAAACAATGACTTTATGAACTTCATAGGCAAATGGTTGGAACTGGAAAATATCATCCTGAGTGAGGTAACCCAATCACAGAAAAACACACATGGTATACACTCATTGATAAGTGGTTATTAGCCCAAATGCTTGAATTACCCTAAATGCCTCGAACAAATGAAACTCAAGACGGATGATCAAAATGTGAATGCTTCACTACTTCTTTAAAAGGAGAACAAGAATACCCTTGGCAGGGAATAGAGAGGCAAAGATTAAAACATATACAGAAGGAACACCCATTCAGAGCCTGCCCCACATGTGGCCCATACATATACAGCCACCCAATTAGACAAGATGGATGAAGCAAAGAAGTGCAGGCAGACAGGAGCCGGATGTAGATCTCTCCTGAGAGACACAGCCAGAATACAGCAAATACAGAGGCGAATGCCAGTAACAAACCACTGAACTGAGAACAGGACCCCCGTTGAAGGAATCAGAGAAAGAACTGGTAGAGCTTGAAGGGGCTTGAGACCCCATATGAACAACAATGCCTAGCAACCAGAACTTCCAGGGACTAAGCCACTACCTAAAGACTAACCCTGGAGTCTGACCTCATAGGTAGCACTGAATATCTTAGTAAGATCTCGAGTTTAAGGGGAACCCCTTGGTCCTGCTAAGACTGAACCCCCAATGAACGTTATTGTTGGAAGGGCGGCAATGGGGGGAGAATGGGGAGGGGAACACCCATAAAGAAGAGGTGTGGGAGGGGTTAGGGGGATTTTGGCCCGGAGACCGGGAAAGGGAATAACACTCAAAATGTAAATAAGAAATACTCAAGTTAATTTAAAAAAAGAAAGAAAGAAAAGAAAAAAAAGAAAAGCAGTAAGGGAAAAAGGTCAAGTAACATAACAAGACAAACCTATCAGAATTACACAAGATTTCTCACCAGAGACCATGAAAGCCAGAAGATCCTGGGCAGATGTCATACAGACCCTAAGAGAACACAAATGCTAGCCCAGGCTACTATATCCAGTGAAACTCTCAACATAGATGGAGACACCAAGATATCCCAAGACAAAACCAAATTTACACAATATCTTTCTACAAATCCAGTCCTACAAAGGATAATAGATGGAAAACTCCAAAACAAGGAGGGAAACTATACCCTAGTAAAAAGCAAGAAAGTAATCTCTTGCAACAAAACCAAAAGAAGAAAGACAAACAAACATAATTCCACCTCTAAGAACAAAAAAACAGGAAGCGACAATCACTATTCCTTAAAATTTCTCAACATCAATGGACTCAATTCCCCCAATGAAAAGATATACACTAACAGATTGGATACATAAAGAGGACCCAGCATTTTGCTGCATCCAGGAAACACACCTCAGTGACAAAGACAGACACTACTTCAGAGCAAATGGGAAGAAAACAATTTTCCAAGCAATCAGTTCCAAGAAACAAGCTGGAGTAGCCATTCTAATATCAAATAAAATCAAATCAACCAAAAGTCATCAAAAAGATAAAGAAGGACACTTCATATTCATCAAAGGAAAAATCCAAGATGAACTCTCAATCCTGAATATTTAAGCTCCAAATGCAAAGATACCTACATTCATAAAAGAAACCTTACTATAGCTCAAATCACACATTGCACCTCATACAATAATAGTAGGAGATTTCAACACTCCGCTCTCATCAATGGACATTTTATGGAAAAAGCAAATAAACAGAGACATAGAGAAACTAACAGAAGTTATGAACCAAAAGGACTTAACAGATATTTATAGAACATTTCATACTAAAACAAAAGGATATACTTCCTTCTCAGCACCTCATGGTACCGTCTCCAAAATTGACCATATAATCAATCGCAAAACAGGCCTCAACAGATACAGGAAGATAGAAATAATCCCATGCATCTTATCAGATCACCACAGACTAAGGGTGGTCTTCAATTAGAACAAAAACGACAGAAAGCCCACATATACATGGAAGTTGAACAACGCTCTACTCAAAGATAACTGGGTCAAGGAAGAAATAAAGAAAGAAATTAAAGACTTCTTAGAATTTAATGAAAATGAAATGAAAATGAAGGCACAACATACCCAAACTTATGGGACACAAAGAAAGCACTGCTAAGAGGAAAACTCAAAGCTCTAACTGTCTGCAAAAATAAGCAGGAGAGAGCATGCATCAGCAGCTTGACAGCACACCTAAAAGCTCTAGAACAGAAAGAAGCAAATACACTCAAGAGGAATAGAAGGAAGGAAATAATCAAACTCAGGGATGAAATCAACCAAGTAGAAACAAAAAGGACTAACTAACAAAGAATCAGCAAAACCAGGAGCTGGTTCTTTGAGAAAATCAACAAAATAGATAAACCCTTAGCCAGAATAAACAGAGGCCACAGACACAGTATCCATATTACCAAAATCAGAAATGAAAAGGAAGACATAACAACAGAATCTGAGGAAATTCAAACAATCATCAGATCCTACTACAAAAGCCTATATTCAATAAAACTGGAAAACCTGGATGAAATGGAAAATTTTCTAGACAAACACCTGGTATCAAAGTTAAAACAGGAACAGATAAACCATCTAAATGTCCCCATAACTCCTAAAGAAATAGAAGCAGTTATTAAAACTCTCCAAATCATAAAGGACAAGGACCAGATGTGTTTAGTGCAGAATTCTATCAGACTTTCATAGAAGACCTCATACCAATACTGTCCAAACTATTCCACAAAATAGAAACAGAGGGAGCACTACCAAAATCCTTCTATGAAGCCACAATTATGCTTTTACCTAAACCACACAAAGACCCAACAAAAAGAGAAAGAACTTCAGACCAATTTCCCTTATGAGTATGGATGCAAAAATTCTCCACTATGTTCATAGCAGCCTTATTTATAATATCCAGAACATGGAAAGAACCCTGATGTTATTCATCAGAGGAATGGATATAGAAAATGTGGTACATCTACCCAATAGAGTACTACCCAACTATCAAAAAGAAAGACATTATCAAATTCATAGGCAAATGGATGGAACTGAAAATATCATCCTGAGTGAGGTAACTCAATCACAAAAACAACAACAACAAAAAAAAAAACCCCACACATGGTATGCACTCACTGAAAAGTGGATATTAACCCAAAAGATTCAGTTACCCAAGGTACAATCCACAGACCACATGAAGTCCAAGAAGAAGGATGACTGAGGAGACTGGAACAGAGAGAAGAGGAGAGAGAGGGGAGAAGCCATG
The DNA here is from genome assembly GCF_021556685.1 of Rattus norvegicus. Lineage (NCBI taxonomy): Eukaryota > Metazoa > Chordata > Mammalia > Rodentia > Muridae > Rattus > Rattus norvegicus. The sequence goes on from NC_141537.1 coordinate 87,911,490, forward strand.
GCAGGTAATGTTAAGATTCTGCTCTGTGTATTTACAGGTTGTTATTAATGTTTCTAGGGATGGATAATACCAGGCCTTGTATGTTTAAGTGGGCAATTATATCTTATCAATTGGATCTAAAAAATGGGGTTCAGAGCTAAACAAAGAATTCACAGTTGAGGAATTCTGAATGGCTGAGAAACACCTAAAGAAATGTTCAACATCTTTAGTCATATGGGAAAAGCAAATCAAAATTACCCAGAGATTTCCCCTCACACCAGTGAGAATGGCTAAGATAAAAAACTGAGGTGATAGCAAATGCTGGCGAGGATGTGGAGAAAGAGGAACACTCCTCCATTGTTGGGGGGATTGCAAAGTGGTACAACCATTCTGGAAATCAGTCTGGAGGTTCCTCAGAAAATTGGACATTGAACTACGTGAGGACCCAGCTATTCCTCTCTTGGGCATATACCCAAAAGATGCCCTAACATATAAAAAAGACACATGCTCCACTATGTTCATAGCATCCTTATTTATAATAGCCAGGAGGTGGAACGAACCCAGATGCCCTTCAACAGAGGAATGGATACAGAAAATGTGGTACATCTACAAAATGGAATATTACTCAGCTATCAAAAACAATGACTTTATGAAATTCATAGGCAAATGGTTGGAACTGGAAAATATCATCCTGAGTGAGGTAACCCAATCAAAGAAAATCACACTTGGTATGCACTCATTGATAAATGGATATTAGCCCAAATGCTCGAATTACCCTAGATGCACAGAACACATGAAAATCAAGAAGGATGACCAAAATGCCATTACTTCACTACTTCTTTAAAAGGGGAACAAGAATATTTTTGGGAGGGAGTAGGGAGGCAAAGTTTAGAACAGAGGCAGAAGGAACACCCATTCAGAGCCTGCCCCACATGTGGCCCATATATATGCAGCCACCAAACTAGATAAGATGGATGAAGCAAAGAAGAGCAGGCCTACAGGAGCCGGATGTAGATCTCTCCTGAGAGACACAGCCAGAATACAGCAAATACATAGCTGAATGCCATCATTAAACCACTGAACTGAGAACGGGACCCCCATTGAAGGAATCTTAGAAATGTCTGAAAGAGCTTGAAGGGGCTTGAGACCCCATATGAACAACAATGCCAACCAACCAGAGCTTCCAGGGACTAAGCCACTACCTAAAGACTATACATGGACTGACCCTGTTCTCCAACCTCATAGGTAGCAATGAATAGCCTAGTAAGAGCACCAGTGGAAGGGGAAGCCCTTAGTCCTTCCAAGACTGAACCCCCAGTGAACGTGATTGTTGGGCGGAGGGTGGTAATGGGGGAGGATGGGGAGGGGAACATTCATAGAGAAGGGGAGGGGGGATGTTGATCCGGAAACCGGGAAATGGAATAACAATCGAAATGTAAATAAGAAATACCCAAGTTAATAAAGAAGAAAAGAAAAAGAAAAAGAAAAAAGAAAAATAGGTTCATATTGTCCATAAAGTACAGATAACCATGAAATACTCCAGAGACCCAGAGAAGCTAAAGAATAAGCAAGGCCCAAGCGAGGAAGCTTGAATCTCACTTAAAAGGGAGAGTAAAATAGTCATAAGGGGCAGATGATAAAAAGAGGATGAAAAGGGGAATTGTAGAATTCAGCATCAGGTGTGGGGAAGGACAAGAGACATGGCGAGATGACCATAAAAATGAATGGAAATCTGAAACTGATGGGGGTGAGGAGGATAGTGCTATTGCCACAGAGAGACATGGTCTGGGACAAGAGAAGAACCCAAAAATCAATGGGAGTGACCTCAGCTCTGACTCACTACATTGAGAATATGTAAGATGAAGTGGCCACCTCCTATATTCAGACAGGAAGCCAGGTGGAGTCATAAATACACCGACCAACCCACAAATAGTCAACCCCAAATTTATTCTGTCTACAAATAGTGCAGGCATCTGGGAGGGAGTAGAGACTGAAACAATAAGTAGTACCTCAAAAGACCTATCCCATGGCCAACATCAGTCCCTCACACTGTTAATGGTATGCAATTATTCTTGAAGACAACAACATTGTCCCCTGAGAGGCTCCTCTTAGCAGCTGACTCAGATACAGAGAACCATAGCCAAAGAGTGGGTGGAGGTTAGGGATTCTTATGGAAGAATAGGAGGAAGGATTATGTATTTTGAAAAGGGATAGAACCTCCACAATAATACTTACAAAGTCAATTAATCAGGAGTCCTGGGGTTCTCAGACTCTGAACCACCAACCGAAAAGGCATAGAGAAGCTGAGCCTAGATCTTGCCTCTCACATGTAGCAGATATGAAATTTGACCTTCATGTAGATCTTGGACAATTGAAGTAGGCGCTATCCCAAATGATACTGCCTTTCTGTGGTGAGATATAAGATATTTTGGGTTTAGAATCCATCTTAGAGAACCTGACCTAAGTCTTAATTCCAGTTAACTAAAAAACTGGCACCTAGCAACAGTTTCCAGCTTACTCTCGAATAAATGTGTGCCTCCAGGTTTCGAGTCTGATCCTGGCACTTGAATTCTGAAGAACCACCAATCAGGAGGAAAAAAGAAGTTAAGTTTACGATTTGGCTTCCAGTACCAGCCATTTATGTTAAAGGCTATAATGACCTCCAGTCAAATGTGTGCCAGGCTAGAAAACCCTTACTTGTTTGGTTGCCTGTATAAATGCTTGCTTAGAACTAGGCTTGGGGTTCTCTACCTTGCTCTCCTGTTGTGTCAGGGTTGACAGGGAGCACAAGCTCAAGCTTGAGTAAAGAGACTCTAATGTGATTGCATTGGAATCTACTCCTTGGTGCATTTTTGGGGTTGAGGTATGCTTCCTGGCACAAAACTATCTGATTCACAGTGGGGCTCAAAACTCCACTTATTTCTAGTGGTATTTATTTCCAGAATCCCAGGATCTGTATTTTAAAACGTATGCAAAATATTTGTCTTAGAAGATTGTAGGTTGTATGAAACAATTCTTACCTCAAAACTGACTATAGCCCAGTAACATATTTAGATTATGTCACAATTTTGTATTCTAATATCGACATAGTTTTATAAAACATTTATCCATGCAGAAAACAAAGAAAAATATAAGTCAAGTCAAATTTAAAATGCATTGGTGAGTTTTCAAGAAAGATGGGTGCACTGAGACAGGGGAAGCCTGTTTAAGGTCCCAAGATGTTATCTGATGATATTTTTAGGTCTTAGACCAATGAAAGCTTAATAAATAGTGTCCAATAGTATTTACCATCAGGAGATTTTATTTCAATTATTAGCTTCTAAAATGTTTTTCTATCTAGTATTATGAGCTGGTAGTTCAAATGTGGTGATAGTGTGGGACAAGAGGCTAAAATTATGTCATGAGTATCTGTTCCTAAAAAAGTCCAGTCACTTCACAGATTGAAACTCCAGTATGTCAACAATTCTCTGCAAACACTGACTCCTTCAAGAAGATTTTAGTGCACACCCAGACATAGGTTCCTTTCAGCAATTCTTTTTCACAGGAGAAACCCTACATTTCTTTCCTCATCTTTAGTATAAGTGCTATTATGGTTAGAGTGACCAAGTGGAGGACATTGGAGTTGATTCTACCATGGAAAATAGTGAACAAAAACAATATCACATTCACAGAGAGATTAAAGAAATCAATGCCAATTTCAAGGGTTAAAAAGTTAGATAAGGCTCACCCCACGTAACAGTATATATTATTTGGTCTGTACAGAATATATCTGAAAAATTCCATGGTAGAGCATTCATCCATGAAGAATGACTCTTGACTATCATTAACTCAGTGAGGAAGTGACTCCAACTGCAATTGATAAAGCAGATGTGATTCCTTTTCTTGGGCAGATTGCAGATTACAGATTATCTTCTGTTACCTATAAGCAGACAGTGACCTCACGAATGCTTTTAAAAAATTCTTGTTCACAAGGCCCACCCAAAGCAACTTGTATTTATTTATTCAGCAATTTATTCAGCAATGCTTGGAGAAAGTCTTTACATCTCTACCTCAAACTATATTAATTTCCAGTCCAATATCATGAATTAGTTCACAATGATCTTAATCCCCTGCCTTCACCTCAAAATATCATGCTGGTCCACTAGACTGATGACCGTATACTGCTTGGTCCAGATTAGCAGAAAGTAGCAGCCTTTGGAGACTTGTTGATAAAATGCATGCACATTAGAAAATGGGAAAATAATTCCAACCAAAGTTCAAGGACTTTCTTCCTTGTGAAATTTCTAGAGTCTAGTAGTTTGGAACATATAGAAATTTCTTTCCAAGGGGGAAAATACATTGTTCTACTAGGTCCCTGCTACTACCAAGAACAAAGCAGAATGCTTAGTGGGATTATATAGATTCTGGAGACAACACATTCCTTAAGTGGGTGCTTCACTCCAGCTCATATACAAAGGCACTTGGAAAATTTCTAGCTTTGTATAATAGTAGAATAAGATTAGACTCCTCCATACTTCTATATTATGGTGCAAGCTTCGTTTCCATTTGGGCCAACAAAGTAACAGATGAAATTTAGTTTCAGTAGCAGATAGGGATCCTTTTATAGCTTTAGTTGGTCCCTATATGGAAAACCTTTGGGATTTGGGATCGTGACTCTATCATCATATGCAAGGAAATAGTCTCTCCTTGAGAGACATCTGTTTGGTTTTTATTGAATCTTAGAAGTAACCAAACCTCTAGACAAATAAATTGCTTCAAAGATTAGGAATCCATGGGACATGCCTCAACATAATAAAGGAAATTTACAGCAAGACCATAATCGACATCACCTTAGATGGAGAGAAGCAGATATTCCACTAAAATCAGGAAAAATTATGTCAAATTTCTCCTTGCCTATTCAATATAATACTAATAATAAAGCCATAATACAGGTGAGGTAGAGCAAGCACATACAAAAATGAGAGGGGTCAAAGTGTCTGTATTTGTATATGATATGATAGTGTTATTTCAATTCTTGGTTGTTAACTTGACTGCATCTACAATTAACTAAAACACAAATGATTGGGCACACCTGTATGATAACTTTTCTTAATTATGTCATTTGAAATAGGAAGACCCCTTTCTAAACTGGGTCTTTGAGGCAGAAAGGTCCACCGTTAGTCAAGACAACACTTTTACTGGCAGCTTGATTGGAGAACATAGAAGGAAGAGGAAAGCTTGCCTTCTCTTTTTTTCCTTGCTTTTGGTCTTACTAGCAACTCCACTCTTTCACTAGCATTAGAGCCTACTTCAAGAATCTTGCATATAAGGAACAGCAACTGATGCATCCAGTTTCATGAGCTGAATAACTATTGAATTCTTGGATATTTGGTTAAGAAATGGACAATGTTGATTTATTTGCACTATAGCCTGTGAACCACTATAATACATATCCTTTTTATGTAAATATAGTTTCATTCTGTAAGTCCTGCTTCTCCAGAAAACACTAAATAATATAGATATTATACTATGTGACTCTAAAACAATTGTTCTCAACCTTCCTGTTCATGTGACCCTCCAATACAGTTCACTATGTTGTGGAGATTTTCAAAGTGAACCTATTTTTGTTGCCCCTTCATAACTGTAATTTGTAGGGTTAGTTTTTTTATTTTATTTTTTTTAACTTGAGTATTTCTTATTTACATTTCGAGTGTTATTCCCTTCCCCAGTTTATGGGCCAACATCCCCCTAATCCCTGCCCCTCCCATTTTTATGGATGTTCCTCTCCCCATCCTCCCCCCATTGCCGCCCTCCCCCCAACAATCACGTTCAGTCTTAGCAGGACCCAGGGCTTCCCCTTACACTGATGATCTTACTAGGATATTCAATGCTACCTATGAGGTCAGAGTCCAAGGTCAATCCATGTATAGTCTTTACGTAGTGACTTAGTCCCTGGAAGCTCTGGTTGCTTGGCATTGTTGTTCATATGGGGTATCGAGCTCCTTCAAACTCTTCCAGTTCTTTCTCTGATTCCTTCAACAGGGGTCCTGTTCTCAGTTCAGTGGTTTGCTGCTGGCATTTGCCTCTGTATTTGTTGAATTCTTGCTGTGCCTCTCAGGAGAGATCTACATCCGGCTCCTGTCTGCCTGCACTTCTTTGCTTCATCCATCTTGTCTAATAGGGTGGCTGTATATGTATGGGCCACATGTGGGGCAGGCTCTGAATGGGTGTTCCTTCTGTGTCTGTTTTAATCTTTGCCTCTCTATTCCCTGCCAAGGGTATTCTTGTTCCCCTTTTAAAGAAGGAGTGAAGCATTCACATTTTGATCATCTGTCTTGAGTTTCATGTGTTCTAGACATCTAGGGTAATTCAACCATTTGGGCTAATAGCCACTTATCAATAAGTGCATAACATGTGTTTTTCTGTGATTGGGTTACCTCACTCAGGATGATATTTTCCAGTTCCAACCATTTGCTTACGAATTTCATAAAGTCATTGTGTTTGATAGCTGAGTAATATTCCATTGTGCAGATGTACCACATTTTCTGTATGCATTCCTCTGTTGAAGGGCATCTGGGTTCTTTCCAGCTTCTGGCTATTATAAATAAGGCTGCTATGAACATAGTGGAGCACGTGTCTTTTTTATATGTTGGGGCATCTTTTGGGTATATGCCCAAGAGAGGTATAGCTGGATCCTCAGGCAGATCAATGTCCAATTTTCTGAGGAACCTCCAGACTGATTTCCAGAATGGTTGTACCACTCTGCAATCCCACCAACAATGGAGGAGTGTTCCTCTTTCTCCACATCCTCACCAGCATTTGCTCTCACCTGAGTTTTTGATCTTAGCCATTCTCACTGGTGTGAGGTGAAATCTCAGGGTTGTTTTGATTTGCATTTCCCTTATGACTAAAGATGTTGAACATTTCTTTAGGTGTTTCTCAGCCATTTGGCATTCCTCAGCTGTGAATTCTTTGTTTAGCTCTGAACACAATTTTTTAATAGGGTTATTTGTCTCTCTGCGGTCTAAATTCTTGAGTTCTTTGTATATTTTGGATATAAGGCCTCTATCTGTTGTAGGATTGGTAAAGATCTTTTCCCAATCTGTTGGTTGCCATTTTGTCCTAACCACAGTGTCCTTTGCCTTACAGAAGATTTGCAGTTTTATGAAATCCCATTGGTCGATCCTTGATCCTGGAGCATAAGCCAGGAAATTTTTTCCAGTGCCCATGTGTTTGAGATGCTGCCCTAGTTTTTCTTCTATTAGTTTGAGTGTATCTGGTTTGATGTGGAGGTCCTTGATCCACTTGGCCTTAAGCTTTGTACAGGGTGATAAGCATGGATCGATCTGCATTCTTCCACATGTTGACCTCCAGTTGAACCAGTACCATTTGCTGAAAATGCTATCTTTTTTCCATTGGATGGTTTTGGCTCCTTTGTCAAAAATCAAGTGCCCATAGGTGTTGGGTTCATTTCTGGGTCTTCAGTTCTGTTCCATTGGTCTATCTCTCTGTCTCTGTACCAATACCATGCAGTTTTTATCACTGTTGCTCTGCAATACTGCTTGAGTTAAGGGATAGTGATTCCCCCTGAAGTCCTTTTATTGTTGAGGATAGCTTTAGCTATCCTGGGTTTTTTGTTATTCCAGATGAATTTGCAAATTGTTCTAACTCTTTGAAGAAATGGATTGGTATTTTGATGGGGATAGCATTGAATCTGTAGATTGCTTTTGGTAAAATGGCCATTTTTACTATATTAATCCTGCCAGTACATGAGCATGGGAGATCTTTCCATCTTCTGAGGTCTTCTTCAATTTCTTTCTTCAGAGTCTTGAAGTTCTTATTGTACAGATCTTTTACTTGCTTGGTTAAAGTCACACCGAGGTGCTTTATATTTTTTGGGTCTATTATGAAGGGTGTCGTTTCCCTAATTTCTTTCTCGGCTTGTTTCTCTTTTGTGTAGAGGAAGGCTACTGATTTATTTGAGTTTATTTTATACCCAGTCACTTTGCTGAAGTTGTTTATCAGCTTTAGTAGTTCTCTGGTGGAACTTTGGGGATCATTTAAATATACTATCATATCATCTGCAAATAGTGATATTTTGATATCTTCTTTTCTGATCTGTATCCGCTTGATCTCCTTTTGTTGTCTGATTGCTCTGGCTACAACTTCAAGAACTATATTGAATGAGTAGGGAGAGAGTGGACAGCCTTGTCTAGTCCCTGATTTTAGTGGGATTGCCTCAAGTTTCTCTCCATTTACTTTAAAGTTAGCAACTGGTTCGCTGTATATGGCTTTTACTATGTTTATGGGGCTTGAATTCCTATTCTTTCCAGGACTTTTATCATGAAGGGGTGTTGAATTTTGTCAAATGCTTTTTCAGCATCTAATTAAATGATCATGTGGTTTTGTTCTTTTAGTTTGTTTATATAATGGATCACGTTGACGGTTTTCCATATATTAAACCATCCCTTCAATCCTGGGATGAAGCCTACTTGATCATGGTGGATGATTGTTTTGATGTGCTCTTGGATTCGGTTTGCCAGAATGTTATTGAGTATTTTTGTATCGATATTCATAAGGGAAATTGGTCTGAAGTTCTCTTTCTTTGTTGGGTCTGTGTGTAGTTTAGGTATAAGAGTAATTGTGGCTTCATAGAAGGAATTTGGTAGTGCTCCATCTGTTTCAATTTTGTGGAATAGTTTGGATAATATTGGTATGAGGTCTTCTATGAATGTCTGATAGAATTCTGCACTAAACCCATTTGGACCTGGCCTCTTTTAAATGGGAGACCTTTAATGGCTGCTTCTATTTTCTTAGGAATTATGGAGTTGTTTAACTGGTTTATCTGTTCCTGATTTAACGTTGGTACCTGGTATCTGTCTAGGAAATTGTCCATTTCCTGCAGATTTTCAAGTTTTGTTGAATATAGGCTTTCATAGTAAGATCTGATGATTTTTTGAATTTCCTCTGAATCTGTAGTTATGTCTCCCTTTTCATTTCTGACTTTGTTAATTTGGAAACACTGTCTGTGTCCTCTCATTAGTTTGGCTAAGGGTTTATCTATCTTGTTGATTTTCTCAAAGAACCAACTTTTGGTTCTGTTGATTCTTTCTATGGTCCTTTTTTTTTCAACTTGGTTGATTTCAGCTCTGAGTTTGATTATTTTCTGCCTTCTACTCCTCCTGCGTGTATTTGCTTCTTTTTGTTCTAGAGTTTTTGGGTGTGCTGTCAAGCTGGTGACATATTTCTTTCCTGTTTCTTTCTGCAGGCACTCAGTGCTATGAGTTTTCCTCTTAGCACAGCTTTCAATGTGTCCCATAAGTTTGGGTATGTTGTACCTTCATTTTCATTAAATTCTAAGAAGTTTTTAATTTCTTACTTTATTTCTTCCTTGACCAGGTTATCGTTGAGTAGAGCATTGTTCAACTTCCACGTATGTGTGGGCGTTCTTCCCTTATTGTTATTGAAGACCAGTTTTAGGCTGTGGTGGTCTGATAGCATGCATGTGATTATTTCTATCTTTCTGTACCTGTTGAGGCCTGTTTTTTGACCAATTATATGGTCAGTTTTGGAGAAAGTACCATGAGGATCTGAGAAGAAGGTATATCCTTTTGCTTTAGGATAGAATGTTCTATAAATATCTGTTAAGTCCATTTGGCTCATGACTTCTCTTAGTTTGTCTACATCTCTGCTTATTTTCTGTTTCCATGATCTGTCCATTTATGAGAGTGGGGTGTTGAAATCTCCTACTATTATTGTGTGAGTTGCAATGTGTGTTTTTTTTTTTTTTTGGTTCTTTTTTTTTTTCGGAGCTGGGGACCGAACCCAGGGCCTTTCGCTTCCTAGGTAAGCGCTCTACCACTGAGCTAAATCCCCAGCCCTGCAATGTGTGTTTTGAGCTTTAGTAAGGTTTCTTTTATGTATGTAGGTGCCCTTGTATTTGGGGCATAGATATTTAGGATTGAGAGTTCATCTTGGTGGATTTTTCCTTTGATGAATATGAAGTGTCCTTCCTTATCTTTTATAATGACTTTTAGTTGAAAATTGATTTTATTTGATATTAGAATGGCTACTCCAGCTTGCTTCTTCTGACCATTTGCTTGGAAAGTTGTTTTCCAGCCTTTCACGCTGAGGTAGTGTCTGTCTTTGTCTCTGAGGTGTGTTTCCTGTAGGCAGCAGAATGCAGGGTCCTCGTTGCGTATCCAGTTTGTTAATCTATGTCTTTTTATTGGGGAGTTGAGGCCATTGATGTTGAGAGACATTAAGGAATAGTGATTATTGCTTCCTGTTATATCCATATTTGGATATGAGGTTATGTTTGTGTGCTTTTCTTCTCTTTGTTTTGTTGCCAAGATGATTAGTTTCTTGCTTCTTCTAGGGTGTAGCTTGCCTCCTTATGTTGGGTTTTACCATTTATTATCCTTTGTAGTGCTGGACTTGTAGAAAGATATTGTTTAAATTTGGTTTTGTCATGGAATATCTTGGTTTCTCCATCTATTTTAATTGAGAGTTTTGCTGGATACAGTAACCTGGGCTGGCAGTTGTATTCTCTTAGGGCCTCTATGACATCTGTCCAGGATCTTCTGGCTTTCATAGTCTCTGGCGAAAATTCTGGTGTGATTCTGATAGGTCTGCCTTTATATGTTACTTGACCTTTGTCCCTTACTGCTTTTAATATTCTTTCTTTATTTTGTGCGTTTGGTGTTTTGACAATTATGTGATGGGAGGAGTTTATTATCTGGTCCAATCTATTTGGAGTTCTGTAGGCTTCTTGTATGCTTATGGGTATCTCTTTCTTTAGGTTAGGGAAGTTTTCTTCTATGATTTTGTTGAAGATATTTACTGGTCCTTTGAGCTGGGAGTCTTCACTCTCTTCTATACTTATTATCCTTAGTTTTGATGTTCTCATTGAGTCCTGGATTTCCTGGATTTTGGACCAGTACCCTTTTCTGTTTTACATTATCTTTGACCGTTGTGTCAATGATTTCTATGGAATCTTCTGCTCCAGATATTCTCTCTTCTATCTCTTGTATTCTGTTGGTGAAGCTTGTATCTATGGCTCCTTGTCTCTTCTTTTGGTTTTCTATATCCAGGGATGTTTCCATGTGTTCTTTCTTGATTGCTTCTATTTCCATTTTTAATTCCTTGAACTGTTTGATTGTGTTTTCCTGAAATTCTTTCAGGGATTTTTGTGATTCCTCTCTGTAGCCTTCTACTTGTTTATTTGTTTTCCTGTGTTTCTCTAAGGGAGTTCTTCACGTCTTTCTTGAAATTTTAAAAGTATAATTTAGGGTTCTTGAATGCTTTAATTTTCCTTATAGTACAATGAAAAGAGGTAGGGGTAAAAGAGTTATATAAAAAGTAGATTTGAACCTGTTTAGGAATAGTCCTTTGCAGTGATTAAAAACATTGTTTTCAGAATACCAACCATCCAGTCCAATAGCAAGCATCAAACATAAACTGGTAGCCACAGTCCAATCCAATACCAAACACCAAACATGATTCAGTAGTAGTGGCTAGATAAATCACATAGCATAAGTCACAAGGCTCAGCCAAATCTTCAACAGTTATAGGAAGTGGACAGAGACCATTGGAATACCACAAGAAGTTCTTTGCCCCTTTTTTTTTCTCTAGCAAATGAAGTCCAGAGAAGACCAACAAAGTGTTGCAAGACATAGCAGTGCAAAAGCATCCTTTCACTGTCTGTAGGATGCCACTAATACACATTCCATGCATCACTGTGTCCTATGAAGCATCTGCTTCAGCAAAACATCCTCTCAGAAGAAGCTGCCAGAAAAACATCATGTGAACCAACTGAGTTTCTCAAGAAACCAGAAATTTCCACTTCAGTAATTTTGCTGTTGTGATGAATGGTAATGTAAATATCTGATACTTTTGATGGCTTTCAGCAATCCCTGTTTAGAGGTCCATCCACCCACAAAGGGGGGGAACTAAAAGGGGAGTCGTTCCTCTAATATTTCCATGAAGAAACTCCTGCAGTTGATAAATACTATCAGCAAATTCACTGAAGACAGAATTAACTCAAAAAACCCATAATCTTCCTATATAATCCAAATGGAATAAAAATAAATCAGGGAATCAACACTTTTAACATTGGCCTTTAAAAGTATTAAATATTTGGAAAAAATCTAATTCGTGAACTGACAGACTTATGTGACAGATGTTGAAGAACAAAACTGAAGAATATATTAAAGGAAGAAACGACCTCCTATGCTCATGGACCCGAAGGATTAATATAGTAAAAACATCCATTATACCCAAAGCAACCTACAGATCAATGCAATCCCCATAAAATCTTCAACATAATCTTCACAGAACTTGAAAGGATAATTCACAACTTCATATAGAAATACAAAAATTAAAAATAAAAACATAAAATGAAACAAAAAATCAGGATAGCTAAAACACTCCTGAGAACTTTTGCTTGTATTGTTTTTCCATATATGGGAGTAGAAAGACCACTGATGTAAATCATCATAGCTAAAATAATTAAAGAAAGTGATTAATTAAAGCTTTTTTAGTGTTAACTGGCCTCTTTCCACCGAGTTAGTGTTTGAGAGTTCACTATGGCTGTGATAAAGACAACGATTTTATAGCTCAGGGGTAGGAGGTTTCGAAATGGGGAATTCAGCAGACAAAATAGGAATGATTACAATAACAGAATAGAAAATTAATAAGTTAGACACTCCTGAAACAAAGACATGATTGCAAAATAGGAAAAACATGCTAGTCATATAACCTTTTAAAACAAATATAGTTGTGCAGGATGTTTATAAACAACTTTTGAAACAAATACACAATTGTCAATCATTTAACAGGCAGGACAGAATCATTTGTAATGGGGTGACAGGTGGGCATAGTTTAATCCTTAAGAAACAGAACTTTATTCTCTAGGATCCTCCCAACATCCTTCTTCCTAAGGTTGCCTGTTTCCATTCTTTCTGCTGGCCCTCAGGGCTTCAGTCCTTTTCCCCCACCCAATACCAGATCATGTTCCCCTCCCTTCTGATCCTAGTTCCCTTTTTTTTCCCAGATCCCTCCATCCCTCCCCTTTGTGGTTGCTTTCTTCTACCTCCCAAGTGGGACTGAAGGATCCTCACTCAGGCCCTTCAGTTTGTTGACCTTTTTGAGTTCTGTGGACTGTATTTTGGGTATTCTGTACTTGTTTTGTTTTGGGTTTTTTTTGTTGTTGTTGTTGTTTGTTTGTTTGTTTCTTTGGCTAATACCCACTTATCAGTGAGAAGTGAGAACTAATAATATCCTTTTGTGTCTGAGTTACCTCACTCAAGATGATATTTTCTAGTTCCATCCATTTTCCTGCAAAACTCAGGATGTCCTCATTCTTAATAGCCTAGTAGTATTTCATTGTGTAAATGAACCACATTTTCTGCATCCATCCTTCTGTTGTAGGACATCTGGGTTGTTTCTAGCTTCTGGCTATCACAAATAAGGTTGCTGTGAACATTGTAGAACACATACTCCAGTGGCATGGTGGGGGACATCTTTGGGATAGTTTCCCAAGAGTGATATTGCTGAGTCTTTAGGTAGATCAATTTCCAATTTTCTGAGGCAGAGTCAAATTGATTTCCAGAGTGGTTGTATCAGTTTGCAATCTCACCAGCAGTGGAGGAATGTTCCTCTTTCTCCATGTCCTTGCCAATATGTGTTGTCACCTGAGGTTTTTATTTTATGCATTCTGATTGGTGTATGGTGGAATCTCAGGGTCATTTTGATTTGCATTTCTCTGATCACTAAGTACTTTGACCATTTCTTTAGGTGCTTCTCAGCCATGTACCAGAGACCTGGAAGGTGACAGACTCTAGTGACTCAAAGGAGGGGACCCTATATGCCCTACAATGGAGAGAGGGAACTGGTTGAGCCCCCCTTTAGCAGAAAGACAGGACATCAAGTGGGGGACAGGGTTGCTATCCCATAGTCAAAACTCTGACCCGTAATTTTTCCTGTCTGAAAGAAGTGCAGTAGTGGAAATGGAGAAGACTCTGAGGAAAAGAAGGTCCAGTGACAGGCCCAAATTGGGAACCAGCTCAGGAGGAGGCCCCAAGAACTGACGCCATAACTGAAGCTATGTGACCTTCACAAAAAGGGACCTATCATGACTGCTCTCCAAAAGACCCAACAAGCAGATGCAGATTTGTGCCCCCAACCAATGAATAGAAGCTACTGACACTTCTGGTTGAATTAGAGAAAAGCTGAAGAAAGCTGAGGAAGAGGGCAACCCTGTGGAGGAGCAGCAGTCTCAATTAACTGAACACCTGAGATCTCTCAGACACTGGATCACCAACCAGGCAGCATACACCCCAGCTATATGCGGCTAACAGAGAACTGGATTCAATCAGAGAAGATGCACCTAACCCTCCAAGGACTAGAGGCCCCAGGGAGTTTAAAGGTCTGGTAGGGTAGGGACAGCTTCAGAGACAAGGGTGCTGGGAGGAGTATGGGATATGGAACAGTTGGAGGATAGACCAGGAGGAGAATAAAATCTGCAGTGTAAAATAAATAAATAAATACAAAATATGCACCATAAAAGACTGGGAAAGTATAAATAGTGGTAATGCAGTATATACATGTGGGATACTATAAAAAACAGATTTAATAAAAATGTATGAAGTAGAAAATGTAAAAAAGGAAATGGAGGTTTAATGATAAATAGGAATTAATCTAAATTTTTGCTTTACTATACGATGGCTTTAAGCCTAAGATGAAGGCTGACTGGTTCTTCAATATTACCATTATAGATTTCAAATTGTACTTTAGAGATATAGTAATAAAAAGCCATGGCATTGGAACAAACCAGACACATTAGTGGAATTAAATTGATAACCCAGATATAAGACGATATCCAAATGAATACCCATTTTTATGAAGTAAGAAATAAACAAGGCAATAACAAATGGTAATGGTCAAACTTAATGTCTGTATGCAGAAACATGCAAGTAGATCCATACTTATTACACTACACAAAACTCTACTCCAAATGGATAAAAGACCTCGAAATAAGACCAGACACATTTGACCTGACAGATGAGAAGAGTGGGAGTAGTTTTGACCTCATTTACACAGGAAAAATCCTTTTAGAACAGAATACTGATTACACAGGACCTACGAACAACAACTAATAGATGGGGTCCTGAAAACTAAAAATCTTTTGTGCGGCAAAAGACACCATCATTCAGACTAATTAGATAACTACAGAATGGGAAAAGATTTGTACCAACTACACATCTTGTAGAGGGCTTTTCTCAGGGCTTCTATAGTGCTGACAAAACATGATGAACAAAAACTAAGTGAGGAGAAAAGAGTTTATTCAGCTTATACTTCCACATTCATTGCTATTCATCAAGAAGGAAGTCAGGACAGGAACTCCCATGGAACAGGATATTGGAGGCAGGGGCTGATGCAGAGGAGAGGGGTGATGCTTACTGACCTGCTTCCCCTGACATGCTTAGCCTGCTTTCTTTTTCTTTTTTCTTTTTATGAATTCTGTCAATATATCTATTTTTATATTTTTGCATTTTAATGGATATTTTATTTATTTACATTTCAAATGTTATCCCCTTTCCCCATTCCCTCCCTCCCATCCCCTCCTGCTTCTATGAGAATGTTTCCCCTCACACCCACTAATTCCCACCTCACCACCCTGGCCTTCACAAGACTAAGGGCTTCTCCTCCTAGTAATGCCAGACAATGCCATCCTGTGCTATATATGTGGCTGGACCCATTGGTCTCTCCATGTGTACTCTTTGTTTAGTGGTTTAGCCCCTGGGAGCTCAGGAAAGTTTGGTTGTTTGATATTATTGTTCTTCCTATGGGGTTGCAAACCCCTTCAGCTCCTTCAGTCCTTTCTCTAACTCCTCCATAGGAGTCCCTGAGCTCACTCTAATGGTTACCCTGCTTTCTTATTGAACTCAGGACCACCATCCCACAGTGGACTGGGCCCTTTACCATTGATCACTAATAGGGAAAATGCCTTACTCACTATGATTCATCTCTTAGAGGCATTTCCTCAATTAAGGGTTCTTCTTCTCTAACTGGAAGAGCTAGAAGGGGCTCAAGACCCCTTATGAACAACAATGCCAAGCAACCAGAGCTTCCAGGGACTAAGCCACTACCTAAAGACTATACATGGACTGACCCTGGACTCTGACCTCATAGGAAGCAATGAATATCCTAGTAAGAGCACCAGTGAAAGGGGAAGCCCTGGGTCCTGCTAAGACTGAACCCCCAGTGAAGTAGATTGTTGGGGGGAGGGCGGCAATGGGGGGAGGATGGGGAGGGGAACACCCATAAAGAAGGGGAGGGGGAGGGGTTAGGGGGATGTTTGCCCAGAAACCAGGAAAGGGAATAACACTCGAAATGTAAATAAGAAATACTCAAGTTAATAAAAAAAAAAGAAAGAAAGAAAAAAAAAGGTTCTTCCTCTCTAGTAGCTTATATCAAGTTGAAAGAAAACCAACCAGTATGGGGCTAATATCCAAAACGTATAAAGAACACAAAAAATTTAATAACAAGAAAACAAAAAAACTAAATTAATAGTGGGTACAGACCTAAACAGAGAATTCTTAAAAGAAAAATCTCAAATGGCTGAGATACATTTAAAGAACAGTCAACATTCCTAATCATTGTTGTGATGCATAATTAAACTATTTGAGACTTAACCTTATATTGGCAGAATGGTCAACATAAATAATAGCAATGACACTTTACACTGACCAGGATGTAGAGTAAAAAAGTTACTTCTCTAATGCTGGTGTGAGGACAAACTTATACATTCATAGTAGAAATCAGAAAATTGAAATCAGTAAATCAGGAAATTGAGAATAGACCTAATTAAACACACAGATTTACCACTAGTGAACATATACCCAGAGACTAATTTATCCTACTACTGAGACCCTACTTATTCGTTATATTCAGAATTTGGAAATAAACTAGGTATCCATCAACAGGTAAATAAGTAAGACATGTGGTTCATTTGCATATTAGACTATTATTCAGACATTAAAAGAAATGAGTTTGCAGGAAAAAGGATAGAACTAGAAAACCTCATTCTGATTTATGGATTCTGAGTTTGTAACACTGACCCAGAAATATAAACTGGATATGTGCTTATATGTGAATTTTGTTTATTAAGTCATTCATAAGCACATCAAAATCCACATAACCATATAGATTAGGTATAGAGTAAGGGAAGGTGGGGAAGAGTGGATATCCCTAGGAAGGGAATGTAGAATATACAGATATGGATAAATGAGGGGACTGAAATTAGTATATCAACTGGGAGGAGGAAGTGGGGCAAGAATAGAAGTGTTAAAACTGAAGAATATTAAGGGTCAGACGGAAACTTAATACAGTAGTAATTTTAGATCTAAATGAAATCACAAAATAATAGGGGAAACAGTACCCCAAATGAAATTTCTCATTACCAAATGAAGCTTCCAATACTGGGAATTGTCTATATCTCATGATGGTGTTGGCCAAAGGGAAGTTTAAAACAATGCAAGATATATTCAAGGCTATTTTGTGCTCTCTACAACCTGATGTTAAGACCTTATTCCTGAAGACAGCACTCACACCACTCATTGAACATAGAAAAATGACTATGGTGACTAAATTGTTCACACTTGTGGATGAGAGTTTATTGTGTTGGAAGGTACCATTCCCCTTACCAAAAGGAGAGAGGTAAACACCAACCTAGCCACAGAACCTTCACTTTACAATGGTGACCAGCTTGTAAGATGTGCTGGTGCAAAGGTGACACAAAGCTTGTGGGAGTAACAAACCAATATCTGACTTGATTTAAAGTATGAAATCCATGAGATCAAATCCATACCCAGTACTGCTCTGGTTTCAAGGACATAAGACTATTGTATAGTCCTGGGACCAAGAAGAAAGCCAAATACTTCCTGTAAAAGAATGTAGCAACAAAATGACACCAAATGACATACAGTGAGACTCATAAATCTGAGTCTCATTCAGCCATCATGAGAGAAGCTCCTCCAGCAGAAGATGGGAATAAATACAGAGACCCACAGCTAGAAAATATGAAGAAAGTGAGGGACATTAAAACAGTCAACCCTACATGGGAAGTCTCCATCAAGTTCTTTCTTTCAGAACACAGGTAACTCTGTGGAAGAAGTACTAGAAGACTTGAAGAGACAGAACCAATGGAGGGCACTGAGGAACAAAGATCTAACCCAACACAATGGACACAGAAACTGTGCAACATGCCTACGGAATGCACAGGTCTGGATACAATGGGGTCCTAGAACAGAAGTAATAGATACTCATCTCCCACATAACTGAGATGCTATCTCCCTTTAATAAATACTTGTAAAAAAATTTAGTTTTCTCCAAGAGAGTATTTTTGGAGAAACTATCCACTCTTAAGGGTAGACTCCATGCCATGCAAGACATGGCCAACACAATACAACCTTACTGGAGTCTTACTGATCCTTTTCATATATACATATAATATTATGTATATACATATATTTGCATATATATATTTGCACACACACACACACACATATATATATATATATATATATATATATATATATATATATATATATATATATATATATATATATACACACACACACTCAGGACTTCTGGGTTATATGAGATACCTGTGTGAAAACTTGTGTTTCTCTTTCTGTTCTGCTTTTGCTTTGGTACTTTTTCTTCTGTGCGATTTGTCCTATTTTGATTCATTTATTTTTTCATTTGCATTGTTGTTCATTTTGTTCTTAGGACTTAGAGGCCTGCTTCTTTCCTAAAGAGAGAAAGAAATGATGTCAATCTGTATAGGGTAGAAGGTGAGGAGGAAATGAAATGTATAAGGGAATTAGAAACCCTAATCAGACTGTGTTGTATGAAGGTTTTTCTCATTAAAGGAAAAGCATAAATTTTAAATGGGTGGGTATGGTGGTGAACATTTCTAATCCCTGAACTGGAGAGGCAGAGACAGGAGAAGCCCTTGGACTACCATCTTGATATGTGGCAGAGAAAGAAATGCTTTATTAAGACAGCAGGTCAATGGAAACAGCCCAACAAATAGAAGCAGCAGGTGACAGTCAACATGGTCTCCTGGCTTCCACGTGCACATATACATACATAGTTCATCTGTGCACAGACATACATACATGCATACATACAGATACAAAAAGAACACATTTACAACAGGTATGTGTATCTAAACAGTTTTTCTTTACCAATATTTTCATAAGTATCAAGGATTTGAAGTGCAAATAAACAGGCACATGATATTTTCATATAAGAGTCATTAAATAACTAGAAAAAAGCAGGGACTTTAAATTCACATTATTTTTATGCATCCATAGAAGTTTGAATTAAGTAATAGAAGTAAAGCTACAATAAAATATTTAAACTATTTTTGATAAGAAAGAGTAGATTAAAATCTTTTCGAGAGAAAGCTTAAAAAGTCACTACTTGCAAGGATCTTCTTTTGTGTAAATGTAGCAGCAAGGGAATATTCATTTTACAAAGTAAGCAGGGGAATTATTTCATGTGGAAATATCAACTTATTGTGCACAGTTAAGTTAAAACCTCTATAGTATTTAGCAACCGAAATGTCAAAAGAATGTATATGTGTAATACCACATATTTTAATTAAATCATATGAAGAATCCTGCTTTGCTACCTGAATCATCAAAGTTTATTTTGACACAAATTTATGCATTTATGTATTTAATCATTTATTCATTTAATTCTCAAATAGTGTCCCACTCACAAAGTTCCACTCCCCATTCCTCATCTCTTTCTCCTGTGAGATAGTGCTCCACCCCACTGTATCATCCCACCCAGGTTTATAAAGTCTCTTCAGGGTTAGGTGCATCCTCTCCAACTGAGGCCAGACAAGGCAGCTGTGTTGCGGAATGGATTCCATGACAGGTAGCAGCTTTAGGAAGAGGCACCACTTGTTGAGGGAATCCACATGGAGACTGAGCTGTACATCTGCTACATATGTGCTAGGGCCATTACATTTTTTAAAAAAATGTATTTTAGAAAAAAATAATTGGTGCTGGACAGAATGATTCCTTATAGTTATCTGGAAGTTCAGTTTCAGGGGATGTCATGATATCTTCTCACCTCTGTGAGTCCCAGGAGTGCACACATACATACACTCACAGGTATGATACAACACTCACAGGTATGAATAAATAATAAATTAGTAAGTTTTTAAAGAAAAGAGAAAATTTATTTTTTAAAAAACCTCTGCTGGTGCTTTGAGTGCATGAGTTTTAGCATAATGATTATTCTGTTATCAGAACTGATTTGTACAAAAGGGCTAATTGTTGGATAGGCATACACCACAAACTTCTGAACACTGAGGACGACAGGGTCATACATCCACAGCAGGACTGATGTAGTTGAGATGATGAAGTCCACCCAGTACATGACCACAAAGAAAACCACAAGCAGAAAGATAGTCTGGGTGGCTCTTTTCTCAGGTGATGCTCTTAGGTGAATGATGCTATGAAGATGCATGCATTGCCTCTGATGTCTGCACAAGATAATCACCATGTATGCACTTGTGGACAGCATGACTCCTACAAGAAACACATCTCTAGAGGTTGTCACTGTAAAAGTAAATACTCTGATGATGGAGCTCATGCGGAGGAGTGTGCAGGATTTAGTAACCTGCATTTGGTTAGTCTCACTCACATTAGTAAAACCACGAACATAGAAGATCCGGCTACTACTGTAGGACAAACTAAAAGACCAAATACACAAGAAAACATGGATCATATATTTTTTCAGTTTTTGTTTAAACTTTGCCAAAGAAGAGGTACTAGGACTGATAGTGACAGTCTGGAACACACTCAGGAGGCAGGTAGTACAGATAGAGAGCCCTCTCATCACCCTGCTTATGTAAAAGGTTGCCTTACATTTGAAGTCATTATCAATGTTCAATGACTCAAATATATTTGTAAGCAAAAGGTCCCCTCCAATGAGGAACATCATTATGTGAATGAAGGTCAGTTGACAGGAGATCAAGTCTGTGGGCTTAGGTCTGTGACCTAGGATTATAAAAATGTAGAAGCAAAGAAGAGACATATTTGCTAGGATTCCAAGACCAGCCTGGAAATAAAGGATATTCTTGAATGAGGAAATAAGTGAAAATTGTATTCATCTTAAGAACATAGTGGAAGTTTTTTTCAAATATCTGAAAAAAATAGAGTATACATCAAGCTTGTGAAACACTGGATAATAAAATTATATCCTCATTTTATTTTCCATACTAGTTGATGATTGGCTTGTCTCTTTAACTTTCTGTGTTCCAGATTTTTCATTTCTATATGCCTTTCATGTATTGCCTATATACATACAATATTATGAACAATAAATGCATTCACACATATTTATACAGAATTTCTAATTTGCAACCTTGTACTGCTAAGTCTCAGGCCTAAGAAATCCAATTCTGTTTATTTAAATTGATTTATTTTATACTTAACACCTAAAAGAGTAGTGATGAACACAGATAATCACATTGGTATAACTGAATAAAACTTATGCTGATATGTGAAATAGTCACAAAAAATATCAGGAAAAAAAAAACCTGACAGGAGTCCATTGTCTTACTGTGCTCTATTTTGTGCAAATATCTATGTTTTCCTTCACAATTCTAATGAAAGAACTGTGCTAATTCATGATAATTCCACTATTTTAATTAGCAAAATATCTTCCTCAAGTCATCTATTTTTATGTTCCTTTTTCAAAGAAGTGCATAATCTGAATTTAAGACTAGATAGAGTTTGAGACAATTTGTGTACTTTCTACATCCTGTCACCATTAATTATCATTATAAGTATTCATAGAGAGAGAGACCAGTTTAGTTTCCATCTCATCATAATTTATGGGACTGACTTTCAGGTTTAAAAAACTAACTCCCACCTATGGTGGCAAATACTGTTTTTATTTTCCTTTTGGATGGAATTATAAATTGTTAATAGAATCAGAAGTTATTTTTTTCAGCCATTCCTGTTGAACTTTTACCTAACTACTTCTTTCTTCTTTATTTATCTCCCTCCACTCTCTAAGAAGCCCCTTTTCCATTTTCCTGTAATGATACTTGTGCCTTGAAATTCTGCTCTCCATTGCTCCCATCCCCAGCCCTATTCTGGCAATGGTGTTATTTTCCTTACCTGTTTCTGTAGTTACTACCCAATCACACCTGAAGATGTAGCATTTGGAGCCTCCAACAAAAGGGAATGTGACATTAAGAGAACCACTATTTTCCAAACATTATGACAAACATGAACTTGCTGAAGATGACCAGATTGTGAGACTGTTTGTGAATTTATAGTTTAAAACAGATTTCTTCCCATTCAATTAATTTGATTTAGTACTTTAAAGTTAGCTTGTGATAGAGAAAGAGAAAACAACTACACTGGCCCAGATTTTTGTAAGAAAAGGTGTGTCTAATTATATCTTGCACTTCTCTATTATAGTCCATATATTTATATACATGCATACATAGATGTATAAAAAATATTGCAGAAGATAGTGCCCAAGACCATCCTATAACATATCCATGAACAAGACAGCGTAATTCATGCATTTTTTATATACATAAATTTGTTCCTAAAAAAATCTTAATCTTGTAAAGGAATGTATTCATCTGAATCACCAGAGTCAAACATCTGATTCTCTTACCAACATACATTTACAGTAACTGCATCATGATGTTCTCTTTTTAGAAACTCAAGTGTACAGGATAAAGAAGTAGCTCAGTGGTTAAGAGGACTGTTTGCTTTTGCAAAGACATGGGTTTGATTGTCAGCAATGACGTGATCATTCATGTACCATCTAGCACTATAGTTCAAGCGGATACATTGCCCTGTCTGACAAGGCACACAAGTGGTACACAGGTAATATATGTAGGCAATATACATATATATACATATATATACACATACATACGTAAATTATTCAAGTAAAAATACTTGATATAATAGATGCTAATAAGATAAAAGATATTAATGTAAAATGTAAAATTAGCCCCTTCTACCTCATAAATTGGCATCTTTATTTGGGACTCAGTGGAGTTGAGATTTAGTGGTAAAAAAGAACAAAGCTGACATGGGTAAAAACACAGATATATGCATTGAAAAAATCATGTTTTATTTGAAAAGGAAGAGACAGCATCAAGGCTTCCATGTTAGTTTAACCTGCAATATTTTGTTGTAAGTAGTAAAAACAAAGACTATATCAATAAACATTTGTAACAGAGGAGAAACCATCAGTTATTTAAGTGACCCAGACCAAAAGACTAAGCGGTTTGCAGCCAGCTGTATGAAGAAGAATGCCACACAAAAGGGAGGGCAAACACACACATACACACACACACACACACACACACACACACACACACAAAGGGAGACAGAGAGACTGAGATAGAGAGACAGAGACAGAGACGAAGGCAGAGGCAGAGAGAGAGAGAAGCGTCTTCAACATAGCTCTACATTCTCTGTGAACAGTCACTTAACCTCTTCCTTATTCCAATATTTTAGAACAATCTTATTTTATGCACATATAGCCATCTTTGTATTGTTTTTGAAGATGTAGTAATGTAGGGGACAAAAATGATAGTAATTCAAAAATATTATTTTTATTTTAACCTTTTTTTTATTAACTTGAGTATTTCTTATATACATTTCGAGTGTTATTCCCTTTCCCGGTATCCGGGCAAACATCCCCCTCCCCCCTCCCCTTCCTTATGGGTGTTCCCCTCCCAACCCTCCCCCCATTGCCGCCCTCCCCCCCATAGTCTAGTTCACTGGGGGTTCAGTCTTAGCAGGACCCAGGGCTTCTCCTTCCACTGGTGCTCTTACTAGGATATGCATTGCTACCTATGAGGTCAGAGTCCAGGGTCAGTCCATGTATAGTCTTTAGGTAGTGGCTTAGTCCCTGGAAGCTCTGGTTGCTTAGCATTGTTGTACATATGGGGTCTCGAGCCCCTTCAAGATCTTCCAGTTCTTTCTCTGATTCCTTCAACGGGGGTCCTATTCTCAGTTCAGTGGTTTGCTGCTGGCATTCGCCTCTGTATTTGCTGTATTCTGGCTGTGTCTCTCAGGAGCGATCTACATCTGGCTCCTGTCGGTCTGCACTTCTTTGCTTCATCCATCTTGTCTAATTGGGTGGCTGTATATGTATGGGCCACATGTGGGGCAGGATCTGAATGGGTGTTCCTTCATTCTCTGTTTTAATCTTTGCCTCTCTCTTCCCTGCCAAGGGTATTCTTGTTCCCCCTTTAAAGAAGGAGTGAAGCATTCACATTTTGATCATCCGTCTTGAGTTTCATTTGTTCTAGGTATCTAGGGTAATTCAAGCATTTGGGCTAATAGCCACTTATCAATGAGTGCATACCATGTATGTCTTTCTGTGATTGGGTTAGCTCACTCAGGATGATATTTTCCAGTTCCAAACATTTGCCTACGAATTTCATAAAGTCGTTGTTTTTGATAGCTGAGTAATATTCCATTGTGTAGATGTACCACATTTTCTGTATCCATTCCTCTGTTGAAGGGCATATGGGTCCTTTCCAGCTTCTGGCTATTATAATAAGGCTGCAATGAACATAGTGGAGCACGTGTCTTTTTTATACGTTGGGGCATCTTTTGGGTATATGCCCAAGAGAGGTATAGCTGGATCCTCAGGCAGTTCAATGTCCAATTTTCTGAGGAACCTCCAGACTGATTTCCAGAATGGTTGTACCAGTTTGCAATCCCACCAACAATGGAGGAGTGTTCCTCTTTCTCCACATCCTCGCCAGCATCTGTTGTCCCCTGAGTTTTTGATCATAGCCATTATCACTGGTGTGAGGTGAAATCTCAGGGTTGTTTTGATTTGCATTTCCCTTATGACTAAAGATGTTGAACATTTCTTTAGGTGTTTCTCAGCCATTTGGCATTCCTCAGCTGTGAATTCTTTGTTTAGCTCTGAAACCCATTTTTTAATAGGGTTATTTGTTTCCCTGCGGTCTAACTTCTTGAGTTCTTTGTATATTTTGGATATAAAGCCTCTATCTGTTGTAGGATTGGTAAAGATCTTTTCCCAATCTGTTGGTTGCCGTTTTGTCCTAACCACAGTGTCCTTTGCCTTACAGAAGCTTTGCAGTTTTATGAGATCCCATTTGTCGATTCTTGATCTTAGAGCATAAGCCATTGGTGTTTTGTTTAGGAAATTTTTCCAGTGCCCATGTGTTCCAGATGCTTCCCTAGTTTTTCTTCTATTACTTTGAGTGTGTCTGGTTTGATGTGGAGGTCCTTGATCCACTTGGACTTAAGCTTTGTACAGGGTGATAAGCATGGATCGATCTGCATTCTTCTACATGTTGACCTCCAGTTGAACCAGCACCATTTGCTGAAAATGCTATCTTTTTTCCATTGGATGGTTTTGGCTCCTTTGTCAAAAATCAAGTGACCATATGTGTGTGGGTTCATTTCTGGGTCTTCAATTCTATTGCATTGGTCTATCTGTCTGTCTCTGTACCAATACCATGCAGTTTTTATCACTATTGCTCTGTAACACTGTTTGAGTTCAGGGATAGTGATTCCCCCTGAATTCCTTTTATTGTTGAGGATAGCTTTAGCTATCCTGGGTTTTTTGTTATTCCAGATGAATTTGCCAATTGTTCTGTCTAACTCGTTGAAGAATTGGATTGGTATTTTGATGGGGATTGCATTGAATCTGTAGATTGCTTTTGGTAAAATGGCCATTTTTACTATATTAATCCTGCCAATCCATGAGCATGGGAGATCTTTCCATCTTCTGAGGTCTTCTTCAATTTCCTTCTTCAGTGTCTTGAAGTTCTTATTGTACAGATCTTTTACTTGCTTTGTTAAAGTCACACCGAGGTACTTTATATTATTTGGGTCTATTATGAAGGGTGTCGTTTCCCTAATTTCTTTCTAGGCTTGTTTCTCTTTTGTATAGAGGAAGGCAACTGATTTATTTGAGATAATTTTATACCCAGCCACTTTGCTGAAGTTGTCTATCAGCTTTAGTAGTTCTCTGGTGGAACGTTTGGGATCACTTAAATATACTATCATATCATCTGCAAATAGTGATATTTTGACTTCTTCTTTTCCGATCTGTATCCCCTTGACCTCCTTTTGTTGTCTGATTGCTCTGGCTAGAACTTCAAGAACTATATTGAATAAGTAGGGAGAGAGTGGGCAGCCTTGTCTAGTCCCTGTTTTTAGTGGGATTGCTTCAAGTTTCTCTCCATTTAGTTTAATGTCAGCAACTGGTTTGCTGTATATGGCTTTTACTATGTTTAGGTATGGGCCTTGAATTCCTATTCTTTCCAGGACTTTTGTCATGAA
Source organism: Rattus norvegicus (assembly GCF_021556685.1). Lineage (NCBI taxonomy): Eukaryota > Metazoa > Chordata > Mammalia > Rodentia > Muridae > Rattus > Rattus norvegicus. Next base: position 87,937,847 of record NC_141537.1, read on the forward strand.
GGGGTGTTGAATTTTGTCAAATGCTTTCTCAGAATCTAATGAAATGATCATGTGGTTCTGTTCTTTCAGTTTGTTTATATAATGGATCACGTTGATGGTTTTCCGTATATTAAACCATCCCTGCATGCCTGGGATGAAGCCTACTTGATCATGGTGGATGATTGTTTTGATGTGCTCTTGGATTCGGTTTGCCAGAATTTTATTGAGTATTTTTGCATCGATATTCATAAGGGAAATGGTTCTGAAGTTCTCTTTCTTTGTTGTGTCTTTGTGTGGTTTAGGTATAAGAGTAATTGTGGCTTCGTAGAAGGAATTCGGTAGTGATCCATCTGTTTCAATTTTGTGGAATAGTTTGGATAATATTTGTATGAGGTCTTCTATGAAGGTTTGATAGAATTCTGCACTAAACCCGTCTGGACCTGGGCTCTTTTTGGTTGGGAGACCTTTAATGACTGCTTCTATTTCCTTAGGAGTTATGGGGTTGTTTAACTGGTTTATCTGTTCCTGATTTAACTTCGGTACCTGGTATCTGTCTAGGAAATTGTCCATTCCCTTCAGATTTTCAAGTTTTGTTGAATATAGGCTTTTATAGTAAGATCTGATGATTTTTTTAATTTCCTCTGCTTCTGTTGTTATGTCTCCCTTTTCATTTCTGATTTTGTTAATTTGGACACACTCTGTGTGTCCTCTCGTTAGTCTGGCTAAGGGTTTATCTATCTTGTTGATTTTCTCAAAGAACCAACTTTTGTTCTGTTGATTCTTTCTATGGTCCTTTTTGTTTCTACTTGGTTGATTTCAGCTCTGAGTTTGATTATTTCCTGCCTTCTACTCCTCCTGGGTGTATTTGCTTCTTTTTGTTCTAGAGCTTTTAGGTGTGCTGTCAAGCTGCTGACATATGCTCTTTCCTGTTTCTTTCTGCAGGCACTCAGCGCTATGAGTTTTCCTCTTAGCACAGCTTTCATTGTGTCCCACAAGTTTGGGTATGTTGTACCTTCATTTTCATTAAATTCTAAAAAGTTTTTAATTTCTTTCTTTATTTCTTCCTTGACCAGGTTATCATTGAGTAGAGCATTGTTCAGTTTCCAAGTATATGTGGGCATTCTTCCTTGATTGTTATTGAAGACCAATTTTAGGCCGTGGTGGTCCGATAGCACGCATGGGATTATTTCTATCTTTCTGTACCTGTTGAGGCCCGTTTTTTGACCAATTATATGGTCAATTTTGGAGAAAGTACCATGAGGAGCTGAGAAGAAGGTATATCCTTTTGCTTTAGGATAGAATGTTCTATAAATATCTGTTAAGTCCATTTGGCTCATGACTTCTCTTAGTCTGTCTACATCTCTGTTTAATTTCTGTTTCCATGATCTGTCCATTGATGAGAGTGGGGTGTTGAAATCTCCCACTATGATTGTGTGAGGTGCAATGTGTTTTTTGAGCTTTAGTAAGGTTTCTTTTACATATGTAGGTGCCCTTGTATTTGGGGCATAGATATTTAGGATTGAGAGTTCATCTTGGTGGATTTTTCCTTTGATGAATATGAAGTGTCCTTCCTTATCTTTTTTGATGACTTTTAGTTGAAAATTGATTTTATTTGATATTAGAATGGCTACTTCAGCTATCTTCTTCAGACCATTTGCTTGCAAAGTTGTTTTCCAGCCTTTCACTCTGAGGTAGTGTCTGTCTTTGTCTCTGAGGTGTGTTTCCTGTAGGCAGCAGAACGCAGGGTCTTCGTTGTGTATCCAGTTTTTTAATCTATGTCTTTTTATTGGGGAGTTAAGGCCATTGATGTTGAGAGATATTAAGGAATAGTGATTATTGCTTCCCGTTATATTCATATTTGGATGTGAGGTTATGTTTGTGTGCTTTCATTCTCTTTGTTTTGTTGCCAAGACGATTAGTTTCTTGCTTCTTCTAGGGTATATCTTGCCTCCTTATGTTGGGCTTTACCATTTATTATCCTTTGTAGTGCTGGATTTGTAGAAAGATATTGTGTAAATTTGGTTTTGTCATGGAATATCTTGGTGTCTCCATCTATGTTAATTGAGAGTTTTGCAGGATACAGTAACCTGGGCTGGCATTTGTGTTCTCTTAGGGTCTGTATGACATCAGTCCAGGATCTTCTGGCCTTCATAGTTTCTGGCGAGAAGTCTGGTGTGATTCTGATAGGTCTGCCTTTATATGTTACTTGACCTTTTTCCCTTACTGCTTTTAATATTCTTTCTTTATTTTGTGCATTTGGTGTTTTGACTATTATGTGACGGGAGGTGTTTCTTTTCTGGTCCAATCTATTTGGAGTTCTGTAGGCTTCTTGTATGCCTATGGGTATCTCTTTTTTTAGGTTAGGGAAGTATTCTTCTATGATTTTGTTGAAGATATTTACTGGTCCTTTGAGCTGGGAGTCTTCACTCTCTTCTATACCTATTACCCTTAGGTTTGATCTTCTCATTGAGTCCTGGATTTCCTGTATGTTTTGGACCAGTAGATTTTTCCGCTTTACATTATCTTTGACAGTTGAGTCAATGATTTCTATGGAATCTTCTGCTCCTGAGATTCTCTCTTCCATCTCTTGTATTCTGTTGGTGATGCTTGTATCTACGGCTCCTTGTCTCTTCCTTTGGTTTTCTATATCCAGGGTTGTTTCCATGTGTTCTTTTTGATTGCTTCTATTTCCATTTTTAATTCCTTCAACTGTTTGATTGTGTTTTCCTGGAATTCTTTCAGGGATTTTTGCGATTCCTCTCTGTAGGCTTCTACTTGTTCTATAAGGGAGTTCTTCACGTCTTTCTTGAAATCCTCCAGCATCATGATCAAATATGATTTTGAAACTAGATCTCGCTTTTCTGGTGTGTTTGGATATTCCATGTTTGTTTTGGTGGGAGAATTGGGCTCCGATGATGCCATGTAGTCTTGGTTTCTGTTGATTGGGTTCCTGCGCTTGCCTCTCACCATCAGATTATCTCTAGTGTTACTTTGTTCTGCTATTTCTGACAGTGGCTAGACTGTCCTATATGCCTGTGTGTCAGGAGTGCTGTAGACCTGTTTTCCTCTCTTTCAGTCCGTTATGGGGACAGAGTGTTCTGCTTTCGGGCGTGTAGTTTTTCCTCTCTGCAGGTCTTCAGCTGTTCCTGTGGGCCTGTGTCTTGAGTTCACCAGGCGGGGTGCTGCCCAAGGGCTCTCTGTGGCGGCAGCAACCAGGAAGACCTGTGCTGCCCCTTCCAGGAGCTTCAGTGCACCAGGGTTCCAGATGGCCTTTGGTGTTTTCCTCTGGCGTCCGAGATGTATGTACAGAGAGCAGTCTCTTCTGGTTTCTCAGGCTTGTCTGCCTCTCTGAAGGTTCAGCTCTCCCTCCCACGGGATTTGGGTGCAGAGAACTGTTTATCCGGTCTGTTTCCCTCAGGTTCCGGCGGTGTCTCAGGCAGGGGTCCTGCCGCTCCTGGGCCCTCCCCCACGGGAGCCCAGAGGCCTTATACAGTTTCCTCTTGGGCCAGGGATGTGGGCAGGGGTGGGCAGTGTTGGTGGTCTCTTCCGCTCTGCAGCCTTAGGAGTGCCCACCTGACCAGGCGGTGAGGTCTCTTTCCCACGGGTTCTGGGAGCAGAGAGCTGCTGCGGGCCGGGATCCGCGGGTGTGGGACCTCCGGTAAACACAGGACGTGCCCGGTCCTAGATGAACTCTGCCTCTGTGTGTCCCAATCTCACCAGGCAGCTCTCTTGCAGCAGACAAGTTGGTCTTACCTGTCGTCCCGAGGCTCAAGTTTGCTCGCGGGGTGCTGCCCAAGGGCTCTCTCTTATTTTAACCTTTACATTTATTTTCATTTTAACCTTTAACATTTAACATAATGAGCTGTATGACTACTCAGAAAGAATTTAAAATGAGTATGTGACTTTCAGGTGACAAGTGAATTTGTTGGCTGATCTACAGTTCACTGTCAACAACACAATGTTTTTAGGAATCTCAGATAGATGAAAAACTTGGCCATTCAAATTAGTTCATTAAATAACTAAAAAATAAATAATAAAAGAGATAGCCAGCAATACTTGTTATTTTTAATAAAATAGTAATGATTACCTGATACTCTTAAATTGTTTGTTGGAAATTGAACTTGGCACAGGTTTAAATGGAAGCACAGAGCTACTGAGTAGGATGTTATAATCTCACAGTTATGAGCCAGTTCCCCTGAGATGAAGCAGCAGAGGTATCTCTGCAGAGACCGTGGGGAAGAAATCCTGTCAGAGCATTGTCACAGTGTATGGTGCCAGTTTGTTATTTTATTAGAATGCATTGTAAGAGATTAAACAAATCTATATAAAAATTGGAAACTTATATGTTGTTCAGAATGCTTTATGCCTTACTTAGCCGTGATCTGAAACTTTCCTAAGAATTCCTAGTTATATGCAAACTTAACAGAGTAGAAAATTACTGATATACATTAAATTAATATTTCTTTGATATATCTAGCTTATGTTTCATATAACTAAATGAATTTTACTACTTACAACTAATATTAGCAGTAATACTTGTTGGGTAAGTTTGAGGAAGATATGAGAATGTTCAGTGGAAATTTGTTGTGTGTGTGTGTGTGTGTGCGCGCGCATGCGCGCATGTGTGCAAGAGAGAAAGAAAGAGAAAAAGAGATTGTTGGACTATCAGATGTAAGAATAGACCAAAATAGTGGGTTCTGGTGTTGTTATCATGAATATGTTTATATCACTTGAGTTGAGTGAGAGACAGAGAGGTACATTAAACAATGTTCATGAAGTAAGATGAACTTAAGGAAAATGAAGAATGTGTCCTTTGTTTTCTGAGTGACAGGATCAGATCCACAATGGTCCTGCCTAGTGTACCAGTGTAGACTTTATAGTAAATTATTCAAAACAAACTGAAAAATCTGTAATGCTTAAAAATTGAAAATTCTGTAATGGTTAAAAAACATAAACATATGTTTCTGACAACTGTTTTTTTTACGTTTTTCAAACTCTGTGGCCAGAGAATTAATGGCAGTTGCTGGCATTATTTCATTACATGTTATTGAAAATAATTTCATAATTCTACATTGTCAGTTCTTCACTTTAATCTAGTATTTGTGTCTGTGTCTGTGAGGGGGAGAGACAGTCAGACAGAGGACGGGAAGAGAGAGAGGGAGAGGGACAGATAGTTCTCAACATATAGTTCAGACATACTTTGATGAAACCCATGATTCTTCTGCCTTAGCTTTCAAAGTGCTTTGATAATAGGCATGTGCCACCACAACTGCCTTTATTTTCAATTTTAATCATATATATATATATATATATATATGTGTGTATATATATATATATATATATCAGGAAAATAAAAAATGGACTTGTAATATTTATCGCAAAAACAAATTTTGTTGGCATTTTGTGTGTGTGTGTATTGTGTGTGTGTGAGTGTGTGTGTGTGTATACAAATGATATTTTAGAAAGCAATTCAAATTTGATACTATTAAAGGAAACATTAGAGGTTTCGATATTAAATGATTTTTTTTTAATTTTTTAAGAGTATATTTATTTTATGAGTACACTGTAGCTGTTTTCAGACACACCAGAAGAGGGCATTGGATCCCATTACAGATGGCTGTGAGCCACCATGTGGTTGCTGGGAATTGAACTCAGGATCTCTGGAAGAGCAGTCAGTGGTCTTAACCACTGAGCCATCTCTCCAGCCTGATATTAAATGATTTTATACTGTTCAAGAATTGCAAATACTTTTCTCATGGCTATTGCATGAATAGCTTACTCGTTATCATTCAGAATTAATGTTACAAAATTCAATTTATAAAACTTGAAATAAGAAAAATTAGTTCATTTAAGTAAAATAACTAAAACTCCTACTGAAAATTATCCAGTTTACATTTATGTAAGGATAATTTTATATGAATTTAAAAGTGAGGTGAGCTTTCCAAATATTTTTGAAGTGCCTATAAATGATCTAATTTTTAGAAATCATTGTAGTAGATTAATCAATATATGTAAAACATATAAAACTTTTATGATGTTAAAAAGGGATTTATGATTTACTATATCATTAATGGAAACTTTCCTAAGAATTCATAAGTATAGTTAAACTAACCATACCAGAAAATTACTCAGAAATGTTAAATTAGTTAATATATGCTTTATATTCTTGTTTTATATTAATAAATACATACTATTCAGCTAACTTAAGCAATGTAGTAAATGAGAACATACAAGGCATATTAATGTACCTTAATATGTACTCCTGCTCACCAAGAAATGTCTGTGATTTGTTTTTTACCCTCTAAGATATCCCAGGTATTTTGATACAGGGATGGAAAAATAACACAGTTGGCCATACCTAGGTGAAACCATGATCTAAGAATCATTAGAGAACACTGTCCAGAAAATCCTCTATATTATATGCTTGTTAAAGGTTGAGACTGGAGCTACATATAAAATATTTATCAGTGTACAATCCCTGTAGAAAGTGATGGGTTTGATAATATTTTCATTTAATATAAAATACCTATTGATTATCTTCCCCTATGAACATTTCCTGTTTTTATTCACAATTCTACTGGGCCTTTTCCTCCTCCTAATAACCATTTTTACTCTCACTTATATAATAAAAAATTGAATTAAGTGAATTCCATGTTTTTATTAATCATTACATTGATATTTTTATGTCTGCAAGCATCTCTTTTGTTTGCTTATGGTATAATATAACACGAAAGTAAAATTCTAAGCAGAGACTTCTCTATTTATTATAGAAACCTGCTTACTCTAACACCTACTTACTGCGCTCACTATAATGCAGAGAAAAAGAAACACTCACCCACCTGGGTCATTGTAAACATCTATGTAGAATGAGACCTGAAGAAGTAGTTATATGGAAGAAATGCCATTAACTCATCTCCCTCTACACCCACACTTATGTCATCTGGAGAAGGCAGCTTTGACTTCAATGTTGTTAAAAGTGGGCACCATCAAATGGAAAAAGTAAACTTCTCCAATTTCAGGAGAACAGTGGTATAGAAACAGTTGAGCTCTAGGTTTCCCATGTGTGACCTATTCTCTCCAGGCCTTAACTCTATGTGTGGATGAATAGATACAGTCCTTGTGAATAACAAAAGTAACAGCAATAATGTCCCATTGAAAGGAAGTAGAAAAACATTCCCAAGATATCCAAATTGCTTTCTAAGTAATCCTGGTATCCTCTATACATACTTGACAGTGGCTTCATAGACTCACATAAAAATCAACATCTATTTTGCTAAAATTATGAAACTGTTACCCCCAAAATTCATACTTGGGGAAAGCCATTTTTTACAGAGTAAACAGATGGGAGGTAATTTAACTCTATTATCAGCAGAAATCAGGCTGTTGGTCTAGAAATATGGTTCACTTGGTAAAGTGTGTAGAAGTATTGTGTATGTAGGACACCATGGAATAAATCAAAATTTGAAAATATAGGCACAGGCCATAGAGTAAAATCCCAAGTGAGTGCAAACAAAAGTCCTTCAACAAGGTCATTGAAGAATACTGCCAGAAACCCACATCCATACAAATATAAGAAGCACACAGAATAAAAAATGACAAGAACATTAACAAAGTTTATATGCATCTAATAGTTAAAACACTAAGAATACAAAACAATACTGGCTTGAAAGCTCTAAGAGAAAAACTGCAAGTGACAAAAAAACCCATCAAATGGAAAAGTGAACTCTCCTAATTACAGATTAATGGAGAAAGAACAGCTGATTTCTCAAGTTAAACTTTCAAAACCAGAAAAGTCTGCAAAAATGCATCTCAGGTCATAAATGACAGTCAATCTAAAATAATATACTTAGTAAAATTACTATTGTGATTGAAGACTAAGTACAAATGTCCACAACATAGAGAAATAGACAGCCTGCGTGTGTGTGTGTGTGTGTGTGTGTGTGTGTGTGTGTGTGTGTGTGTGTGTTGTGCATTTGTATTCAGGTTACCAAACATAAGGCAATATGAGAAGTAATATTTTTGGGCTGGAGGTAGAAATGAGAATAACAGAGAGACGAAAATATAAAGTTACAGGTAGGAAAAGACAAAGTACTACTGACAGAACACCAAAAATCAACAGTAGAATAGCCAGATCTAAAACACAGATTTAAATAATTATTCAAACATGAATGGCTTCAATCCTCCATTCAAAATCAGAGAATAACTGAATGAATAAAAAATAATTTTTTCTGAAACACATATTAGTGTTAAAATAGACACAACCTTAGAGTAAAAGGATAGAAAAAAACTCTCCAATGGAACCAGAAGATAACAGCAAGTGAAATTATCTTAACATCTGCCAAAATAGACTTTGAACTGAAACTAATGAGAAGAGGGACTTTTCATTCTAATCAAGGAAACAATTGACCAAGAAGTCATTAACATCCTAAAATATATGTATCAATTCAAGGACACATGATTTCATATAGAAGATAAAGTGCAGTTGGATTAAAAGACACAGAGTAACATGAATTCATTAACAATAGATGATTTCAGTACCCAACAGGAGGCATGTCTTAGACTTGTAAACTTTTCAATGTGAGAATTAGGATATTTGCCATTCTCCAGGAACTTGAGCACTTGGGTAGTCTTAGAAAGTTGTACCCTTTCCTCCTTTCTCTTTCCTACCACTAACTTTTTCACTTTCTTCTGACTTTCTCTTTCTATTTCTTCCTGTTTACTGAAGGGATAACATAATTAACTAAAAGAATGAAGACGAAAATGCTATGGATGAGTGTGAAATGATCAACATATGGTCTTGGATGTAGCATTTACCTTTTGCAGTCTGGATAGCTGGAGATCTTGTTAGAGAATTGCAGAGATAGAGAGAGACTCTCAATAGGGGACTTGTAATTTTCCTAAATAGTAACCATGAAAAAGAGTAAGCTATAGGTAGGCATGATGCATAATTAGCCCCTATATTTAAAACTAGCATGGCATTACTTGATATCTAACCAAAGAATGAAAGTAGATCCATGTTTTAGATAGTATTATGCCTTGACACAAGCTAAATTTCTGTCACAGGAAGAAACCTCAATTGACAAAATGTCTCCAAGGGACATGGGCTGTGATCAGGATGTAAAGCTCATAAAATAAACCAATGAAAAAATAAAAGAAAGAAATTAAAAATGTCTCCAAATGATCTAACTGAAAACATTTCTGTAGGGTACTATGAGTGATTGGTGGAGAAGTTACATGATGCCATCCTGGTCTTATGGTCCTGGCTTCTAAAGGAAAGCAGGATGTGCATGCCATATATTGCAAACCCTAAGCTGCACCCTTCCATAGCCTCTAGAGTAACTCCTGCCTCCAGCTTCCTGCCCTCTTTGTATTTTTCTTCTCATCTCTTCCAACAAAAGATTAACATGGGGAAGTATAAGGCAAGTAAATCTCTTCCAACTCAACTTGCTTTTGATCATGATGTTTGTCACATCAATAGTAAGCCCAAGTCAAGTTGATATTGATGTATTCCTTTGAGAGATTGTGGACATGCATTGGAACTTTGGATTAGCAAATCCATTGAATGTTGAGAACTTGGTGGAATGTTCTCTAGGAGTTTGGACTCTAAGAGAACAGTATGGATGATGGAGGCCTGGCTTTTGTATTTTCAGAGGACAGTTTAAAGACACTATCATGGCCATTTGTTATTCAATGAAGATTCCACAGTTATGGCTATCTGGCTATGCAATAGATGAGTGTGAAATGATCAACATATGATCTTGGATGTAACATTTACCTTTTGGCATCTAAATAATTGCAGATCTTGTTACAGAATTGCAGAGATCCAGAGAGACTCTCAGTAGGTGCTGAGAGTTATTAACTGTTATTAACAAGAAGCAAGAACTTCTAAAGTTGTTTTCTTTGCTGGAATACTCTATTCTTATCCACAAGGACTGAGAAATTAGTGGTGTTTGGAAAGACACCAGTATCATTGAATTAAAATCTTAAAAGTATTCTTGAGAGTCATTACACAAAATCTGTGTTCTAGACACAGGTAATCAATTTGGTAGTGTACAAGTCACCCAGATGGTGTAGGTATTGTAGGTATGAAGAGATAATAGGGAGCAGCTACATTTCTGGCACTTTTGAAATTCAGATTCATATACTGATATCTGTAGACCAGTTGCTCCTATGGGCATTGAGGAAGAGGACTGTAGATAAAGAATTACACAACAGGGTGCCTAAGCCAAGGGTAGTTGTGGATGAATAGAGGAAGTTGCAAGATTTATATACACAACATAGCATTCAAAATAAGTGTGTGTTATCAAGTTTGCTGATGGATTCCTCAAAAGATGGTTTGCAGCAAATGATAGGGTATGGCTGAGATACCTTTGTTTAATGGTGATGAAAAGTTTTTAATTTCAGGGTATTTGTTTTATTCAAGTGGGTTCAGTATTTACATCTAAATTTTCTGGTAGAAGAGAAATGGCTTAGTTGTAAAGAGCCATTGCACACTTTCAGAGGACCCAATATTAGTACTTAGCATACACATATTAAAGCCTGAATCAAGAGTTTTACTGAGCCTTCCATTCTCCATCTGCACCCAGAGCTGCATCTGTTCCAGAGCCCTTTGACATAAAATCTGCCTTTAGAGAGCTGGTCAGTGAGGAGCACTCTCCCTCCTACAACCACAGCCCACAGGTAGGACCCCATTTTCTCTCCAGTGACTGTGCAAGGAGAGGACAGCTAGTAGTGCATAGGGCTTTTGAGCCACAGAGTAGCCTGAGAAGGTACCCTTCTGGTCTCCATCTGGGCCAGAGCTAGGGATGTCCCACAACCCTCAAACACAAAACCTACCCACAGACAGATGGTCTGCCAAGAGCACTCTCCCTCCTAATCCCACAGACCACAGGTGGGACCCCACTTTCTCTCCATTGACTGTTCAAGGAGAGACACACCTTGAGTTCAGAGGGTGAGGGAGCCACAGGGGTGGCTGAGGAGAGGACTTTTGTGGACCCCATCTGTGCCCAGAGCTGGGGCTGTTTCACAGTTTTATGACCCAAAAACCTCTCTGAGAGAGCTGGTCTCCCAGAAGTGCTCTCACTCCTAAGATCAGAGTCTACAGGCCACAGCAGAGACAAGCTCCAGTTAGAGACAGGAAAACCAACTAACATCAGAGAAAAGCAGATGGCGAGAGACAAGTGCAAGAACCTAAGCAACAGAAACCAAGACTATTTGGCATCATCAGAACCCAGTTCTCCAACCACAGCAAATATTGGATATCCCAACACAGTGGAGAAGCAAGACTTTGCTTTAAACTCACATCTCAGGATGATGATAGAGGACTTTAAGAAGGACATAAATAACTACCTCAAAGAAATACAAGACAATACAGGTAAACAAGTAGAAGCCCTTAAAGAGGAAACACTAAAATCCCTTTAAGAATTACAGGAAAACACAACCAAACAGGTGAAGGAATTGTACAAAACCATCCAGGATTTAAAAACGAAATAGAAACAATAAAGAAATCACAAAGGGAGTAAACCCTGGAGAAAGAAAACCTAGGAAAAAAGATCAGGAGTCATAAACACAAGCATCACCAACGCAACACAACAGATCAAAGAAAGAATTTCAGGAGTAGAAAATACCATAGAAAACATTGACACAATAGTCAAAGAAAATGCAAAAAGCAAAAAGCTCCTAACCAAAAAGAAATCCAGGACACAATGAGAAGACCAAACCTAAAAAAAAAAAATAGTTACAGAAGAGAGTGAAGATTCCCAACTAAAAGGGCCAGTAAATACCTTCAACAAAATTATAAAAGAAAATTCCCTAACATAAAGAAAGGGATGCCTATAAACATACAAGAAGCCTATTGAACTCCAAATAGATTGGACCAGAAAGGAATTCCTCCTGTCACATAATAGTCAAAACACCAAATACACACAGAAAATGAAAGAATATTAAAAGCACTAAGGGAAAATGGTCAAGTAACATATAAAGGCAGATCGATAAGAATTACAGCAGACTTGTCAACAGAGACTATAAAAGCAAGAAGATCCAGGACAGATGTCACACAGAACCTAAGACAACACAAAGGCCGGCCCAGGCTACTATATCCAGCACAACTCTCAATTAGCATAGATGGTGAAATCAAGATATTCCATAACAAAACCAATCCAACCCTACAAAGGATAATAGATGGAAAACTCCAAACAAGGAGGGAAACTATACCCTAGACAAAGCAAGAAAGTAATCTTCTTGCAACAAACCCAGACGAAGAGAGTCACAAACACAAAATTATGCCTCTAACAACAAACATAACAGTGAAAAACAATCACTATTCCTTAATATCTCAACATCAGTGAGCTTATTTTCCCCAATAAAAAGACAGACTAACAGAATGGATATGTAAGCAGGACCAAGCCTTTTGCTCCATACAGGAAATGCACCTCTGTGGCTTGCCCTGGTGCTGTTTGTATTTTGATTGTAATTAAGATTCCCCAAGAGAGGCTGCCTAGCTAGAGGAGTGAAACAAATACTCAGTTGACTTCACCTAGACCTTTTCCCCATTTTAACTTGTAAAATAAAGGCTAGAGACAGTGATTGGGCAGGGGGAGGGAAGGTAGAACTGAAGAATTCCAGGGAGAGAGAGAGAGGGATAAGGGGAAGACTGAGGAGGGAGTAGTGAAAGGGAGATGGAGATGAAGCACATTGCCTGAAGATTCTTCAAGTTATAAGGTATCCCATAGCTAGGGAATAAAGTAGTGTAGTGGTAGATATGCCCAATCTAGGCATCCAGTGGGAAAAGACAGAATTATCAACAAACAGTACAGGTTCAACTAGAGTTCAGCATGTAGAAGAATCCAAATCGATCCATTCTTATTGCCCTGTTCAAAGCTCTAGTCTAAGTGGATCAAAGACCTTCACATAAACCCAGATACACTGAAACTAATATAAGAGAAAGTGGGGAAGAGCCTCGAACACATAGGCACAAGGGAAAATTTCCTGAACAGAACACCAATGGCTTAGTTCTAAGATCAAGAATCAACAAACAGAACCTCATAAAATTGCAAAGTTTCTATAAGACAAAGGACACTGTCAATAGGACAAAACACCACCCGACAGATTGGTAAAAGGACTTTACCAATCCTATATCCAATACAGGGCTAATATCTAATATATACAAAGAACTCAAGAAGATAGACTGCAGATAGTCAAATAATCCAGTTAAAAAATGGGATGTAGAGTTCAACAAAGAATTCTCAGCTAAGGAATATCAAATGGCTGAGAAGTACCTAAAGAAATGTTCAACCTTCTTAGTCATCAAGGAAATGCAAATCAAAACAACCCTGAGATACCACTTCACAGTAGTCAGAATGGCTATGATCAGATCTCAGATGACAGCAGATGCTGGGCAGGATGCTGAGAAATCGGAACCCTCCTCTTTGCTGGTGGGTTTGCAAGCTGGTACAACCACTCTGGAAATCAGTCTGGCGGTTTCTCAGAAAATTGGACTTAATTCTACCTGAGGACTCAGTCCTACCACTCCTGGGCATACAAACAAAGGATGCTTCAACATAAAAGAAGGTCACATGATGATCCACTATGTTCATTACAGCTTTATTTTTAATAGCCAGAAGCTGACAAGAACCCCGATATCCTCCAACAGAAGACTGAATACAGAAAATGTGGTCCATTACACAAAGGAGTACTACTCAGCTATTAAAACTGATGACTACATGAAATTTTTAGGCACATGAATGAACCTAGAAAATATTACCCGGAGTGAGGTAATTCAGTCACAAAAGAATACACAAGGCATGCTCACTCACTAATAAGTGGATATTATCCCAAAAAATTTCACAGATCATATGAAGCTCAAGAAGAAGGATGACCAAAGTGTGGGTGCTTCATTCAGTTCTTCTTAGAAGGGAGAACAAAGTCCTTACAGGAGGAAATATAGGGACAAAAAGTGGAGCAGAGACTGAAGAACAGGCCATCTAGAGACTGCCTCACCTGGGGCTCAATCCCATATGCAGTCACCAAATCCAGTCACTATTGCTGATGCCAAAAACTGCTTGCAGACATGAGCCAGATATGGGTGTCTCAGCTCTGCTAGAGCCCTAATGACACAGATAAGGATGCTTGCAGCTAACCATTGGATAGAACAAGGGGCCCCAATGGAGGAGTTAGAGAAAAGACTGAAGGAGCTGGAAGAGTTTAGAACACCATTGGAAGAACAAAAATATTCTATTCCTTTGGGGACTTTTTGATAAATCACATGCACATTAGAAGATAAGAAAATAATTTCAAACAAAATTCAAGGGCATGCTTAAGTGGTGAAATTTCTAGGGGTCCATTTTAGGAGGTTATAGAAATATTCCTTTTAAGGTGAAATGTAATTTTCTATACCTGCTGCTTCCTATGATCAAGAAAGAAACAGAATGCTTAGTGGGCTTACATAGATTCTGGGGATAGGACATTTCTTGTACATTTTACTCCATCCCATACACAAAGGCATTTGGAAAACTTCTAGCTCTGACTAGTGCTTGAATAACATAATATTCTTCCACAAGTCTGTACTATGGTGCAGGCTGCTTTGCACCTTGAGCCAAAGATCTAGCAGACCCAGTTTACCTGAGATTTCAGTAGAAGATAAGAATCCTATTTGGACTCCTGGTTGCTGCCTTCACAGAGAGCTCAAAGGCAACCCCCCACAAGAAACTTCAGCCGGGGAGAAACAGGTAAGACCAACTTTTCTGCTCCAAGCTATCTGCGTGGTGGTCTCAGGACACAGAGGCAAAATTTCTCTGGGACTGGACACTTCTGGTTTTCAGCTGGAACCCCAACCTCACTGATCCCAGCCCACAGTTCCCAGCTCCCAAACCGCTTGGGAGAGAGAGCTCACCTCGCAGACAGGTAGGCACCCCTGAGACTGCAGAGCAGGAGAGATCACCAATACTGCCCACCCCTGCCCACATCCCTGGCCCAAGCAGAAACTGTATAGGGCCTCTGAGAACCAGAAGATAGGGGCACTCAAGCAGCAGGTCCCCTGTGGTCCAGACACTGCCCGGATCTGAAAGGACCTGATCAAAAGCTCCCTGCACCCAAATCCTGTGGGAGGGAGAGCTAAACGGGGACTCCCGTTGAAGGAATAAGAGAAAGGACTGGAAGAGCTTGAAGGGGCTCGAGACCCCATATGAACAACAATGACAACCAACCAGAGCTTCCAGGGACTAAGCCACTACCCAAACATGGACTGACCCTGGGCTGCAACCTCATAAGTAGCAATGAATAGCCTAAGATCACCAGTGAAAGGGCCAGCCCTTGGTCCTGCCAAGACTGAACCCCCAGTGAACGTGATTGTTGAGGGGAGGGCGGTAATGGGGGGAGGATGGGGAGGGGAACACCCATATAGAAGGGGAAGGGGAGGGATTAGGGGTATATTGTCCCAAAAGGGGAATAACAATCGAAATGTAAAAAAGAAATACTCAAGTTAATAAACATAAAAAATAAATAAAAAATAAATAGTCTAATGTAATACACAAAGAACTCTTAATATAAATACACAAATAACTCGATTTGAAAATAAGATCTGAATAAGGTTTCTTTCCAGTAATATAAATTGTCAACCAATGTGTGAAAACATGCAGAGTGTTACTAATTATTATGGAAAGGCAACCCAAAACAATATGTGATATTACCTCCCATATATTAAAATGACTTTTATCAAAATCTCAACAGATAGCAAGTTCAGAATGTGTAGCAAAATGAATAGCTATTCAGTTTTGAAGAAAGGGTAGATTGGTGCAGGGACTGTGTGAAATACTATTGTGCTTACTTGCCGCGGTCGGCAATCTTGGAGGTTCCAAGGATCCGCGGGGGGACCCCTGTTGAGGACACGCGTGAAGCGGAGACGGGATGGCGAACAGAGACACAGACACAGAGAGAGTGTGGTCAGCTGTTGTAACTTTACTGAGAGAGCGTCAGACATTTATACATAATTTTTATTGTATAACAATCTTGGACCATGGCCAAGAACATTTGATTTTTCTGTAAAAAGGTACAGCTTGCTTTTTTTTTCAGACGAGCTGCAGTCAGCCAGCCTAGTCTAGTTCTCCGTTTGTCACATCAAGGAGGAAGTTTCAGGGGACCGCAAGTCTGGCATATCTTACGCCATCAGGTCTGTGCACCTAGTTCTATCACTCTAGTTAACCCTTTGATCCCATCTTTGCTAGTCCTGTAGATGCACATCCAAGGCTTGGGGCAATAATATTGCATGCCTGATACCTGTCTAAAGTATCTGATGATCTGTGACCTTACCTCCCATTTCTCTTCTTCTGAGAGCACACACCAAGGAGGACGGGCTCTTGCCAATCTTTCTGACCAAGGCAGTGACAAATACCTGACCCTATATCCATCCTTAGTAGCCCACCTATCAAAATTCAAACCATATTCTCCAGTATATGGTAATGGAGCATCCGTTGGTCAATGCAAATATGGTCCCCTGTAAGTACCTGGTTGCCACCACCGGTTTTTATACTCTGTAAAATATTTATAGCCGACCCAAAGCTCAAGGAATCATTTTTCAACAGATTTAACCCTAATAGAAGAAGCATCACTATCCTTATAAGTATAATTCTTTGTTAAATCTTTGATTTTCTTATCTATAAGAGAAGACATAATCTGTAATCTTGGAGTCCCTGTCATCAGAGGCTCTGTCTGCTGTAAAGAGGAAGCAGGAAAGCATGTGGTATTAGTGATCAAAAATAGATCAGGACCTTCCGTCCTATTATTAAAGGAAGTCTCTGTCTTACCAAGATCATATTCAGAATCAAACAAAGAAAAAATAAAGAAATAACTGCTGACAACGATCTTTCCCATGACCCAGATGCCCATCAGCCCAGAGCCAAGTTTGCAGCAGGGGGCAAGTCCAGGTGCACATCTTCTTGGAGTCCGCCGCACGCAAGCAGGGGGCTTAACCACGTGTGGTGCGAACCCTCGAACCGGCTCCCACTCAGGTGTCATGTCTGCCCCGGAGCTCGGTTATCTCTGTTGTAGGCGCGGCACTTACTCACCAAGATTCCAAGTAGAATCATAAAATGCAAACCATGATCCTGGTTTTGTGAATTAAATAGAGGACATTAAACTGATGTCCCAAAATTTAATTGCATTCTGTATTTATTTTGGCCCTATTTATAAGAGCTAATATACAAAAAATTGCCAATTGTTATATTATGCATGGCAAACTAAACCATATAAATTGTTACATGTAACTATCATTGTCGGGGGCTGGAGAAATGGCTCAGAGGTTAAGAGCACTGTCTACTCTTCCAGAAGTCCTGAGTTCAGTTCCCAGCATCTTTATTTTGGCTTTCCTGTAATGAAATCTGGTGCCCTCTTCTGGCCTGCAGGCATAAATACAGGAAGAAAGCTATATGATGTATACATAAAAAATAATTTTTTTTAAAAGAGCTAGAGAGATGGCACTGACTGCTCTTCCAGAGGTCCCGAGGTCAAATCCCAGCAGCCACATGGTGGCTCACAACCATCTGTAGTGAGATCTGATGCCTTCTCTTAGTGTGTCAGAGCTTGCTTATATAAAATAAACTTTTAAACACTATCGCTGCCCCCCAACTATTAAGAAAAATCTATCATTGTCTTGATAAATCTTGGTATTATCTGAAATAAATAATCTAGATACAAAAAGACAAGTACCATATAATTGACTTTATAAGGTTAAACATGTATGCCAAGGAATAGAATGGCAATTACCAGAGATTAACACAGGAGAGAAAATGGGAGGCACTCAAGCTGCAGGTCCCCTGCCGCCCAGACACCATCTGGACCTGAAGGGACCTGGTCAACAGCTCCCTGCACCCAAATCCCATGGGAGGGAGAGCTAAACCTTCAAGGGGCAGATATGCCAGGGAATCTAGAAGAGACTACACTCTGTCCACATTTCTGAATCCAGAGGAAAACACCTAACACCATCTGAGACCCTGGTGAACGGGGGACCCCAGAAGAGGAAGCCCAGGCCCTCCTGGATGCTGCCCTCACAGAGAGCTCAAAAGCATCCCCCAGGAGCAACTTCAGCCACAGGACCAGAGGAAAGACTAACTATTCTGCCCTAAGTGACTGACCTGGGTGACTTAGGACACACTCCCACAGGAACAGCTGAAGACCAGTAGAAAGGAAAGCCTACACACCTGAAAGCAGAACACTCTGTTCCCATAACTGGCTGAAGGAAAACAGGAAAACACATCTACAGCACTCGTGACACACAGTCTTATAGGACGGTCTAACCACTGACAGAAATAGCAGAACAAGGTAACACGAGAGACAACATGATGGCAAGAGACAAGCACAGGCACCCAAGCAACAGAAACCAAGACTACATGGCATCATCAGAGCCCAATTCTCCCGCTGAAGCAAATACTGAATATCCAAACATACCAGAAAAACAAGATCTAGATTTAAAATAACATTTGATTATGATGATGGTGGACTTCAAGAAAGACATAAAGATCTCCCTCGGAGAAATGCAGGAAAACATAAGTAAACAGGTAGAAGCCTATAGAGAGGAATAAAAAAAAAAAAAAAAAAAAAAACCCTGAAAGAATTCCAGGAAAACACAATCAAACAGGTGAAGGAATTAAAAATGGAAATGGAAGCAATAAAGAAAGCACAAAGGGAGACAACCATGGATATAGAAAACCAGAGGAAGAGACAAGGAGCCATAGATACAAGCATCATAAACAGAATACAAGAGATAGAAGAGAGAATCTCAGGGGCAAAAGTTTCCATAGAAATCATTGACACAACTGTCAAAGATAATGTAAAACGGAAAAAGCTACTGGTCCAAAACATACAGGAAATCCAGGACTCAATGAGAATATCAAATCTATGGATAATAAGTATAGAAGAGAGTGAAGACTCCCAGCTCAAAGGACCAGCAAATATCTTCAACACAATCATAGACGAAAACTTCCCTAACCTAAAGAAAGAGGTGCCCATAAACATATATGAAGCCTACAGAACCCCAAATAGATTGGACCAGAAAAGAAACACCTCCCGACACATAATAGTCAAAACACCAAATGCACAAAATAAAGAAAGAATATTAAAAGCAGTAAGGGAAAAAGGTAAAGTAACATATAAAGGCAGACCTATCAGAATCACACCAGACTTCTCACCAGAGACTATGAAAGCCAGAAGATCCTGGACAGATGTCAGACAGACCCTAAGAGAACACAAATGCCAGCCCAGGCTACTGTGTCTAGCAAAGCCCTCAATTAACATAGATGAAGAAACCAAGATATTCCATGACAAAACCAAATTTACACAATATCTTTCTACAAATCCAGCCATACAAAGGATAATAAATGGTAAAGCCCAACATAAGGAGGCAAATTACACCCTAGAAAAAGCAAGAAACTAATCATCTTGGCAACAAAACAAAGAGAAGAAAAGCAAATAAACATAATCTCACTCCAAATACGAATATAACAGGAAGCAACAATCACTATTCCTTAATATCTCTAAACATCAATGGACTCAACTCCCCAATAAAAAGACATAGATTAACAAACTGGATATGCAATGAGGACCCTGCCTTCTGCTGCCTACAGGAAACATGCCTCAGAGACAAAGACAAATACTACCTCAGAGTGAAAAGCTGGAAAACAAATGGAGAAATTTTCCTGAACAAAACACTCTAAGATTATGAATCAACAAATGGGATCTCATAAAGCTGCAAAGCTTTTGTAAGGCAAAGGAAACTGTTGTTAGGACAAAAGGGGAACCAACAGATTAGGAAAAGATCTTTACCAATCCTGCAACTGATAGAGGGCTTATATCCAAAATATACATGAATTCAAGAAGTTAGACTACAGGGAGACAAATAATTTTATTAAAAAATGGAGTTCAGAGCTAAACAAAGAATTCACAGATGAGGAATGCTGAATGGCTGAGAAACAGCTAAAGAAATGTACAACATCTTTAGTCATAAGGGAAATGCAAATCAAAACAACCCTGAGATTTCACCTCACACCAGTCAGAAGAGCTAAGATCAAAACTCAGGTGACAGCAGATGTTGGCAAGGATGTGGAGAAAGAGGAACACACCTTCATTGTTGGTGGGATTACAGACTGGTATAACCATTCTGGAAATCAGTCTGGAGGTTCCTCAGAATATTGGACATTGAAATAACTGAGGACCCAACTATACCTCTCTTGGGCATATACCCAAAAGATGCCCCCAACATATAACAAAGACACATGTTCCACTATGTTCATAGCAGCATTATTTATAATAGCCAGAAGCTGGATGGAAAGAACCCAGATGTCCTTCAACAGAGAAATGGATACAGAAAATGTGGGACATCTACACAATGAAATATTAATCAGCTATCAAAAACAATGACATTATGAAATTCATAGGCAAAGGGATGGAACTGGAAAATATCATCCTAAGTGAGGTAATGCAATCACAGAAAAACACACATGGTCTGTACTCATTGATAAGTGGATATTAGCCCAAATGCTCAAAATACCCTGATGCACAGAACACATGAAACTCAAGATGGATGACCAAAATGTGAATGCTTCACTCCTTCTTTAAAAGGGGAACAAGAATACCCTTGGGAGGGAATAGGGAGACAAAGTTTAGAACAGAGGCCGAAGGAACACCCATTCAGAGCCAGCCCCACATGTGGCTCATAAATATACAGCCACCAAACTAGATAAGACGGATGAAGCAAAGAAGTTCAGGCCAACAGGAACCGGATGTAGATCTCTCCTGAGAGACACAGCCAGAATATAGCAAATGCATAGGCAAATGCTATCATTAAACCACTGAACTGAGAACGGGACCCCCGTTGAAGGAATCTTAGAAAGGACTGAAAGAGCTTGAAGGGGCTTGAGACCCATATGAACAACAATGCCCACCAACCAGAGCTTCCAGGAACTGACCCTGGGCTCCAACCTCATAGCTAACAATGAATAGCCTAGTAAGAGTGCCAGTGGAAAGAAAGCCCTTAGTCCTGCCAAAAGTGAACCCACAGTGAACGTGATTGTTGGGGGGAGGGCAGTAATGGGGGGGAGGATGGGGAGGGGAACACCAATATAGAAGGGGAGGGGGAAGGGTTAGGGGGATGTTGGCCCAGAAAACGGGACAGGGAATAACAATCGAAATGTAAATAAGAAATACCCAAGTTAATAAAGATTAAAAAAATAAGAAAAGGGGAAGAAAAATTAATAGAGAAATGTTTAAACTGTTACCTATGATGTAATTAACTATGGGAGTTCAGCATATATACTATTGTTGAGATAAGTATTAAAACGTTGAATATTCTTAAGAATATTAGTCATGCGATTTTACCACACAAATAACTGAGGGAGAAGGGAAGGATATCATCAATATACATAATTTTGGCAGTCCAGACACCTCCCGGACTTGAAGGGAATTGGTCAACAGTTTCCTGCACCCAAATCCCGTGGGAAGGAGAGTTAAACCTTCAGAGGGGCAGAAATGCCAGAGAAGCCAGAAGAGACTACACTCTGCCCACATATCTGACTCCAGAGGAAAACACCTAACTCCATCTGGGACTCTGGTGCATGGGGGAGGGGTGGGGGGGTCCAGCAATAGGCGGTGCAGGCCCTACTGGTTGCTGCCCTCACCTAGAGCTCAAAAGCAGCCCGCCACGAGCAACTTGAGCAGCGCGGGACCACAGATAAGATCAAATTTTCTGCTCCAAGCAACCTGCCTAGTGGACATACAAGAAGCCTACAGAACTCCAAATAGATTGGGCCAGAAAAGAAACTCCTCCAATGCATAATAGTCAAAACACAAAATGCACAAAATACAGAATATTAAAAGCAGTAAGGGAAAAAGGTAAAGTAACACATAAAGGCAGACATATCAGAATCACACCAGACTTCTCACCAGAGACTATGAAAGCCAGAAGATCCTGGACAGATGTCATACAGACCCTAAGAGAACACAAATGCCAACCCAGGTTACTGTATCTATCAAAACCCCCAATTAACATCGATGGAGAAACCAAGATATTCCATGACAAAACCATATTTACACAATATCTTTCTACAAATCCAGCACTACAAAGGATAATGAATGGTAAAGCACAACATAAGGAGGAAAGCTACACCCTAGAAAAAGCAAGAAACAAATCGTCTTGGCAACAAAACAGAGAAGAAAAGCACACAAACATAATCTCACATCTAAATATGAATATACCAGGAAGCAATAATCACTATTCCTTAATATCTCTCAACATCAATGGTATCAACTCCCCAATAAAAAGACAGAGATTAACAAACTGGATACGCAATAAGGACCCTGCTTCTGCAGTGTACAGGAAACACAACTCAGAGAATAACACAGACACTACCTCAGAGTGAAAGACTGGAAAACAACTTTCCAAGCAAATGGTCTGAAGAAGATAGCTGGAGTAGCCATTCGAATATCAAATAAAATTGATTTTCAACTAAAAGTCATCAAAAAAGATAAGGAAGTTCAATTCATATTCATCAAAGGAAAAATCCACCAAGATGAACTCTTAATCCTAAATATATATGCTCCAAACACAAGAGCACCTACATACATAAAAGAAACCTTATTAAAGCTAAAAACACACATTGCACCTCACACAATAATAGTAGGAGATTTCAACTCCCCACTGTCATCAATGGACAGATCATGGAAAGAGAAATTAAACAGAGACGTAGACAGACTAAGAGAAATCATGAACCAAAAGGACTTAACAGATATTTATAGAACATTCTACCCGAAACAAAAGGATACATCTTCTTCTCACCACCTCAAGGTACTTTCTCCAAAATTGACTATTTAATTGGTCACAAAACAGGCCTCAACAGATAAAGAAAAATAGAAATAATCCCATGCCTCCTATCAGATCACCACAGGCTAAACAACTTTAGCCTTCAATAACAATAAGGGAAGAACGCCCACATATACATGGAAGTTGAACAATGCTCTACTCAATGATAATCTGGTCAAGGAAGAAATAAAGAAAGAAATTAAAGACTCCTTAGAATTTAATGAAAATGAAGGTACAACATACCCAAACTGATGGGACACAATGAAAGCTGTGCTAAAAGGAAAACTCATAGCGCTGAGTGCCTGCAGAAGAGAGCATATGTCAGCAGCGTGACACCACACCTAACAGCTTCAGAACAAAAAGAAGCCAATACACCCAGGAGGAGTAGAAGGCAGGAAATAATCAAACACAGAGCTGAAATCAACCAAGTAGAAACAAAGAGGACCATAGAAACAATCAACAGAATCAAAAGTTGGTTCTTTGAGAAAATCAACAAGATAGATAAACCCTTAGCCAGACTAATGAGAGAACACAGAGAGTGTGTCCAAATTAACAAAATCAGAAATGAAAAGGGAGACATAACTACAGAATCAGAGGAAATTCAAAAAATTATCAGATCCTACTAGAAAACCCTATATTCAACAAAACTTGAAAATCTGCAGGAAATGGACAATTTTCTAGACAGATACCATGCACCAAAGTTAAATCAGGAACAGGTAAATCATTTACACAACCCCATAACTCCTAACAAAATAGAAGCAGTCATTAAAGCTCTCCCAACCAAAAAGAGCTCAGGTCCACACGGGTTCAGTGCAGAATTCTATGAGATCTTCATAGAAGACCTCATACCAATACTATCCAAACTATTCCACAAAATTGAAACAGATGGAGCACTACCGAATTCCTTCTATGAAGCCACAATTACTCTTTTACCTAAACCACACAAAGACCCAACAGAGAAAGAGAACTTCAGACCAATTTATCAACGCAAAAATATTCAGTAAAATTCTGGCAAACAGAATCCAAAAGCACGTCAAAACAATCATTCATCATGATCGAGTAGGCTTCATCCCAGGCATGCAGGGATGGTTTAATATACAGAAAACCATCAACGTAATCCATTGTATAAACAAACTGGAAGAACAAAACCACATGATCATTTCATTAGATGTTGAGAAAACATTTCACAAAATTCAACACCCCTTCATGATACAAGTCCTGGAAAGAATAGGAATTCAAGGCCCATACCTAAACATAAAAGCCATATACAGCAAGCCAGCAGCTAACATTAAACTAAATGGAGAGAAACTTGAAGGAATCCCACTAAAATCAGGGACAAGACAAGGCTGCCGACTCTCTTCCTACTTATTCAATATAGTTCTTGAAGTTCTAGCCAGAGCAATCAGACAACAAAAGGAGATCAAGGGGATTCAGATTGGAAAAAAAGAAGTAAAAATATCACTATTGGCAGATGATATGATACTATATTTAAGCGAAGCCAAAAGTTCCACCAGAGAACTACTAAACCTGATAAAAACCTTCAGTAAAGTGGCTGGGTATAAAATAAACTCAAATAAATCAGTAGCCCTCCTCTACACAAAAGAGAAACAAGCTGAGAAAGAAATTAGGGAAATGGCACCCTTCATAAGAGTCCCAAATAATATAATATACCTCAGTGTGACTTTAACCAAGCAAATAAAAGGACTGTATGATAGAACTTCAAGTCCCTGAAGAAAGAAATTGAAGAAGACCTCAGAAGATGGAACGATCTCCCATGCTCATGGATTGGCAGGATTAACATAGTAAAAATGGCCATTTTACCAAAAGTAATCTACAGATTCAATGAAATCCCCATCAAAATACCAACCCACTTCTTCAGAGAATTAAACAGAACAATTTGCAAATTCATCTGGAAAAAAAAAACCTGGATAGCTAAAACTATCCTCAAAATAAAAGGACTTCCATGGTAATCACTATCCCTAAACTCAAGCAGTATTACAGAGCAATAGTGATAAAAACTGTGTGGTGGCCTGCAGCAGCTCTCTGCTCCCAGACCACGTGGGAGGGAGACCTCACCACCTGGTCAGGTGGGCACTCCTGAGGCTGCAGAGCGGAAGAGACCACCAACACTGCCCACCCCTGCCCACATCCCTGGCCCAAGAGGAAACTGTATAAGGCCTCTGGGCTCCCGTGGGGGAGGGCCCAGGAGCGGCAGGACCCCTGCCTGAGACACCGCCGGAACCTGAAGGAAACAGACCGGATAAACAGTTCTCTGCACCCAAATCCCGTGGGAGGGAGAGCTAAACCTTCAGAGAGGCAGACAAGCCTGGGAAACCAGAAGAGACTGCTCTTTGCACATACATCTCGGACGCCAGAAGAAAACACCAAAGGCCATCTGGAACCCTGATGCACTGAAGCTCCCAGAAAGGGCAGCACAGATCTTCCTGGTTGCTGCCGCCACAGAGAGCCCGAGGGCAGCAACCCGCGAGCGAACTTGAGCCTCAGGACCACAGGTAAGACCAACTTTTCTGCTGCAAGTGACCTGCCTGGTGAACTCAAGACACAGGCCCACAGGAACAGCTGAAGACCTGTAGAGAGGAAAAACTACACGCACGAAAGCAGAACACTCTGTCCCCATAACTGGCTGAAAGAAAACAGGAAAACAGGTCTACATCACTCCCGACACACAGGCTTATAGGACAGTCTAGCCACTGTCAGAAATAGCAGAACAAAGTAACACTAGAGATAATCTGATGGCGAGAGGCAAGCGCAGGAACCCAAGCAACAGAAACCAAGACTACATGGCACCAAGAGAGCCCAATTCTCCCAACAAGGCAAACACTGAATATCCAAACACACCAGAAAAGCAAGATCTAGATTCAAAATCACATTTGATCTTGATGATGCAGGACTTCTAGAAAGACATGAAGAACTCCCTTAGAGAAATGCAGGAAAACATAAATAAACAGGTAGAAGCCTGTGGAGAGGAATAAAAAAACCCTGAAAGAATTCTAGGAAAACACAATCAAACAGGTGAAGGAATAAAAAATGAAATTAGAAGCAATAAAGAAAGCACAAAGGGAGACAACCATGGATATAGAAAACCAAAGGAAGAGATGAGGAGCAGTAGATACAAGCATCACAAACAGAATACAAGAGATAGAAGAGAGAATCTCAGAAGCAGAATATACCATAGAAATCAATGACACAACTGTCAAAGATAATGTAAAACGGAAAAAGCTACTGGTCCAAAACATACAGGAAATCCGGGACTCAATGAGAAGATCAAATCTAAGGATAATGTGTATAGAAGAGAGTGAAGACTCCCAGCTCAAAAGACCAGTAAATATCCTCAACAGAATCATAGAAGAAAACTTCCCTAACCTAAAGAAAGAGATACCCATAAACATACAAGAAGCTTACAGAACTCCAAATAGATTGGGCCAGAAAAGAAACTCCTCCCATCACATAGTAGTCAAAACACCAAATGCACAAAATAAAGAAAGAATATTAAAAGCAGTAAGGGAAAAATATCAAGTAACATATCAAGGAAGACTTATCAGAATCACACCAGACTTCTCACCAGAGACTATGAAAACCAGAAGATCCTGGACAGATGTCAGACAGACCCTAAGAGAACACAAATGCCAGCACAGATTACTGTATCAAGCAAAACCCTCAATTAACATAGATGGAGAAACCAAGATATTCAATGACAAAATCAAATTTACACAATATCTTTCTACAAATCCA
The DNA here is from genome assembly GCF_021556685.1 of Rattus norvegicus. Lineage (NCBI taxonomy): Eukaryota > Metazoa > Chordata > Mammalia > Rodentia > Muridae > Rattus > Rattus norvegicus. Next base: position 87,964,422 of record NC_141537.1, read on the forward strand.
GCCATACAAAGGATAATAAATGGTAAAGCCCAACATAAGGAGGCAAGAAACTAATTGTCTTCACAACAAAACAAAGAGAAGAAAAGCAAACAAACATAATCTCACATCAAATTACGAAAATAACAGGAAGCATCAATCACTATTCCTTAATATCTCTCAACATCAATGGATTCAACTCCCCAATGAAAAGACATAGACTAACAAACTGAATACGCAATGAGGACCCTGCATTGTGCTGCCTACAGGAAACACATCTCAGAAACAAAGACAGACACTATCTCAGAGTGAAAGGCTGGAAAACAACTTTCCAACCAAATGCTCTGAAGAAGCCAGCTGGAGTAGCCATGCTAATTTCGAATAAAATTGATTTTCAACTAAAAGTCATCAAAAAAGATGAGGAAGGACACTTCATATTCATCAAAGGAAAAATCCACCAAGATGAACTCTCAATCCTAAATGCCTATGGTACAAATCCAAGGGCACCTACGTACATAAAAGAAACCTTACTAAAGCTCAAAGCACACATTGCACCCCACACAATTATAGTAGGAGATTTCAATGCCCCACTCTCATCAATGGACCGATCAAGGAAATAGAAATTAAACAGAGACATAGATAGACTAAGAGAAGTCATTAACCAAATGGAATTAACAGATATTTACAGAACATTCTGACCTAAAACAAAAGGATACACCTTCTTCTCACCACCTCATGGTACATTCTCCAAAACTAACCTTTTAATTGGTCATAAAACAGGCCTCAATAGATACAGAAAGATAGAAATAATCCCATGCATCCTATCAGACCATCACGGACTAAAGCTGGTCTTCAACAACAATAAGGAAAGAACGCCCAGATATACTTGGAAGTTGAACAATGCTCTACTCAATGATAACCTGGTCAAGGAAATAAAGAAAGAAATTAAAGACTTCTTAGAATTTAATGAAAATGAAGGTACAACATACCCAAACTGATGGGACACAATGAAAGCTGTGCTAAGAGGAAAACTCATAGCTCTGAGTCCCTGCAGAAGGAAACAGGAGAGAGCACATGTCAGCAGCTTGACAGCACACCTAATAGTTCTAGAACAAAAAGAAGCAAATACACCCAGGAGGAGTAGAAGTCAGGAAATAATCAAACTCAGAGCTGAAATCAATCAAGTAGAAACAAAGAGGATCATACAAAGATTCAACAGATCCAAAAGTTGGTTCTTTGAGAAAATCAACAAGATAGATAAACCCTGAGCCAGACTAAGGAGGTAACCCAGGATACCTAAAACTATCCTCAACAATTAAAGGACTTCAGGGGGAATCACTATCCCTGAACTCAAGCAGTATTACAGAGTAATAGTGATAAAAACTGCATGGTATTGGTACAGAGACAGAGAGATAGACCATTGGGAAAGAATTGAAGACCCAGAAATGAACCCACACACATATGGGCACTTGATTTTTGACAAATGAGTCAAAACCATCCAATGGAAAAAAGATAACCTTTTCAGCAAATGGTGCTGGTTCAACTGGAGGTCAGCATGTAGAAGAATGCAGATCGATCCATGCTTATCACCCTGTATAAAGCTTAAGTCCAAGTAGATCAAGGACCTCCAGTTCAAACCAGATAAACTCAAACTAATAGAAGAAAAAGTGGGGAAGTATCTCGAATGCATGGGCACTGGAGAAAATTTCCTGAACAAAAGACCAATGCCTTATGCTCTAAGATCAAGAATCGACAAATGGGATCTCATAAAACTGCAAAGCTTCTGTAAGGACACAGTTGTTAGGACAAAATGACAACCAACTGATTAGGAAGAGGTCTTTACTAATCCTACAACAGATAGAGGGCTTATATCCAAAATATACTAAGAACTAAAGAAGTTAGACTGCACGGAGTAAAATACCCCTATTAAAAAATGGGTTTCAGAACTAAACAAAGAATTCACAGCTGAGGAATTCCGAATGGCTGAGAAACACCTAAAGAAATGTTCAACATCTTTAGTCATAAGGGAAATGTAAATCAAAACAACCCTGAGATTTTACCTCACACCAGTCAGAATGGCTATAATTAAAAATTCAGGTGACAGCAAATGGTGGTGAGGATGTGGAGAAAGAGCAACACTCCTCCATTGTTGGTGGGATTGCAAACTGGTGCAACCATTCTGGAAATCAGTCTGGAAGTTCATCAGAAAATTGGACATTGATGTACCTGAGGACCCGGCTGTACCACTCTTGGGCGTATACCTAAAAGATGCCCCAACATATAACAAAGACACATGCTCCACTATGTTCATAGCAGCCTTATTTATAATAGCCAGAAGCTGGAAAGAACCCAGATGCCCTTCAACTGAGGAATGGATACCAAAAATGTGATACATTTACACAATGGAATATTAATCAGGTATCAAAAGCAATGACTGTATTAAATTCATAGGCAAATGGATGGGACTGGAAAATATCATCCTGAGTGAGGTGACTCAATCACAGAAAAACACACATGATATGCACTCATTGATGAGTGTATATTAGCCCAAACGCTTGAATTACCCTAGATGCACAGAACACATGAAACTCAAGAAGGATAACTAAAATGCGAATGCTTTACTCCTTCTTTAAAAGGGGAACAAGAATACCCTTGGCAGGGAATAGGGAGGCAAAGTTTAGAACAGAGGCAGAAGGAACACCCATTCAGAACCTGTCCCACATATGTCCCATACATATACCGCCGCCAAACTAGATAAGATGGATGAAGCAAAGAAGTGCAGGCCGATAGGAACCGGATGTAGATCTCTCCTGAGAGACACAGCCAGAATACAGCAAATACAGAGGCGAATGCCATCATTAAACCACTGAACTGAGAACGGGACCCCCGTTGAAGGAATCTTAGAAAGGACTGAAAGAGCTTGAAGGTGCTTGAGACCCCAGATGAACAACAATTCCAACCAACCAGAGCTTCCAGGGACTAAGCAACTACCCAAAGACTGTACATGGACTGTCCCTGGACTCCAACTGCATATGGAGCAATGAATAGCCTAGTAAGAGCACCCGTGGAAGGGGAAGCCCTAGTTCCTGCCAAGGTTGAACCCGCAGTGAATATAATTGTTGGGGGAAGGGTGGTAATAGGGGGAGGGAGAGCCCATATAGAAGGGGAGGGGGAGGGGTAAGGAGGATGTTGGCCCAGAAACCGCGAAGGGGAATAACAATCGAAATGTAAATGAGAAATACTCAAGTTAATAAAGATAAAAAAAGAAATTGAAGAAATTCAAAAACTAATCAGATCCTACAACAAAAGCCTATACTCAACAAAACTGGAAAATCTAGATGATATGGATGGTTTTCTCAACAGATACCACATACCAAAGTTAACTCAAGAACAGGTAAACAATCTAAACAACCCCAAAACCCATGAGGAAATAGAAGAACTTAACAAAACCCTCCCAACCAAAAAAGTCCAGGGTCCGATAGATTTAGTGCAGAATTCTACCAGACCTTCAAAGAAGACTTGATAGCAATACTTCTCAAACTATTTCTTAAAATAGGAACAAAAGGTACACTACCTTATTCATTCTAAAGCCACAATTACTCTTATACCTAAACCATACAAGGACCCAACCAAAAAAGAGAACTTCAGACCAATCTTGCTTATGAATATCAATGCAAAAATATTCAATAAAATTCTTGCAAACTGAGTCCAAGAACACATCAAAACCATCTTTGACCACAATCAAGTAGATTTCATCCCAGGCATGCAAGTTTGGTTCAATATATGAAAATCCATTAATGCAATCCACTATATAAGCAAACTCAAAGAAAAAAATCACCTGATCATCTTCTTAGATGCAGAAAAAGCATTTGAAAAAATACAACACCCCTTCATGTTAAAAATATTGGAGAGGGGGTTGGGGATTTAGCTCAGTGGTAGAGCGCTTGCCTAGCAAGCGGAAGGCCCTGGGTTCGGTCCCCAGCTCTGAAAAAAAAAAGAATTAAAAAAAATATTGGAGAGATTAGGAATTTAAGACCCATACATAAACATAATAAAAGCAATTTTCTGCAAACCAACAGTCAATCTCAAATTAAATGGAAAGATACTTGAAACAATCCCACTAAAATTGGAGACAAGACAAAGATGCCATTCTCCCTATATCTATTCAATATAGTACTCGAAGTGCTACCTAGATAACAGTAAGATAACAAAAAGAGATCAAGGGGATACAAATTGGCAAAGAAGAATCATTCTAGATGATATGATAGTACATATAAGTGACTCCAAAAATTCTATCAGAGAACTCCAGCTGATAAACAACTCCAGCATGTGACCAAATATAAAATTAGTTAAAATAAATCAGTAGCCTTCCTTTAGACAATAAACAGGCTGAAAAAGAAATTAGGGAAGCAGAATACAGCAAATACAGAGGCGAATGCCAGCAGCAAACCACTGAACTGAGAATAGGAATCAGAGAAAGAACTGGAAGAGCTTGAAGGGGCTTGAGACCCCATATGTACAACAATGCCAAGCAACTAGAGCTTCCAGGGACTAAGCCACTACCTAAAGACTATACATGGACTGACCCTGGACTCTGACCTCATAGGTAGCAATGAATATCCTAGTAAGATCACCAGTGTAAGGGGAAGCCCTGGGTCCTGCTAAGACTGAACCCCCAGTGAACTAGACTGTTGGGGGGAGGGCGGCAATGGGGGGAGGGTTGGGAGGGGAACACCCATAAGGAAGGGGAGGGGGGAGGGGGATGTTTTCCCGGAAACCGGGAAAGGGAATAACACTCGAAATGTATATAAGAAATACTCAAGTTAATAAAAAAAAAAAAGAAATTAGGGAAACAATTCCCTTCACAATAGCCACAAATAATATAAAATATCTTGGGGTAACTCTAACCAAGGAAGTGAAAAATCTCTATGACAATAACTTTAAGTCTCTCAAGAAAGAAATCAAAGGAGATCTCAGAAAATGGAGAGATCTCCCATTCTCATAGATTTGCAGAATAACATAGTAAAATTGGCTACCCTACCAAAGGCAATCTACGGATTCAATGCAATCCTCATCAAAATCCCAACACAATTCTCCAAATATAGAAAAAGAAATTCTCAAATTCATCTAAAAAGGCAAAAAACAAAATACCAAAAGCAATTCCTAACAATAACCCCAACCCTACTTTAAGCCCAAAATAATGATTCCCATGTTACCATTTGATTAGTTTGTTGAGTAAAGCATTTCTTTTGGCTGTCTACGTTCTGGAAAATTGTTCTTCCTTCAGCAGGGCAATAGTTTTGCTCACTATAATATTTACCTTTAGCTGTCATTTAGCACTTGGGATATATTGCAGCAGGCTCTTCTGGCTTTAAAAGTTTACCTGGAGATCAGCAGTTTCTACTACAACATTTTGCTGTAATTAGGGAAGTTCATTTTTCCTCACAATGAGTATTCTATGTGACTCGCAACTTTCTCTTAGAGCTTTCAATCCACTTTTTATTTCTGTTATACTCAGTGATTTTTCTATAGATGCATAGAATTATTCTGCTTTTGTCTTTTTTTATTTTGTCTGTGCTTCATGTGTGAAATGTATGTGTCTTTGGACTGGTTTTGTTTATAATTTTAATGAAGTTCTTGTGTTTGGCATAGGCATGATATTATTTTCCCCTCCATGTGCTTATAACTTGAAGGTTTGACTTATGTCATGGTCCCGCACATATACAAAGCATTCTAGGTATACACTCTGTCATTGAGCTATATACCAGCCACACATCACAGTTTCTCCTGATAATACAGTTGCAGTACCTTACTTCTGTGTGCTGTGCAAGAAAGGTTACTCTTCCTAGGTGTTTTAGGAGGAGGTAGCATTTTCTTAATTTTATCACAAGAACTGATATTTTCAAAATGAGACACTGAAGCCACTGTCAAGCAATTATGGAGGGGACCATAAATGCTTTAGAAACAGAAGAATACCTTGGGGAATCTTAAAAGTTTTATACTTCTTTTAATAAAGTGAAATATTATTACTATTACTTTTGTTTTGTTCACAGGGACTGGGATCAGTTAATCCACACTGACCCATATAGCCTGCAGAGAATAGGTCACACATGGGAAACCTAGAGCTCAGCTGTTCCTACTCTATGCTTTTCCTGGAATTAGGGAAGTTCATTTTCCCATTTGATGGCACCATGTTGTAACAACCTCAATGTGAAAACTGCCTTCTCTAGATGACATGATAATTATGGGACTAGAGGGAAATGAACTGATGACATTTCTTCCTTATAACTACTTCATAGGGACACATTCTTCAAGGATGTTTGTCAAAGGCCAAGCCTGGTGAGTGTTTCTTATTTTCTTCATTTTAGTGAGAGCGGTAGGTGACAGAAGGAAGCAGAACATTCTGTAATATAGGATTATAGAAGTCTCTTCTTAGAATATTACTTTTTGAGACATCCTGTATAATAAGAAATCAGCAGATGCTTGTAGTCATGAAGGTATCATTTGTAACAATTTATAAAAGAACTTAATGTAGTCCCTGATTATATATGTGACAGTGGAAGGGACTATTGGAAAGAGGACAGGGGCCTAGCAGATTGATGGAGAGAGGAACAGGAAAGGCTAATGAGCGACATTCATCAATAGGTATTATATGTTGAATGAACATGTCGTGAAATCCATAATTTTTCAATGAATGTGCATGTAAAGAGTCACTCCAGATGCAATCATTTAGAGAGCACATCTGAAAGAAAATTCTCTGGAGTGTGTACTCTGTGAATTCCAATTGCCAACAGTGTTAGTTTTCCATCCCTGTAACAAAACATTGAAATACCTTACAGGGTGAAAACAAAAACACACATTTATTGGTGTGCAGGAGTACATTTATAGTATTTATCTTCATTTAAGTTATGCTTTGTATTTTCTTATTTTACTTCTTTTCTCTGATTATCTGACTGTCAATTACTGCATTTTCTACAATGAAACAAGCTAGGAATATACAAGAAATATTAACTAATTTAGTGTCTATCAGTAATTTTTCAAGTTGGTTATGTTTCTATACACTTGGGAATTCTTAGGAATGTTTCAACTCAAGGTCTAGGAAAATTTAAGACATTTTTAACATGTCTTATTGTTAACTTTTTTAAAAAATTTGAGAGATTTGTTTATTCTATTATAAAGGTTTCTAATAAATTAAATCTTTTCTATATAGCTCAAAATGATTTGAAAATCTCACATTGCTCATTTATTTAATCCATGTAAGCTAATTGTTCAAACAGGTGAACTTTATAAGTATCAGTAGGTAATTGAGTGTTTCAATGAAGATGGATTCAGAGTTAATATTTTGTTTTCTAAACTAAACCTTTTAACATTGCAACTGCTATATGTTTTTTAGTAAACTCTTCACTAGCAGTGAGAAAATTATTTAAAGTCAAATACCTCAAGGTTTCATCCAATAATTAAAAAAACAATTGCTATTATAATTTTACAAGTTGCTATCTCCCTCTCTATTTTTCCTTAACACACATGCACACACACACACACACACACACGCAAACACAAACACACAAATATTTAATTGTAGAATAGGTAGTGTAGAATTATGAAATTGATTTTTTTTAATGGAACAAAATACTGCCAGATAATGTCATTATGGCACTGGCCCCAGAGTATCAATACTAAAATATCCAAATGATAATTCTTGAGTTTATGTTTGCAATCACACAAATTTTTTGGTAATTCATATTAAATGTCTGAACTGGTACACTGTGCAGGGCCCATGCATTTGATAAAGTCAATCAGAAACAGAGGACAGATTCTTCATTTTCCTTGAATTTCATTTTATTTCCCAAGCATATTTTATATAAGTCTCAGTTTTTCATGTAAAGGTATTCATGTCAGCAGCCCCAGCCCACACTATATCATTGCTCAATTCTTAGTCTCAGTGGTCAATTAATTACACACACACACACACACACACACACACACACACAGAGAGAGAGAGAGAGAGAGAGAAAGAGAGAGAGAGAGAGAGAGAGAGAGAGAGAGTTATATACACACATACATTCCCAGTGAGCATATTCGTATTTTTTTCCAAAATTACGGCATGCAACTTGTGATGATGATCTGGGTATGACTGCTTCCATGAATTCTCTTCAAGAACACCTCTGCTGCTGCTGCTGCTGCTGCTGCTGCTGCTGCTGCTGCTGCTGCTGCTGCTGCTTCATTTCAGGGGAACTGGCTTGTAAGTGTCAGTTTGCAAACTTCTGGTCAGCGTCTGTGTGCTTACCACTACACTGGGCTAAACTCAATTTCCGAAGAATAATTCACCCATTTAAGTTACTTACGGGGATCAGGTAATAGCTATGAGTTAATACCTTAGTAATAAGTGATCAGTGTTTATTTCTTCTGTCACTATCTATTTCATAAAGATCCCATAGAACTAGCTTATGTGGCTAAGGTCTTCATCTCCTGAGATTACTGAAGATTTATGCTTGTTGCTGACAGTGGACCATCAGTCAACACCATGTATCTTGTTGCTTGAAAGTAACATACTCAATTTAATTCTCTCTGACCAGTCATACTGCTCTTAGGTCGTTACTAAGTGTGGTGAAGCTTAAAATAAAATTGACACTTGTTACCTATTATGTTTAAATGTCCCTTAGATTACTAAATGTCCATAAAACAGAAAGTAAAGATCACCATAAATTCATAAAGCAAACTGTTCCCAAATCAAAACTTGTGAAAATGAGGCGGTAAAGAGATCTTTCTTTAAAAATGTAGAGCTAATGGTCTCACATTGCACATATCTTGAGACAACTCCCTGCACACTGCTTTGTTTGTTGTCCTGGGTTAATTTAATAGTGATGTTTCTACATCCTTATAAATTTCATTGGCATACTTTGGCTTTTCGTACTTACAACTAAATATTGGAGTTTAAACTAATCTGAAATCCCCCAGCACTGCAATTCAAATAAACCAAGTGAATTTTTCCGGTGTACGCATACATTAACAGCTCTGTAGTTATGGTAGCTATGGTCTTTCCTGGCCCAGTCTCAGCTTCAGTGAGGCCCAGAGAAAGATGCTACTTGAGAAAATTAAATAATGTGTCATTTTCTGTATGTGACAAACATTTGCAAAGCAATGGATGTGAAGAGATTTTTTTAAAGAACATCTTTGGGAAAAGAAAAAAAATGTAAGTTTACTATCTGTTACCTTATATTACCATTTTTATATTACTCATATTACATGTGCTATATTAATATATGTAAAGTAATAAAATTATTATACATATATCTTTTGTGCATTTGCAATTTAGAAGTTGGTATATAACTACTATTCTTTCAATGTGGAGAGCAGGGCTTGAGTTAAGTATTATTCTGGAGTTTTTATATAATTATACAATATTTATTTCTTTATTCTACATACATGAATTTTTGCTTGCCTGCATCTATGTGTACCAACAACATTGCATGTCACAGGCAATGGATTGCTACAAACTAGAGTTACAGTTGATCATGAGCTATCATGTCATTGCTGAAAATCAAACAAAAGTCCTTTGTAAAAGTTCAAAGTGCTCTTAATCAACAATTCATCTCTGTAGCCTTAGTCCCAAAGCTTTTCTGCACATAGCATATCAGTGTTCTTCTGTAAATATATGTTGATGAGAGAATTAAATGATTATCTCTGGCTACTGAGATGATTCCAATCCTTTATTAGGTTAAACATTTTAGGACCAAAAATCATACAATTATAAAATGTGTGATTTATCACGTCATCTTCATGGGAACATTATAGGATGTTCTCTTCCACTAACGTCACATTATTTCTACACGTGCATGCATGCGTCTCCACACGAGGAATATAAAAGTGAACTGGAAAATATAATTAGGCACTCTTTTTCTCACAAGATTATGGGTCAATATAGTCATTTTATATGACTTTATCACAAAGCTGATTTTAAAGTTCCAAATTAAATCAATTCAACAATTACATGATCTTGGTAACCAAACCAAGCAACTTACATAAACACTAAAGTTATGACTTTTGAGTGAAACTGTGAAATTTCTGGGTCCTGGTGCTATACAACAACACTTGGGACCTTGTTTACAACTTTATGGGATCTCAAGCAGTAATTCCCAAACAGAATATCAATGGGGTCATCTTCAGCATTACATGTTTGTCATAGTGTATGGAAAATAGTATTTGTCCTAATGTCACATGTTCTCTCTTCTTGGAGGCTCCTAGCTCCACATCATCAGGTGTGATTATGTAACCTTTAAAAACTATGGAAATGAGGGAAGCAAAACCAGACCATTGCCAGGATAGGTGTTAGTGTGGAAGCAGAATAGCAGGATACAAGTATCTGATCAAGGAAATGGGAAAGACAGTGCTACTTAGTCAGAAACAGGCAGGCACATCCAGAAGAAGTGGAGAAGGTTAAAAAAGAGTATCAGGGCAAAACTTATTAAAGAGAGAATGGGAAAATGGGTGGGTTCTTAGGTAAATGTGGGGAAAACAAATATAGAAAAGAGGGTAGTTAGGTCAAAGAAGAACAATAGGTAACAAGAAAACGCCATAAGGAATCATGTTGTTAGTGATTTACTTTCTTCCCGACATAAAGGAAGAAAAAATAGTAGTTCTTTAATCATTAATTATTATTCACAAAAGGTTTTAATATGATGGGCAGTGAATTGGAATTCATCTAGGATTATTCATAACTATAAAAGTTAAATTATTAATAGAGTGTGAAAAGTACACTAAGTCCCCCAAAGTATGTATGTCTTTGATTCTCAATTCTGAGTATGTAAAATTTCATGAAAAGCATTACAAAACAATTAATTGGAATAAACATTATGGTGATTAAAATAGTTAGAAAATCATGAATTATTACTGTGATTACATCAGAATTATGAGTCCAAACATGGATAGTTGTAAAAGAGAATAGCAAAATTATGGAATATGAGACAGAATTGTGTGATGTTTGAATTACTTTTGTGATTTATTTTCCCAGACCAACATGCATTTTGTTCAATTACGTGGATATGATTAATAATCTGTATTTATCACTACTGTCCTAGGAGTTAACTATTCAATGAGACAATTGAAATCAATAGGATAGGACTTCTAAGGCACTCTACTAAAGTGCACGAGCAAAGTGTCATTCCATACACATATGGCCATGTAGGCATTTATTATCTATAATTTTTATATCAAGGAGATACATGGATGGTATATAGAAATGTAAGCTCTGATATACAGTCTGGAATATCAGAAGTTAAAGAAGCAAATTAATGGAGAATTAGGTGACAAAATAGAAGAATGATATAAACAAACTGTCCCATGAATCTCAAGTTTCACATATACATTGTTTTTTTCCAGATACATGAAATATGCCTCTACTATGCTCTTAAGATGAATATACTCTCCACATGCCATCATTAGATAACTTCCTTTCTATCCAAGCTGGACTTGGAGTCCTGGCCAATATGTTTCTCCTTTTTTTCTATACTTCCATAATACTGCGTGACAGACCTAAGCCCCTGGACCTGATCTCCTGTCAACTGACCTTCATTCACATAATGATGATTCTCACTGAAGGAGATAATTTGCTTCCAAACATATTAGAGTCACTAAAATTTGGAAATGATTTCAAATGTAAGACAACATTTTACATAAACAGAGTGATGAGAGGCCTCTCTGTCTGCATCACCTGCCTCCTGGGTGTGTTCCAGGCTGTCACAATCATGCCCAGTACCTCGCTGTTGGCAAAATTTAAGGGTAAAGTAAAAACAAACATCATCTATGCTTTCTTATATCTTTGGTCTTTCAATTTGTCATTCAGTAGTAGGTGGATCTTCTATGTGGCTGGTTTTAGCAATGTAAGTGAGAACCACCAGATGAGGGTCACTAAATCCTGCTCACTCTTCCCCATGAACTACATCATCAGGGGATTAACTTTAATAGTAACAATGTCCAGAGATGTATTTCTCATAGGAGTCATGTTGACCACAAGTGTATACGTAGTGATTATCCTGTATAGACATCAGAGGCAATGTAAGCATCTTCATAGCATTAGCCACCTGAGAGCATCCCCTGAGAAAAGGGCCACTCAGACTGTCTTGCTGCTGGTGATTTTCTTTGTGGTCATTTACTGGGTGGACTTTATCATCTCATTCACCTCAATCCTGTTATGGATGTATGACCCAGTTGTCCTGAGAGTTCAGAAGTTTGTGATGTGTGCCTATCCCACAATTACTCCTTTGGTACAAATCAATTCTGATAAAAGAGTAATCAGTGTACTGAAAAACTTGCACTCCAAGTGCCACTAGATTTGTCTTAAAAAATGATTATTACTCTTCCTTTAAAAATGATTCACTTATTTTATGTAAAAGTACAAGTATCATACCTTTTTAAACTTCAGTTCTTCAAGTAGCAATGTGACATTCTTGTTATGATTCAAATAAAGTTTGTGGTATTATATACATATATTCTTTTGACTTTACAGATGCCAAGTACTATTTCTTAAGTTCTTTGTATAGAATACATTGCTCTTTCCACATTAATTCTCTTCTTTATTCTTTTTGCTTTATCTTACAAGTGTCTTTGATGCTGAGGTTATTTAAAACAAGCTTTTCACTGAGAGTTACTTTATAAGCCTTTTTTTGAAAGCATTTTGATCCGTACTCATTCATAAGGTTTAGTCCAAAACATAGCTTTAATTCTGTTTATTAATTCAACTTTCTCTGGATAATGAAGTTAATGCAAATTTATGTTTTCCCATTTTTAACCACAGTTACTCAATTAGTCTTATATGAAACTTTATATGTGTGTTTATTTTTATTTCACCCACATTTATTGAAATATTATTGGTAAATAAAAAGTAGTTATATGCAGATACATATATACAATGTGGGTTTTTGAATATGTGTAGGCTTGTGAATATTTTCAAAGACCAAGGATATGTATTCATGTATACTTCATGGCCAGTTGTTTTTCAGAAGATATTCACCACATGCTCTGATAAAGTGTGTCTCTTCTCTACCTGAATCCTACCAAATAGGTTGTTACCTAATAAGAGCTTGCCAGATAAGGATTCTTCTATTTCTGTCCCTTCTGTTCTAGGATCAATAGGGTTCAACCATACCCCACCATTTAACAATTTTGTTCTTCCTTTACTGGAAAATGTTTTTTCACACAATATATTCGCCTTCTTCTAGCCTTCCCAGTTCTCCCACATCTTTTCTCCCTTCTAAATCAACATTCTTTCTGTTTCTCCTTAGGAAACAAAAGGCATATAATTAATAATAATAAACTAAATGATCATAATTTAAAATACACTTAAACAAAACAGCGTAAAGAAAAACACAGGAGAAAAAGAGTCAAAGAAAAGAACAATAAACATATTCAGTAGTAGATGACATACAGACATAACATAGAAGCACACATGTTCAACACAAGTTCCTTATAAGAATATAAAACCTGAAGTCATATACTTGTAAAGGACCTGTAAAGATTAAATTGAGATCATTTTGTGTTGGTCATCTTCTGTAGGGCAGAGTGATTATTTCCCCAAGTTAGACACCCTTGGAAAAAACTAATTTTTCATTTGCAACTGGGTATCAAAGAAAGATAGTTTTAGAGTTAGGGATGGGCTTGTGTCAACTTTTACTCTAGGACACTATCAGGTGTAATCTGTGCAGTCTCTGTGCATGCTGCCACAGTTTCTTACTTTGTATGTATCCATTGTGCTGTGTTTAGAAGGCCTAGTTTCCTTCGCATCCCTTTGGCATCCTCCAAATCTACTCTGGTTCTTATTTTTTACATCCACTCCTTTTTTTAAAAGATAAATACTCTCAAAGAAGTAAACCTGCCCCTAGGTCAACAGACAGTGCGTGTGTATATCAGTGATTTTATGAGGTCCCCGATCTATGCTCTGAGGGGTAGTCAGCCAGGCAGGGCCTGAAATAATCAGTAAGGCAGATGAGGGTCCCTGTCATGGGTGACTCATTGCTCCTGGGTGACGTAGTCTGGTCATGTGGCTGCATGGTACTGGTCAATCAGCTGCTATACAATCTCCCTGGAGGTGTCCATCTCATCAAAATTGTCCTTGAAGACGCCCTCCTTGCAGAACTGTGCTGTGAAGGCTTCCCATTTCTGCAGCTTGTCAAACTGGTTACAGATCCTTTCAAAAAGCAAGAGGTTACTAGTGTCATTGGCCATCATGAGCCTGCTGACCCAGTAGGCTGAGGGCAGTTAGGGAGAATTCCTTGACAGGGCCTCCTGAATGGCTGGGCCCCAGGAGATGAAGTTGACCAACTTCCTTTTCCAGATCCTGTCCAGGTTCTTGTGGACCTGGGTGGAGTTCGCCTCTCTCTGGATGATGTTGAGCATGGTGATTTAGCAGTGGTTGTTCTGGCGATCCCGGCCTGTGGACACCATCATGTTCTTGGGTTGTAGCAGTCTCCTCATGACATTCAGAACCATTGTCTTCCTCACACTGGCCACTGACTATGAGGGAGGTATAGCCAGTCATGAGGAAGTGCAGCCAAGAGGTGGGAATGGGTGAGGCAATGATGCTGATGAGATAATTGTTCATGTGTCCAGAGTAGCGGAGGGTGGTGGTGCTGGCTGACACAATAGTGGACAGCAGCTGGTTGATCTGAGAGAAGGATGGGTTCTGGATGTCCAGGCAGTCTTTGTTGATCAGGTTCAGGGACATGTTGTCCAGCACCACCACACATTCTGGGTCAGCCTCTTTAACTTGAGGAGGGAGTTTTAGGGCTGAACCACCAGGTCACTCATCTTGTTGGGGACACGGAGTATGCCTACTCTATTTTTGGGGATTACCTGTCATTTAGCTGTTCCAAGACGTAGGAGCCCAAGCCAGAGCCTGTCCCCGCAACAATGGAGTGACACAGTACAAATCCCTCTATACTGTCACTGCCATCTGCCTCCCGATCTATGACGTCAAATATGTCCTTATGGATTTTTTCTCCCGAGGAGAATCTGCTGATCCAGTTGTTGCCAGTTCCTCCTCCATGCTCAGACAGGTAGATGCTCTCTGGGTTGTAAAGCTTGGCATAAGGGGAGTTGAGGGTGGAATGGATCACCCAAGGCTCCAGGTCCAGTAGCACAGCATTTAATGCTTATCATCTGCCTGGTAGAAAAAGAGGTCCTTGTGTTGGGCACTCTCAGTGATGACCTCTTCTATGATCCCTCGGACTGATGCCATGCTCAGCACACAACTGTTTCCAGAACTTGAACCCAATCTGATTGCCCCACTAGCCAAATGTAGGCTGATGATTTCTCTCAGCATCACCCTCAGACATCAGCATTGCAGTCTCTTGGTTCTTGTTTCTATCACCTCTTCCACAGAGCTCCCTGGGCCCTGAGCAAAATAATTTAATGGAGCCATCCTATATAGAACTGAGTGTCTCAAGGTCTCTCACTCTCTACATATTTTTCTACCATGGGTCTTTGTATTTCTTCCCATCTGCTGATTGAGGAAGCTTTTGTGATGATGATTTAACAAGACTCAGATTTTTGAGTCCAGTAGAGTGTCATTAAGAACATTTTATTGCTACATTCTTTCACAAGAACACCAGTGCTTGATTTTTCTTCTTTGGCCCTTGGCTTATCTAGTTTTAGGTTCTTGACTATACAAGCAGTATTGGCAATGGCTTCATTTCATGGAGTACATGATTTAAATTAAACCAGATGTAGGTTGGTTAGTTTCACAGGCTTTTTGTTATTCTTGCACAATCATATCTTGCTGGCTAGTCACTATTATAGTTTGAGAGTTTTTTAGTTGGGTTGGTGTTTAACTATCTGTTCATGTAGTATGCATGGTACTTCCCAATATCATGAACTCTGAACAGTTACGGTAAAGCATCTCGATAGTTAGAACCTCCATATCTTCATGTTCAATGAGTTGTGTAAGTGATATCCTCAGGAATATCATATGGCTTTATCATCAGTTTGTGGAGAGCAAACAATAGCCTTAACAGTCACTGTTTGGAGTTTCCTATGTAATCCTTTTGAAAATATCTCAATTAAATGTAAACAATTACCAGTACTGGTAGCTTAATTTGGTGATGATAGATTTCACTTTGGACTATGTCTCCTTGTTATTTGTTTGTTTCATTTAGATTGCCTTTTTATTTGTATATATTTTAGGAAACTTCTATTGTGTTAAGTTTCCCCATATGACCCTTTAAATGTTCCTACTATTGTTTTGACCTTATCTTTATGATCTTATTAATGAAGGTCATGATAATTAATTTTTTTAAAACAGAGGTTGAAATAAAAGTGTTTTCAGAATACCCACAATACAACTCACATCCCATATGAAGCTCAAGAAGAAGGAAAACTAAACTGTAGATGCTTCAGTCCTACTTAGAAAGGGGAACAAAAAAATCATGGGAGGTAGAGGGCAGCAGAGACCTGGAAGGGAGAGGGAAGGAAAGGAGGGCAGGATCATGTGTGGGAGGAAACAGGAGAGAAGTACAGAGGGTCAGGAAATTGAATGGAGGTATGTAGCAGTGTTGGGGAACTGGGGGTAGCCACTAGAATGTCCCAGATGCTAGGAAAGCAAGAGGCTCCAGGACCCAACAGGGATGACATTAGCTGAAATACTCAACAAGGGGAGAGAGAACCTTTAGAGACCACATCCAAATATTAGGTACAGCCCCTCATTGAGACATGGGACCACTCATCTATCTCAAAATTGTTAACACAGTATTGTTCCTGTCTAAAAGAAATGCAAGGACAGAGAGTGGAACAGAGACTGAAGGAAAAGCCATGCAGAGACTGCCCCACCTAGGGATCCATCCTATCTGCAGACACCGAGCCCAGACACTATTACAGATACCTAGAAGTGCTTGCTGAAAAGAGCCTGATATGGATGTCTCCTGAGAGGTTCTGCCAGAGTCTGACAAATACAGATGTGGATGCAAACAGCCAACCACTGGACTGAGCACAGGAACCCCAAGGAAGGAGTTAGAGGAGTGACTGAAGAAGATGGAGGGATTTGCAACCCCATAGGAAGAACAACAATATCAACCAACCAGAACCCCCAGAGCTCCCAGAGAATAAACCACGAAACAAAGTGTACACTGGAGGGGACCCATGGTTGTAGCTGCATATGTAACAAAGGATTGACTTATCTGGCATCAATGGAAAGGGAAGCCCTTGGTCCTGTGAAGGCTCAGTACCCCAGTGTAGAGGAATGATAGGGCAGTGAGGTGGGATTGGGTGGGTGGGTGAGTGATCACAATCATAGAAGCAGGGGGATGGGATAGGGCATTTGCAGATGAGAAACTGGGGAAGGGGATAACATTTGAAATGTAAATAAATAAAATATCCAATAAAAATTAATAAAAGATTAAAAACTGCAGGTACAAAATGGAGAAGAGACTAAAGGAAGTCCAGTGACTGGCCCAAATACAGATCCATGTCATGGGGTGAATGTGAACCAAGGTCTGACAATAATATGCTACGATGTGCTTACAAACAGGAGTCTGACATGGCTGTCCTCAGAGAGGCACTGCCAGCAGCTGAGTGAGACAGAAGCAGATACTTACATCCAACCATTTGACTAAAGTCAGGGACTCCTTTAGCTGAATTAGGGGAAGAACTGAAGAAACTGAAAAAGGAAGTATGACCCCATAGGAAAACCAGCAGTGTCAACTAACTCAAACCACAAGAAGCTCCCAGATACTGAGCCACCAACTAGGAGCATACACTATACACAGTCTGGTCCCAGGTCCTTCATATGGCCTCAGGGGGATAAGTTGTGGTGAATCCTTGAGGGTCTTGAAGCCCCAGGGAAGGGGCTGGTGGGGAGAGAGCACCCTCTTAAAGGCAAGAGAGAAAAGGAATGGAATGAGGAGCTGTGGAAGAGGAGACTTAGGAGGACAGCAACTGGAATGTAAATACAAAAATAATTTAAACTAAAATAAAAGGCACCGGACAGTTATTTAATTTGCATTTCCCAGATGATTAAGGACTTTGAACATTTCTTTAACTGCTTCTCAGTCATTCAAGATTCCTTCGTTGAGAATTCTCTGTTGCTTTATGCCCCCAATTTTCCCTTGAGTTATTTGGACTGTTGGTAGGTTGTTGGTATCTAACTTCTTGAGTTTCTTGTAAATTTTGGAAATTAGCCCTCTGTCAGATGTAGATCTTTACCAATATGTAGACTGCCTTTTTGTCATATTTATAGTGTCCTTTGCCATACAGAAGCTTTGTAGTTTCATGAGGTTCCATTTATCAGGTGTTGATCATAGAGCCTAAGCCATTGTTCTTCTGTGCGGGAAATTGTCTCTTGTACCAATGTGCTCAAAGCTATTTCCCAAGTTCTCTTTTATTAGATTTAGTGTATCTGGTTTTATCTTGAGGCCCTTGAACCACTTGGGCTTCAGTCTTGTGCAGGGTAATAAATATGGTTCTATTTGTATTCTTTTACCTGTAGACATCTAGTTGGAACAGAACCATTTGTTGAGGATGTTTTCTTTTTTCAATGTTATGGTTTTGGCTTCTTTAAAAAAAATCAAGCCTCCAAATGTATGTGGCTTTATTTCTGGGAGTCAATATCATGCAATTTTTGTCACTGTTGCTCTGTAATACAGCTTGAGGTCAGGGATGGAGATTCCCCCTGAAGTTCTTTTGTTGATGAACGAGTATTTTTAAAAAGCATTTGTAAGGTCACTATCTACTTACACATATCAGAGTTAGGTTAATCTGCCCAAAAAAAGAATTCACATCTGGTATAACAAGTGCCATTGGAGTCACACTGTTGGTGGTTGTTCTGGTGCTGCCGGGTGCACATGGGCTAAATTCTGTACCCCAAGATCTATTTTCCCTTGAGGAGCAGATTCTCGAGTACAGTAGCCTTTGTTATGTAAACCTTACTTCCTAATTTAAAGTTATTTAAAGCCTATTTAAAGTGGCTACAGTCTATTATTATAGAGAACAGAGAAGTTTGCAAGATTTTAGTTACCCTGTTAGAGATGGCTGGTAGGGAACAGAAGGAGAAAAGAGGCAAGGCAGAACAAGGAAAATAGAGAAGGGAGGAAGAAGAAGACAGAGAGTACGAAAGGTCTCCATCAGACATGATGGACCAGGAGCACATGGCACAGTGAAAGGACCACTGAAGACAGACTGAGCAGAAATGATACTCAAAAAGAAAGTACTTGGAGAGCATAGCTGGGGAATTAATAATCTACCTTAGAGAAAATGGATTGGGGAAATTTGCCCAATAATTAGACTTTAGCTTAATTTCATAGGACGCTGTCTCTATTGTTGCAGGGCTGCCTGGGTCATAATAATAGCTAAAAGAGTTCATAAATAACATTTTAAAACATAATTTACATCACATCCTCACTGGGTTCATCATAGCCAACAGTCATTTTCCAAGAATTAATGCTCCACCATGGTCTCCCCCATCTGTTTTCTGTACAGGTCAAAGAATAGAGAGATGTTATACAAATGATTACCTCTGTATTTTTTAATCTTTGAAGGTGACATTAACTTTTGTAATCCCTCTGGGAATGTGATATTATTTAGGGTTCCCTATTTTCTGTGATAAGAGCAACCCCATGGCCTCCATTTGTGCTTTCCAACCATAATAGTACTCACACAGCGGATAAAGATATATCTAAGGGTTTTACTTCTGTGAACAAACACTATGACCAAGGCAACTCTTATAAGGACACTATTTAATTGTGACTGGTTTACAGATTCAGAGGTTCAGTCCATAAACCTCAAGGCAGGAACATGGCATCATCCAGGCAGGCATGGTTCAGGTGGAGCTGAGAGTTCTACATTTTCATCTGAAGGATGTTAGTAGAAGACTGACTTCCAGGCAGCTAGGGTGAGGGTCTTTTGGCCCATACCCACAATGATACACCTACTCCAACAGGCTCACACCTTCTAATCATGCCTCTCCCTGGACTGAGCATATACAAACCATCACAGTATATGAATGTGGGGATTCTGCTATGAATTACAATTCTTGAAAAGAGGCTGTGTCTTGCTGTGAATGGTGTTTACAGAGGCTTGTGGGCAGATTGGAATTTCAGTAATGTTAAGAGATTTTGTGGGAGTAGAAATTTATAACATTATCTCAGGACAATTTTAGCCTCTGGGAAAAAACATTTCTTGACCCACACTGTATCTAAGTAAACATTTCATGATACCAGATAGAGAACATTTTAGAAGCCAATAATTGAAATTAAACTCTTGAGATAATAAATAATACTGTTAAAACCTATTAAATTAGCAGAATACTAGCCATCACCAATCTGAGAGCTAAGAATGTTATCAGATATATCTTGGTCTATAAACAGCTTCCTCTTTCTCACTATACTCCCTGCTCTAATATGGCTAACAATGCATTTTAAGTTTGTCTTGACTGATAGCTTCTTTGTTCTGCAAAAATATAAAAAGTTTATAAAATTGATTGCACATTAAAAGAGAGAATATTGGCGTAATTTCTATCTGTATTCTGGGGCATTAGGCACTTTTGAGGTAAGAGCTGTTTCTTTCATCAATGCTGCGAATTTCTAAGATTTTATCTTAATTATATATCCTGGGACTGTGGAAAAAGCCACAGCTTGAGTTTTAGGTCGCACTGTGGATCATCCTAATTCCATCAGTCACCTGACACACATCAGCCCTTACTTTTACTAATGAAAATCACTATACCTTTGAAGTCTCTTAGAAATTGTAAAATCAGAACCGGTATCTACTAGACCTGAAAATATGATGGTATCATTTACGCAGTGTACAGTCACCCAAGTGAAACATGGAGCTCCTTCTTCAGAATAATAGGAAAGGGGCTCTCAGAAAAACTGTTCCTCAAGTAGCCCAAATTGTGTGTTGCAAACTAAATTTGGGTCCTCTGCAAGACAGCAAGTGATCTTAACAATTGAGATTTTCCCTATTGCCATGACATTTAGGTTTTAAACACTGAATACACCTAAATATTCCAAATATCCTGACATCAAAAGGCTTTTCATCAATATCACATATCCTACTTGTGGACCATATTTTGAAATATACTTCAGCAAACTCACAGTACAATTCTCTAATTTCAAACATGATGATAATAAATAATAAATAATGCAGCCTCCCTGGTCTGCCCAAGCTGCACATGCTTAAATACACTATCACTTACATCTTCATCTGAAAATCTCCTCCTGAAAGCTTTGGGGAGCATTTGGGCCAGAGATACCAGCTTACCAATCTGAATCTGAATCTCAAAAAAAAAAAAAAAAAAAAAAAAGCCAGTTCTCTCCATGTCTCTTTCGGACATTCAAAAGCTAGCACCACATAGGTGACTGTTACACTAACAATTTGGGCTATCAGCCCAAAGTCCAACCTTAACTGTGTCTGGAACAGAGGTTCTGTGTGTTGACTCTCAGGAAATATTTTCAAGGTTTCCTACCAAAGATACTAGTCTCTACAGAATCACCAAAAATTTCTCACCTTCCAATGACATGAATCCAATATTCCAGTAAAGTAAAAACTTCACTTTAGTAGTTCTGGTATATTAGTAATCACAGATAATTCTTTAGGTTCACCAAAAAAGAATAGACCCTTAACACAAAATACCAAATGACTTCCTTCCACCAACCTCAGATCTGCATACTGCTCCCCACCCCATAGCTCTACCTGCCTCCCAGGAGGCCTGTTCTAACCCAGACTCAGAGGTGAAATATCTGTGCCCCAAATCCTCCCACTGCCCACCTAGACCCCAGCAAGTCCAGCAGCCATCCTCCTCTAACCTGGGAAACACATGGAAATAGCCTCAAGGTGAAAGGCAAGCACAACCACATAATCAACAGAAATCCATACAGTATGGCATTACCAAAACCCTACTCTCCTACTACAGAAATCTCCGGATATCCTAACAGACCTTAAAAGTAAGACTGTGACTTTGAAGCTCATGTAATGAAGATGATTGAGGCATTTAAAGAAGATATAGATAAATCCCTTAAAGAAACACAGGAAAACACAAGAAATTAATCATCTCACAGCAAAACCAAAAGAAGAGAATCACACACACACACACACACACACACACACACACACACACACACACACACACACATGGTATCAGTACCAACACCAAAATAACAAAAACTAACAAGCATTGGTCCTTAATACCCTTTAACATCAATTGAATTCATTCAATTCACCAATTAAAAAGCCATAGGCTAGCAGACTGGATATGTAAACAAGATCCACCATTCTGTTGCATATAAAAAATACATATCAGCAGCAAAAACAGACACTGCCTTGGAGTAAAGGGTGCAAAAAGCAAACAAACAGACCCAAGAAAGAAGCACGCAAAATTATAAAATAAGCTGGAGTAGGCATTCTAATGTATCAAAATAAACTTTCAACCAAAAGTTATAAGAGATAAGAAAAGACACTTCATAGTTATTAAAGAAAAAATCCATGAATATCACATCTCAATTCTGGACATCTATGCCCAAAATTTAAGGCAAACACATTCATAAAAGAAACATGACTAAAGTCCAAATCACATATTGAAATCTAAACAATAATATTGGGGAAATTTACCACCCCAATCTTATCAGTGAACAGGTAATTGAAGCAGAACTAAACAGAGAAACAATGAAATTACCATGTTATGAGCCAAATGGATCTAACAGATCTCTACAGAGCCTTTCACCCCCAAAAAAGAATACACTTGCTTCTCAGAACTACACAGAACCTTGTCCAAAAGTACTATCAAACACAAAGCAAGTCTGAACAGATACAAGTCAATTGAAATAACCCGTTGTCTCTTATCATATCATTTTCAATGACCAAAAAGCAAAGAAAAAGCAAAAACAAACAGCCAACTTACTCATGGAAACTTAACAAGTTCCGGCTCTATGATCACTTGGTCAGGGAAAAAAAAAAAAAGAAAGAAACCACAGACATTCTAGAATTCAATGAAAATGAAGACACAATATGCTTAAATTAAATATGTATACCATTAAGTGCCTTCATAAAGAAATTGAAGAAATCCCATAACGACAACGTAATAACAAAACTGAAGGCTCTAAAAGGAGAAGAAAAAAAAAACACAGAAAGAAGAAGTAGACTGGAGGAACTAGTCAATTTCAGGGATGAACCCAATCAATTAGAAACAAAGAGAATAATACAAAGGAACAACAAACTAAAAGTTTGTTCCTTGAGAATATCAAGAAATAGATAATAAAACCTTAGACAAACTAACTAAAAATCACAGAGTTTGTAACTACAGTAGCAAATTCAGAAAAGAAAAGGGAGACATAACACAAAAAGCAACTTCAAAAGTCACTCTACAAGACTGGAAAACCAAAATTGGATGGATAATTTTCTAGACAGATTACACTGCAAAGTTAAATCAAGATCAGGTAAACTAAAGCGTCCTATAACTCATAAGGAAATAGAAGCAGTCACTAAGTATCCCACCAAAGAAAGCACAAGGACAGATTGTTTTAGGACATAATTCTAATAGACTTTCAAAGACGTGCTAATACCAATACTCCTGAATGTATTCCACAAAATAGAAACAGAAGCAGCACTATCTAATTCATTCTGTGAGGCCACAGTTACCCTGATAGCTAAACCACACAAAGCTCAAGAAAAAGAAAATTTCAGATGATTTTCACTTATGAACATTACGACAAAAATATTCAATAAAATTCTCACAAACCAAATACAAGAACACATCAGAAACATTCACCATAATCAAGTAGACTTATTTAGGGTTTTACTGCTGTGACTAGACACCATGAGCAAGGCAAGTCTTATAAATGACATTTAATTGGGGCTGGCTCATAGGTGCACAGGTTCAGTCCATTGCCATCAAGGTGGAAACATGGCAGTATTTAGGTAGGCTTGGTGCAGGAGGAGCTGAGAGTTCTACCACTTCATCCAAAGGAAGCCAGATGGAGCATCCTCAGGCAGTCCACCCACACAGTGACACACTTCCTCCAACGAGGCCACACCTTCTAATAGTGCCACTCCCTGGGACAAGCATATGCAAAGCTTCACAAGACTTCATAGTAGGAATACAACCAAGATCTCAACATTCAGTGGGCTTTGCCAATCCAAAGATCCAATATTATTTCACAATCTTACCCCAAAGCACATGTTCAGGTATCTCAAAGGAATACTCCAATACCAATGTGCCTTGGGCTCACTATTGATGTTACAAGCATCACAATCAAAAGTGAGTTGAAGAGGAAAGGATTTATTTGGTTTACACTACCATATGGTAGTCTATCATAAGAAGAGGTCAGGACAGAAATTCAAAGAGGTCAGGAACCTGGAGGCAGGAGCTAATCAGAAAGCCATGCTTACTTGTTTCCTAGAAGAGGTTTGCTCATCCGGCTTTCTTTTAGAACCCAGGAGCACAAGCCCAGGGATGGATCACATAACTCCCCATCAGTAACTCACAGTACCCTACAGACTTGCTTACAGATAGATACTTGGGAACATTTCAGTTTCTTTCTGTTACCTTTTTCATTGATTTATGTTATACACATTTCATTCTGATCGCAGCCCTTCTTCCTTGGAGACATTTTCTTAATTAAGGTTTCCTCCTGTAACATGAATTTAATTTGTGTCAAGGTAACATAAAACTATGCACAACATGAATCTACTTTTATTCTCTGAGTTGATATCTATAGGGTTATGGGGTACCACAAACACTCTGCCACTGGGCATGAAATCTCTGGGAGCCAGAACATGGGTGGGTGCTGAACTGCAGGGAAGCCCCAGGACACTTTCAGGGAGTGGGAAGGTTCAGTCTGAGGTGCAGGACAGCCAGAGTTCGTTTGGGCCCCTGGGCCTGTGATGAGGCCAGGGCTTTCTGGTTCTTAGGCTCTTGTACACTCGGGTGCAAGAGAATTCTGCAGTAGAGCTGAGAACAGAGGGGGTTCCGCAGGCTGGATCTAGCCCCTGGGAACAAGTGGGGAAAGAAGGAGCTCTAGCTGGTCCCTGGGGTTGGGGAGTTGGGGTAGTTCTTGGCTTGACAACTGTAGACTTGGACTTGGGCTTGGAAGTTGTGCCTATAAGCGCAAGGGGCCCTCTACAGGAGATTAGATGGTAGTTCTAAGGGCAAGTCTTCTCTATGGCTCCCCAGGGAGGATACCAATGAAAAGAGGCAGTCCATGGTTTTGAGGCATTTATTCTCATGGCAGAAAGTGAATGTGTAAAACTATACCCCACTTCTCAGAGTGGGCCTGAAGTTAAATACCTTTTGCAGGAAGGAGTGTCTAGGAAGAAAAGTTTATTGGCTAAGCCCTCCAGGCCTTTAGGTACTTCATTAAAATGGAGATTTTGAGCCTACTTGACCATAGGTCACGTTCTCTACATGTGGAGGGTCTTGGGGCATTGCCCAAATGTGACTGTTGGTATCAAATCTATTGGGGCGGGACGGGGGCGAGAGGGAGGGGACAGGGGAAGCTGTGACTACTAACAGGGACCTGGTGCTCAGGAACAGGCGAAGTGCTTACCATCACTTCAGGATTTCTGGTGTTTCAAACCTTATCTCAACCAGGGACCAGGCTTACCATTCACAGTCCCAAAGATATCAAGTAATTCCATGCAAGTTTTAAAACATGGGCTAATTACAACATAGCTTCCTCGTTTCCATGGTTACTATAGGAAAATGACAAGTCCTCTACCGAGAGTCTTTCAGTGTCTCTACCTCTTTTTTTTTTTTTTTTTTTATTAACTTGAGTATTTCTTATATACATTTCGAGTGTTATTCCCTTTCCCGGTTTCCGGGCAAACATCCCCCTCCCCCCTCCCCTTCCTTTGGGTGTTCCCCTCCCAACCCTCCCCCCATTGCCGCCCTCCCCCCATAGACTAGTTCACTGGGGGTTCAGTCTTAGCAGGACCCAGGGCTTCCCCTTCCACTGGTGCTCTTACTAGGATATTCATTGCTACCTATGGGGTCAGAGTCCAGGGTCAGTCCAAGTATAGTCTTTAGGTAGTGGCTTAGTCCCTGGAAGCTCTGGTTGCTTGGCATTGTTGTACTTTTGGGGTCTCGAGTCCCTTCAAGCTCTTCCAGTTCTTTCTCTGATTCCTTCAATAGGGGACCTATTCTCAGTTCAGTGGTTTGCTGCTGGCATTCGCCTCTATATTTGCTGTATTCTGGCTGTGTCTCTCAGGAGCGATCTACATCCGGCTCCTGTCGGTCTGCACTTCTTTGCTTCATCCATCTTGTCTAATTGGGTGGCTGTATATGTATGGGCCACATGTGGGGCAGGCTCTGAATGGGTGTTCGTTCAGTCTCTGTTTTAAACTTTGCCTCTCCCTTCCCTGCCAAGGGTATTCTTTTTCCTCATTTAAAGAAGGAGTGAAGCATTCACATTTTGATCATCCGTCTTGAGTTTCGTTTGTTCTAGGGATCTAGGGTAATTCAAGCATTTGGGCTAATAGCCACTTATCAATGAGTGCATACCATGTATGTCTTTCTGTGATTGGGTTAGCTCACTCAGGATGATATTTTCCAGTTCCAACCATTTGCCTACGAATTTCATAAACTCGTTGTTTTTGATAGCTGAGTAATATTCCATTGTGTAGATGTACCACATTTTCTGTATCCATTCCTCTGTTGAAGGGCATCTGGGTTCTTTCCATTTTCTGGCTATTATAAATAAGGCTGCGATGAACATAGTGGAGCACGTGTCTCTTTTATATGTTGAGGCATCTTTTGGGTATATGCCCAAGAGAGGTATAGCTGGATCCTCAGGCAGTTCAATGTCCAATTTTCTGAGGAACCTCCATACTGATTTCCAGAATGGTTTTACCAGTCTGCAATCCCACCAACAATGGAGGAGTGTTCCTCTTTCTCCACATCCTCGCCAGCATCTGCTGTCACCTGAGTTTTTGATCTTAGCCAATCGCACTGGTGTGAGGTGAAATCTCAGGGTTGTTTTGATTTGCATTTCCCTTATGACTAAAGATGTTGAACATTTCTTTAGGTGTTTCTCAGCCATTCGGCATTCCTCAGCTGTGAATTCTTTGTTTAGCTCTGAACCCCATTTTTTAATAGGGTTATTTGTTTCCCTGCGGTCTAACTTCTTGAGTTCTTTGTATATTTTGGATATAAGGCCTCTATCTGTTGTAGGATTGGTAAAGATCTTTTCCCAATCTGTTGGTTGCCGTTTTGTCCTAACCACAGTGTCCTTTGCCTTACAGAAGCTTTGCAGTTTTATGAGATCCCATTTGTCGATTCTTGATCTTAGAGCATAAGCCATTGGTGTTTTGTTCAGGAAATTTTTTCCAGTGCCCATGTGTTCCAGATGCTTCCCTAGTTTTTCTTCTATTAGTTTGAGTGTGTCTGGTTTGATGTGGAGGTCCTTGATCCACTTGGACTTAAGCTTTGTACAGGGTGATAAGCATGGATCAATCTGCATTCTTCTACATGTTGCCCTCCAGTTGAACCAGCACCATTTGCTGAAAATGCTATCTTTTTTCCATTGGATGGTTTTGGCTCCTTTGTCAAAAATCAAGTGACCATAGGTGTGTGGGTTCATTTCTGGGTCTTCAATTCTATTCCATTGGTCTATCTGTCTGTCTCTGTACCAATACCATGCAGTTTTTATCACTATTGCTCTGTAATACTGCTTGAGTTCAGGGATAGTGATTCCCCCTGAAGTCCTTTTATTGTTGAGGATAGCTTTAGCTATCCTGGGTTTTTTGTTATTCCAGATGAATTTGCAAATTGTTCTGTCTAACTCTTTGAAGAATTGGATTGGTATTTTGATGGGGATTGCATTGAATCTGTAGATTGCTTTTGGTAAAATGGCCATTTTTACTATATTAATCCTGCCAATCCATGAGCATGGGAGATCTTTCCATCTTCTGAGGTCTTCTTCAATTTCTTTCTTCAGTGTCTTGAAGTTCTTATTGTACAGATCTTTTACTTGCTTGGTTAAAGTCACACCGAGGTACTTTATATTATTTGGGTCTATTATGAAGGGTGTCGTTTCCCTAATTTCTTTCTCGGCTTGTTTCTCTTTTGTATAGAGGAAGGCAACTGATTTATTTGAGTTAATTTTATACACAGCCACTTTGCTGAAGTTGTTTATCAGCTTTAGTAGTTCTCTGGTGGAACTTTTGGGATCACTTAAATATACTATCATGTCATCTGCAAATAGTGATATTTTGACCTCTTCTTTTCCGATCTGTATCCCTTTGATCTCCTTTTGTTGTCTGATTGCTCTGGCTAGAACTTCAAGAACTATATTGAATAAGTAGGGAGAGAGTGGGCAGCCTTGTCTAGTCCCTGATTTTAGTGGGATTGCTTCAAGTTTCTCTCCATTTAGTTTAATGTTAGCAACTGGTTTGCTGTATATGGCTTTTACTATGTTTAGGTATGGGCCTTGAATTCCTATTCTTTCCAGGACTTTTATCATGAAGGGGTGTTGAATTTTGTCAAATGCTTTCTCAGCATCTAATGAAATGATCATGTGGTTCTGTTCTTTCAGTTTGTTTATATAATGGATCACGTTGATGGTTTTCCGTATATTAAACCATCCCTGCATGCCTGGGATGAAGCCTACTTGATCATGATGGATGATTGTTTTGATGTGCTCTTGAATTCGGTTTGCCAGAATTTTATTGAGTATTTTTGCGTCGATATTCATAAGGGAAATTGGTCTGAAGTTCTCTTTCTTTGTTGTGTCTTTGTGTGGTTTAGGTATAAGAGTAATTGTGGCTTCGTAGAAGGAATTCGGTAGGGCTCCATCTGTTTCAATTTTGTGGAATAGTTTGGATAATATTGGTATGAGGTCTTCTATGAAGGTTTGATAGAATTCTGCACTAAACCCGTCTGGACCTGGGCTCTTTTTGGTTGGGAGACCTTTAATGACTGCTTCTATTTCCTTAGGAGTTATGGGGTTGTTTAACTGGTTTATCTGTTCCTGATTTAACTTCGATACCTGGTATCTGTCTAGGAAATTGTCCATTTCCTGAAGATTTTCAAATTTTGTTGAATATAGGTTTTTATAGTAAGATCTGATGATTTTTTGAATTTCCTCCGAATCTGTAGTTATGTCTCCCTTTTCATTTCTGATTTTGTTAATTTGGACACACTCTCTGTGTCCTCTCGTTAGTCTGGCTAAGGGTTTATCTATCTTGTTGATTTTCTCAAAGAACCAACTTTTGTTCTGTTGATTCTTTCTATGGTCCTTTTTGTTTCTACTTGGTTGATTTCAGCTCTGAGTTTGATTATTTCCTGCCTTCTACTCCTCCTGGGTGTATTTGCTTCTTTTTGTTCTAGAGCTTTTAGGTGTGCTGTCAAGCTGCTGACATATGCTCTTTCCTGTTTCTTTCTGCAGGCACTCAGCGCTATGAGTTTTCCTCTTAGCACAGCTTTCATTGTGTCCCATAAGTTTGAGTATGTTGTATCTTCATTTTCATTAAATTCTAAAAAGTTTTTAATTTCTTTCTTTATTTCTTCCTTGACCAGGTTATCATTGAGTAGAGCATTGTTCAACTTCCACGTATGTGTGGGCATTCTTCCCTTATTGTTATTGAAGACCAGTTTTAGGCCGTGGTGGTCCGATAGCACGCATGGGATTATTTCTATCTTTCTGTACCTGTTGAGGCCCGTTTTTTGACCAATTATATGGTCAATTTTGGAGAAAGTACCATGAGGAGCTAAGAAGAAGGTATAACCTTTTGCTTTAGGATAGAATGTTCTATAAATGTCCGTTAAGTCCATTTGGCTCATGACTTCTCTTAGTCTGTCGACATCACTGTTTAATTTCTGTTTCCATGATCTGTCCATTGATGAGAGTGGGGTGTTGAAATCTCCCACTATTATTGTGTGAGGTGCAATGTGTGTTTTGAGCTTTAGTAAGGTTTCTTTTACGTATGTAGGTGCCCTTGTATTTGGGGCATAGATATTTCGGATTGAGAGTTCATCTTGGTGGATTTTTCCTTTGATGAATATGAAGTGTCCTTCCTTATCTTTTTTGATGACTTTTAGTTGGAAATTGATTTTATTTGATATTAGAATGGCTACTCCAGCTTGCTTCTTCTGACCATTTGCTTGGAAAGTTGTTTTCCAGCCTTTCACTCTGAGTTAGTGTCTGTCTTTGTCTCTGAGGTGTGTTTCCTGTAGGCAGCAGAATGCAGGGTCCTCGTTGCGTATCCAGTTTGTTAATCTATGTCTTTTTATTGGGGAGTTGAGGCCATTGATATTGAGAGATATTAAGGAATAGTGATTATTGCTTCCCGTTATATTCATATTTGGATGTGAGGTTATGTTTGTGTGCTTTCATTCTCTTTGTTTTGATGCCAAGACGATTAGTTTCTTGCTTCTTCTAGGGTATAGCTTGCCTCCTTATGTTGGGCTTTACCATTTATTATCCTTTGTAGTGCTGGATTTGTAGAAAGATATTGTGTAAATTTGGTTTTGTCATGGAATATCTTGGTTTCTCCATCAATGTTAATTGAGAGTTTTGCTGGATACAGTAACCTGGGCTGGCATTTGTGTTCTCTTATTGTCTGTATGACATCAGTCCAGGATCTTCTGGCCTTCATAATTTCTGGCGAGTAGTCTGGTGTGATTCTGATAGGTCTCCCTTTATATGTTACTTGACCTTTTTCCCTTACTGCTTTTAATATTCTTTCTTTATTTTGTGCGTTTGGTGTTTTGACAATTATGTGACGGGAGGTGTTTCTTTTCTGGTCCAATCTATTTGGAGTTCTGTAGGCTTCTTGTATGTCTATGGGTATCTCTTTTTTTAGGTTAGGGAAGTTTTCTTCTATGATTTTGTTGAAGATATTTACTGGTCCTTTGAGCTGGGAGTCTTCACTCTCTTCTATACCTATTATCCTTAGGTTTGATCTTCTCATTGAGTCCTGGATTTCCTGTATGTTTTGGACCAGTACCTTTTTCTGCTTTACATTATCTTTGACAGTTGAGTCAATGATTTCTATGGAATCTTCTGCTCCTGAGATTCTCTCTTCCATCTCTTGTATTCTGTTGGTGAAGCTTGAATCTACAGCTCCTTGTCTTTTCTTTTGGTTTTCTATATCCAGGGTTGTTTCCATGTATTCTTTCTTGATTGCTTCTATTTCCATTTTTAATTCCTTCAACTGTTTGATTGTGTTTTCCTGGAATTCTTTCAGGGATTTTTGCGATTCCTCTCTGTAGGCTTTTACTTGTTTATTAATGTTTTCCTGTGCTTCCCTAAGTGTGTTCATGTCTTTCTTGAAGTCCTCCAGCATCATGATCAAATATGATTTTGAAACTAGATCTTGCTTTTCTGGTGTGTTTGGATATTCCATGTTTGTTTTGGTGGGAGAATTGGGCTCCGATGATGGCATGTAGTCTTGGTTTCTGTTGCTTGGGTTCCTGCGCTTGCCTCTCACCATCAGATTATCTCTAGTGTTACTTTGTTCTGCTGTTTCTGACAGTGGCTAGACTGTCCTATAAGCCTGTGTGTCAGGAGTGCTGTAGACCTGTTTTCCTCTCTTTCAGTCAGTTATGGGGACAGAGTGTTCTGCTTTCGGGCGTGTGGTTTTTCCTCTGTACAGGTCTTCAGCTGTTCCTGTGGGCCTGTGTCTTGAGTTCACCAGGCAGCTTTCTTGCAGCAGAAAAGTTGGTCTTACCTGTGGTCCCGAGGCTCAAGTTCACTCGTGGGGTGCTGCCCACGGGCTCTCTGCAGCGGCAGCAACCAGGAAGACCTGTGCCGCCCCTTCCGGGAGCTTCAGTGCACCAGGGTTCCAGATGGTCTTTGGCTTTTTCCTCTGGCGTCCGAGATGTGTGTGCAGGGAGCAGTCTCTTCTGGTTTCCCAGGCTTGTCCGCCTCTCTGAAGGTTTAGCTCTCCCTCCCACGGGATTTGGGTGCAGAGAACTGTTTATCCGGTCTGTTTCCTTCAGGGTCCGGCGGGGTCCTGCCGCTCCTGGGCCCTCCCCCACGGGAGCCCAGAGGCCTTATACAGTTTCCTCTTGGGCCAGGGATGTGGGCAGGGGTGAGCAGTGTTGGTGGTCTCTTCCGCTCTGCAGCCTCAGGAGTGCCCACCTGACCAGGCGGTTGGGTTTCTCTCTCACCGGGTCTGGGAGCAGAGAGATTTCCACAATGCTATTTATCACCAAATGAAGCCAGGACAGGAACTCCACAGGACAGGAACCTGGAGGCAGGAGCTGATGCAGGAGTCATTGCGGAGTTTTTCTTACTGGCTTGCTTGTGTCTCTACCTCTTTAACATGATCTTCATTTGTCCATTTTCCAGAAAGTAAATGTTAGAGACAAGATCAGATACTGTTCATTTCATACTCATATATAGGATTCTCTACTTCCATTCTCTATCGTTAATTATGTTATCTATGCTGCAAACAGGGAGATAGAAAATGAAAGGAAAAGAAAAACAGAAAAAGGTGAAAGAGATAGTGAGGTGTGGTGTGTGTGCGTGTGTGAAACAGAGAGTGGGGGAGGGGGAGAGAGAGAGAGAGCGCGCGCGCGAGAGAGAGAGAGAGAGAGAGAGACAGAGACAGAGACAGAGACAGAGACAGAGACAGAGACAGAGAGAGAGAGCTCTCCAAGACTGGAGAATGAGAAGGATACTAATTCTCATATCAAAAAGATTACAAGCCTAGGACACACCTCCTGCTGGGTATTGAAATCACCTCCTGTCAATGAATTGGTGTTAATCTGTGTTTTTAATCCAGGTGTACATTTTCTTTTATATGAAATCATGTGTGCCTGAGTTTGACACATATATTTTTAGGATGCTAATGATTTCTTGGTCATCTGTTCACTTGATTAGAATGAAAGATGCCTCTTCTGATTAGCATTAGTTCAAAGTCTATTGAGGAAAATGGCACCTGCTGTCTTCCTGGTTCCATTGGAGATCATTTTTCTATCCATTTACTCTAAGGTGGTGCCTATTTTAAAACTAAGATGTGTTTCTTTTTTTTTTTAATCTTTATAAACTTGAGTATTTCTTATTTACATTTCAATTGTTATTCCCCTTCCCGGTTTCCAGGCAAATATCCCCCTAATCCCTTCCCCTCCCCTTTCTTTATGGATTTTCCCTCCCCATCCTCCCCCCATTACCACCCTCCCCTCCAGCAATCACATTCACTGGGAATTCAGTCTTGGCAGGATCAAGGGCTTCCCCTTCCACTGGTGCTCTTACTAGGCTATTCATTGGTACCTATGAGGTTGGAGCCCAGGGTCAGTCCATGTACACTCTTTGGGTAGTGGCTTAGTCCCTGGAAGCTCTGGTTGATTGGCATTGTTGTTCATATGGGGTCTCGAGCACCTTCAAGCTCTTCCAGTCCTTTCTAAGATTCCTTTAATGGGGGTCCCATTCTCAGTTCAGTGGTTTGCTGCTTGCATTCGCCTATGTATTTGCTATATTCTGGCTGTGTCTCTCAGGTTTGAGATTTTGGAAATTTTGGATATTAACCATCCATCAGATGTAGGGTTGATGAAGATCCTTTCCCAATCTGTGGGCTATGGATAAAAACTCCATGGTATTGGGACAGAAATAGACACATTGGTCAATGGAATCAAATTGAAGATCTAGCAATAAACCCACAGACCCATAGACTTGATTTTTGATAAGGAAGCCAAGACCATACAATGCAAAAAATGAGAGCATCTTCAACAAATGCTGCTGAACTAACTGAATGTCTACATGTAGAAGTATGAAAATAGGTCCATATTATCACCCTGTATAAAACTCAAGCCCAAGCAGATCAAAGACCTCAAATAAAACCAGATACATTAAATCTCATTGAATAGACAGTGGGAAATACTTTTGAATACATTGGTACAGAAAAAAAGTTACCAGGAGCTCAGACTCTAAAATCAACAATTGATAAACTCATGAAACTACAAAGCTTTTGTAAGGGTTTTGTTTCTTTATTTTAAAGATTTATTTATTATATGCACTGTAGCTATCTTCAGACACACCAGAAGAGGGCATCAGATTGCTTACAGATGGTTGTGAAATACCATGTGGTTTCTAGTATCTGAACTCAAGACCTGTAGAAGAGCAATCAGTGCTCTTAACTCCTGAGCCATCTTTCCTGCCTGAAGTTTTGTTTCTTGGTCCAATCATTCCCTTTCCATCTTTTGTGTGGAGAATGAGGCATTCATATTTAAATTAATGTTGAAATGCGTGTGTTAGTTCTGCTCCTCATATTGTTCATTTTTGGTTTTGTGTTTTCAGTGATACTTTGTATTTTGATAACTATAGCTTCATATTTTTGCCACATGATTTCTCTGTTATTGTCATTCCTCTTTTAAGTTCAAAATTATGTTTCCTATATTACTGTAGGTGTGGTTTGTGAAATATAATTTTTGCTGTTTATGTTATAGAAAATTGCACATGTTTCTATCATAGGAGCAGTATTGCTGGGTTTATTATTTGAGATGGGCTCTTCTTTAACACTTGGGATGAATTGCTGCAGGCTCTTTCCAGCCTTGAAAGTTTATCTTCAGTAATCAGCTGTTTACTGGAACGTTCACTTTTCCATTTGATGGGTTTTCTTTATTTGTGTCTTGCATTTTTCTTCTCTTAGAACTTTCAATTCATATTTTTGTTGTTGTGTTTTTGTACAGTCAGTGTTTTAACTATTAAGAGTCATGGAAATGTTTTATTCTAGTCTTGTCTTATTTGGGAGTTCTGTGATCTTGTGCTATATAGTATGTTTGAGGCAGTTTTCATCTATGATCCTATTGAAGATGTTATGTTTGCCTTCGACTTGGAATTCTCTCTCACCTACACATATAACTTGAAGGTTTGCCCGATACTTTCTGGATATGCCCTCTACCAGCTGAGCTACATTTCCTACCCAAGGTCCGATTTTCCCTGATAACACGGTTTTATTTCTTCCCATCTGTGTGCTCTTTAAAAAATGACTTTCCCCAAGTAAGCTTGGTGGAGGTGACATTTTCTTAATTTTATCCAAAGAGTTGTTAATTTCTAGGTGAGACTCTGAAGTCACTCACAAGTAAGGATGGAGTACACCATAACTGTTTTTGAAGCAGGATGGATACCTTGGAGTCTGAAATGTTTTTCTACTCCTTTTAAATGAGATATTATTATTCTTACTATTGTTTTTGTTTTTTCCACACGGTCTGGGAACAATCAATCCATACAGACATATATGGCCTGGAGAGAATAGCTCCCAAATGGGAAATGCAGAGCACAGCTGTTCCTACTCCACTGTTCTCTTAGAATTAGAGAAGTTCACTTCCATTTGATGGATCCACTTTGTAATCACCTCAAGGGTGAGAATTGTCCATTCCAGATGACATGGTAACTGTGAGTCTAGAGGGAGATGAGCTGATAGCATTTCTTCCTTATAACTACTTCTTAGGGCCTTATTCTACAAGGATATTTATCAAAGGGTAAGCCTACTTAGTGTTTCTTTTGCTCTTCATTATAGTGAGAGCTGTAAGTAGGGGTAAAAGGAAACAGGACTTTTATTGTAATAAGAGATTAGCAAATTTTCTGAATAGAATATTGCTTTTGAGTTGTACTGTATAATGAGTACACCAGACGCTTCTAGACATAAAATATATGAATGTAATGATTTAAGAAGAACGTAGATTTCACTTACTGTGATTTCTGATTATACATGTCACAGTAGAATGGGCTATTGGAAAGGGAAGAGGTGCCTAGCAGAAGGGTAGGAAGAGAGAAAGAAAGGCTAATAGGGTGACAACGATCAATGGGTATTATGTATTGAATGAACATGTCATGCAATGAGTGCACATTTTTATATATATGTAAAATATAGTTGCAGATGCAAAATTGCAAGGAGCATATCTGACATAGCACTTTTCTGAGTGTGTGTTTTAATAATCCTAAGATCAAAGTTCCACCTAGGTGTTGCCAACTGTGTTACTTTTCCATTACTGTAACAAGACACCTGAGATCTTAGAGAGTGGAAAACAAAAACCTGATATTTACTGGTAAGCAGGAGAACAATTACAATATTAATACATTTGTATATTACTGAATTGCATTTTGTATTTTCTCATTTTAATATTTTTCTCATTGATTGACTATATTCATTTATTTATATGAAACATATGCTAGATCTATCAAACAAATATTAATTTAATGTATATCAGTAATTTTCTAGTCTGTTAAGTTTGCATATACCTAGGAAGTCTTAGGAAAGTTTCAAATCATGGCTTGGTAAGGCATAAGCCATTCTTAACAACATATAAGTTTCAAAATTTTTATATAGATTTGTTTAATCTATTGCAATGATTTCTAATAAAGTAGATATTTTGTATGTCCTTCAAAAATATCTGAAAACATCACATCATTTGTTAAATTTTATAAAGTTATCTTTACATAAATCTAATTTGGATAGTTATCTGCAGAAATTTTAGTCTTTTCATTAAAATGAATTCATTTTTCTTATTTCATGTTTTCTTGATTGAACCATGTAACACTGATACTGTATAATATTGAGCATGCTTTTCATTACCAGTAAGAAAAAATACTATTATTTAATGGTATAAAATTATTTAAAGTCAAAATCCCTAAGGTTTCCTCTAATAGTTACAAAATACAATACAATATATTACAATACGCATGTATGTGTGCGCGCGCACACACACAAACACACACACACACACACACACACACACACACACACACACACACACACTTTCAGTTAACATTTTTTGTTTTTCCCAAACTCATACCACACAACTTGTGGTGAAGCTCTTGGCATTATTGCCTCCCCACACTCTCTGCAATGACACTTCTGCTACTGCTGCTTCTTCTCAGGGGAACTGGCTCATAGTGTGAAAATGTAATATTCTAGTCAATGTCTGTGTGCTGACAGACCTATGCTAAACTCAATTTCCAAAGAACAACTTATGCATTCAAGTTATTTAAAATTATCAGGCAAACATTATTAATTAGTGCTTTATTTTAAAAGTGATAATAGTTCCTGCTGACATTATATATTTCATAAAAATATCATGGAACTAATTTGAGTGGTTAAGTTTCCCATCTTCATGAGATTTCTAAAGGTTTTTTCATGTTGCTGACAGTGATCAGTAAGTACATCAGCCAACAATTTCACCTGTCACCTGAAAGTCACATACTGTGTCGTTTTAAGCTGTAAGAAGTCAGACAGCTTTTAGGTCATCACTCACTAAATGTGGATAAAGTTAAAATGAAAATTATACATAAGATTTAGTAAACCTCTATGTTTCTTATGTTATTGAATGACCAAAAACCAGAATACAAAGATTACTCTAAATTCATAAAAGAAGACTCTTCTAAAATCAAGTAACGTAATATTGAAGAGGTAAAATAACATTTCATGAAGCAGCTTTTCCTGTTTTCTTTCTCTTTCTTTCTTCCTTTCTTTCTTTCTTTTTTCCTACCTTCCTTCCTTCCTTCCTCCCTTCCTTCCTTCCTTCCTTCCTTCCTTTCTGTCTTTCTGTCTTTTCTGCTTTGTTGTTCTTATATGCCTCTTCAGATAGCTTGCTACATACTGCTCAGCCTTTTGACTGGACCAATTTAATTGTGGTGATTTCTCCAGGATTATGAATGTTTATGGATATACAGTGTGTTTTACTACTTACAACTAAAATTACAAGTTAAACTAATTGTAAAAGCCCAACACTCCAATTTTCTTCTCAAATACAACACAATTTTTCTCATGGAATATCTATATTCACAACTCATGTGTATATCTACATTTTTACCCATGGCAATTGTGGCTATTTTTCATCAACTCTCAGCTCCAGTGAGCTGCAAAGAAATATGCCAGTTGATGAATTAGAAGATGTATCACTTTCTGTATATGACAAACTTTTACCAAAGCAATGGATATGAAGCAGAGAGATTGAATTCATATCTTTAGGATTAAAAAATATTTTAGATTATTAACTTTTACTTCATTATATTATCATCTTTTCATACTGAGATGTGCTATGTTAATAAATTATTAATATATTATTAATAATTAATTATTATGTTACATGGTTTATTCATTGTAGTTTTAAAATGAGAATTGGGCTACAGTTCTTACAGTTTGGAAACCAAGACTTGAAGTAAGCATTATCGGCCAGAAACCATCTAGGAGAGGCTAAAGCCAAGCAGGTGTTCTTTCTGAGATGGTTTCAATATAGACTGTACAACTATGGTGTATGAGCCCTTCTTCACAAGGCTGAAGTGTTGTCTCCCAGGTTAGTTCCCATCCCATTACCTTTGTAAGAGTGAAAATCAGATTTAATGAACTAACTCCCAGCTACCAAGAGAAATGATATTTTTTTCTTTTCCTTCTGGAGAAACAATATACGTTGTTAATGGAATAGAGTAGTAATAGCTTTTCACGTTTCCATGTTGATATCTTACCTACTTATCTACTTCTTAATTTCTATTTATCTCCTACCACTTTCTAAGAAGGCCCCTGTTTCCTATTTCTCTCTTTGATACCTGCACCCTGCATCTCTGCTCTTTATTGCTCCATCTCCCCTTGCCTATCCTTCAATGGTCCCATTTTGCTTTCCTGCTTTCTGTAGTTTACTACACACTACATAATCACATCTGAAGATGTGGAAGTGAGAATCTCTAACTGACAAAGACAAGATAGTGATACTGTTTGGAATTTCTGTTAAAAGAGATTCCTTTGTGTACTGGAAAGCAAGGTCTGTGGTGTTATCATGTATCACCAGTAACCACACACTTTTTACAGTTTTACTCAACAGTCTTACATTTAGTGCTTATTTTAGGGTTTTCTTGACCTACTTACTAAGTCAATTTACTATTCAATTAACTTACTTTAGTACTTTAAATTCAGCTTGTGATAGAGAAATAGAAAAGAACTACACAGATGCAGACTCTTGTGAGAAAAGAGTGTCCAATTATATTTTCAAATTCACTAATGTATCCCACATATATAGGTGAATGTATGGAAATAATGCAGAAAGTAACCTGATACCATCCTATAACATTCCTGATGTTCTGCTTTTAAAAGCTCCAGGATTCATGCTGGAGAGATGCTCTGTGGTCAAGAGCACTTCTTACTTTTGGATAGACCTGGATTTGATTCTCTAGAATGACACCATGACTTGGGACCATCATGCCTATAGACCACAGGAATCAATTGCCCTCTATGAAGTACGTGCAAGTGGTACACACATAATACATGTAGTCAAAACACACATATATGTAAAATAAGATAAAAGAATAAAGCTCCAGGATAATTGTCAGAGGCCAGCAACAAGGTTCTTGTTCTCTCTTGAAGACAGCCAAGGATAAGAAGTATCCATGAGGACAAAATGTGGTCTTGCATAAACTTAGGGTTGCTTTTTTATTTTAAAACATTTGCCTGTCTCAGGTCTATTTTACCTTGTAACAGTAGCTGGCCTGCCTGTCTGAATTTCTTTGAGGCCAGAAATAGCAGTGTCTGACCTTTAGCACCTCATTGTAATAATTAATGCTCATAGGGTGTCAAAAGTACACTAACAGTCACCAACTGTATTTATCTATTTAATTCAGATTCTGAGGATGGGAAGACATTTTGGAATAAAAAACATAAATACAGTTGAATTAAGACGAACATTTTGCTGATTAAAATAGTGGGACCAATGTGAATTATTCCTATGTTTCAATTAGAATTAAGAGTCAAAACATGTTGCAAAATAGAGCACCATAAAATATATATATATATATATATATATATATATATATATATATATATATGACACTAAGTCACCTCAGTTTTTAATATATTCGTGAATATTTTCCAGATCATTATTTTTGTATTCAGTTGTATGGATGTGGTTACTATTCTGTGCTACCACTACTATTTTAGGCGTTAAGTATGTGAAACAATTTAAAACAATGGGATTGGATATATAAGGCATGAGACTCAGGTGCACTGTAGGCATGAAAAATGTGCATACTGTATAAGTATATCTGAAAGCATTTATTGTCTATAATATTCTGTATGTGCAGAAGATATGTGGAAGGCATATAGAAATATTGGTTATGAACATCAAAATTACAGAAACAGACTAATCAATAATTGATTGAGAAAACAGTATGATGATAGGGCCATGTTGTCCAATAAATCACAACTTTAATGTTTAATTTATTTCTTTTTTCAGATATATAAAATCAACATCCATGATGCTATTAAGATGAATATACTCTCCACCTATGTCGCTATTCAAGAATATCCTTTATTTCCAAGCTGGACTTGGAGTCCTAGCCAATACAATTCTTCTTTTTTTCTATACTTTTATAATGCTAGGTCACAGACCTAAACCCACAGACTTGATTTTCTGTCAACTGACTTTCATTCACATAATGATGTTCCTCTCTGGAGGGGATATTTGCCTTACAGACATATTTGAGATACTGAACCTAGAGAATGACTTTAAATGTAAGACAATATTTTACATAAGCAGGGTAATGAGAGGCCTCTCGCTCTGCACCACCTGCCTCCTGAGTGTGGTCCAGGCCATCACAATCAGTCCCAGTACCTCACTGTTGGCAAAATTTAAACATAGACTGAAGACGTACCTGACTTATGCTCTCTTCTGTATTTGGTCTTTCAATTTGTTCTACAGTAGTAACCGGATTTTCTATGTTGGTGGTTTTACCAATGTAAGTGAAACCAACCAGATGAAGGTCACTAAATCCTGTTCACTCTTCCCCAAGAACTACATCATCAGGGGATTGATTTTAGCAGTGTCAGTCTCCAGAGATTTTTTTCTTGTAGGAGTTATGCTGACAACAAGCACATACATGGTGATCCTCTTGTTCAGGCATCACAGGCAATGCAAGCATCTTCATAGCATCAGCCACTTGAGAGCATCCCCTGAGAAAAGAGCCACGCAGACCATCTTGCTGCTGGTGGTTTGCTTTGTGGTCATATACTGGGTGGACTTCATCATCTCATCCTCCTCAGTCCTGTTATGGGCATATGACCCTGTTGTCCTGACTGTTCAGAAGTTTGTGATGTATGCCTATCCCACAATTACTCCTTTGGTACAAATCAGTTCTGATAAAAGAATAATAACTATGCTGAAAAACATGCATTCAAAGTGCCATGGGAGTTTTTTAAATATGTTTTTTTCTTTTCTTTAAAGTCCTATTAATTTATTTTTATTTATACATATGAATGTTGTGTCAGCATATATGAATGTGTGCATTCCTGGTGCCCACAGATGTGAGAAGAGTACATGGTATCCCTGGGAATTGGACTTACAGATGGTTATAAGAAATCATTCTGTGCAGCTCTAATTATTGTTTTCTAAAATTACCTGCTTTTTTAAATTTTATTGGTTTAAGTAGCAAAACAAGACTCCTCATGAAATTTAAATAAATTTAGTGGTATTATACCTATATGTTCTTTTGACATTTCTGTACTATAGAGTTCTTAATTTAATTGTGCACAATAAGTTGATATTTCCACATGAATTCTCTTTCTTCTTTTTATTTTATATCATAAATGTTCTTTTGAAGTTACTGAAAGTTGCTGAAGTTACTGAAAAGTTCCTTGATGATAGTAACTTAAAGCTTTCTTTTGAAAAGATTTGAACCTATGCACATAAATCAAAAATAGTTTTAATATTTTATTATAGCTTTAATTCTGTTCCTTAATTTCTTTGGATCCATAAAAATAATGTGTATATAAATTTTTGATTTTTACCACAGTTACTTATTATTATATAAAAATATCATAAACTTTATATTTGTACATTATTCTATCTAAACTTATAGAAATATTACTGGTAAATAAAATTTTTTATATATACATGCTGTTTTACAATGTTTTATTGTAGATCTGCATGTATGTGTGTATGTATGTATGTATGTATGTGTTTATTCACAGCTGAAGGATGTGTGATGTATGCACATGGAGACCAAGAGACAACCTTGGCTGTTGTTCATCATATGCCATATGCCATTCACCTTGTGTCTTTATAGAGTCTCTCTCCCTCCTCCCCCCTCTCTCTCTCTCTCTCTCTCTGTCTCTCTCATGTCTTTCATGTGTGTGTGTGTGTGTGTGTGAGAGAGAGAGAGAGAGAGAGAGAGAGAGAGAGAGAGAGAGAGAGATGGGTGAAGATCATAATCCCAAGGTTCTTCCTGTCTCTACCTCTCCAGAACTGGAATTATAAATAGTCACCACCATACCCGCCCCTCCCTGCTTTAAATTTTTTTCTGTTCTTTTATTGAGAAAAAAATTCATACAATATAATCTGTGTAGAGTTTCCTATTCCCCTATTCCTTCTAGTTCCTCCTCACATCCTACCTCATCCAAACTGACATTTCTTTCTCTCTTTAGAAAACAAGCAGGCATCTAAGTAATAACAATAAAAATAAACAATAAGATAAAAGAAAATAAATCAGACCAGGACAAAACACACAGAAGAAAAAGTGCCAAAGCAAAACACAACAAACATAAACACAGAAACACACAAGATCTCACACAGAGATGTCATAAAAACACAAAACCAGAAGTCATAATATATATGCAAAGGATCACTAAAGACTCCATTAAGTTTGTTTTGTGTTGGCCATCTACTGTAGGGCATAGAGCCTACCTTTAAGGGTAGTTTGTTTCTCCAGTGAGACTACACTGAAGAAAAGTAATCTTTATTTGTAAATAAAATTTGGCTATCAAAGGGAAATAGCTTCTGGATTATGGAGGGGTTTTGTATCCACTTCTGCTCTAGGACACCATGGGTACAGATCTGTCCAGTCCTTGTGCATGTTGGTATAGAGTCTGAGTTTATATGTGTTCATTGTGCTATGCTAGAAGGCCTTGTTTCCTTGGTGCCTTCCACACATTCAGGCTCTTCCAATCTTTCTACCACTTCTTCCACAGAATGTTTTGTGCTCTGTGAAGAAGAATTAGATTGTGACTTCCCATACAGAAATCTTGACTGCATTAAATACTCTCTGTGTATGTTTTTTAAAGATTTATTTATTTATTTTATATGAGTACACTGTCGCTGTCTTCAGACACACCAGAAGAGGGTATCAGATTCAATTACAGATGGCTGTGAGCCACCATGCAGTTTCTGGGAATTGAACTCAGGACCTCTGGAAGAGCAGTCAGTGCTCTTAACTGCTGAGCCATCTCTCCAGCCCCTCTCTGTGTATTTTCTAGCTGTGGGTCTCTGTATCCACCTCCATCTTCTGGAAGAAACTTCTTTAATGATGTCTGAAGCAGACTCAGATCTATGAGCTTAGTGGTACACCATTAGATTCTTTTTATTGCTACATTCTTTTGGCAGAACATGAGAATATCATTTTCTCCTTCATCTATCTAGTCTCAGGTTCTTTCCAATCCAAGGAGTACTGGGTATGATTTCCATCTCATGGATTTCATGCTTTAAATCATAACAGATATCTTTTTGGTTATTCCCACAAGTTTTGGCCTACTATTGCACCAGTCCATCTTTCAGGAAAATCACCATTGTAGACTGAAGATTTTTTTTAGGTGTGTTGGTGTTGACCTTTCTCCTTTGGTAGCATGCATGTTACCTTCCAATACCATAAACTCTGATTCATAGGAGTGAAGGCTCTAGATAGTCAACAGCTTGATTTTGCCATATTCAATGAGTTGTGTAAGTGCTGTATTGAGAGATAGGGCTTTAACGTCAGTTTGTGGAGAACACGCAACAGCCTTAACAATACTTTGAGTTGTTTGGAGGTTCCCATAGAGCCCATTTAGTCAACTCAATTAGATATTACTGATTACCAATACAGGAAGCTTCATTTGGTGATGAAGGATTTCAGTTGGGGTTGTCTGCCTTTTCATTTGGTAATTTTGTTGAGATTGTCTTCATATGTGTATATAGTAGAAAGCTTATACTGCATTTAGTTTCCATATGATCCCCTTAAATGTTCCTTAGTGTCCGGGACCGGACTGCCTGACTGGGCAAAGCTAGAGCCCTGCCCTGAGCAGATTCCTGAGAAGGGCTTGACCTTTACAAAGAAGAACATCTTGCAGTTTAGTACCCCCCCCCCCAAGCTTCAGTTCCTGCTTCAGAGATTTAAATGCTGTACATCCTTCTCAATAAACAGACCTTGACAGGGACACTGCTTGGTCTCGCTCCTCTTTCTCGCCTG
Organism: Rattus norvegicus; assembly: GCF_021556685.1. Taxonomy (NCBI): domain Eukaryota; kingdom Metazoa; phylum Chordata; class Mammalia; order Rodentia; family Muridae; genus Rattus; species Rattus norvegicus. Next base: position 88,008,515 of record NC_141537.1, read on the forward strand.
TTCTCCCACAGGTATGGGTCCCCCTCGACCCCCACAAATAACTGAGTCCCCGCTGGTGAGGGCAAGTGGCACCCAACGTGAGACTTGAGGTACGGACCCTCACCGGACAGAAAGAGAAGTTGAGGACCCTGGATATTTGTCCAGAAACCGACACAGGTAAAGTGAAAATAGCTGTGCCGATCTGGTGTTCATCACCACATGCTCTCACCGCTCATGAGAGAAAGACGTAGCAGGTAAGCGTTTTCTGTCTAATTGAGAATGGGCAAAAAATGTCTAAGGAAGCGGTCTTTATCAAAGACCTTAAGGCTTCTCTCAGGGAAAGGGGAGTAAGAGTTAAGAAAAAGGATCTCGTTAAATTTTTTTTGTCTTTGCGTCAGAATCTTGTCCTTGGTTTATTATTGAAGAACCAGAAATTAGCTCCTATAGTTGGGACAAGGTTGGAAAGTGTTTAAATGTCTTACTGTAAGAAAAAGGATCAGAGGCTGTTCCGATTCAGGAGATAGCATCTGTGTCTGTGTCTTTGTGTTTTGTGCCGGCTAAACTCTGGGTCTGTATTTGCTACTCTGGGTCTGTATTTGCTCACGAGTTCTGAAGTTCTGGTTTTGCAGTTGCTCTCATCTCAGGCTGAGAGGGAGGCTTGCGTCTCAGAAGAGACACGAGTGTGAGTGGTAGACGTGCCAGGGGCTCACTGATTGCGCTGCCCTGGGAGACATCCCAGGAGGTGAGAAGGGACCCCAGGGATGCCAGGGAGATTCCCGTCTGGGTGCCGGTGAGGATTCGGTGATTCTCCTGGATTGGAGAAAAGACCCACCCTCCTGGCCGTCTGTATTTCCAGAATGGTCTTTGTGTGTCTTAGGTCTTTGTTTTGTGTTACTTGTGACTTTGACAATGGGAAAATTCTGGTTGGGAAGGAGGAGTGATGTGGAACCTGCTCTCCTTTGGTGTCTTTGGTGAGCTCATGGAAGCTCCCATCTGAATCAGTTCGATTTTGTGGCAGCCTTGCAGCGGCCGCTTATTTTTTGTTTTTGTGTGCACTTCTGGTTTTTTGGCTGTTAATCTTTTGATTGTCTTTCTGTATGACTGAATGCTATTTGTCCTCTTTGGCAGATCTCTATTTTATGGACTCTCTTCTTGTTTTCTCACCATCCCACTTGAGATGCTTGTTAGTAGCTGTTACAGGAAATCTATAATGCTCACTTGAGGAGTGTGCTTTAGAAACAAGAATTTCATGTTTGCCCTGGGTACCATTGGGATAGGTGTGGGGATAGACTTGATTTCTATTGCAAATGATGTAACATGGCATATGTTAGTACTCCTAACACTTCCTAGAACTGTGCCTCAGGGATCACAACCTGTGTAAGTTTAGAAGTTCTAAAAGGCAGTCATGACCTTTGTGCGTAAGTTCAGATAGTGTCCAGATTGGAATCCTGATGCTAAAGACTTAGTAAAACATAAAAGAGAGTTGAGAATTACTTAAGGCTATCTTAAGGTTGAGTCTAGGTGCTGCAAGGGCAGCTACAAGGACATCTGCTGTTGCCCTGCAACACAAGGCTTATGGAGAATTCAGAACTGCCATTGACTTAGATATAAAAAGAGTAAAAAAGACTTTTCAGCTGACCTCCAAGAATCCCTAACCTCCCTCTCAGAGGTAGTCCTTCAGAATAAGAGAAGATTAGACCTGATATTCCTTAAAGAAGGAGGTCTGTGTGCTACACTAAAAGAAGAATGTTACATTCAGGAGTAATTAAAGACTCCATGAGTAAACTTAAAAAAAGGTTAGACAAAAGACAGAGAGACAAAAAACATCAGGGATGGTTCGAGAGCTGGTTTAGTAGATCTCCTTGGATGACTACTCTGATATCTTCCCTTATGGGACCCTTCTAAATTTTGCTTCTGTTTCCGATTTTAAGTCCATGTGTGTTAAATAAGCTAGTTACCTTCATTAGAGAAAGAGTAAGTGCTGTTCAGATTTTGATGTTATATCAGCAATCTCATGTTTTAATTTAGTTCTATGATTAGAACTAGCCAATAGAAGAAGTGGGGAATGAAAGATAAAAGTTTTAAAGTTGCCCCCCTAGACACAAAGTTTAGAGCAGAAGGGGAAAAAAAAAAAGGTTAGGCCCCAGAATTGTATGTTCCCGGAAGCTCTCCTAGGGATATAGAATGGGTAATTACATCAGCCGGTTTGGCAACTCTCTCCCAGGAACTAGCTGACCATAAAGTTAGATTAAAATCTTAGAGAACAATGTTGAGAAGCAGGAAGCTTCTCCCAGGAACTAGTGGACCATAAAGTTAAACTATCTTGAGAAACAGGAAGCTCCTCCTTGTGATATTTCACTGGTATTCTCGACATTTTCCAATGATGTCCTTCCTACCCCCTTTTCCCCAACAACAGTTTTTTGGCAGCAATATCCTCTTTACTGGATACATTTACCCACCTCCTCAACTAGGGTCCTTCCCACCTATCCCTTGCTGGTGGCACAAATCATACGTCTTGGAAAAGAACAGTCCCATAAGCTCTTTGGAAGGGACCCCGATGCTTTAATCTTACCCTATAGCCCCTCCCAGGTCTCTTGGCTCAGTCAACCTGTAGACGAATGGACAATTAGCTGCATCGCCTTTCAGGGTAATCATTACCCCTCAGATAAGTTGATACAGTTTTTTTTCACAAAATTACAGTCCCAGTGGTCTTTCCAAAGGTAACACGTGATCACCCTATGTCTGGAGTCCACCTTGTCTTTACAGATGGCTCCTCTAATGGACAATCTGCATTTTTCATTGATGGTCAAATACAACATTTCTCTACCCCTTTAGATTCTGCTCAGCTAGTAGAGCTTAAGCTATCCTCGCAATTTTTTGTGTGCTGCACAATGCACCCTTTAACCTATATACAGATAGCTCATATCTTGCCTTTTCTATTCCCCTGTTAGAAACAGTGCCCTATATTCGGCCTACTATCAATGCTGCCCCACTGTTTGCCACCTTACAAAAGTATATTCAGAGGCGTTCTCGCCCCTTCTTTGTGGGACACATCAGAGCACATACCGAATTGCCAGGCCCCTTGGCTGATGGTAATGATGCCGTTGATCGCCGCACCCGGCTCATGGCCTTGGCCCAGGGGTCCTTCTCTATGCCCCTTACACTTGCCCAAAAAGCACATGACTTATAGCACCTTAATGCACAAACCCTTAGGATTAAATATAAGATCACCTGTGAACAGGCTCGCCAAATAGTCCATAATTTCAAAGGCTGCCTGACCCCCACCTAGGGGTCAACCCCCGTGGGCTGGTTCATGGAGAGCTCTGACAAATGGATGTCACCCATCTTCCCTCCTATGGTAAATTAAAATATATTCATGTCACCATTGATATCCTTAGTGGCTTTATCTATGCATCCCTGCAGACAGGGAAGGCCACCAAACATGTCATAAGTCATGTTCTGGCTTGCTTCACAGTTTTACCTCAACCTAAGATTGCTAAAACAGATAATGGAACTGGATATACTAGCTCTAATTTTAAAGACTTTTGTTCCCAACTTGGAGTTAAACATGTCACAGGCATTCCTTATAATCCTCAGGGGCAGGGTATAGTTGAAAGAGCTCACCAAACCCTTAAAAATATGATCCATAAATTACAGTCAAATGGGGGAATATTCTTCCCCCTCCCCAGTAATCACAAAAATTTAATAAATAATGCACTCTTTGTCCTTAACTACCTTGTCATGGACAAGGATGGAAAAACTGCTGCAGACCACCTGTGGCACCCCCATACTTCTTATGATTATGCACAAGTCCTATAGAAGAACCTTTTAATATCCCAATGGTACAGCCCTGATCTGGTCCTCATTTGGGGACATGGATCAGCCTGCATTTATGATTCAAAGGCTGGGGGTGCACGTTGGCTACCCGAGCTCCTTGTTAAGACCTTTAACCCACAGGACAGCCCTGAGGAAAAGTCTAACTATGCTTAATTACAGACCATGCTGACCATGTTCCCCTTCATCTGGATCCTTAGAAGCATCATTATGTCTGCCCTTGCTACATCACCTCACCAGATCTTCCACTATACCTGGGTGATTCTTAAGATGCTGGAGATGTTGTGTCTGTGTTGTTCCCTGGCCCAATCGTGAGTTCCTGCAGTTCTGGGAAAGAGGCACCTCCATGCGTACAAAGAGAGAACCCATCACCGCCGTGCCATGACTCTTGCAGTACTCCTAGGCCTGTCAGTTGTGGGTACAGGAACCAGGATTGCCTCCCTGATCACCTCCCAACAGAGTTATCATCAGCTCAGTGCCGCCATAGACAGGGACATCAGTAAACTTCAACAAGGAATAACCTATCTTAAAGAGTCAGTTGCTTCCTTGGCTGAGGTTGTTCTACAAAATAGAAGGGGATTAGATCTTCTCTTTCTCCAACAGGGAGGGCTCTGTGTGGCACTCAAGGAGGAGTGTTGCTTTTATGCTGATAAGACAGGATTAGTAGAAAACAGCCTACAAAAAGTTAGCGAAAGTCTACAAAAGAGGCAAAGAGAAAGAGAAAAGAGTGAAGCGTGGTATTGGTTTTCTGCCTCTCCCCTGCTCACCACTCTTCTACCCAGTATCCTGGGTCCCTTTATAGGACTCCTGCTACTTGTCTCTGAAAGATCCTAGATCGAGTCTCAGGATGGTGTGCCCCAGGAAACACCGATCCCGGACGAGCCCCCAAATGAAAGATCCCCAAAGAGAAACCCTTTCTAAAGTCGCGGGAAATCACGGACCCTAGACACAGAGAGACCATTTTGGATGTAATAAGCAAAGGTGAGGTTTATTACGGAGATCTATTACGGGGATCTCCGGGTCGACACGTAGTCTGCGCAGGAGACAGAGGTGTCGACCCCGAAGCTCAAAAGTCAGGGGTTTATATAGGGAAGGCTAGGGGGTTTGGCACGGTTACACACAATTGGCTAATTTCTGGTGCGGCTATAAGTGATTGGCTCATTTAAACATGGCAGTGAGATTACAGCACAGCAGGAGAGTACGTATTGACTGGAACGTACAGGATTTTAGAAGCTAGGGGCGTATCAGAGTTTGAAGGACATCTGGTTAAGGTGTGACTCTGAGTAAGCTGGGGGAGGTGCCCTTCTGTATCTTTATGGCCTGTCAGTCTTGGCTGTAGGGCAGGCCCCGCCCTGCCTGGACAGTGTTTAGAAACTTACTCTTTTAATTTTATATTTTAAACCTTAAATCTGTATAATTTTCTTTTCAGTCTCCTTTGGTCCATGGGTGCTTAGAAAGTTAACTGATTTTATCAAGGCCCAGGTGGATTCAGCTACCAAGCAGGTCTCAGTCCATTACCACCACCTCCATTGTGAGGAGGCTGAGACAACCGGGGAGCATGATACTCCCCTTGGGTCGCCCATGGCTGGCCTCTACTTCTCCACCCTAAATACAGCCTATAACTCAGGCTAGAAAATCAGTCGCTGGTGGAAGTGTCAATGACGGGGATATTATGGTGCCACATACCCGGCACACACCTCACTGCTGTGAAGTAATCCTACAATGGGATTAGCACGGGTCCATGATCTGGGTTGCCCATTCTCAGAAAACACACACATACAGTCCAGAATGGTGTGTTAAAGCATAAGATCATTCCTAGCCTTTGGGGTGCAGTCCTAGCTGCAAGAGTAGCTCGCCATGGCCAAGCTGGGGACTCTGTGAGGCATGTCTGATCTATCTCAGACCACTATTTCCACCCTGGTGGAAATAATGGAACCTAACTGAGACAACAGATCCATGATCTGGGTCACCCACTCTCACAAAACACACACATATACCCCAGTATGGTGTGTTAAAGCATAAGATCATTCCTAGCCATTGGGGTGCAGTCTTAACTGCAAGAGTGGTTCGACATGGCCAAGCTGGGCACTCTGTGAAGCATGTCTGACCAATTACAGACCACTACTTCCACCCTGGCAAGAATAATAAAACCTAAGTGAGAGTGCCAGACGTGGGGGCAACCTGTGTAGCCTAAGACATGGGGCTTCACCAACTCCTTATAGGTGCTGGTCGTGGATGCACACCATATAGCCTAGCCAGACCTTCCTCCCACTGATAGTTAAAGAAAGGGGGAGATGTCAGGGACCGGACTGCCGGACTGGGCAAAGCTAGAGCCCTGCCCTGAGCAGATTCCTGAGAAGGGATTGACCTTTTCAAAGAAGAACATCTTGCAGTTTAATGATTCATCTTATGTCCTTGGGCACTTCCCAGTACTCCCCCCACCACCACCCTAAGCTTCAGTTCCTGCTTCAGAGCTTTAAACGCTGTACATTCCTCTAAATAAACAGACCTTGACAAGGACACTGCTTGGTCTCGCTCCTCTTTCTCGCCTGTTCTCCCACAGGTATGGGTCCCCCTTGACCCCCACAAATAACTGAGTGCCCACTGGCGGGGGCACCTTAGATTTAGCTGTCCCTCCCTGGGTTCACTTTTGTAAATAGTACAGAAATAAATACTGTATGGAAATTGTTTTTTTGAATATAAATTTAATATTCTGTATTAATTTCACAAAATTTAAATCATAATTTGATTTTCATGATTCTACTTTGAATCTCTGTAACTATAATACTCTTTCACGCAGTGCCAGCACCAATATAACCTTTCTCCAAAAATAAAGAGGTATTCATATTTATCTCCACGCTCTCACCCTTGTTATCTGTTGAGATTTTGATACAAGTCATTCTAATATATGGGAGGTGATATGCCATATTGCTTTGGTTTGCCTTTCATTGATAATGAGTAATACTGTGAATGTTTTCACACCGTTGTTGGCAATTTGCATTTCTGAAAAAAATCCTGTTCAGATCCTATTCTCAAATTGAGCTACTTAAAGAGTTATTGAGTTCTATGTGTTTCATTAGCATATTTATTACTTGGATTGCTTGGTTTTTTGGGTTTTTTGTTTTGTTTTGATTTTAGGATTTTAGGATAATTTAGATAATAATCTCTCAGATGTACAGCTGGCTCAGATTTTTCTCCCTTTCTGTGAACTATCTTTTTACTTTTTTCACTGTTTCTTTTGATATGCAGAAGATGTTTAATGTCCAAAGGCTACATTTGTCAACTGTTGGCTTTATTTCCTTACCAACTGGAATCTAATATAAAAAGCCGTTGCCTACACTAATATGCTGAAGTGTTTCCCCTATTTTTTCCTTTAATATTTTCAGAGACTCAGGTCTTATGTTAATGTCTTTAAAACACTTAGAAGTAATTTTTGTGTAGAGATAGGACTTTAGATAAGTTATCTTACATGTGGATAGTTTCCCGCACTATTTAGTGAAGTCTGACTCTTCTCTAGTATGCATTGTGGTATCTTTGTCAAAGTTCAGTGGCTGTATGACCTTGTGTCTATATCCTCTGTTATATTTCATTATTTCATGAGTCAGATGGTACCAGTACTGTACTGTTACCATGTAACATTACTATGGCTTTGTATATCATTTGAAATGAAGTATTATCATATCTCCTGTAACTGTTGGTATGTGTAAAATAAATAACTACTTTATCTTCTATACTATCAGTCTCAATATTCTTTCAACAAAATTGAATTCAAACTAATTACATTTGGAAATAAGCCACATGCCATTAATCCTAATTAGAATATCTCTAAGAGAATGATTATTTCAACATGTAATGTTTTAATATCACAAATACAAGTTTTTCTAAAACGGTGACTATTCACAATTAGAAGATATCAGTTTTATGTTATGTCTATACTATAGTCCAATGTTTATTCGTTTACTGTATTTTAGTAATATAAAAGAGAATTTTAGTAATTTACATATTATATGGACTGGATATGAATATTTTACCACATTTTTTAGCAAGAATTTACTGCACTTTTAATGAAAATATTTACTGAAATGTTCTACTTACTTGGTCTAAGCAACATGTCATTAACATAGTGGACCAGTATGATATTTTGAGGAAGACGCAGTAAATTTAGATCCTTTTGAACTAATTAATGATAGAGGAATAGAAAATTAATATACTTTGAGGTAGAAATCTAAAGATTTACTCCTGGCATTGCCAAGTGAAAGAAATTGCTTGTGTTGGGCCTTTGAAAAACATTTTAAAAATGCTTTTGTGAGGTCACTATGAGTGCACAGGGATCAGGAGATATTTTAACCTGATCAAGAGGAGAAATCACTTCTGGATAATAATTGCAATTGGAGTCAACTTCCTCACTGAGTTAATCACAGTCAACAGCCACTTTCCAAGTATGAATGCTCCACAATGAATTGATTTGGGGTTGACCATTACTGAGAAGCAAAACCTTCCCAATCTTACCTCTATCTTAAAAAGAAAAAGGAAGCCTGAGAACTTGACCCAAAACTGAACCCAGGCTGCACCCACATACCAGAAAGATTCCATGGCTTGTCCAGAATTACTTCCAAGCTACTTCCTAGCAATAGAGGATCAAAGAAGAATCTGATTGTTTCAGATGTACTTTCAGACCATTTGTGATTGTATATGGCCTTGCTTCAGAGCACCCACCTCTCAGCTGACAATAATCTATTCAGTTAGATACTTGCCAGGCTAGACCCCCATGTCACTTCCTTCCATTTCCTATAAAACCTTGGAGAGTTCAGGGTTCCCTCTCCAAAATCTGTGTGTGGGTTGGTGATGAGTAAGCCCATACTCGAGTTTATAATAAAGAGACTGACCCTAATGTGATTACACCAAGAAATGGCGCCTTGATGGTTCATGAAAGCTTCCAGGCACACTACCTTGACATCTTTTTAATCCTTGACACTGGCATTGATTTCTATAATCCCTCTAGGAATGTGATTTTGTTTTTGTTTACTCTTTTTCCTGGTAAAAGCAGCTCCAATGGTGTCCTCCATTTCTTCTTTCCAACCATAACAGCATTCACAGCAGGTGAGGGAACAAAAGTGAGGATTTTGCTGGGAATGAGAATTCTTGAAACTGTCTTGGAAGGAGGGTGTGTTTACAAAGAAGGACAGATTGTATTTGTGAGAATCCTGTCAGAAATAGCAGGTCATCATCCTACCTAGGGGAAGGACAGATAAGGAAATGGCCTAAACAGGGAGCCACCCTGTTTAGGGTGAAGACAGAAGGGGGGGTGGGACAATGCCAGGACATATCACAAATTCCACAAGGTGGGCAGAGCAGGGCCAAATGTAGGAGACAACTTTCCCATTCGAGTTGACCAATAATTTTAAATGTTGTTCAGGGTAACCAATCACAGTCATCCAACTCAGCTGACCTCTGAATTCCCCACCAAAATGTTTATAAAATGTGTGTGCTTTGTGAGCTTGGGGTCTCCTCTTGCCTTCATGCTGGGGGACCCAAACGTACGTTGGAACACCAAACCTCTTGTGGATTGCAGCGATTTGGTCTGTGACCTTATTGAGTGGGGGTCTTCCAACAAACTCTTACAGATTTTCAGTACAGTGGAGAGACTGGACTTTTACAGAATCAGAGGCTCATGAAATTATCTTAGGCTCTGGAACAGTCATTCTTTGGTCCACTCTGTATATGAACAAACACTTCATGGTACTAGATAGAAAAACATTATAGAAGCTATTTGAAATTAACATCTTGTGATAATCAATAAATAAAACCTATATTAATTTAGCAGAATACTAGCTCTTAGTAACATAAGAGAAAAGATGTCATCAGATAACATCTTGGGACAAGATAAACAAGCTTCTCGACCTAAAGAAATGTTCAACATCCTTAATCATCCAGGGAAATGCAAATCAAAATAGCCCTGAGATTCCACTTCACACCAGTCAGAATGGCTAAGATCAAAAACTCAGGTGACAGCAGATGCTGGCAAGGATGTGGAGAAAGAGAAGCATTCCTCTATTATTGGTGGGATTGCAAACTGGTACAACCTCTCTAGAAATCAGTCTTGTGTTCCTCAGAAAATTGGACATTTTACTACCTGAGAACCCAGCGATACTTCTACTGGGCATATACTTAAAAGATGCTCCAACATATAACAAAGACACATGCTCCACTATGTTCATCGCAGCCTTCTTTATAATAGCCAGATGCTGTAAAGATCCCAGATGTCCTTCAACCGAAGAATGGATACAAAAAATGTGGTACATCTACACAATCGAGTACTACTCAGCTAACAAAAACAATGACTTCCTGAAATTCATAGGCAAATGGATGGAACTAGAAAATATCACTCTGAGTAAGGTAACCAAATCACAGAAAAACACACATGCTATGCACACATTGATAAGTGGATATTAGCCCAAATGCTCAAATTACCCAATATTCACAGACCACTTGAAACTTAAGAAGGATGCAGATGCTTCACTCCTTCTTTAAAAGGGGAACAAAAATATCCATAGGAGGAGATAGGTAGGGAGGCAAAGTTTAGACCAGAGACTGAAGGAAAGGCCATACAGAGCCTGCCCCACATGTATATTCAGCCACCAAAACTAGATAAGATGGATGAAGCTAAGAAATGCAGGCTGACAGGAACCAGATCTAGATCTTTCCTGAGAAACACAGCCAGAACATGTCAAATGCAGATGCTAGTGTTAGCAGCAAACCACTGAACTGAGAATGGGACACCAGTTGGAGGAATTAGAGAAAGGACTGAAAGAGCTTGAAGGGGCTTGATACCCCATAAGAACAACAATGCCAACCAACCAGAGCTTCCAGGGAGTAAACCACTACCGAAAGACTATTCATGGACTGACCCTGGGTGCCAACTATATAGGTAGCAGTGAATAGCCTTGTTGGGGCAGCCTTTGGTCTTGCCAAAGTTGGACCCCAAGTGTAGGGGATTGTTGGGGGGATGGTAATAGAGAGTAGATGGAGAGGGGAACACCGATATAGAAGAGGAGGGGTAGAGGTTATGGGGCTGATGGATAGGAAACCAGAAAAAGGAATAACATTTGAAATGTAAATAAGAAATACCCAATTTAATAAAAATGGAAAAAAAACCAAATTACCCCTTCCTTAGTGTATATACCTCTCTAGTATGCCTAACCAGTGCATTTTAAATTTGCCTTGATTTATAATTTTCTTTGTTCTATAAAAGTATAAAAGTTTATAAACTATGTTCACATTAGAACAGACTTGTAGAATAACCTCAATTTGTTCCTGAACTACAGTTATTTTTGAGGTGAGAACTATGTCTTCCATAGACCCTACCATCTTCTAAGACAAAAAAATCCCAGAATTCTAGGATTCTGGAAACAAGTCCACCTTGAGTTTTTGGCCCCACTATGAATCAAATTTTAGCCATAATTCCATCAGTCACCTGACATCCATCAGCCCATAGATAACCTGGAAAGCCACAATGCTTTTGATGTCTCCAGGAATAATTGTCAATTCAGAAACGGTATCCATTGGGCCTTGAAAATTTGAAAGTTTACTTTTACTCAGTGTATCATCACTGAAGTAAAAATTTGGAGGTTCTTGATAGTAATGGGAAAGGGGCTATCAGTAAAGCTCTTGCTTCAAGCTGCCTAATGTGTGTGTTAAGAACTGAACTTTGGTCCTCTGAGAGAGAGCAGGGGATCTTAACTGAGCCAATTCTTTCTTAACAGGACAACTAGATTTTAAACAGTGAATCCACAGAAATATAACAAATACCATGACATTAAAAGTTTTTTTATCAACACTAAACAAAGGCATCGCCTTATCCTTTTCTGTAGGCCATCTTCTGAGAAATACTTCAATAAACTCTTAGTACTATTCATTTACTTTGGATTCTATATGAAATATATAAGTCCTTCAGCCTCTTCTACAGGGCCAAGACCATCTTTGGCTTAGATTTGTCACATACTTCTAAATCAGCAAACCTATTTCTAAAGACCCTAGGCTGCTTTTGGTCCAGAGAGATCCAGTTACCAATTTGAGATGCAAAAAAGCAGTGCCAGGATCCAGATGCTCTCTATGACCCCTTCAAACCTTCAAAAACAGCACCATCTTAGTGATTCATATACTACCAAGTTCAACTGTCAGACCAAAGTGCAACATTAGTTGTGTCTGAAACACAGCTGCTGTATGCTGATTCTCAGGAAAAACTTTCAAGAAGATTTTAAATCAACTATGCTGGTCTCTTTTCAAACACCACTATTTTCCCAGCTCCCATCAACAAGAATCAAGTATTTCAGCAAAGCAAAGTTTTTTCTTTAGTTTTGGTATCTTGGTAATAACAGCTGATACTTTATCCCCAGCTAAGTAGAAGCACTGAATCTTAGTTAAAAAACAAAGGGCCCTGATAGAGTCTTTGAACTTCTCTCTGAAGCTTCATAAGCCAGCCCTCTGTTGTCTGCACTGATCTCAACATTCTTAGCTTCCAAGCTCCTACGGAATATTTCACTGAGATCTCAACACTCAATGGCTTTCCTTTTTTTTTATTATTTTATGTATTTACATGCCGAATCTTTCCTCCTTTTCCTGATTTTTCCTCCCAGAATTCTTCACCACACCCCCCTTCCCCATTGCCTCTGAGAGGGTTCTCCCCTACCCCATACCCATTCTCCCCACCACCAGTGACCCCAACCGCCATCACACACACACCCTCCCCCATTTTACCTCTCTCCCCAGCATTCCCCTACCTCGGGCATCAAGTCTCTACAAGATTAGGCACATCTCTCACACTGAGGCCAGACAAGGCAGTCCTCTGCTACAGATGTGCAGTGTCTTAGTCTCTGGGAGCTCCCATGCATCTGGATCAGTTGATACTGTTGTTCTTCCTATGGGGTTGCCATTCCCTTTAGCTTCTTGAATTCTTCCCCTAACTCTTCCATAGGGGTCACAAACCTCAGTCTAATCATTGATTTTATCTGCATCTGTCTTAGTCAGCTGCTGGTAGAGACTCTCAGAGGACAGCCAGGCTAGGCTCGTGTTGGCAAGCATAACAAGTTATCAGTAATGGTGTCAGCGTTTGGAACCTGTTTATGAGATGAATCCCAAGATGGGCCAGTCACTGGATGGTCTTTCCTTCAGTCTCTGTTCCAGTTTTGTCCCTGCATTTCCTTGAGATGGGAGCAATTCTGGGTCCAAAATTTTGAAGGTAAGTAGGTGGCCCCATTTCTCCAATGGGACTCTGTCTATCTACTAGACGTGATCTCTTCATGTTCCATTACCCTATTGTTGGGCGTTTTGTCTAAGGTCATCCCTATTGAGTCCTGAGACCCTGTCACATTCCAGGTCTCTGGGAATTATCTAGAGGTGAACCTGCACACACACACACACACACACACACACACACACACACACACACACACACAGTTGCATATTTCCATTCATTCTCCTGGTCCTCTGATCTACTCTCCCATCTCCCCCATACCTCATCCTGCTCCCCTTTCCCCTCTCCCACTCAGGTCTCTTCCTCCCTCCGTACCTCCTTCTGTCTCCCATGATTATTTTGTTACCCCTTCTAAGTGGGATTGAAGCATACTCACTTATGCCTTCTTTCTAAGATCAACAATTAACAAAGGAGATCTCATGAAGGTGAAAAGCTTCTCTAGGGCAAATATATATGAGTACACTGTAGCTGTATGGTATGTACTCACTGATAAGTGGATATTAGCCAAAAGTACAGAGCACCCATAATACAACTCAAAGACTGTATAAAGGTTAAATCAATTTCCTTTCCACAATTCTCCCCAAAGCACATGGTCAGGTCTTTCCAAGGAATACTCAATTATCTTGATAACAACTTGACTTAGGCTTACTATTGCTGTGATGAATATCATGATCAAAAGCATGCTGGGAGGAAAGGATTTGTTTGGCTCATACTTCCACAAGTTAGCACATTTTTGGAACAGGTCAGGAGAGAAAGTACAACCGGACAGAAAACCTGGAGGTATTAGCCAATGCAGAGACCATGGATGGTTGCAGCTTACTGGCTTGCTAGATGTGGTTTGTTCATCGTGCTTCTTTTAGAACCCAGGACCACTAGCCCAGGAATGTCACTATTCAAACCCTGATCAACCACTCATAGTAATGTACAGGTTTGTTTATAGCTGGAACTTATTGTTTTCTTTGTCCTTTTTAAAATGTATTCTATTCCCTTTATATCCCAATCACAATCCCTTCTCACTCTGATCCATTTTGTAATTGAAGCTTTCTCCTGTCACATGACTTTAGCTTATGTCCAGTTGACATAAAACTATCTAGAACATAGACCTACTCTCATTCTTTGAATAGATTTCTAGTAATGGGGTAGGAACTAATTATACCATGCCTGCCTAGAGCTTCCTCTTTTTCATATTTATTCTAAATGAAATGGCAAGTCCCTATTGAGAGTGTATCTATGACTCTTGAATCCTTAACATGCTCTCCAGTTATCAATATTCCAAAAAGAAAATGTTAGAGCCAAGACCAAATGATGCTCATTTCACATTCATATATAGCCATCTTATTCCATTCTTATAGTAGATTATGGTATACTAGCTATAAAAAGAGAGAGATAGAAATAGAAAAGAAGAGAGAGAGAGAGAGAGAGAGAGAGAGAGAGAGAGAGAGAGAGAGAGAGAGAGAATCTTTTCCAAGACTTCTCAAGAGATCAAGTTCCAGGAGAAAGGGAAGTACCCTAATTGTCACTTCTAGAAGATTGCAGCACTAGAACACACTTCCTGTTGTTTATTGAAATCACTTATTGTAAACAAATTGATGTTAATCTGTGTCTTTTAATCCTGTTGTAAAATTTCTTTAATATGAAATTGGGTGTCACTGAGTATGACATATATTTGTTGAGGATGGTAGTGTGTTCTTAGTCAAGTGTCCCCTTGATTAGAATGAAATATCCCCCTTTACCACTTCTGATTAGTTTTAGTCCAAAGTCTATTTTGTCAGAAGTCAGGAAAGTGACACCTGATGTTTTCCTGATTTTATTTGGTTACATTTGTCCATTCTTTTATTCTAAGGTGGTGACTATATTTAATTAGCATGTTTTTCTTAGAGACAGACAATATATTTGTTTCTTAATCCATTCAATCAGTCTGTAAATTTTGAATGGAGAATTGAGACCATTCATATTAAAGTGTTATTGAAACATGTTTAAATTCTTGTCATCATTTGTTTATTTTTAGTGTTAGATTCTAAATAGTACTTTGTATTTTAGTGATTATGACTTCATATTTTTTCACAGTCTCTCTATTACTATCATTCCTCTCTTCTGGCCAAACTAAAGCTGTCCTACCTTAGATTTGGTTTGTTGAATATAAAACTTCTCTTGGCTGTCTATGTTCTGGAAATTTGTTTTTCTATCTTCATCATTGCCAAAGTTTAACTAGTATATTATTTAGATTGGCTGTCATTTAGCTCGGAGGATCTATTGCTGTACACTTTTCTGGCTTTGAAAGTTTCCGTGGAGAAATCAGGTGTTACAACTCCACCATTTTCCTCTAATTAAGAGAGTTCATTTTTCCACTTAATGGGTTTTAATTATTTGTAACTTGCAGTTGTTCTCTTAGAGCTATCAATCCACTTTTTAGTTCTGGATACTTAATGTTTTATGTATAAGATTCATGGAAATTTGTTGATTCTACTCTTACCTTTTTGTGTTCTATGTGTTTCTTGTGTTATACAGGTGTGTCTTTGAGCTGGTTTATTCTATGATCTTACTGAAGGTCTTGTGTTTGCCAATTGACTTGGTAAGGTTTAACTTACTTCATGGTGTCCTACATACACAATACTTTCTAGGCATGCACTCTATGAACTGAGCTATATTTCAGACCCACTGGTTTCTCGTGAAAATACAGTTACATTATCTCACTTCTTTATGCTCTGTAAGAAACATTTCTTTTCCTAAGTGTGTTTGAAGGAAGTGATCTTTCTTCATTTTATCAAGAGCTGTTAATTTCTAGGTGAGATCCTAAAGCCACCTTCACATAAGTATGGAGCTTACCATAAATATTTCAGAAGAAGGAAGGATACCACAGGGGAGTCTAAAATGGTTTTCTCTTTCTTTTAAGTGGAATATTGCTGTTACTATTGTCTTGTTCACAGGAACTGGGAACAATTAATCTACACAGACAGATATTGCCTGGAGAGAATAACTTACACAGAGGAAAATCAGAGCTCAGCTGTTCCTAATCTACTGTTTTCTTGGAATTAGGAAAGTTCACTTTCCATTTGAGTGTACCACTTTCTAACAACCTCAAGGTCAGAACTGCCTTCTCCAGATGATATGATAACTGTGTGTCTAGAGGGAGATGACATCTCTTCCTTATAAAAATTTCTTAGGGCCTCATAACTACAAGGATGTTTATCAAAGGTTCAGCTGGGTGAGTGTTTCCTTTCATTATAGGGAGAGCTATAAGTAGGTGGTAGAAGGAAGCAGGATTTTCTGTAATAAATGATTAGAGAATTCTCTGCTTTGAATATTACTTTTGAGCCATACAGTACAACAAGCATTCAACAGATGCTTGTAGACATAAAGGTATGGGTCTAATAATTTATAAAAGAACATAGGTTTCACTTAATGTGATCTTTGATTGTACCTGTGACAGTAGAAGAGGCCATTGGAAAGGTGATAGGACCTAGTAGACGGATGGACAGAGAGACAGGAAAGGGTAATAGGGTGAACAATGGCTCTTCTGTATTGAAAAAACATGTCCTGAAACCCATCACTTTTTTTTACAGTGAATTTATATTGATGTACATGTAAAAGTAGGTCCAGATGTAATATTTTAAGTAGCATGTGTGACATAGGACTGCCCACAGTTTGCACTCTAATAATTCTAAGAATATGGTTATACCTAGGTATTGCAAAATGTATTAGTTTTCTATTAATGCAACAGAACACTGAAATACATTAGAGGGTGATAAAGAAACACACTGATTGATGTCCAGTATTACCTTCATAGTATTAAGTTATCTTAAATTGTATTTTGTATTTTCTCATTTTTCTACGTTTCTTGAGTTGACTGGCTACATACCTTTAAATATATGAAACTTAAGCTAGAAATATACAATAAATATAAACTAATTTAATGTTCATCACTAATTTTCCAACTTGGTAAGGTTGCATATACTTAGGAATCCTTAGAGTTTCAACTTATGGCCTAGGAAAACTTAAGACATTGTTAACATTATATAATTTTTTTTAAATAGAGAGATTTGATTATTCTATCGCAATGATTTCTTATAAAGTAGATCTTTTCTGTGTATTTCAAATACTCAGTATTTAGAGTATCTTGAAATCTCACCTCACTTATTTGTTAAATCTGTATAACATTATCTGTACAAAATTATAATCTGTATAGTTTTCAGTAGATACTTGAGTGCTTCAATTAAAACAAAATCAATCTTAATATTTCAAGTTTTCTAAATTGAAGCTAGTAACATTGCTAAGGATAAAGTATTGAGTATGCTTTTTATTAGCAGTGAGAAAAATACTTTTAATTCTCAAATAATATAAAATAATTTAAAGTTAAAATCCGTAAGGTTTCCTTCAATATTTACAAGACACAATTGCTCATTAAAATATGCATTTCTGAAGAAAGGAAAAGGAAGGTTAAGTTAAGGTGATGTATGTTACAAATCTATTTTTATGTTCTGGAACATCAGCTACTAATGTATATAGGAGATTAAAATGGGGAATGACGGCAGGTGTGGTGGCACACGCCTATGAACCCTGCATTTTCAAGACTAAGGCAGGAGAATATGGGTTTGATAGAAGTCAGTCTGAACTACAAGTTGCAATCTCCCGCCTTTGTTTTCTTAAACACACACACACACACACACACACACACACACACACAGACACACACACACACACACACACACCAAAATTAAGCTTGAGAACAGATAATGTAGAATTATGAAATTGATTTTTTTTAAAAAATGGAACAAAATGCTACCAGTTAAGTCATTAAGTCACTGGCCATAGAATATCAATACTACAAAAACCAAATGATAAAACTTGAGTTTATGTTTGCAAGTACCATAGAATTTTTAGGACATTTTTTTGAGTAATTCATATCAAATATCTGTACGAGTATACTAGGTAAGGCCCATGGATTTGATCAAGTCAACCGAAAACAGAGAACAGATTCTTCATACTTTTAAAGTTGATTTTATTTTATAAACACAGTTCATATGTCTCAGTTTTTACTTAATTGATATATAGGTAGGTATTCATGTTAGCAAACCTGGCCAACACTATGCTATGTCTCTATTGTGTTTTTTTTTTAATCTTTATTAAATTGAGTATTTCTTATTTACATTTCGATTGTTATTCCCTTTCCAGGTTTCCGGGCCAACATCCCCCCTAGCCCCTCCTCCTCCCCTTATATATGGGTGTTCCTCTCCCCATCTTCCCCCCATTATCGCCCTCCCCCCAACAATCACATTCACTGGAAATTTAGTCTTGGCAGGACCAAAAGCTTCCCCTTCCACTGGTGCTCTTCGGAGGCTATTCATTGCTACCTATGAGGTTGGAGCCCAGGGTCAGCCCATCTATAGTCTTTGAGTAATGGCTTAGTCACTGGAAGCTCTGGTTGGGTGGCATTGTTGTTCATATGGGGTCTCAAGCCCCTTCAAGCTCTTCCAGTACTTTCCAATGAATGGGGGTCCCGTTCTCAGTTCAGTGGTTTGCTACTGGCATTCGCCTATGTATTTGCTGTATTCTGGCTCGGTCTCTCAGGAGAGATCTACATCCGGTTCCTGTTGGCCTGCACTTCTTTGCTTCATCCATCTTATCTAGTTTGGTGGCTGTATATGTATGGGCCAAATGTGGGGCAGGCTCTGAATGGGTGTTCCTTCCGCCTCATTTTAAACTTTGCCTCCCTACTCCCTGCCAAGGGTATTCTTGTTCCCCATTTAAAGAAGGAGTGAAGCATTCGCATTTTGGTCATTCCTCTTGAGTTTCATGTGCTCTGTGCATCTAGGGCAATTCAAGCATTTGGGCTAATATCCACTTATCAATGAGTGCATACCATGTGTGTTTTTCTGTGATTGGGTTACCTCACTCAGGATGATATTATCCAGTTCCATCCATTTGCCTATGAATTCCATAAAGTCATTGTTTTTGATAGCTGAGTAATATTCTATTGTGTAGATGTACCACATTTTCTGTATCCATTCCTCTGTTGAAGGGCATCTGGGTTCTTTCCCGCTTCTGGCTATTATAAATAAGGTGCTATGAACATAGTGGAGCATGTGTCTTTGTTACATGTTGGGGCATATTTTGGGTATATGCCCAAGAGTGATATAGCTGGGTCCTCAGGTAGTTCAACGTCCAATATTCTGAGGAACCTCTAGACTGATTTCCAGAATGGTTGTACCAGTCTGCAATCCCACCAACAATGGAGGAGTGTTCCTCTTTTTCCGCATCCTCGCCAGCATTTGCTGTCACCTGAGTTTTTGATCTTAGCCATTCTCACTGGTGTGAGGTGAAATCTCAGGATTGTTTTGATTTGCATTTGCCTTATGACTAAAGATGTTGAACAATTCTTTAGGTGTTTCTCAGCAATTTGACATTCTTTAGCTGTGAATTCTTTGTTTAGCTCTGAACCCAATTTTTTAATAGGGTTATTTGTCTCCCTGCGGTCTAACTTCTTGAGTTCTTTGTATATTTTGGATATAAGGCCTCTATCTGTTGCAGGATTGGTAAAGATCTTTTCCCAATCTGTTGGTTGGCATTTGGTCCTAACCACAGTGTCCTTTGCTTTACAGAAGCTTTGCAGTTTTATGAGATCCCATTTGTCGATTCTTGATCTTAGAGCATAAGCCATTGTTGTTTTGTTAAGGAAATTTTCTCCAGTGCCCATGTGTTCGAGATGCTTCCTCAATTTTTCTTGTATTAGTTTGAGTGTATCTGGTTTGATGTGGAGGTCCTTGATCCACTTGGACTTAAGCTTTGTACAGGGTGATAAGCATGGATCGATCTGCATTCTTCTACATGTTGACCTCCAGATGAACTAGCACCATTTGCTGAAAATGCTCTTTTTTCCTTTGGGTGGTTTTGGCTCCCTTTTCAAAAATCAAGTGACAATGGGTATGTGGGTTCATTTCTGCGTCTTCAATTCTATTCCATTGGTTTATCTGTCTGTCTCTGTACCAATACCATGCAGTTTTTATCACTATTTCTCTATAATACTGCTTGAGTTCAGGGATAGTGATTCCCCCTGAAGTCTTTTATTGTTGAGGATAGTTTTAGCTATCCTGGGTTTTTTTTTTATTCCAGATGAATTTGCAAATTGTTTTGTCTAACTATTTGAAGAAATGGATTGGTATTTTGATGGGGATTGCATTGAATCTATAGATCACTTTTGGTAAAATGGCCATTTTTACTATATTAATCCTGCCAATCCATGAGCATAGGAGATCTTTCCATCTTCTGAGGTCTTCTTCAATTTCTTTCTTCAGAGTCTTGAAGTTCTTATTGTACAGATCTTTTACTTGCTTGGTTAAAGTCACACGGAGGTATTTTATATTATTTGGGACTATTATGGAGGGTGATATTTTCCTAATTTCTTTCGCAGCTTCTTTCTCCTTTGTGTAGAAGAAGGCTACTGATTTATTAGAGTTAATTTTATACTTCACTTTGCTGAAGGTGTTTATCCAGTTTAGTAGTTCTCTGGTGGAACTTTTGGGATCACTTAAATATATTATCATATCATCTGCCAATAGTGATATTTGGACTTCTTCTTTTCCAATCTGTATCCCCTTGATCTCCTTTTCTTCTCTGATTGCTCTGGCTTGAACTTCAAGAACTATATTGAATAAGTAGGGAGAGAGTGGGCAGCCTTGTCTAGTCCCTGATTTTAGTGGGATTGCCTCAAGTTTCTCTCCATTTAGTTTAATGTTAGCGACTGGTTTGCTCTATATGGCTTTTAGTATGTTTAGGTATGGGCCTTGAATTCCTGTTCTTTCCAGGACTTTTATCATGAAGACGTGTTGAACTTTGTCAAATGCTTTTTCAGCATCTAATGAAATGATCATGTGGTTTTGTTCTTTCAGTTTGTTTATATAATGGATCACGTTGATGGTTTTCTGTAAATTAAACCATCCCTGCATGCCTGGGATGAAGCTTACTTGATCATGGTGGATTATTGTTTTGATGTCTTCTTGGATTCGGTTTGCCAGAATTTTATTGAGTATTTTTGCGTCAATATTCATAAGGGAAATTGGTCTGAACTTCTCTTTCTTTGTTGGGTCTTTGTGTGGTTTAGGTATAAGAGTAATGTTGGCTTCATAGAAGGAATTCGGTAGTGCTCCATCTGTTTCAATTTTGTGGAATAGTTTGGATAGTATTGGTATGAGGTCTTCTATGAAGGTCTGATAGAATTCTGCCCTAAATCTGTCTGGACCTGGGCTCTTTTTGGTTGGGAGACCGTTAATGATTGCTTCTATTTCGTTAGGAGTTATGGGTGCTATTTAAATAGTTTACCTGTTCCTGATTTAACTTCAGTACCTGGTATCTGTCTCGGAAACTGTCCATTTCCTGCAGATTTTCAAGTTTTGGTGAATATAGGCTTTTGTAGTAGGATCTGATAATTTTTGAATTTCCTCTTATTCTATAGTTATGTATCCCTTTTCTTTTCTGATATTGTTAATTTGTACACACTCTCTGTATCCTCTCGTTAGTCTGGCTAAGGGTTTATCTATCTTGTTGATTTTCTCAAAGAACAACTTTTGGTTCTGTTGATTCTTTCTATGGTCCTTTTTGTTTCTACTTGATTGATTTCAGCTCTGAGTTTGATTATTTCCTGCCTTTTACTCCTCCTGGGTGTATTTGCTTCTTTTTCTTCTAGAGCTTTTAGGTGTGCTGTCATGCTGCTGACATAGGCTCTCTCCTGTTTCTTTCTGCAGGCACTCAGAGCTATGAGTTTTCCTATTAGCACACCTTTCGTTGTGTCCCATAATTTTGGTATGTTGTACCTTCATTTTCATTAAATTCTAAGAAGTCTTTACTTTTTTTCTCTATTTCTTCCTTGACCAGGTTATCATTGAGTAGAACATCGTTCAACTTCCATGTATATGTGGACGTTCTTCCCGTATTGTTATTGAAGACCAGTTTTAGCCCGTGGTGGTATGATAGGACGCATGGGATTATTTCTATCTTTCTGTACCTGTTGAGGCCTGTTTTATGACCAATTATATGGTCAGTTTTGGAGAAAGTACCATGAGTTGCTGAGAAGAATGTACATCCTTTTGCTTTAGGATAGAATGTTCTATAAATGTCTGTTTAGTCCATTTTGTTAATGACTTCTCTTAGTCTGTCTATGTCTCTGTTTAATTTCTGTTTCCATGATCTGTTCATTGATGAGAGTGGGGTGTTGAAATCTCCCACTATTATTGTGTGAGGTGCAATGTGTGCTTTGAGCTTTAGTAAGGTTTCTTTTATGTATGTAGGTGCCCTTGGATTTGGAGCATAGATATTTAGGATTGAGAGTTCATCTTGGTGGATTTTTCCTTTGATGAATATGAAGTGTCCATCCTTATCTTTTTTGATGACTTTTAGTTGAAAATCAATTTTATTCGATATTAGAATGGCTACTCCAGCTTGCTTCTTCTGACCATTTGCTTGGAAAGTTGTTTTCCAGCCTTTCACTCTGAGGTAGTGTCTGTTGTTGTCTCTGAGGTGTGTTTCCTGTAAGCAGCACAATGCAGGGATCTCATTGCGTATTCAGTTTGTTCATCTATGTCTTTTTATTGGGGATTTGAGACCTTTGATTTTGAGAGATATTTAGGAATAGTGATTATTGCTTCCTGGTATATTCATATTTGGATGTGAGATTATGTTTGTGTGCTTTTCTTCCCTTTGTTTTGTTGTCAAGATGATTAGTTTCTTGCCTTTTCTAGGGTGTAGCTTGCCTCCTTATGTTGGGCTTTACCATTTATTATCCTTTGAGCACTGGATTTGCAGAAAGATATTGTGTAAATTTGGTTTTGTCATGGAATATCTTGGTTTCTCCATCTATGTTAATTGAGAGTTTTGCAGGATACAGTAACCTGGGATAGCATTTTTGTTCTCTTAGGGTCTGTATGACATCTGTCCAGGATCTTTTGGATTTCACTGTCTCTGGCCAGATGTCTGGTGTGATTTTTTAGGTGTGCCTTTATATGTTACTTGAACTTTTTCCCTTAATGTTTTTAATATTCTCTCTTTATTTTGTGCATTTGGTCTTTTGACTATTATGTGACATGAGGAGTTTCTTTTCTGGTCCAATCTCTTTGGAGTTCTGTAGGCTTCTTGTATGTTTATGGGCATCTCTTTCTTTAGGTTAGGTAAGTTTTCTTCTATGATTTTGTTGAAGATAATTACTGGTCCTTTGAGCTGGGAGTCTTCACTCTCTTCTATACCTGTTATCCTTAGGTTTGGTCTTCTCATTCAGTCCTGGATTTCCTGTATGTTCTGAACCAGTAGCTTTTTCCGTTTTACATTATCTTTGACAGTTGTGTCGATGATTTCTATGGAATCTTTTGCTCCTGAGATTCTCTCTTCTACCTCTTGTTTTTGTTGGTGATGCTTGTATCTACGGCTCCTTATCTCTTCCTTTGGTTTTCTATATCCAGGGTTGTTTCCCTGTGTCCTTTCTTTATTGCTTCTAGTTCTCTTTTTAATTCCTTCAACAGGTTGATTGTGTTTTCCTGGAATTCTTTCAGGGATTTTTGTGATTCCTCTCTATAGGCTTCTACCTGTTTATTTATGTTTTCATGTGTTTCTCTAAAGGAGTTCTTCATGTCTTTCTTGAAGTCCTCCAGCATCATGTCAAATATGATTTTAAATCTAGATCTCGCTTTTCTGGTGTGTTTGGATATTCAGTGTTTGCTTTGGTGGGAGAATTGGGCTCCAATGATGCCATGTAGTCTTGGTTTCTGTTGCTTGGGTTCCTGCGCTTTCCACTCATCATCAGATTGTCTCTGGTGTTACTTTCTTCTGCTATTTCTGACAGTGGCTAGACCGTTCTGTAGGCCTGTCTGTCCGGAGTGCTGTAGACCTGTTTTCCTGTTTTCTTTCAGCCAGTTATGGGAAAAGAGTGTTCTGCTTTCGGGCATGTAGTCTTTGCTGTCTACTTGTCTTCAGCTGTTCCTGTGGGCCTGTGTCCTGAGTCCACCAGGCACAATGCTTGGAGGAGAAAAGTTGGTCTTTTCTGTGGTCCCGTGGCTCTTGTTTGCTCATGGAGCTTTTGAACTCTCCCTGAGGGCGGCAACCAAGCGGGCCTGCACCGCCTTTTACGGAGCCCCCATGCACTGGGGTCCCAGATGGCATTAGGTGCTTTCCTCTGGAGTCAGAAATGTGGGCAGAGTGTAGTCTCTTCTTGCTTCCTAGTCATGTCTGCCCCTGTGAAGGTTTAGCTCTCCCTCCCACAGGATTTGGGTGCAGAGAACTCTTGATCAGGTTCCTTCAGTTCCAGGTGGTGTCTGGAGCACGGGGGACCTGCAGCTCCAGTGTCCTTATCTTCCGATTCCCAGAGGCTGTATACAGTTTCTTCTTGGGCCATGGATGTGGGCAGGGGTGGGCAGTATTGGTTGTCTCTCCTGCTCTGCAGTCTCAGGAATGCCCACCTGTCCGGGCAGTGAACTCTCTCTCCCAAGGGGTTTGGGAGCTCAGCTGTGGGCAGGGATTAGAGAGGTTGGGGCCGGAACTGGAAATGTCCGGTCGCACGGGAATTTTGCCTCTGTGTGTCCTGAGACCACCAGGCAGGTCACTTGGACCAGGAAAGTTTGTCTTACCTGTGGTCCCACAGCTCAAGTTTGCTCATGCAGAGTTGCTTTTGAGTTCTCAGTGAGGGCAGCAACCAGGAAGGCCTGTGCTGCCTTTTCTGGGAGCCCCCGTGCTGCTATGTCTCTATTCTTAATCTGAGTAGTCCAATAATTTCTCTCTCTCTCTCTCTCTCTCTCTCTCTCTCTCTCTCTCTCTCTCACACACACACACACACACACACACACACACACACACACACACACATTTCCAGTGAACATTTTCAAATCTTTTTCAACCGCACACTTTGCAACTTGTTATGAAGCTCCGGGTATGATTGCTTCCCCATTCTCTGCAGTAACATTTGTACTGCTGCTTTGTCTCAGAGGAACTGGCTTGTAAATGTGACTGTAATATGCTAGTCAGCTTCTAGTGCTTTCACTTACACCAGTGCTAAACTCAATTTTCAAAGAACTATTCAAACATTTAAGTTATTTAAGAATATCATGCAATAACTACAAGTTAATTATTATTAATCAGTAATCCATATTTAGTCATGCTGTTGTTATCTATTTCATAAAAATTCCTTGAAACTAGCTGGAATGGCTAAGGTCTTTATCTCCTGAGATTGCTGAAGACTTAATGTTGCCAAGAGTGGACAGTATATCAACCAACACCATGCATCTTGTCACCTGAAAGTCACATGCTCACTTTTTGTTCTCTCTGAGCAGTCATACAGCTTTTAGGTCATTACTCACTAAATATGCTAAAACACAAAATGAAAATGATACTTGTCATCTATTATATTTGTGTGTCCCTTAGATTATTAAATCTCTACAAAAGCCGAAGGCAAAGATCACCATAAATTCAAAACCAGGACTCTTCTAAAATCACATAGTGTGATAATGATCTTTCTTTAGAAATGTAGAGCTAAGTAGAAAACAGCTCTTTTCTCCTTTTTTCCCATTTTTATTGATTATTTTATCTATTTAAGTTTCGTTTTTATTGGATATTTTATGTATTTACATTTCAAATGTTATTCCATTTCCTGGTTTCCCCTTCCCTTGTCCCCCATTCCCCTGCTTCTATGAGGATGCTCTCCCTCCTACCCAACCACTCCCACCTCAACATTCAAATGTTATCCCTGTCCCAGTTTCCCCTCCACAACCCCCTACCTCCTCCTCCTTCCCCCTCTCCCCTGCCTATATGAGGATGCTCACCCACCTGCCCACCCACTCCTGCCTCAGCTCTCTAACATTCCCCTACCCTGGGTCATCAAGCCTCCGCAAGACAAAGGGGTTCCCCTCCCAGTGATACCAGATAAGGCAATCCTGTGCTGCCTATCCAGCTGGTCCCATGGGTTCCCCCTACACTGCCCCCACCACACGCACCCCCATCCCCCAACACACACCCTCCCCCACCCCTGTTTACTCTTTGGTGGTTTAGTCCCTGAAAGCTCTGGGGGGATCTGGTTGTTACTATCGTTGTTCTTCCTATTGGGTTGCAAACCCTTTCAGCTTCTACATTCCTTGCCCTAACTTCTCCATTGGGGTCCCATGCTCAGTCCAATGTTTGGCTGTGTAAGTTCGCATCTATATTGGTCTGGCTCTGGCAGAGCCTCCCGGGGGACAGCTATACCGGGCTCCTGTCAGTAAGCAATTCTTGGCATCTGCAACAGTGTCTGTATTTGGTGTCTGCAGATGGGATGGATCCCTAGGTGCAGCAGTCTCTGGATGGCCTTTCTTTCAGTTTCTGATCCACTCTGTGTCCCTGCATTTCCCTTTGACAGGTGGCATTCTGGTTTAATATTTTTGAGGTGGGTTGGGGGCAGTGCCTATCTCTTGAATATGGTCTGTACAAGTTCTATCTCCCCTTAGTTGGATATTTTGCCTAATGTCCCCCGCCCCTGTTGGGTCCTGGGAATCTCTTGGGTCCCTGGCATCTGGGACTTTCTAGGGGCTACACCCAGTTCCCCCTCACCTACTGCTCCACACCTACTTTCAAATTCATGTACTTCTCCCCCATTTCCTCAATAAGTGCCCCAGCTTTTTCTCTCACCCTCCTCTCTCCCAGACCCCTCTCTCCCACTACTTCCTAAAGATTATTTTCTTTCCCCCTTCTGAGTAGGACTGTAGCATCCACACTTTGGTGTGACCTTCTCTCTCTTCATTTTCCTATGGTCTCTGAGTTGAATCATGAGTATTCAGAGCTTCTTTTTGGCTAACATCCACTTATCAGTGAATGCATATCATGTGTGTTCTTTTGTGACTGGGTTACCTCATTCAGTATGATATTTTCTAGTCCCATCCATTTGCCTATGAATTTCATGAAGTCATTGTTTTTGGTAGCTGAGTAGTTCTCCATCATGTAAATGCACCACATTTTCTGTATCCATTCCTCTGTTGGGGGATATCTGGGTTGTTTCCAGATTCTGGTTATTATAAATAAGGCTGCTATGAACATAGTAGAACATGTGTCCTTGCTATATTTTGGAGCATCTTCTGGGTGTATGCCCAGGAGTGGTATAGCTGGGTCCTCAGGTAGTCCAATTTTGTGAGGAACCACAAGACTGATTCCGAGTTGTACCAACTTGCAGTCCTACCAGAAATGGAGGACTGTTCCTCTTTCTTTACATCCTCATCAGCATGTGCTATCACCTGAGTTTTTGATCTTAGCTATTCTGACTGGTGTGAGGTGGAATCTCAGGGTTTTTGGTTTTTTTTTTTTTTGTTTGTTTGTTTTTGTTTTTGTTTTTGTTTTTTTTTTGTTTTTTTTTTTTGTTTTTTTTTTGATTTGCAATTCCCAGATTACTAAGGATGTTGAATATTTCTTTAGGTGCTTCTCAGCTATTTGAGATTCCTCAGTTGAGAATTCTCTGTTGAGCTCTGTATCCCACCTTTTATTTGGTTTTCTGGAGCCTAACTTCTTGAATTCTTTGCATATTTGGATGTTAGTCCTCTATCATGTGTAGCATTGGTAAATGTCAGCTGTTGGTCTCTGATTGCATATCTCTTAAGCGCTGTCTGTACACTACTTTGTTTTTTATTCTGGGTGAATCTAATAGTGATGACTTCTCCACAATTATTAATGTTTATGGACACTGGGCACACTTTGACTTTTTATTACTTAGAACTAAATATTACAATTTATACTCATGTGAAATCCTCAGCATTTCAATTTTATTTCAGTAAAACTAATGACTTTTCTCATGTATATGTATATGTGCATGTACATGTGAAAAACTCAGTTTGTAGTCATGGTAGCTTTGGTCTTTTCTGGTCATGTCTTAGTTTCAGTGAACCCCAGAGAAAGATGCCACTTGATCAATTAGAAGACATTTCATTTTCTGTACGTGAAAAACATGTAAAAACCGTGGATATGAAATAGGGAGTTTATACTTCCCAATATACCATTGGGAAAAGAAAAACAAACTTTAGATTACTATCTTTTTATCATATATATTCATCTTTTTATATTATGTATGTTTATGTGCTATATTAATAAATTGTAGATATAATATTAATTAAAAATTGTTATATATATATATGATTTGTGTATTTGCAATTTTAAACTTTATATGTGGCTACTATTTTTTTCAATTTGTAGATGAAGGCTTGAATTAAGTATTATCCTAGATTTTTATTTACTTATTTATTAAGTTTTATTTATTTTATGTACGTGAATGTTTTATTTGCATGTATGTCTGTGTCACAGGACAATGGGTTCACCAGAATTGGAATTACAGATGGTCAGGTCATGAACTACATGTCATTGTTAGGAAACTAATCGAGGTACTTTCCAAGGTCTTTAGCACCAATCTATCTCTCCAACCTTAATCCCAGAGCTTTTGAAAAACAGTTACTGTGCAGCTACTGTAAATATATGTTAATGAGAGAATTAGCTATTTGGCTCCGGCAATTGGAATGATCCATTCCTTTACAAGATTACAAGTAAAGATTCCTTTACAAGTTATAAGAATGAACTTGAAAATATATTGGGGCTGGGGATTTAGCTCAGTGGTAGAGCGCTTACCTAGGAAGCGCAAGGCCCTGGGTTCGGTCCCCAGCTCCGAAAAAAAGAACCAAAAAAAAAAAAAAAAAAGAAAATATAATTAGGCACTCTTTTTCCCAAAAGTTCTAAATGAGTACAGGCATTTTCTATTTCCTTATCACAAAGCTGATTTTAAATTACAGAATTAAATCAATTCAATAATAAATTGATCCTATCGAACAGGCCAAGTAACTTACATAAGCACCAAAGGTAAAACTGTTGAGTGAAACTGTAAAGAATTTCTGGGTGCTGAAGATGTATGGTAACATTTGGGTCCTTGTTTCCACTACATGGGAAGGAATCTCTTTCAACAGGAATTCCCAAAGAGCATCCCTAGGTGGACATCTTCAGCAAGTTCACATTTGTCATAATGTGTGGCAAATAGTGATTAACTTAATGTCACGTGTTCTTTCTTGCTGAAGGTTTCTAGCTCCACATCTTCCAATGTGATTGTGTAGCCTGTAGAAACTACAGAAATCAGAAAAGCAAAAAAAAAAAAAATGGAAGCATTGCAAGGATAGGGTTGAGGGTGGGAGTAATGGAAAGCAGAATTGTAGGCTAGAAGTATCTAATCAATCTAATCACAGAAATGAGAACTTCGGGGCTCCTTAGTGGGGAGTAGAGAGGTAAATACAGAAGAAGGTGGGAGAAAATTGAAGGGGATTAGCAGGACACAATTTATAAAATAGGAAAATAGGAAAATATGTGGATTCTTAGGTAGGGGAGAGGGAAACACATAGAAAGGAAATGAGATAGGTAAAATAACAGTATGGGTGGCTGAAAAGGCCATAAGGATTCTGCTTTTAACAATTTACTTCCATCCCCCACAGAAAGGAAAGAACAATAGTATTTGTCTTAATACCTGGAAGTTATTTTGTTAAGGAGCTTACAAAGGCTTTTAATGTGATGGGAACTGAAGCATGAGATGCCTAGAACCATTTATACCCATAATGGTTATCCAATTAATACAACATAACAAAAGGTGAATTGAGACAGACATTTTGCTGATTAAAAATAATGAGGTTATCATGAATTATAACTGTGATTCCATAGACTTCTGAGTCAAAACATTGATTGCTGCAAAATAGAGTTCAGTAAAATGATAGAACATGATAATGAATGACCTGTTTGTTTTTATTTCTTATGTGATTTTTTCCCCCAAGGCTACATCTGTTTTGTTTCGTTGTACGAATGTGATTAATATTCTGTGCTTATCAGTACTGTTTTAGATGTTAAGTATAAAATGTGGTATAAAGGGGACTGAGGCAGGAGTGGGTAGGTGGATGGGGGAGTACCCTCATAGGTGGAGGGTAGAGGGGAAAGGGATAGGGGGCTTGTGGAGGGGAAACTGGGAGGGGAGATGATATTTGAAATATAAATAAATAAAATAAACGAAAATGTGGTAATTTAAATTGATAGGATTGTGTTTATAAGCCATTAGACACAGGTGCATGAGACAAAGTGCTCAGAGTGTATAGATATGACCAAGAATGAATTTATTATCTATAATATTTCATGTAGAGGAAATACATGGATGGTATATAGAAATATAGGCTATGGGGTTCAGTCTGGGACATCAGAAGTTAAAAATTAATCAAAATTAATTAGGGACAATAGAATGACGATTTAGACATACTGTCTAGTGAATCACAAGTTTCACATATACTCTGTTTTTTTCAGATATATGAAATACACTTCCCTCATGTGAAATCACAAAGCTCTTAATATGAATACACTTATCACATATGTCCGCATTAAAGAATATCCTTTATTGCCAAGCTGGACTTGGAGTTCTAGCCAATATGTTTCTCCTTTGCTTCTATACTTCCATAATCCTAGGTCACAGTCCGAAGCCCATGGATATGATTTCCTGCCAAATGACCTTCATTCACATAACGTTTTTGCTCACTGGAGCGGATATTTGGCTTACAGACATACTTGAGTCACTGAACATTGAAAATGATTTGAAGTGTAAGACAATTTTTTACACAAGTAGGGTGATGAGAGGCCTCTCTATCTGCATCACCTGCCTCCTGAGTGTGTTCCAAGCTGTCATTATCAGTCCTCATACCTCACTGCTGGCAAAATTTAAACAGAAAATAAAAATATACATGATCAATGCTTTTTTCTATATTTGGTTTTTCAATTTTTCAACCAATAGTCACATGATCTTCTATATTAGTGGTTTTAACAATGTGAGTGAAACCAACCAGTTGAAAGTCACTAAATCCTGCTCACTACTCCCCATGAACTACATCATCAGGGGATTGATTTTAACACTGACAACCTCCAGAGATGTGTTTCTTGTAGGAGTCATGCTGATCACAAATGCATATACAGTGATTATCTTGTTCAGACACCAGAAACATTGCAAGTATCTTCATAGCGACAACCACCTGACAGCATCTCCTGAGAAAAGAGCCACCCAGACCATCTTGCTACTGGTGATTTTCTTTATGGTCATTTACTGGGTGGACTTCATCATCTCATCCACCTCACTCTTGTTATGGCTGTATGACACAGTTATCCTGACTGTTCAGAAGTTTGTGATGAATGCCTATCTCACAATTATTCCTTTGGTACAAATCAATTCTGATAAAAGAATAATCAATGTGTTGAAAAACTTGCAGTCAAAGTGCCACCAGATTTTCTAAAACATGACTGTCTTCCTTTAAAAATGATTCACTTGGGGTTGGAGAGATGGCTCAGAAGATAAACGCACTGACTGTGCTTCAAGAGGTCCTGATTTTAATTCCCAGAAACCACATGGTAGCTTACAAACATCTGAAATGGGACCTGATGCCCTCTTTGGGTGTGTCTGGAAATAGCTACAGTGTATTGAGATAAATAAAATAAATTTTAAAAATTTATTCACTTATTTTTATTTATATCTATAAGTACTGGGCCAACATGTTTGCATGACTGCATTCCTGATGCTCAAAGAGGTCAGAAGAGGTCATGGGATCCTCTGAAATTGAAGTTTCAGATAACTGTATGTGCCATGCTTTATATTTATAGCCCAAGTAATTGGTATTTGTCCAAAGTATAAATATATATTAAATTTCAATTGTCAAGGAACAAAATGAGATTAATGATTTAAATAAAGTTTGTGGTATTACATACAAAAGAAGTTCCTTGCTGATAGTAACTTTTTAAGCTTTTCTTTTGAAAACATTTTAACCTCTCATTCATCAAGTTTAGTTAAAATTGTAACTTAAATTCTGTTTCCTAATTCTAATTTTTCGATCATAAAAATAATGTGAATTTAATTTTTCCATTTTTTACCACGGTTACTCAATTAGTCTTATCTGAAACTTTCATATGCCTGTTTGTTTGCAATCCATTTCATCTACATTTATTGACATATTATTGGTAAATTCAATTGTTTATATACAGGTAATATGAATATGCCCCCGCCAGCGGGGACCCAGTTATTCAGGGTCCCGAAGGGGCACTACCCTTGGGCCTAAATGAGGGGCGAGAGAAGAAGGAGACCAAGCAAGATTCTGTTGTCAAGGTCTCGTTTATTGGGGTGAACGTTACAGCTTTTAAGGCTTTCAGGTAGGGGGAGTGACCTTTGTGAAACATGAAGGAGGGGGAGATGAGGGTATAGGCAGTGATAGCTGGAGGCAAAGAAGTCAGGCGATGAGGTCAGGTGGTGGAGACACTGGGTGTTGACTGAGGAGATAACTGGTATCTACTAAGGGAGCTGAGGCATCCCTTGAATGTTATCTTCCTGTGCCATAAATTCATGGGAGAGGCTTTGTCCAACAATCTTAAGACTTATGGCAGTCATCTCTGGCCAAACAGCCCAGAGTCACTTTGAACCATGCAGTCAAAAAGCGGCTAGGCCCAAATCCAATATGGCTCCGTGCATAAATACAAATATACAATATCTTTTTTTAAATGTGCATGCGTTTGTATGTATGTGCATAGATAAGAGATATGTGTTCATTTACATCAGATGCCGGGAGACAACCTTGACCACTGATCTTCAGAAACCATTCACCTCATGCTTTGATAGAGTATGTTTATTCTGGACCTGGGAATTGCCAAATGTTCCAAGGTAGTAGTCCCAGGGATTCTCCTATCTCTGTCTCTCCAGCTCTGTGAATCACAAAGGATCAATACCATACCCCATCATTCAAATTTTATTTTTTCTTTTATTGAAAAAACATTTTTTTCATTTAATATATTCTGATTAGGGTTTCCCTTTCCCCTAATTTTCCACTTTCTTTCCCTTCTCCTTTCCGATCCAGATCCACATCTTTAATTTGTCTCCTTATGGATCTAAAATGCATCTAAGCAATAATAAAGAATAAACAACAATAATTTAAAACAAAAATAAACAAACCAGATTAGTACAAAACAATCAAAAGAAAAAGAGTCAGAGAAAAAACACACTCAATACATACATACATACATACATACATACATACATACATACATACATAGAAACACACAAGTTCAATACAGCAAAGGGCCTGTAAAAACTGTATTGACTTCATTTTATGTTGGACATCTTCTGCAAAGTAGAGTGATTTATTTTGTCAAGTGTCTCAAGGACTCTCACTCTCTGCATAATTTCTAGCTGTGGGTTTCTGTATCTGTTTGTCTCTGCTAATGGAGAAAACTTCTTTGATGATGGCTGAGTAAGTCTCAGATCTATGAGTCCATCAGGAGTCATTTTATTACTACATTCTGCCAAATTTGGTCTGGTCTTGGGAGAAATGGTATGAAAAAGTTCCCACCCCTAGAGCAGAGCTAGAAGAATTTGTGTCTCCTTGATTGCTGGTGGATGCTGTAGGAGGAAAACGTATTTGCATAATAATATACATATTCTATTTCATGTTCACCCTTCTGCTTAATGTTCTTCCTGTGAAGGCTAATGACTCCATTACAGTCAGAAACAACATGATTATGAGAATGTGTCTAGCAATCCTCAGCAATATAATGATGCTGTTGCCTTCAGGAAAGCCCTTAAGGCTATAGTAAAGAACTCTTAAAATGGCTAAACAAGGACACTACAAACCTGGAAGCAGATTCTCAGCCCAGTCAGAGACCCACAAACCTTCTGACTCCCTCCCATGTCGATTTGGGGGGAGCTTCCTCAGTGCCAGACCACCACACGGGCCACACCCCAGTTGCAGCTCAGATTCCCAGGTAATCTTTTTTTTTCCGGAGTTGGGGACCAAACCCAGGGCCTTGTGTTTGCTAGGCAAGCGCTCTACCACTGAGCTAAATCCCCAAGCCCAATCCCCAGGGATTCTTACACATCCAGCTTCACAGGATCACAGACTCAGAGGAAGGACAGGCTCCAGGCAGAGACAAGGAGGCCAGATAACATGAGAGATAAACAGATGGTGAGAGGCAAGCACAAGAACATAAGCAAGAGAAACCAATTTGACTTGGCAACATCAGAATCCAGATCTCCCACCACAGCAAGATCTGAATACCCCAACACACTTATGAGGCAGATCTAAACTATCATTTCATGAAGATGATAAAGGACTTTAAGAAGGATATAAATAACTTCCTTAAAGAAATACAGGAGAATACAAGTAAACAAGTAGAAGCATTTAAAGAAGAAACTCATAAATCATTTAAAGAAATACAGGAGAACAAAATCAAACAGGTGAAGTAATTGAACAAAACCATCCAGGATGTAAAAATAGAAATTGAATCATTGCCCCCACCAGCGGGGACCCAGTTATTTTTGGGGGTCGAAGGGGACCCATACCTGCAGGAGAACAAGCGAGAAAGAGGAGCAAGACCAAGCAGTGTCCTTGTCAAGGTCTGTTTATTGAGAAGAATGTACAGCATTTAAAGCTCTGAAGCAGGAATTGACGCTTAGGGCAGGGGGAGTACTGGGAAGTGCCCAAGGACATAAGGTGAATCATTAAACTGCAAGATATCCTCCTTAGACAAAGAGGCAACAGTCTTCCAGGGACATGTTCTTTCTGTGAAAAGGTCAAGCCCTTCTCAGGAATCTGCTCAGGGCAGGGCACTAGCTTTGCTTAGTCCCACAGTCCGGTCCCCAACAAATCATTAAAGAAAACTCAAAGGGAAACAAGCATAGAGATGGAAAAACCTAGAAAAGAGATCAGGAGTCACAGAAGCATCACCAACAGAATACAAGAAATAGAAATCTCAGTGGCAGAAGATAGAATAGAGGACATGGATTCAACAATCTAGGAAAATACAAAAAGGAAAAAGCTCCTATCTCAAAGCATTCAAGGAATCCAGGACACAATGAAGAGACTGGAACTGAGAATAATAGGTATAGAAGAGCATGAAGATTCCCAACTCAAAGGGCCAGCAAATACCTTCAACAAAATTAAAGAAGAAATGTTACTAAAGCTCAAAGTAGACAATGAATCTCACACAGTAATAGTAAGAGATTTCAAAACCGCACTCTCACCAATGGACAGATCATGGAAACAGAAAAAAACAAAACAAAACAAAACAAAAAAACACAAAATAACAAAACAGAGACACAGTGAAACTATAAGAAGTTATGAACCAAATGGATTTAACTGATATCTACTGAACATTTCACCCTAAAACAAAAGAATATACCTTCATCTCAGCACCCAATGGTATCTTCTCAAAAATTGAGCATATACTCAGACACAAAATAAACATTAACATATATCCCATGTATTCTATTGGACCACCATGGACTAAGGCTGGTCTTCAATAGCAACAAAAACAACAAAAAGCCCACATTCACATGGAAGCAGACCAATGCTCTGCTCAATGACAACTTAGTCAAGAAAGAAATAAAGAAATTAGACTTTTTAGAATACAATTAAAATGAAGGCACAACATATCTAAACTTATGGAACACAATGAAAGCAGTGCTAACAGGAAAACTCATAGCTCTGAGTGCCTCCATAAAGAAAATGGAGATTCTGAAAGACCCCCGGAGAGGACCTTTCCCTCAGGAGGAGTCCCAAGTGCCCAATGACCGAGCCGAGTCCACTCGGATGCAATCAGCAAGAGGGTTTATTGGAAAACACAGGTACCTGCGGGCACACAGTCACTTCGGAGGACTTGCGCGCCCAGCAGCTCCAGCATGGGGCTTTTATAGGGATTGGGGAAGCAGAAGCGGGCGTACAGAAGCAGATGCATAGTTACGGGGATTGGTGGATTCAAACGAGGCACATAGACATGTTCACATATGATTGGCTATTTCACATGATGAGGTAATAAGGTATAGCTACATACATTGGCAGGTTTGGGGCGTCCTGGATGTCGGGGACTGGGGGCTTATCTCTTCCTGCCAGGTGGCCTGTGAGTCAGATCCGGTACTCCTGGTCTGTTCTGCATTCCTTTCCTTTTATGGTCTGTTAGTTCTAGCCACAGGGCAGGGCTGCCTGGACTTGCTTTTCACAGTGTTTAGTCCTGAGGTTGTGAATTTTGAAACATACTCTTTTAACTTCATAATTTTAAACCTTAAATCTGTATAATTTTCCTTTCAATTCAAGCACTAGCAACTTAACAGCTGGTCTGAAAACTAAAAGAACAAAAAGAAGCAAATAAACCCAAGAGGAGTAGAGGGCAGGAAATAATCAAACTAGGGGCTGAAATCAGCCAAGTAGAAACAAAAAGAACTATACAAAGAATCAACAAAACTTGGAGCTTGTTCTTTGAGAAAAACAGCAAGATAGATAAACCCTTAGCCAGACTAAGCAGAGGGCACAGGGAGAGAACCCAAATTAACAAAATCAGGACTAAAAAGAGGGACAAAACAACAGAAACTGAGAAGATTCAAAAAATGATTAGAGTTTACTACAAACGTCTATACTCAACAAAACTGGAAAACTTAAATGAAATACAAGATTTCCTAGACAGATACCAGGTACCAAAGTTAAATTAGGATCAGATAAACCAACTACATAGCCCCATAAGATCCAAGGAAATAGAAGCAGTCATTAGAAGTCTCCCAACCAAAGGGGAAAAAAAGCCCAGGGCAAGATGGGTTTAGAGCAGAATTCTATCAGACCTTCAAAGAAGATCTAACACAAATACTCCTCAAACTATTCCACAAGATAGTAAAAGAAAGAATACTAACCAGTTCTTTCTATGAAGCCACAGATATGGTAATACCTAAACTACAGAAAGATCCATCAAAGAAAGAGAACTACAGACCAATTTCCCTCATGAATATCAATGCAAAATTACTCAATAAATTTCTCACAAACTGAATCCAAGAGTACATCAAATAGATCATCCACCGCGATCAAGAAGCCAAATGCAAGGACAGTTTAATATAGAGAAATCAATCAATGTAATCCAATATATATATATATATATATATATATATATATATATATATGATATAGATATAGATATATTCAAAGAAAAAACACATGACCATCTCATTAGGTGCTAAAAAAAGTCATTGACAAAATACAACACCCATTCATGTTAAAAAGTACTGGAGAGATCAGGAAATCAAGGCCCATACCTTAACATAGTAAAAGCATCATACAGCAAACAAATAGCCAACATCAAACTAAATAGAGAGAAACTCAAAGCAATTCCATTAAAGTCAGGAACAAGACAAGAATGTCCACTCTCTCCGTACCTATTCAATATAGTACTCAAAGTTCTAGCCAGAATAATAACACAACAAAAGGAGATCAAAGGGATACAAATTAGGAGGAGACAGTGAAGCTATCACTATTTGAAGATGATATGATGGTATACATAAGTGACCCCAAATATTCTATCAGAGAGTCCCTTCAGCTGATAGACAATTTGAAAAGTCAGTCACTGGATATAAAATTAACTCAAACAAATCAATAGCTTTCCTCTACTCAAAGGATATATGGGCTGAGAAAATTTAGGGAAACGACATGATTCCCTAATACAAAATAATACAAAATATCTTGGTATGACTCCAACCAAGTAAATAAAAGTTCTGTGTGACAAGGACTTCAAATCCCTGAAGAAAGAAACTGAAGACCTCAGAAGATGGGAAGATCTCTCTCATGCTCTTGCATTGGCAGGATTAATATAGTAAAAATGGCCATCTTACCAAAAGCAATCTACAGATTCAATGCAATCCCCATCAAAATTCCAACTCAATTCTTCATAGAGTTAAAAAGAACAACTCTCAAATTCATTCGGAAAAACAAAAAAAAATTGGAACAGTGAAAACTATTCTCAGCAATATTCTGGGGGAATCACCATCCCTGACCTGAAGCTATACTATAAAGCATTTACAGCCCCCTGTATAGAGACTTGTGGCCATCAGTCACATAGAAGCAGGACCATGCCCTCCCACATTTTGATAAGGTATTCCCAAGCTTTCAGGCCAAGCCAATAGGAAGTACCTGCTGTCAGACCCTGACCACCCCAAAACTGTATATAAGAATCCTATCCAGAAGGATTGAAGGTATGCAAGAACTATTCCGTCATCTGAGAGCTTCCGTCATAACAGCTGTAACACTACCGCTTGGGGAAGAGATCTGCTCTCCTAAAATCACTGCCAGAAGTTCCCCTGAACCTCTACCTGGCTAGCTAGCCTCCTGCTTGCTCAGCCCAGCCAGTAGCAGCACTGACAGAGATGGACATGGAGCAGCTGCAGCAGTGGAAGCAGTGGAAGCAGTGGAAGCAGTGGAAGCAGTGGAAGCAGTGGAGGCAATGGAGGCAATGGAGGTGATTTCCCCCACCCACACCCCTGCCTGCTCAAGTTCTCTCTTTCACATCTGCCTGCACCAGAGATCTCTGTGGAAAGCCTCCAGTATGAAGGCCAACTCTCCATTGCTGGTGGGACTACAAGCTGGTAAAACCACTTTGGAAATCAGTCTGGCAATTCTTGAGAAACTTGGAAATTGTTCTCCTGGAGGACCCAGCTATATCACTCTTGGACATATACCTAAAAGACAGTCCAACATATAACAAGGGCACATGCTCCACTATGTTGATAGCAGCCTTATTTATAATAGCCAAAGCTGAAAACAACCCAGATGTCCCTCAATAGAAGAATGGATACTATGTAGAGATTAAAAACAATGACTTCATGAAGTTTGCAAGCAAATGGATAGAACTAGAAAATATCCTGACTGAGGTAACCCAGAAATAAACATGGTATGTACTCACTAATAAGTTGATATTAGCCCCAAAGCTCACAATGTGCATAATACAACCCACAGAACATATGGACAAGGAAGACTAGAGTATGGATCCTTCATTCCTGTATTGAGGGGAGAACAGGATGATTGTGGAAGGTGGTGAGAAAGGGGGACTGGGAAGGAAGAAAATGGGGAAGGAAATAATATTAGCAACATCAGGAGCTAGAGGAGATGTGAGAGAGGTACACAGGGTCAGGAAATCAAACAAAAATATGTAGCGGGGAAGATGAGGAGCTGGGGATAGCCACTGGAGTATCCCAGACACCAGGGAAACATGAGCATCCCAGGACCCAAAAGAGAAGTCTTTAGCGAAAATGCACAGAAAAAGGGGGGAGGATAGATCCTGTGCCCCTCTTCCAGCAGATAGGTACAGCTCCCTGGTCGAGGGATGGGGACACCTAGACATCTCAAAGTTTTTAACCTAGAAATGTTCCTGTCTGGAGGAAGAACAGGGACAAAAAATAGAACAGACACTGAAGGAAAGGACAACTAGGGACTGCCCCACCTGGGGATCCATCATGTCTGCAGACATCAAACCCAACACTGGTGCCATGGTCAAGAGGTACTTGCTGACAGGAACCTAGTATGGCAAGTCCTGAGGAAGCCCAGTCAGCAAATGACAAATACAGATGTGGATGCTTGAAGCCAACCCTCAGATGGAGCTCAGGGAACCTGTTGGGAGAGCTGGCTAAAGAACCGAAGGAGAGGATGTAGATTGCTTCCCCATTAGAAGAACAACATAGGTTGCCCACTTCTCCCAGAGTCTAGACCACCAACCAAGGAGTGTACCTGGAGGGATCCATGGCTTTGGACACATATATAGCATAGGATAGCTTTGCCTGACAGTGAAAGATAGAGTTTTAAATTAGCTCAAAACTCAGCAACAGGATCTGACTCAGGAAGACAGATTGTTAAAAATGCAGAACTGGTTCAGAGACACTGACCCTTCCGCTTATTACCGGACTGAGTAAATGAGTAATGGGTTTTGTTCTGCCCCTGTGATGTCTGTTCAAGCCCCCACTGTGCCCTCCAGCCATTGTGTCCTACAGAGAGTATTCCAGGAAACCAGAGGCTAAGCCTAACCAGATGTGTTTCAGATGCAGATGCCTCATCAGCTCTGACAAACATTTACACTAAAGGACAATCAGGATCTGTTCTCAGGAGAATGCTTGACCTTTCCCC
Organism: Rattus norvegicus; assembly: GCF_021556685.1. Classification (NCBI taxonomy): domain Eukaryota; kingdom Metazoa; phylum Chordata; class Mammalia; order Rodentia; family Muridae; genus Rattus; species Rattus norvegicus. The sequence goes on from NC_141537.1 coordinate 88,048,532, forward strand.
TCATTCAAACCCTAGAGTCTTAAGAACAGTCCTGTGACTTTGGAGTTTCCCCTTGTGACATTTTTGGTATTTCCTTTTGACATCCCCCCATCTCCTGGAGCTTGTGACTTCTTCCTTTAAAAAGCCCTTCTCCCAGCCACTCGGGGTCCACACCTCTGTCTCCTGTGTGGGATACGTGTCAGCCCGGAGATCTCCGTAATAAACCTCGCCTTTGCTTATTACATCCAAAATGGTCTCTCTGTGTCTGGGGTCTGCGACTTCCCAAGACTTGAGTAAGGGTCTCTCTTCAGGGATCTTTCAACAGTAACAGGAGGGGAAGCCCTTGGTCCTCGGGAGGTTTGATAGCCCAACTTGGGGGGATGCTAGAGGGATAGGGTGGGAGATTGTGGGTGGGTGGGGGTACTCCCATACAGGCAAAGGGTAGGGGGAGGACTGATGTGAGATGGGGGAGTTGATGGAGGGGTATATGAAGGGATGGGGAGTTGGTGGAGGAGGTAACCAGGAAGTGGGATATTGTGGAGAGCCTTTTGGGGTCAGCTTGCTCCTAGACATTTGGCAGGAATTTGGCCCAGACAAAAGAAGTAAGCTCAATGTAGGAATCTGACTTTGGGCCAGGACTCAGGAAATAGGCTCAGATTAAGAACATTTACATTTGAGTTAATGCAAAGCTCAGAGCAGGTTTAGCAGAGTCCTGTATGGCATTCCTTTTGTGTTGGTCTTCTTGACTAGCTAGCGGTGTTTACTGGATTTTGTTTATTTAGTCTTGATTGTTCCTTGACCCAGAACTGATCTTATCATTTTGCAAGTACTTAAAGTGGTGTAAAAGCAGACTGAAAAATAATAAACCCACCTCAGCCTCAGGACTGGCTGGAGTCATGTTATAATGTTACTTAGTTGTCTTTTTCTTTTTAATCCTCACTCCTGCCCTGGATAGTGACTGAGCTGTCTTGGTCAGAATATCATTTGAGATGTAAACAAATGGAATGATTTTTTTAAAAATCTCTAAAATTATTATTTCAAGTGTAGTGGCTAGTTTTGTGTGTCAACTTGCCACAAGCTGTAGTTATCACAGAGAAAGGAGCCTCACTTGAGGAAATGCCTCCAGGAGACCCAACTGTAAGGCATTTTCTTAACTAGTGATCAAAGTGTGAGGGCCTAGCCCATTGTGGGTGGGGCCCTCCCTGGGCTGGTAGTTCTAGGTACTATAAGCTGAGCAAGCCGGGGGAAGGAAGCCAGCAAGTAACATCCCTTCATGGTCTCTGTATGAGCTCCTGCTTCCTGACCTGCTTGAGTTCTAGTCCTGACTTCCATTGTCGATGAACAGCAACATGGACGTGTAAGCTGAATGAACCCTTTCCTCTCAAACTTACTTCTTGGTCATGGTGTTTGTGCAGGAATAGAAACTCTGACTAAGACATCAAGAATACATAAATCTCTGTAAGAACAGTTCTTTACAGGATTTTTCATCTATGCCAAATATGAATTGCATAAAGGGCTTCCCATACCTAAAGAAAACAAAGACAGCTGCACTAACAAGTCAGCTTAGTCAGAGAGATATTAAGAAAGGAAAATGATTTGGTCAATAGAGCAACAAAACCTGGATCACAAAAGAGAAAGGAATAGTTAAAAAACAAGACTCAGATAGATGGTTATATAATATTAGGTAAATGGTAGTCTCCTCTATGGAAGCCATTAACAACTAAATTTGACCTAGATATTCTACCCCCTAAGGGAGATAGTTATATGTGTGATCCAAATGGAGGTCAAAGACAAACAAAAGTCTGCTATCAAGAAAAAATTGATGGCTTAATGATATTCCTACTTCCTAGGATTGTGTTAATACTTTCTAATAATAGGACTTTGAGTTACTGAGATAAAAAAAGAAAAAAATCCAAAAATTAAAAGGTAGCTGAGAACTGTAAAAATGACCTTCTCTGGAACAAGATCTTTCTGGTTTCCATCTGTTCCAGGAAAATGACCCTGTGTCAAAGCCCTCTGCACCCAATCCTGTCTGAAGAAAACTTGTCCCCCTGGACTATGGAAAAACATGAGCTCACAGGTGAGACCACCAGTACCACCCTGATACATGGCCCAAGTGGGAACCACAGTGAAGCCAGGGTCAGAAAGTTTCCAGTTTCCATCTGCTCCCAGGTGCTGATCCAGTGCCATAACACTCCCCACCAAAATCCCACCCAGAGAAAACTTGTCACCCAGGAGTATTGGCATGTGCAATCTAAAAGGCTCACAGGCACACAGGAATAACAAGCTCCATTCAGAGACAGCAAGGGCAGATAACTCCAGAGATAACCAGATGGTGAGTGGCAAGGGCAAGATGATAAGCAACAGAAAGCAATGCTACTTGGCATCAACAGAACCCAGTTCTCCTGAAAGGTAGAAGTTTTAAGGTTGGGCCCCCAGACAAAAGTTTAGAGCAGAAGAAAGAAACTGGTCGGGCCCTGGAACTGCAATTACACCAGCTGGTTCAGCAACTCTCTCCCAGGAACTAGCCAACCATAAAGTGAGATTACAATCTTGAAAACAATCTTGAGAAACAACAAGCTTCTCCTTGTGATTTTTCACTGGTATTCTCGACATTTTCCAATGACGCCACCCCTAACCCCGTGGGTTGTACTTTCTTTCTTTAAATACCCCTTCTCCCAGCAACTCATCCTCTAACTCCTCTACCTCTGCTTAGGATATGAGCCTCGACCCCAGTGCACTGGTTCCTATCAATAAACCTTGTATTATTATAGCAAGGACGGTCTCACGTGAGTTCTTGGGGGGTCGTGTCATCCAGAGACTTGAGTGAGTGTCTCCCCACTCTGGGGATCTTTCACTCCCACCACAGCAAGTCCTGGAAATCCCAACAAACCTGAAAAGCAGATTGTGACATAAAAGCACATCTATGATAAAGATAAAGGACTTAAAGAAAGATGAACAACTCCCTTAAAGAAATACAGAAGAATACAGGTAAACAGGTAAAAGCCCATAAAGAGGAAACACATAAAGCCCTTAAATAAATACAGGAAAACACAACCAAACAGGTGAAGGAATTGAACAAAATCATTCAGGATCTAAAAAATGGAAGTAAAGAAATCACATACACACACAAGCAAAAAAAACATGGAGATAGAGAACCTAGGAAAGAGATCAGGAATCATAAATGCAAAAGAATACAAAAAATTAAAGAGAGAATCTCAGGTGTAGAAAACACCATAGAAGACATTGGCACAGCAATCAAACTGGAAAAAGGGCCTAAGCTAAAATATCCAGGAAATCGAGGACACAATGAAAAAAAAATCAAACCTAAGGATAAAAGGTATAGAAAAGAGTGAAGATTCTCAACTCAATGGGCAGTAAACATCTTCAACAAAATTATAGAGAGAAAAAAAAACTTCCCTTACTTAAAGAAAGAGATATCCATAAATATAAAAGAAGCATACAGGCCTCCAAGTAGATTGGACCAGAAAAGAAATTCCTCCCATCACATAATAGTCAAAATACCAAATGTACAAAAGAAAGAAAGAATATTGAAAGCAGTAAGGGAAAAAGGTCGAGTAACATATAAAGACAGACCTATCAGATTATACCAGAATTCTCAAAATAGATTATGAAACCTAGAAGATCATGGACAGATATCATACAAACCCTAAGAAAGCACAAATACCACCCTAGGCTACTATATCCAGCAAAATTCTCAAATTACCATTGTTGGGATGGAAATTAGGCTTGTGTCTGAAAAAACCACACCAGGCCAATATGGTTCCACATGGAGAGGTTTATTGGGCCAGCACATTGGCAGGAGCAGGGTAAGAGAGGGAGAAGAGAAAGAAAACAGGAAGAGGGGCAGGAACTATCTGCCTTTTATTTGAAATGTGAGGTAACTGCTCCCAGGTAAAGGTGGGAGGTGAACCAAAGCTATGCTGAGAATGTATAGTCATTGCCATGGCAACAGATAGGCAGGTGACCAAGTTCATTGCTGGAGGTAAAAGCAGTTCCTGATACCAATATACCATCCTTTTTATTATTATTATTATTATTATTATTAGTATTATTATTAGTAGTAGTATTAGTATTATTATTATTATTAACTTGAGTATTTCTTATTTACATTTCAAGTGTTATTCCCTTTCCTGGTTTTCAGGCAAACATCCCCCTAATCCCTCCCCCTCCCCTTCTTTATGGGTGTTCCCCTCCCCATCCTCCCGCCATTGCCGCCCTCCCCCCAACAATCTAGTTCACTGGGGGTTCAGTCTTAGCAGGACCCAGGGCTTCCCCTTCCACTGGTGCTCTTACTAGGATATTCATTGCTACCTATGAGGTCAGAGTCCAGGGTCAGTCCATGTATAGTCTTTAGGCAGTGGCCCAGTCCCTGGAAGCTCTGGTTGCTTGGCATTGTTGTTCATAAGGGGTCTCGAGCCCCTTCAAGCTCTTCCAGTTCTTTCTCTGATTCCTTCAACGGGGGTCCTATTCTCAAATCAGTGGTTTGCTGCTGGCATTCGCGTCTGTATTTGCTGTATTCTGGCTGTGTCTCTCAGGAGCAATCTACATCCGGCTCCTGTCGGCCTGCACTTCTTTGCTTCATCCATCTTGTCTAATTGGATGGCTGTATATGTATGGGCCACATTTGGGGCAGGCTCTGAATGGGTGTTCCTTCTGTGTCTGTTTTAATCTTTGCCTCTCTATTCCCTGCCAAGGGTATTCTTGTTCCCCTTTTAAGAAGGAGTGAAGCATTCACATTTTGATCATCCATCTTGAGTTTCATTTGTTCTAGCCACCTAGGGTAATTCAAGCATTTGGGCTAATAGCCACTTATCAATGAGTGCATACCATGTGTGTTTTTCTGTGATTGGGTTACCTCATTCAGGATGATATTTTCCAGTTCCAATCATTTGCCTATGAATTTCATAAAGTCATTGTTTTTGATAGCTGAGTAATATTCCATTGTGTAGATGTACCACATTTTCTGTATCCATTCCTCTGTTGAAGGGCATCTGGGTTCTTTCCAGCTTCTGGCTATTATAAATAAGGCTGCGATGAACATAGTGGAGCACGTGTCTTTTTTATATGTTTGGGCATCTTTTGGGTATATGCCCAAGAGAGGTATAGCTGGATCCTCAGGCAGTTCAATGTCCAATTTTCTGAGGAACCTCCAGACTGATTTCCAGAATGGTTGTACCAGTCTGCAATCCCACCAACAATGGAGGAGTGTTCCTCTTTCTCCACATCCTCGCCAGCATTTGTTCTCACCTGAGTTTTTGATCTTAGCCATTCTCACTGGTGTGAGGTGAAATCTCAGGGTTGTTTTGATTTGCATTTCCCTTATGACTAAAGATGTTGAACATTTCTTTAGGTGTTTCTCAGCCATTCGGCATTCCTCAGCTGTGAATTCTTTGTTTAGCTCTGAACCCCATTTTTTAATAGGGTTATTTGTCTCCCTGCGGTCTAACTTCTTGAGTTCTTTGTATATTTTGGATATAAGGCCTCTATCTGTTGTAGGATTGGTAAAGATCTTTTCCCAATCTGTTGGTTGCCGTTTTGTCCTAACCACAGTGTCCTTTGCCTTACAGAAGCTTTGCAGTTTTATGAGATCCCATTTGTCGATTCTTGATCTTAGAGCATAAGCCATTGGTGTTTTGTTCAGGAAATTTTTTCCAGTGCCCATGTGTTCCAGATGCTTCCCTAGTTTTTCTTCTATTAGTTTGAGTTATACCATCCTTTTTATTGCCATGAAAAGAAGACGGGAAGAGGGAGGGGAAGCTGCTGGAGAAAGGGGGATGGATTATTTTCTGCAGTATACTCCCCTTGAGTGTATTTGCATCTTTTTGTTCTAGAGCTTTCAAGTGTGCTGTCAAGCTCTTAGTGTATGTTCTCTCCAGTTTCTTTTTGGAGACACTTGAGCTATGAGTTTTCCTCTTACCACTGTTTTTACTGTGTCCCATAAATTTGGGTATATTGTGCCTTCGTTTTCATTAAATTCTAAGAGGTTGTAAAACTGGAAAAAAGCCCACCAAGTCCACCAAGGGGTTCTCTCTTGACTCCTGGCAGGCTGTTATCCCAAGGGGATAAAAGCTCTCCATACAGGTGGTAAATAAGTCTGGGGATTAGCTGTACCAGGACACAGAAGTCTTGGGTATCTCTCAAGACTTGCAGGTCAACATAAGGGGTGAGTCCGGAGGAACAGGTCCATCCTTTCATAAGTGGGAGGAGGTATCCCCCACCAGGGTGGGGGGTGGGATAGATAAAGATTGGTTACAGAGGAATTTCTGTGAGGGGGGGAATCCCCCCTCCCTGGCACATAATCCCAACCCAGTGACTGAGGATAGAGTAATTTTGACATTTTTTCTCTGTTGCCACCTACACTGGTTGACCTCCTTTGTTTGATTGACAGTCCCTGTAAATGCTATGCCTTCATAATAAGTGTGTGTGTGGGGGGGGGTGCACATCATAACATAGCCATTCTGTAGCTTTGAGATTGGTGGCATTGATAGTTTTAAACACCTCTTTAACTAAATTAAAGAGATGAAAGCCTTCTTCCAGAGGTTCAATGGTGGGAGCCGTGGTGGATGACACACCCATGGTGGATGTGATCTTTCCTGGTGGGCTTGAAGGAGTGGAGTATTTCTGAGGTCTTATAATTGGGTTGGGACCAAGGGCCTCTACCCATAATTTAATGGTGAATATTAACGCCTCGTCGGGGCTTCTGTAATGGATTCTGAGGCCCCACGTATATCCTTTTAACCAATCTGTAGCCTTTTTTCTTTTTCAGTGAAAGTGACCTGGAGGGGGTGACACCAATTCCATTTACACTCTTCTATCTAGGGATCCCCTCCACCATAATTCCCACAGGAATAGTTAGCAGCTACTCTGATGTAGTCCCAACTTGAGGTAGGATTCCAATATGCCTATCCTGTTGTCTCACACCCCCAACTTTTACAATAAAAGTCGAGTTTACCTCCACATTTAGGATTAAGGGATCTATCCCAATGGATCCTGGGGCAAACATAAAAGTCTCATGTTCGAAGTAAACTTCTCCAGAAGGCGTGACAACAGCCTGCCAATGCACGCCCTCTGTCCTGCCATTCTGAAGGACAGGTAAGGGGGACCTTCTGAAGATATGAGTGTCTCTCTAGGTCCCAGTTGGTGGCCCCAACAGCCAGTTTGCAGATGTCAGGGAACAAGTCCGGCCACCATTGGTTGGGTGTGGTGACCCTGGATGTGTTCCATACTGTGTCTCTAACGTCATTTATCACTATCCAGGTTAAGTTATGTGGTTGGTGAGGACTGGCACTAATTGGGCCCAAGGGAAAGGGACAAAGATACAGTACTGTAGAACTAGAGTTTCATAAAGGTTACTCATTGTCAGAGCCCGAATGTGCAGAACTAGAGTTTCATAAAGGTTGCTCATTGTCAGAGTCCGGATGTGCAGGGCCGGACGTGCCTGAGGGAGAGCCAGAGATAGGACTTGCCAAACCAGCTATCAGCCCCAAGGACACTGACCATCCTTCCTTCCCCAAGGACACCCTCCCCTTCCTTCACCCCCCCTGAGTGAGATGAGCCACCCTACCTGCCTGCGGAGCTGCTAGAGAGCACGTACTCCTTGCTGATGTAATTTCGCGCCGAAAGTACTGTGCACCATTTGAATTGACCAATCATGTGTAACCGCGCGAATGCCCCTTACCTCCCCTCTTTAAACCCCCGAGTTTGGAAGCTCGGGGTCAATTCTTCTGTCTCCTGTGTGAGATACGTGTCGACCCGGGATCCCGCTAAGACCTGGGATCTCGTTAATAAAGCTACCTCTTGCTGTTACATCAAGAATGGCTCCTTGTGATTCCTGGGGGCACCCAACCCTGCGATCGGAGCGAGAGACGCGGCTCCCCGTTTTGGGGTACGCTCTTTCAGTAACATTGTCAGGAGGAGACGCCTTATCTTAAGTTCTCCTGGTGACTTTTAATTTTAAAGGGTTTTCAGTAATCTGGACCCTCCAGCTGGGTTGAGCTTTGTTTTCTTCTGTTGCTGAAGTATCAGGCTTCACATGGGATGCGTGGATCCAGGCAGCTAGCCAGTCTACCTTGACAGCTCTCAGGGTGGTCAACAACACTAGGTATGTTCCTTTCCAGTGAGGTTCAAGTATCTGTGCTCGGTGACACCGCACATAGACTGAGTTTCTGACTTGGAACCGATAGGATGCCGAGGGGTCCCTGGCTCGTAGGTGGCTGCCAGCTGCAACAACACCTCCTTCTGTACTACCTGCAGCCCTTTTAACCTGACATATAAATCATTATTACTATGAGAGGTTGCCTCAATAACGTCCCCTAGCAGGGTCAGGGGTGCTGGGGTACCATATGAGATCTCAAAAGGAGTCAAACTGAAGCAGGAAGGAGTATTTCTGACCCTGAACAAGGCCAGGTAAAGGAGCACCACCCAGTCTGCCCCAGTTTCTATGGTCAATTTAGTTAAGGTCTCTTTTAGAGTTCTATTCATCCTCTCTATCTGTCCTGAACTCTGAGGTCTATAAATGCAATGAAGTTTCCAATCAACCTCTTACTACTTGGTCACTTCCTGACTTAGCTTGGCAATGAAGGCGGGGCCATTATTGGACCCAATTACCTTGGGCATTCCAAGTTGAGGGAAAATTTCTTCTAGTATCTTCTTGACCACTACCTTTGCAGTCTCTTGCCTGGTACACCCATCCTATGAAAACCAGAAGATATTTGTAGCCAAACATGCCTGGTTTGATTTCCATGAAGTCTACCTCCCAGTAGACTCCTGACCTTGGTATCTTTTACCAGGGTCAGTTCTGTTTCTGCAAGTGTTGACCTTCTGACAGGGTACACAATTGTTAACCACTTGCTATACCAGATGTTTCAGTCCTAGAATATGATATTTAGATCATAAGGCTGTTTGAGCTAACTTGCTCACCCCTAGGTCAGTTCACTGATGCACCTGCTTTATCATTGCTTTTGCCTGTTATTGTGGCAGTATTCTCTTACCCGATGGGGTCACCAAGACCTTCTTCTGATCAAAAATATTTTCAGGGTCCCTTAAGATGACTGCCAGATCCTCAGTGGAGTATTGAAGTCTAGGTTCAGGGAAGTCAGGTCCTTTAACCACCATCATTGGAGTTGCTCTGGAGGCTGCTACCTTAGCTTCTTGATCTGACAAATTATTTCCTCAAGCTGTAAAGGAATCACCTTTTTGGTGGCCTGGACAGTGAGTGGATAATACTTTTGGTGATTTGTACATGGCCTCTAGTAATGCCAGAATCTCAGACTTGTTCTTGATTTCTTTTCCTCCTGAGGTCAGTAGCTCCCGCTTATCGGTAGATGGTGCCATGGACATGGGCTGTGGTGAAGTCATACCTACTATCTGTGTAGATGTGATCTTTTTCCTTCTCCTAGCTCAAGAGCTTTTGTGAGAGCAATGATCTCAGCTTTCTGAGAAGAGGTTCCTTCTGGCAAAGTTTGTGCCCATATAACCTGCTGCCCACCAACCACAGTTGCACCTGCTCTTCTCTGCCAGTCTTACAGGTAACTACTCCCATCTGTGAACCAAGTTTCTTCCGAGTCAGCTAAGGACTGGTCAGACAGGTCCTTGCGCCAACCATGTGCCTCAGTGAGCACTTGCTGACAATTGTGGATGGGAGGCTTGAGGTCAGGGTCCAGAAGAAGGATGGCTGGATTTCGGTCTGTGGGGGTTGTGAACATGATCCTGTCAGAGTTGAGCAGTAAAGTCTGACAATAGGTCATTTGGGCATTTGTGAGCCAATGGTCAGGAGGCTGGCAGACTATACTCTCCAGGGTGTGTGTGGCTGATATTACCAGGTCTTGTCCCAAAGTCAGCTTATCAGCATTGTTGACCAACACTGCAACCGTGGCCATGAACCTCAGACAGGCAGGCTAACCAGAGACCACTGGGTCTAATTTCTTTGAGAGGTACACCATTGGCCTCTTCCATGGTCCCAGTTTTTAAGTCAGAACCCCTTTGGCTATACCCTTATTTTCTGACACATATAGGTGGAACAATTTAGTCACATCAGGAAGCCCAAGGGCCGGGGCTGAAACAAGGGCTGTTTTGATAGTGTCAAAAACTCTTTGTTCCTTTTCACCCCATACAAAAGTCTGTTTATTCTTGGTGAGAGGGTAGAGAAGGGCTGCAATCTCGGCGAACCTGGGTATTCTTAGGCAACAGAAGCCTGCCATGCCCAGGAATTCTCTAACCTGTTTCTGACTCATGGGCAGTGGGATGTGAAACACAGTTTCCTTTCTGGCGTCCGAAAGCCATCTCTTCCCCTCCCTGAGCAGGTACCCCAGGTAACTGAACTTTTGGCAACATATTTGGATACTGATGGATGGCAACTGGCTGGACTGGGCTTTTAGGTCCACATGTACCAGAAGCTGATTCTTAGATTTTCCCATTCCTGCTGTCTTAGCCAAGCCTGTGGGAATTTCTGTAACCACCAGTCTATATCTTCAGTCCTGTAGTCTTTATTCTCAAAGAGTCAGTATTCATCTTCTAATTTCATAGTCAGCACCTGGATGGGTTCTCCCTGTCGGCCCCTAACCTGGGGGCCTTCTGTGAGGAAATGTATCTTTGCTCCATTTTAGTCAGAAGGTCTCTTCCCAAAAAGGGGCAAGGGCATTCTGGGATGACAAGGAATGAGTGGGTTACCCGGCCCACGCCTAGGCCCACTGTTCTTCGGGTAGTCCATGAGTATTGTTTGTTGCCTGTGGCCCCTTAGACCCAGGACTTCTTTTTAGAAATTGGCCCATCTGTTTGCAGGAGGACTGAATGCTGTGCTCCCATGTCTACCAGGAATTGTATGGCGTTCCTCCCCACAGTAAGGGTTGCCCTGGGCTCGGGGAGGGGAACCAAACCCCATCTCCCCTATTCACTGTCACTGTCCCCTTCAATGGCCAGTACATTTAGCTTCCTGTCTAAAACGTAGGGTCCCTTTTTCTTTTTCCTGGGACAGTCTCTTGCCCAATGCCCCTTTTCTTCACAGTGGGCACATTGGTCCTTGGCCAGGGGTTCTCTTCAGTTGCCAGGTACTACCTTGCTAGGTTCCCTAGATTCTCTAACTACTGTGGCCAAGATTCTGTGAAGATTTTTTTCTGCCTCCTTTCTCTCCTTAATCTCTAGCTTCCTGCTCTCTCTGTTCCTGTCTTCTTTTTCCTCTTCTGTCTCTCAGTTATGAAATACTCTCAGCAACTTGCACTAGCTCTCTTAAAGACTTATCTTGTAACCCTTCTAATTTCTGCAACTTCTTCCTGATATCTTGGCTCAACTGATCAATAAAAGTAACCATAACCATTGCCTTATGCTCCTCACTGCTGGGATCATAAGGAGTAAACTGGTGGAAAGCCTCCATGAGCCTTTCTCAGAAAGCTGAGGGAGACTCGTTCAGTCCCTGGACTACCTCTCTCACCTTTGTCAGATTTGTGGGGCATTTCACCACCCCTCTGAGACCTGCCAGCAGAGCCTGGTGGTAGACTTCCATGTGATCCCTACCTTCAGGAGTGTTGAAGTCCCAGTCTGGTCTGGTCAGTGGAAAACCAGCATCAATAGCTACCGGTAGAAGGGAGGGTCACCCATCGGCCCCAGGGACATTTTTCCTGGCCTTGAGGAGAATATGCTGTTTCTCCTCAGTGGTGAACAGAACCTGTAAAAGTTGTTGGCAGTCGTCCCAAGTGGGTTGATGGGAAACTAGGAGAGATTCAATGAGGTTATTTAGACTCTGAGGATTCTCAGAAAAGGAGGAGTTGTGAGTCTTCCATTTGTGTAAGTCAGCTGCTGAAAATGGCCAATACTGAACAGACTGGAGGCTCTGTTATCAGGGGGACCATAGGCTCAGAGTGGCAAGATGTTTGTCTGATCAGGGGTCACCCCTCTCTGCTGTGAGTCCCTTGTACGGGTCCCTCTAGTCTTAAAAGCTGACTTTCTGCCCCCTTTCTCTCCTGTGGCAGGGCCGAGGGCCCACAGCCAATGGTGCCACGGATTCGGTGACCAGACTTGTGTGGGGCAGGAGACTAGGGGCATAGGGAGGAGGGGGGGTCAGGAGAAGGAGGTCAGATTCAGTGTCTGTGAGTATGTTCTACTTCGGTTGGTCCTCTACAGCAAGAACAGGCACCCATGGGTTTGCCCATGGGGGAGGGTTAGATACCAAATCTTCCCAGACCAGAATATATGGGATCTGATCCTGGTGACTTTTAAGACCTGCCCCCAAAACACGTTGTTTGACCAATTGAACAAGAGTCAATGAAAAAGAGCCTATGGCTGGCCACCTGACCTCAAAGGAAGGCCACTGTGAGGCACACAGTCTTCCATTTATGCTTTTTTACCTCTACTGAGATATTGTGGGCCCTAGACTTCACTTCTGTCCAATGTTTAAAAGGCAAATTCACAAATGCTACAGTCTGTGCCATGCTGTCCAAAAATATCATCAGTCCAAGTCCACATGCAAGCAAAGTACAAGACTGATACACTCCTGCCACAAGCATCACAAGTACACACACACAAACAAACAGAAAGTTCAAGACCAATACACTCCTGCCACTAGTCTCATGAGTACACACACAAACAGGTTCCAAAAGGAGTGGAGTCCTCTCCAGACCAGACCAAACCAGAAAGTTCCACAGTGGCCTCATGGCCACTGCCTCTGAGTGAAGTCAGGCCCTCCCAAATGGGACAGAGGAATCCCACCACTGCCCCAGCAGCTGCACAGAATCAGAAAAACTAGACACACATTTAGACAAGACAGACACAGACTAAGACAACCATAGTACATGCTCTAGCTTTTCCTCCTTTCTCGGTCACCAGTTCCGAGAGTACGATGACTTCCCAGCCAATGCACCAAAATGTATGACTCAAGAAAAGCCCACCAAGTCCTGCTTCCAGGATGTCCCACTCACAGAGACACAGAGACAGAGATTGATGTACTAAACTAGAGGTTTTACTAGTCCAGTGCACTAGGGTTGTTCTGCAATGGGGCAGAGGTGACCCCCGGAAACAAAGGTAAATACTTTTTATACCGTTTTAGTGGTACAAATTACATCAGCAAGGTTACAGTTTAAAATTATTGGTTAAGCATATTGACCTTTTAATCTATTGGCTAGTAAGTATGACATACATTCATGCTCCTGCAGGGGGCTATTTTTGGCCCTGTAGAGAGGGTTGTGGGGGATCCCACCACTCTTGTGGTTGTGACACTTCTAGAATGGGGTGTTTACTCAGCAAATTCTTGTGGAGCTCCTTAGTGGGAAGTTCCCAACAGCTGATGTTTTCTAAGATAGCTTTTGTCTGCTTGGTCCCACATTCCACAAAGTCTTTAATTTCTTTCTTTAGTTATTTCTTGACCAAGTGGTCATTGAGTAGAGTGTTGTTCAGCTTCCATGTGTATGTGGGCTTTCTGTTCTTTTTTTGTTGTTATTGAAGACCATCCTTACTAACATGGTGATCTGATAGTATGCATGGGATTATGTCAATCTTATTGTATCTGCTGAGGACTGTTTTGTGATTGATTATATGGTCAGTTTTGGAGAAGGTACCATGAGGTGTTAGAAGAAGCACTTTTTGTTTAAGGACGGAATATAGATATCTGTTAAATTTATTTGGTTCATAACTTCTGTTAGTTTCATTGTGTCTCTGTTTAGTTTCTGTTTCCATGATCTGTCCGATGATGTCAATAGGGTATTGAAATTGTCCACTATTATTGTGTATGGTGCAGTGTGTGCTTTGAACTTTAGTAAGGTTTCTTTCATGAATGTGGGTGCCCTTGCCTTTGGAACACAGATGTTCAGAATTTTGAGAGTTCATCTTGCTGGATTTTTTTTTTAATGAAATTCTCCTGGGCTTGCTGAGAGGAGGAAATCTGTCATAGATTTTTTTCTTTTGTTGGGTGTTTTTTTTTTTTTTTTATTATTTACATTACAAATGTTATTCCCTTTCCTGGTTTCCTGAACAAAAGCTAACTATCCCATCCTCCTCCCCTTCTTCTATAAGAGTGTTCCTTTCCACATCAACCTCCCTTCTCACCCCACCTACATTCTCCTACACTGGGGTTCCAACTTTGGCAGGAACAAGGGCTTTACCTTCGATTGGTGCCCACAAGGCCATCCAATGTTACATATTCAGTTGAGCCATGGGTCAGCCCATGTATAGTTTTTGGATAGTGGTTTAGTCCTTGGAAGGTCTGATTCGTTGGCATTGTTATTCTTTTGGGGTGGCAAGCCCCTTCAACTCTTTTAATCCTTACTCTAATTCCTCCAACAGGGGTCCCATTCTCAGTTCAGAGGTTTGATGCTAGCATTCACCTCTGTATTTGACATGCTCTGTCTGTGTCTCTCAGGAAACATCTATATCAAGCTAATGTCAGCATGCACTTCTTAGCTTCATCCATCTTATCTAGTTTTGATGGTTGTATATATATGGGCCACATGTGGGGCAGGTTCTGAATGGACAATCCTTCATTTTCTGGTCCTAACTTTGCCTCCACAACCCCACCTATGAATATTTTGTTCATGCTTTTAAAAAGGAGTGAAGCATTTGCATGCTCGTCATCCTTCTTCTTGAGCTTCATGTGGTCTGTGAATTATATCTTGGATATTTCGAACTTTAGGGCTAATATACACTTATCAGTGAGTGCATTCCATGTGTGGTCTTTGTGATTGGGATACCACACTCAGAATGATATTTTGTAGTTCATTCCATTTGCCTATGAATTTCATAAAGTCATTATTTTTGATAGCTGAGTAGTACTCCATTGTGTAGATATACTATATTTTTTGAACCCGTTCCTCTATTGAAGGACATCTGGGTTCTTTTCCACTTCTGGTGATATAAATAAGGCTGCTATGAACATAGTGGAGCATGTGTCTTTGTTGTATGTTGGAGCATCTTTTGGGTATACGACCAGGAGAGGTATAGCTGGATCCTCAGGAAGTACAATGTCCAATTTTCGGAGGAACCTCCAGACTGATTTCCAAAGTAACCAGTTTGCAATCCCACCAAAAATGGAGGAGTATTCCTCTTTCTCTACATCCCTGTCAGCATCTGTTGTCTCCTGAGTTTTTTAATTTACCCATTCTGACTGGTATGAGATGGAATCTCAGGGTTGTTTTGACTTGAATTTCCCTGATGACTAAGGATGTTAAACATTTCGTTAGGTGCTTCCCAACCATTCAGTATTCCTCAGCAGAGAATTGTTTCGCTCTCTACCCCATTTTTAAAGGGTTTTTTTTGTTCTCTAGAGTCTAAATTCTTGAGTTCTTTATATATTTTAGATACTAGCCCTCTATCAGATGTAGGATTGGTAAAAATCTCTTCCCAAACTGTTGGTTGCTATTTTATCCTAATGACAGTGTCCTTTGCTTTACAGAAGCTGTGCAGTTTTATAAGGTCCCATTTGTCGATTCTTGATCTTAGAGCATGAGCCATTGGTTTTGATGAAGAAATTTTTCTCAGTGCCCATGTGATCAAGACCTTTACCCATGTTTTCTTCTATTAGTTTGAGTGTATCTGGTTTTATGTGGAGGTCCTTGATTCTCTTGGACTTAAGCTTTGTATAGGACAATAAGAAAGGATTGATTTGCATTCTTCTACATGCTGACCTCCAGTTGAATGAGCACCATGTATTGAAAATACTATCTTTTTCCCATTGGATGGCTTTAGCTCCTTTGTGAAAGATCAAATGACCATAATTGTGTGGGTTCATTTCTGGGTCTTCAATTCTATTTCACTGATCTATCTGTCTGTTTCTTTACCAATACCATATAATTTTAATCACTATTGTTCTGTAATACTACTTGAGGTCAGGGATGCTGCTTCCCCCAGAAGTTCCTTTACTGTTGAGTATTTAGTTTAGTGTTTTTTATTATTCCAAATGAATTTGCAAATTGCTCTTTCTAACTCTATGAAAAATTGAGTAGGAATTTTGATGAGGATTGCATTGAATCTGTAGATTGCTTTTGGCAAAATGGCCATTTTTACTATATTGATCCTACCAACCCATGAACATGGGAGGTCTTTCCATCTTCCGAGATCTTCTTCAATTTCTTTCTTCAGAGACTTGAAGTTCTTGTCATACAGATATTTCACTTTCTTGTTTAAAGTCACACCGAGCTATTTTATATTATTTGGGACTATTGTGAAGGATGTCATTTCCCTAATTTCTTTCTCAGCTTGCTTATCCTTTGAGTAGAGGAAGGCTACTGATTTGTTTGAGTTAACTTTATACCTAACCACTTTTCTGAAATTGTTCATCAGGCTTAGTAGTTCTCTGGTGGAACTTTTGGGGTCACTTAATTATACTATCATATCATCTGCAAATAGTTATATTTTGACTTCTTCCTTTCCTATTTGTATCTCTTAAACATCCTTTTGTTGTCTGATTGCTCTGGCTTGGATTTTGAGTGCTGTATTGAATAAGTAGGGAGATAGGGGGCAGCCTTGTATAGTCCCAGATTTTAGTGGGATTGCTTCAATTTTCACTCCATTTAGTTTAATGTTAACTACCAGTATGCTGTATATTGCTTTTACTATATTTAGGTATAGGCTTTGAATTCCTGATCTTTCCAGGACTGTTATCATGAAGGGGTGTTGAATATTGTCAAATGGTTTCTCAGCATCTAATGAAATGATCATGTGGTTTTTTCTTTGAGTTTGTTTATATAGTGGATTATGTTGATGGATTTTCATATATTGAACCATCTCTGCGTTCCTGAGATGAAGCCTACTTGATCATGTTGGATGATCATTTTGAAATGTTCTTGGATTTGGCTTACAAGAATTTTAATTAGTGCTTTTGTCTTGATATTTGTAAGGAAAATTGGTTTGAAATTCTCTTTCTCTGTTGGGTCTTTTGTGGTTTAGGTATATGTGAAATTGTGGCTTCATAGAAGGAATTTGGTAGTGCTCTATCTGTTTCTATTTTGTGGAATACTATGGACAGTATCGGTATGAGGTTTTCAATGAAGGTCTGATAGAATTCTGCACTAAACCCATCTGGTCCTGGGCTTTTGTGGTTAGGAGATTTTAATAACTATTTCTATTACTTTATGAGTTATGGGATTGTTTAGATGGTTTATCTGTTCCTGATTTAACTTTATTAACCGGTATTTGTCTAGAAAATGGTCTATCTACTCCAGATTTTTCAGTTTTGTTGAATGTAGGCTTTTATAGTAGGATACTATGTTGTTTTTTTCAATTATATCAGATTCTGTTGCTTTGTCTCCTTTTTCATTTCTTTTTTTTTCATTTTTTGTTAAACTGGGTATTTCTTATTTACATTTCAAATATTATTCCATTTTTGGTTTTCCTGTCAAAGAAGGAGTGACCATCTGCATTTTGGTCATCTTCCCTTTTCATATCTGATTTTGTAAATTTGAATACACTCTCTGTGCCCTCTGGTTAGTCAGGCTAAGGGTGTAATCCATTTGTTGATTTTCTCAAAGAACGAGCTCCTGGTTTTGTTGATTCTTGTATAGTCCTTTTTGTTTCTACTTGGTTGATTTCAGCCCTGATTTTGATTATCTCCTGCCTTCTACTCCTCTTGGGCGTATTTGCTTCCTTTTGTTCTAGAATTTTTATGTGTGCTGTCAAGCTGCTGATGTATGTATGAACTCTCTTGTTTCATTTTACTAGCACTCAGAGCTATGAGTTTTCCTCTTAGCACGGCTTTCATTGTGTCCCATAAGTGTGGATATATTGTGCCTTCCTCTTTATTAAATTCTAGGGAGTCTTTAATTTCTTTATTTCTTTCTTGATCACTTTATCATTGAGTACAGTGTTGTTCAACTCCCATGTATATGTTGGCTTTCTGCTGTTTCTGTTGTTGTTGAAGATCAGCCTTAGTCCAAGGTGATGCAATAGGAAGCATGGGATTATTTCTATCTTCCTTTATCTGTTGAGGCCTATTTTGTGACCAATTATATGTTCAATTTTGGAGAAGGTACCATGAGGTGCTGAGAAGGCATATCCTTTTGTTTTAGGATGATATATTCTATAAATATCTCTCAAGTTCATTTGGTTCATAGTTTCTGTTAGTTTCTCTATGTCACTGTTTAATTTCTGTTTCCATTATCTGTCCATTGATGAGAGTGGGGTGTTAAAATCTCCTACTATTATTGCATGAGGTACAATGTGTACTTTGAGCTTCAGTAAGGTTTCTTTTGAGAATGTAGGTGCCCTTACCTTTGGAGCATAGATATTCAGGATTGAGAGTTCATCTTGGTAGATTTTTTTCCTTTGACGACTATGAAGTGTCCTTCCATATCTTCTTGATGATTTTTGGTTGAAAGTTGATTTTTCAATATTAGAATGGTTGCTCCAGCTTGTTTCTTTGGACCATTTGCTTAGAAAGTTGTTTTCCAGCCATTTGCTCTGAGATAGTGTCAGTCTTTATCTGTGAGGTGTGTTTCCAGTATGCAGAAAAGTGCTGGATCCTCTTTAAATATCCAGTCTGGTAGTCTATGTCTTTTTGTTGGGGAATTGAGCACATTGATGTTGAGCGATATTAAGGAATAGTGATTGTTGCTTCCTGTTATTTTCATTCTTAGAGGTGTAATTTTGTTTGCGTGTCTCTCTTCTTTTAGTTTCCTTGCAAGGAGATTACTTTCTTGTTTTTTCTACAGGGTAGTTTCCCTCCTTCTGTTGGAGTTTTCAATCTGTTATCCTTTGTAGGGCTGGATTGGTAGAAATATGTTGTGTAAATAGGTTTTGTCATAGAACATCTTAGTTTCTTCCTCAATGTTAATTGACAGTTTTGCTAGATATAGTACACTGGACTGGCATTTGTGTACTCTTAGGGTCTGTATAAAATCTGTCCAGGACCTTCTGGCTCAATCCTAAATATCTATGTTCCAAATGCAAGGGCACCTACATTCATAAAAGAAACCTTACTAAAGCTCAAAGCACACATTGCACCTCACACAATAACAGTAGGAATGTTCAATACCCCACTCTCATCAATGGACAGATCAGGGAAACAGAAATTAAACAGAGACATAGAGAAACTAACAGAAATTATTAAACAAATGGACTTAACAGATATTTATAGAACATTCTATCCTAAAAGAAAAGGATATACCTTCTTTTCACCACCTCATGGTACCCTCTCAAAAACTGACCATATAATCAGTCATAAAACAGGCCCCATCAGATACAGAAGGATAGAAATAACCCCATGCATCCTATCAGATCACCATGTACTATGGCTTGTTTTCAATAACAACAGTAAGGAAAGAATGCCCACATATATATGGAAGTTGAACAATGCTCTACTCAATGATAACTAGGTCAAGGAAGAAATAAAGAAATTAAAAACTTCTTAGAATTTAATGAAAATCTTAGAATTTAATGAAAATTAAGATACAACATACCCAAGCTTATGGGACACAATGAAAGCTGTGCTAAGAGAAAAACTTATATCTCTGAGTGCCTGCACAAAGAAACAGGAGAGAGCATACATCATCAGCTTGACAACACACCTAAATTTTTTGCTCTAGAACAAAAAGAAGCAAATACACCCAAAAGGAGTTGAAGGAAATAATCAAACTCAGGGTTAAAACCAACCAAGTAGAAACAAAAAGGACTGTATAAAGAATCAATAGAACCAAAAGCCAGTTCTTGGAGAAAATCAACAAGATATATAAACCCTAAACCCTTAGCCAGACTAAGGCACAGAGACTATCCAAATTAACAAAGCAGAAATGAAAAGGGAGACATAACAACAGAATCTGAGGAAATTGAAAAAACATCATCAGATCCTACTACAAAAGCCTATATTCAACAAAACTTGAAAATCTGAAGGAAATAGACAATTTTCTAGACAAATACCAGGTACCAAAGTTAAATCAGTAATAGATAAACCATATAAACAACCCCATAACTCATAAAGTAATAGAAGCAGTCATTAAAAGTCTCCCAACCTAAAAGAGCCCAGGTCCAGATGGGTTCAGTACAGAATTCTATCAGACCTTCACAGAAGACCTCATATCAACATTCTCCAAACTATTCCACAAAATAGAAACAGACAGAACACTACCAAATACCTTCTATAAAGCCACAATTACTCTTATATGTAAGCCATACAATGACCCAACAAAGAAAAACTTCAGACCAATTTCCTTTATGAATATTGATGCAAAAATACTCAATAAAATTCTTACAAACCAAATCCAAGAACACATCAAAAAGATCATTCCTCATGATCAAGTAGGCTTCATTCCGGATTGCTTTTTTCAATATTATGTAAAACCATCAACAAAATCCACTATATAAACAAACTGAAAGATAAAAACCACATGATCATTTCATTAGATGCTGAGAAACAATTTGACAAAATTAACACCCCTTTATGATAAACGTACTGGAAAGAACCAGAATTCAAGGAACATATGTAAAATCCATATACAGCCAACCAGTAGCTAACATTAAACTAAATGGAGAGAACTTTGAAACAGTCCCACTAGAATCAGGGACTAGGAACGGCTGCTCACTCTCTCCCTACTTATTCAATATAGTCCTCGACATCCTGGTCAGACCAATTAGACAACAAAAGGAGATCAAAGGGATACAAATCAGAAGGGAAGAAGTCAAAATATAATCATTTGCAGATGATATGATTGTTATTTAAGTGACCCCAAAAGTTCCACCAGAGAACTACTAAGCCTGATTAAAAAAACTTCAGCAACATGTCTGGATATAAAAGTAACTCAAACAAATTGGTAGCCTTCCTCTGCACAAAGGATAAACAGGTTGAAAAGGACAGTAGGAAAAGGACACCCTTCACAATAGTTCCAAATAATATAAAATATCTTGCTGTGACTTTAACCAAGGAAGTGAAAGATCTGTATGACAAGAACTTCAAGTCTCTGAAGAAAGAAACTGAAGAAGATCTCAGAAGATGGAAAGACCTCCCATGTTCATGGATTGGTAGGATCAATATAGTAAAAATGGCCATTTTGCCAAAAGCAATCTACAGATTCAATGCAGTCCCCATCAAAATTCCTACTCAATTCTTTATAGAGACAGAAAGAGCAAATTGCAAATTCATTTGGAATAATAAAAAACCCATGATAGCAAAAACTATATTCAATAGTAAAGGAACTTCTGGGAGAATCACCATTCCTGACCTCAAGTTGCATTACAGAGCAGTAGTGATAAAAAGTGTGTGGTACTGATACAGAGACAGTCAGATAGATCAGTGGAACAGAATTGAAGACCCAGAAATGAACCCACACACCTATGGTCACTTGATCTCTGACATAGGAGCTAAAACCTTCCAATGGAAGAAAGATAGCATTTTTCAACAAATGGTGCTGGTGCAACTGGAGGTCAGTATGTAGAAGAATGCAAATTGATCTATTCTTATCACCCTATACACAGCTTAAGTCCAAGTCGATCAAGGACCTCCACATCAAACCAATACACTCAAACTAATAGAAAAAATGTTGAAATATTAAAACTAAATTTATTTTAATTGAACCACACAAATACCTACTTAATACTATGCAGTTTATATTTTTGTAAGGATAACTTTACACAGATTTAATGAAATGTGAGGTGAGATTGTTAGATATTTTGAAATGCACAGAAAAGATCTTCTTCACTGAAAATCATTGCAACAGACATAACTAATATATGAAGTTACAAGCATATAATATTAGCAATGACTTATGTTTTACTAGTCCAAGGGATGAAAGCTTCCTACAATTCCTAAGTACATACAGACTCAATAGAATTGAAATTACTGATAAATACCAAATTAGTAAACATTTGTTAGACAATCTAAACATTGTTCATATAATTAAACACATACAATGAGTTATTTGAAAAAATGAGAAAATACATAATAGAATTCAAATATAACTTACTGGTATAAATGTACCCCTGCAAAACAAATGTCTGCTTTATTATTTTTCACCCTCTAAGTTGCTTTAAGTGTTTTTTATGGAAGGAAAAATAACAACCTTAGCACATCTTGGAGAAACCATGATCTTAAAAATTTTATAATGCACACTCAGGAAAATCCTATGTCACATATGCTTCTTAAAATATTGCATCTGGAGATACTTTTTACACACATAGCAGTATATATTCATTGGAAAAATAACAGATTTCATGAAATTGTCATTCAGTATATAATACCCATGATGATGCTCAACATATTACCCTTTACTTTCTCTCAATACATCCTTCTAATAGTTCACGTTCTTTCTCCAAACTTCCTTCCTAATATAAGACAAATAATCAGAGATCATATTAAGTGAAATCTGTTTTTTATAAATCATTATGGTGACTCTTCTATGTCTGTAAGCATCTGTTATATGCTCACATATACTACAGCTCAAAAATATTCTAAGTAGATAATTCTCTAATAATTTATTATAGAATATACTGTCTTATTCAATCACTTACAGCTCTCACTATGCCCATTCCTCTCCTCAACCAAAATAATGTTTCCTGTGTTACCTTGGGTCTGGGTTGTTAATATAAGTAATTTTAGGCTGTCTTGGTTCTAGAAAATTGTTTCTTTTCCTCCAGTCCTGGCACTAGTATTGCTGGGCCTATTATTTTAGAATGGCTGTCACTTGGCACTTAGGATGTTGTATTAGTACACAATTAAATATTTAAATTGACACTGGTGGCAGGAGTATATTCCTCACTGTAAGTGCCTGTTTTCTGGGTTCCTGAGTGACAGACAAACACTCTCACTAAATATGCCTAAAACAGCTCAATGGTTGGTCCACTTCCTAACTTCCATGTGGCTAATCCACTTCCCTCTAGTATTCCTGAGTTATTACTTACTAAATTCTATATTCATCTTTGTTGCCCTAAACTAGTCAGTCAGCCCTCTTGGGGCTGCTCTCCCCTGGCTCTTACATGGGGGCTATGCTCTCTGTTCCACACTCTCTCAAGTGTGGCATCCCTCCTCCTCCTCCTCTTCCTCCTCCTCTTCCTCTTCCTCTTCCTCTTACTTCTTTCCTCCTTCTTCCAGAATGGCAGATCTCTTTCTTCTCTCCCTGAGTCCCTCACCTCAGTGTACTAAAATTGCTGCCTCTGTCCACCCTGCCAAGCCACTGGCTGCCAGCAACTTTATTTACCAATCAGAACCAACAGGGGACAGGGTCCCTTAGTGTCCCTTGGAGATTCTCCTGCAAACAATTTTGGGGAAACAAATTAACATAATACAAGAAGCCAAAGAATGTATTCGCTTGGACTCTCTAAGTTTGAAAGTTTACCTTGAGAAATCAGGTGTTCCAACTCTGCCATTTTCCTCTAATTAGGGGAGTTCATTTTTCTATTAATGAGTTTTCTTTATTTAGAACTTGCAGTTTTTCTCTTAGATCTGTCAATCCACTTTACTTTTGTATATACAGTGTTTTAACTGTAAGATGCGTGGAAATTGTTTATTCTGCTCTTTTCTTTTTGGTGTTATGTGTGCTTCTTGTCATTGGACTAGTTTCTTCTATGACTTATTTTATTGAAAGTCTTGTGTTTGCCACTGATGTGAGATTATTTACCCTTATCTGTGCTTACAACTTGAAGTTTTCACATATTTCAAAGTTCCTCACATACACAGTACTTTCTAGACATGCTATCTTTCAACTGAACTACATTCCAGCACCAACATCCTAGTTTCTCCTGATAGTACATTGTCTCATTCCCAAGTGCTCAGTAAGAATGATTACTTTTTCTATTTGGAGGAGATGACATTTTGTTAGTGGTATCAAAAGAGCTGTTAATTTTTAGGTGAGACCCCTGGAGATAACTTTCACATAACTGTGGAGGGGACCATGAATGTTTTAGAAGCAGGAAGGCTACCATGGGGAATCCAAAATGGCTTTTACTTCTTTTAAGTGGGATATTATTGTTGAAGCTTTTGTTTTGCTCACAATGACTGGAATCAGTTAATCCAAATAGACAGATATTGCCTACAGAGGATAGTTCCTGCATAGGAAACCCAGAGCTCAGCTCTTCCTACTCTACTGTCTTCCTGGAATTAGAGAAGTTCACTTTTCCATTTGATGGTACTACTTCCTAACAACTTCAAGGACAGAAATGCCTTCCCCAAATGACATGATAACAATGGTCTAGAGGGAGAAGAACTGATGACATTTCATCCTTATAACTACTTCTTAGGGCCTCATTCTACAAGGATGTGTGTCGAAGGCCCAGTTGGGTGAGTGTTTCCTTTTCCCATCATTATAGTGAGAGCTGTAAGTAAACAGTAGAAAGCAGCAGGATTTTCTGTAATAAATAGAGAATGCTCTGCCTAGAATGATACTTCTGAGCCACTCTGTATAACCAGCATTCGACAGATGCTTGTAGACATAGAAGTATTCGTGTAATGATTAATAGAAGAACATAGATTTCTCTTAATATGATCTCTTGTTATAGAGGTGACACTAGAACAGGACTATTCATAAGAGGAGCAGGGTCTAACAGAAAGACTGAGAAAGAAAAGGCTAATAGGATGAAGGCATTCAATGGGTATTATGTATTCAAGGAATATATAATGCAAGTAATCATTTTACAATGAATGTACATTCATATACATGTAAAAAGTTGTTCCAGATGCAATATTTAGGAAGCATATTTGACATAGAATAGACTGTAATATTCTGGTCAGGGTCACCTGTGCAAAACTCAATTTCCAGAGAACTGTTCGAATATTTAATTTACTTAAGAGTGTCAAGTAATAGCTATAATTTAATACCTTAATAATAAGGGATCAGTGGTTATTTCTGTTGTCATTATCTATTTCATAAAGAATTCCATGGAACTAGTTTGGGTGACTAAGATCTTCATCTCCTGAAATTTCTTAAGACTTATTCCTGCCGCTGACACTGGACAGTACATCAGCCAAGACCATGTATCTTGTCACCTGAAAGGCACATACTCACTTTGAGTTCTTTCTGAGCAGTCATACAGATTTTAGGTCATTACTCACTAAATACACTAAAACTTAAAATGAAATTGACACTTGTCATCTATTTTAATTGTATGCCCCTTAGATTACTATATCTCCACATCGCAGAAAGCAAAGATCATCATAAATTCACAAAACAAGACTATTCTAAAATCAAGTTCTGGGGTAATGGAAAAGTAAAGTAAATTTTCTTGGAAGAATATCAAGAAAACAGCTCTCGATTACTTTCGTTAATTCTGAGTCCATTGAACAGTTCTCCACCATTATGAATATTTCTTGGCACACTTTGGACTTTAACACTTACAAATAAATGTTATTTTAAATTAATTGGAAACATCCCAGCATTGATTTTTTAAAAATAAAACAGAAGTCTTGTCTCATTGGCATACCTATTTTAGCTGATATGTATCCATGGTAGCTATGGTCTTTCCTGGTCCACTCTCAGATTCACTGAACCCCAGAAAAAGAGATGCCACTTGATCAATTAGGAGATGTGTCATTTTCGGTATATGATAAGCATTTACAAATCAATGGATATGAAAGATTGAAAAACATACCTTTGGGGTAAAAACACTTAAATTACTATTTTTGACTTGTTATCATTTGTATATTACTTGAATTACATGATATATTTTAATAAATTATAGATGTATAAGTAATAAATAATTGTATAAATATATGGTTTATGCATTTCCAATTTTAAGATTTTAAAAAGGTATTGTCCTTTCAATTTGGAATCCAATTCTTACATTAAGTATTATCTAGGACTTTTATTTATCACAATTTATTTTTTGATTTTACATATTTGAGTGTTTTGCTAGCATGTATGTCTGTGTATCACTGTAATGCCATATAGTATAGGAAAATGGATACTCCACAATGAAACAGATGATCATGAGACACCATGTCTTTTCTGGGAATCTAACCCAGGCGCATTGCAAGAGGTAAAAGTGCTCTTAGTGGAGCTTCACAAAAACAGAACATCAAAAAAAACCAAAAGAAACAAAGAAAAAAAAAGACAAAAAAAAAACAGAATGCCAAAGGACAGCTACTGTAAATCTATGTTGAGCAACTTAAATACCTGGCTCTGAAAATTAAGATGAATCCATTAATTTATTAGGCTACTCTTTTTAGGAGCAAAAACAGTCATGTAAGAATAAACTGTTGGAATTTCAGTTTATATTCATGGAGATATGGGCTGCTCCCTTCTGCTAGCCTCTGCATTACTTACATTATGGTTATCATACAAGCAGGCATGTGTCTATGTATGTGGAATATTCAAGGGAACTTGAAAATATAATTGGGCACTCCTTCTCCCACAAGTTTTGAATTGGTGTAGTCATTTTCTACTTCTTTATCAAAAAGCTGATTTTAAAGGACTGAATTAAATCAATTCAATAATAAATTCATCCTGGTAACCAGGCCAAGTAACTCACATAAGCAACAAAGGTTGTTTAGTAGTACTGTGAAGAGTGTCTGGATGCTGGTGATGTTTGATTTCACTGAGAACTTGTTTTCTATTACATGAGAAGGAATCTCTTTAAACAAAATTTCTAAACAGAATCCCTATATGGTCATCTTCAGCAAGTTCTTGTTTGTTATGATGCAGGGAAAATAGGCATTGTCTTAGCATCCCATATTCTTTCTTTCTGGAGTCTCCCAGCTCCACATCTTTAGATGTGAATAAGTAGCCTGCAGTAACTGTAGAAACCAGGAAAGAATTGTGAGGATAGGGAAGAGGGTGGGATAAATGGAGAGCAGAATAGCAGGCTACAATTTTCTCATCAGGAAAATGTAAAAGATAGGGCTCCTTAGTGCAGAGGCAGGTAAATACACATGAAGTGGGGAGGAAGGTACAGGGGAGTAGCAGCAGGACACAATGGATCTATGAGGGAAGTGGGAAATGGGTGGGTTCTTAGGTAAGGGGAAGGAAGGCAAATACAGAAAGCAGAAGAAGTGAGGGAAAATAACATGTTTTTTTGAAAAAGTCATGAGGAAATATAGTGTTAAGGATTTATCCACCCATCCTCCCCATAAAAGATTTTCAAAAACGGTCTTTTCTTGACACATCAGAAGTAGATCCTTCATACTGAATGGGAGTTCACAAATGGTCTTCCACTCCATGTACATCTTCAATTCTTGACTCTGAGGATATTAGATTTCATTTGAAAATAAACATATAAAAGATGAATCAGATAGACTTTTGGTGATTAAACCTATCACATTACCATGAATTATGCCTGGGATTCCATTAGAATTGTGAGTAAGATATAGATAATTGCTAAATACATCTTAGTAAAATTATACACTATAATGTATTCGAATCTGTTTTTTATATCTTTTATGATTTTTCCCCCAGCTCCACGTAGCTTTTCTACATTTGTGCAAATGTGACTGATATTCTATGATCATTACTACTGTTCTAGTTATTAAATATAAAATGAGCGAATTTAAATTAATAAAATTGAATTTCTAAGGTATCGACTCAGGTATAATACAGGAACACAAAGTGTGTATAGATATGATTATAAATAGATTCATTGTCTATAATATTCTCTCTCTATAGGAGATACTTGGGGATATATAGAAATGTAGGCTATATCCAATGTGAGACATCAAAAGAGAAAAAAGTAGGTTATTCAATAATTAATAGGGAAAATAGAATGATTATATGGCCATACTGTGAAGCAAATCATAATTTTGATATGTAACCGATTTTTTTTTCAGATATATGACATAGACTTCCATTATGCTATTAAGATGAATACACATTTATGTCTTCAATCAAGAATGTTCTTTATTTCCAAGCTGGACTAGGAGTACTAGCCAATATGTTCCTGCTGATTTTCTACATCTTCACAATCCCATGTCACAGACCTAAGCCTGTGGACATGATCTCCTGTCAACTGACCTTTATTCACATAATTATGGTCCTCACTGGATGGGATATTTGGCTTGAGGACATGTTTGAGTTGCTGAAAATTCAGAATGACTTCAAATGTAAGGCAACTTTTTACATAAACAGGGTAATGAGAGGCCTTTCTATCTGTGTCACCTGCCTCCTGAGTGTGTTCCAGGCTGTCACTATCAGTCCCAGTACTTCGCTGTTGGCAAAATTTAAACATAAGCTGAAAAACTACATCATCTATGCATTCTTCTATTTTTGGTCTTTCAATTTGTCCTTCAGCATTAATCAGATCTTCTCTGTTGGTGCTTATACCAATTTCAGTGAGACCAACCAGATGAAGGTCACTACATACTGCTCAAACTTTCCCATGAACAGCATCATCAGGGGATTGATTTTAACAGTGACAACTTTAAGAGATGTGTTTCTTGTAGGAGTCATGCTGACCACAAGTGCATACATGGTGATTTTCTTGTTCAGACATCAGAAGCAATGCAAGCATCTACATAGCATCAGCCACTTGAGAGCATCCCCTGAAGAAAGAGCCACCCAGACCATCTTGCTCCTGGTGGTCTTCTTTGTAGTCATGTACTGGGTGGACTTCATCATCTCTTCCACCTCTATCCTGTTATGGAAGTACAACCCTGTTATCCTGACTATTCAGAAATTTGTGATGAATGTCTATCCCACAATTACTCCTTTGGTACAAATCAGTTCTGACAGCAGAATAATCAATGTCCTGAAAAACTTATGGCCAAAATGCTAACAGGCTTTTTAAAAGGGGGAAATTTTTCTCTTTTTCTTAAAAAAATTGACTCCAACACATATACAGCAGAGGACTACCTGGTCTTGGCTCAGTGAGAAGACAAACATAACATTTGAGAGACTTGAGGCCCCAGGAAGTGGGGAGGTCTAGTGAGGTGGGGACATCCTCTTGGATATCAGGGAGGAAGTAAAGGATGAGGTACATTCAGAGGGCATACTGGGAGGGGGATAATGAGTGGACTGTAAAAAAACGATTAAAGAATAGTTTTATTTGATATTACAATGGCAACTCCAGCTTGTTTCTTTGGGCCATTTGCTTGGAAAGTTGTTTCCAGCCATTTACTCTGAGGTAGTGTCTGTCTTTGTCTCTGAGTTGTGTTTCCTGCATGCAGCAAAATGCTGGGTCTTCTTGGATTCTTCCTGAAATGAGAACAGGACCCCCTTGGGGTGAATTAGAGGAAGTATTGAAAGTGTTGAAGGAGCTTGCAACCCCATAAGCACAACAATGCCAACAACCAGAGCTTCCAGGGACCAAACCACTACCTAAAGTCTATACATGGACTGCCCCAGGGCTCCAACTGCATATGTAGCAGAGAATAGGGCACCGGTGGAAGGGGAAGCCAAGGTTGGAGCCCCAGTACAGGGGAATATGGGGGGAGCAGTAAGGAGGATGTATGGTGGGAATACCTGTATGTGGGAGGGGAAGGGAGGTGAGGGGGGCTTATGGACAGGAAACCAGGAAAGGGAATAACATTTGAAATGTAAGTAAAGAAATGTATCTAATAAAAAATTTTAAAAACGAATATTTTTATTTTTGTTTTGTTTTTCGGAGCTGGGGACCAAACCCAGGGCCTTGCACTTGCTAGGCAAGTGGTCTATCACTGAGCTAAATCCCCAACCCCTAAGAATAATTTTTTAAAGAGGGGAGAGTTATTTTATTTAATGTGTATGAGTGTTGTGCAGGCATGCTTTAATTTCTGGTGTTCACAGAGGTCATAGGAGGACATTTGACCCATTGGATCTGGACTTAACAATGCTTGTAGAATGTTATTTTGAGAGGAGTTCTAGACTCAATTATTTTTTAAAAAAACTTATTCTCTTTAAGTTTTAATAGTACAAGAAGCAAAGTAGATTTTTATATGATTTAAGTAAAATTCGTGGTATCATACATTTTTTTTCAATCAAACTTGCTGCCAAGATGAATGGAGTTCCTTCTTCTCATGGTATACAATCAGTTGATATTTTCACAAGAATTATCTTTCTCCATTTAAACTCATATAATAAATGTTCCTCTGATACTGAGTTTACCCAGAAGAAGATTCTTACTTATAGTGATGTTTTAGCTTTTATGTTGGAAATAAGATAATTTACACTAAATCATCAATAATTGTGTTGATGCTATTGTAGACTTGTTTCCCAATTATTATTATTATTCTCTCATACAGTATTTCCTGGCCTCAGTTTCCCATCCCTCCACTTCTTCCAATCCCTCCCCCCATCTTCTCTCCCAAAGTCCACTCCTTTTCCTCTTAGAAGAAAAAGAATAGGCCTCCCAAGGATATCAACTGAACATGGCATAGCAAGTTATAATAAGACAACGTACAAAGTCTTTTTTATGAAGACTAGATGAGGCAAACCACTAGGAGAAAAAACTCCCCAAGCATAGGCAAAAGTGTCAGAGACACCCCCCTCCCACTCTTAGGAATCCCATAGGAACACCCAAACTGTACAACTATCATGTATATGCAGAAGACATGGCTCATACCCATATAACTTACTTCAATCTGTCTGATTCATTGTGTTTCCTCCTTGGTAGATTCTATTAGTCCTATGCTTCTGGTGTCCTTGACCACTCTAGCCCTATCATCTTTTCTTCCTCTTCTCATCTACAGGTTTTCCTGGCTCTGCCTGGTCTTTGGCTATGGATCTCTGCATCTGCTCCCATCAGTTGCTGGATCATGCTTCTCTTAGGTGACAATTAGAGTAGGTGCTAATCTCTAAGTATAGCAAAGTATAATTGGGGATCATTTCCTTGATATTTTTCCATTTGGTTTGGTTCTGTACTGGGCCTATGGGCTGTCCTCTCTCTGGTTCCTGGTGGTGCAGGAAGCATAGGCTCCCTCCAGGTCTCTGGGTCAAAAGTTGTACCAGACATAGATTAGCCACACACACATTTTCAGTATCACCATTACCTCAGGACATCTGACAGGAAGGGGAGATGATAGGTAGAAAGTTTCTACTGGGTTTATCTCCTAGTCCCTCTGCTGTGTGCCTTGCCTATTTATAGAAGATTACAAGTTCAGACTCCAAATCCCACATTACTAGGAAGCTTCACTAAGATTATTATCATTTATCTCAGGGAGTTTCCAATTAATCAGGTTTCTACATCACCCTCCCAATCAGCCCCCCCCCCAAATTCCAGTGATCTCTCTTAATACTATCCCTCCATCTTCATACCTCCTGCCTGATCCCTCCTGTTCCCATCTCTCCTGCTCCCCAGTCTACGTGCAAACTCTATTCTTTTCCCCTTCCATGCATCTCACTTTGAGCCCTCCTTGTTACTTTCAGCCCTGAATCTATGGATTGTACCATAATAATCTATTATTTGATTCTTAGTATCTACTTATAAGAGAGTACACATTGTATTTGTCTTGTTGAGTCTGGGTTACAGAACTCTGGATGATTTTTTTTCTAGTTTTATTCATCTGTCTACAAATTTCATAATGTTTGTATTTTTAACAACTGAGTAATACTCTATTGTGTATATTTACAATATTTTCTTTATCCATTCATAGGTTCTGTTGTTTACAGTTCCTACCTATTATGAATAAAGCTACTGTGTACATAGTTGAGCAAGTGTTCTTGTGGTATAATTGAGTATCATTTGGGTATATGCCCAGGAGAAGTATAGCTGGGTGTGAGGTAGAATGATTCCGAATTGTTTGAGGAAATGCCATATTGATTTGAAAAGTAGCTGTACACGTTTGTATTCATCCCAGGAATGGAGGAGTGTTCCCCTTACTCCACACTCATGCCAGAATGAGTTGTCATTTGTGTTATTGATTTCAGCCACTCTGAAGTGTGTAAGATGAAAACTCAAAGTAGGTTGGATTTGCAGTTCACTGAGGAGTAAGAATGTTCAACATTTTTAAAAGATTCTGAGACATTATAGATTCAGCCTTTGATAATGTTTTGTATAGATATGTACCCCATTTTTAATTGTATTGTTTGGTTTTGGTTGCTTAATCTTTAGTTTCTCGGGTTTTTTTTAATACTTTACCTGTTATCTCTCTTTCAGATGTGGATCTCAGCTTATTTTCTGCTCTCTTTCCTCTTTGATGAACTTGCTTTGTTTTTGATTTAGAGCTTTCAATTGTGCTACTAAGTTTAATAGATCTCTTCAATTATATTTTTTACCTTTATTTTTTATTTATTTACACATCTTTTATCCTGATAGCTGCTCACATGCCTCCTCTCTTTCCAATCCCACCCTAATTAATTCTGCTCCCACCATTGTCTCTTCCTCTTCTCTACATAGAAAGGGGAGCTTTCCTTGGGTGTCACACAACCTTACGGTTGCCCATTGCAGTAGACCTAAGCCTAACTTCTACTACTGAATCCCAACCAGGCAGTGCAGTTTTGGGAAGGGGATACAATGGCAGGCAACATTGTCAGAGACCCGTTTTATTCTTATTACAAGATTCACATATGCTATGAATGGATAGGGGGCCTAGTTCCAGAAACTGTATCCTCCTTGATTGGTTGTCCAGAGAGAATCATGGATTCTTCTAGATGACTGTGTAAGTCTTCTTGTGCTGTCCTTGCTCTCTACAGCTGCATGAATTTTATCCCCCACTGTTGCAAAAAACTTCCCAAGCACTTCCTGATGTTTAGCTCAGGTCTGTGCCTCTGTTTCTATCCAATGTTGGATTAAGCCTTCAGGAGACAATTATGCTAGGCCCCCATCTGCAAGCATAACAGAGTACCATTAATAATGTCAGGGATTGACTCTCAAACCTGGGAAGTATCTCCAGTTGGAACAATCATTAGTTGGCTACTTCCTCAATCTTTGCTCCCTTTATACCTGCCAAGATTTTTTTAATTGGTTGATGTTCCCTTCTTTTAACTAGAAGTTCTGCATGGTTTCTTAAGGTGGCTAATTCAGTCTCCATAACCACTTCTCTTATAAAACTCAGGTGGAGTTACTACCCTAGACACCCAGGGACTCTCCCTTGTCTCAGGTATCCAGTTACTCCAAAACTTCCTCCCATTGTTTACCACACTCACAGACCTCTACAACTCCCCTCTTCTCATATCTGATCCCCATCACTATCCTCATTGTATCTCCCACACAGTTCCCTCTATCCATTCACCTCCAATAACTATGCGTGAAAATTTCATGATATCCTCATTTTTAACAGCCAAATAGTATTCTACTGTGTAAATTAACTACATTTTCTGTATCCATTCTTAATTGAAGGGCATCTTGGTTGTTTTTAGTTACTGGTTATTATGAATAAAGCTGCTATGAACATAGCTGAGCAAGTGTCCTTGTATAAAGGGGGTCATCTTTTGGGTTGATGCCCAGAAGTAGTATATAGTTGGGTCTTGGGGTAGAACTAGTCTCAATTTTTTTTTTATGAAACTACCAAATTAATAGCCAAACTAGATGTGCTAGTTTACAATTCCACCACTGATGGAGGAGTATTCCCCCTTGATGCATAGCATCACCAGTATGTGCTGTCTCTTGTGATTTTGATCTTAGCCATTCTTAAGGATGTAAGACGGAATCACAGCATGGTTTTGATTTGCATTTCCTTGATCAATATGGATGTTGAACATTTCTTTAAGTGTTCCTCTGTTGTGAATTCTCTACCAAACATTTTAATTGGGCAATATGGCTTGTTTGTGTCTAAGTTCTTGAGTTCTTTATTTATTTTAGATATTAGTCCTTTGTCATATGCATTGTTCAGGATGATATGCTCCCATTCAATAATCTGCTATTTTGCTTTATTCATCAATAAAAACCTTTTCAGTACATAAGTTTCAATTTATTATTTGTTGATCTAAGTACCTGAATATTGGTGTTCTGTTCAGGAATTTGTCTCCTCTTCCGATGTGTCCAAGGCAGTTGTTCACTATCTCTTCTGATAGATTAAGTGTGTCAGGTGTTACATTAAGGTCATTGATTCACTTGGATTTGCACTTTGTACAGGGTGATAAATATGGACCTATTAGAATTCTTCTTCATGCAGAAATCCAGTTATACCAGTACCAATTGTGGAAGATGTTTCCTCCTTTTTACATTGTATTGTTTGGGCTTCTTTGTCAAAAAAAAGTGTCCATAGGGATATGAGTTTATTTCTGGGTCTTCAATTTAATTTCATTGATGAACCTGTCTGATTTCAGGCCAGTACTATGAAATATTTTTTGTTCTTGTTCTGTAGTGTAGCTTGAAATTTGGAATGGTGTTATCTCCAGCTCTTTCACTGTGCTTTTATTGCATTTTAACTGGACATTTACTGATTAAACTATCCTGGGTTTTTTCTATTTTTCCTATAAATTTCATATAAATTGAGAATTGCATTTGAAGATCTGTAACATAATGTGCTGGAATTCTAATGGGAATTGCACTGAATCTGTAGATTGTCTTTGATAAGATGTCCATGTTCATTATGTTAATCCTGCCAATCCATGAGCAAGAGATATTCTCCTTCTTCTGATATCTCTCTCCATTTCTTTCTTCAGAGACTTGAGGTTCTTCTCATATAGACCTTTCACTTGCTTGGTTAGAGTTATACATTGTAATATTTTTATCTAATATTAAAAACTTGTGAAGGTTGTTATTTTTCTATTGTCTTTCTCAGCATAATTATTGTTTGTATAAGAAGAGTTACTGATGTTTTTGAGTTGATTTGAACCCAGCCAATTTGCTAACGGTGTTTATCAGATATAAGAGTTTTCTGGTAGAATTTTTGGGTCATATATGTATAATATAATATCATCTGCCAATAGAGATACTTTGGCTATTCCTTTACAATTTGTGTCCCCTTGACCTCCTTTATTTGCCTTATTTCCATGGCTGGAACTTTAAGTGCTATGCTGCATAGATGCAGAGAGTTTGAGCAGCATTGCCTTGTCTCTGGTTTTAGTAGAATTGCTTTAATGTTCTCTAACTTAATTTGATGATGGCAATTGGTTTCTGTTATATTGCTTTTATTATATTTAATTATTCATCTCTTATCCCTGATCTTTCAAAGATCTTCTCACTTGTGCCTATAACCTGAAGGTTTGATTTATTTCATGGTGCCTATATGTACAATACTTTTTAGACATATTGTCTATCAGCTGAGCTAAATTCCAGCACCAACAGAACAGTTTGTCCTAATGATCCACTGTCTCTGTCCCAAGTGCTCAGTAAGAACGATTACTTTTCCTAAGTGTATTTGGAGAGCATGACATATTTTAATTTTATCTGTTGAGTTGCTAATTTTTATGTAAGCCTCTGAAGAAACATTCAAGTAAGTGTGGAGGGAATCATGGAAGTTTTGGAAGCAAGGAGGATACCATGGGTAATCTAAAACTTTTTTTTATTGGATTTATTTCTTTATTTACATTTCTATTTTTGTATCTTTCTTTTTATTGGGTATTTATTCACATTTCAAATGTTATTCCCTTTTATGGTTTCCTGTCCATAAGCCACCTGGAAAGAACCCAGATGCCCTTCAACAGAGAAATAGATACAGAAAATGTGGTACATCTACACAATGGAATATTACTCAGCCATCAAAAACAATGACTTTATGAAATTCATAGGCAAATAGAGGGAACTGGAAAATATCATCCTGAGTGAGGTAACCCAATAACAGAAAACACACATGGTATGCACTCATTGATAAGAGGCTATTAGCCCAAATGCTTGAATTGCCCTAGGTGCACAGAACACATGAAACTCAAGAGGGATGAACAAAATGCGAATGCTTCACTCCTTCTTTAAAAAGGGAACAAGAATACCCTTGGCAGGGAATAGGGAGGCAAAGTTTAAAACAGAGGCAGAAGGAACACCCATTCAGAGCCTACCCCACATGTGGCCCATACATATACAGCCACCCAATTAGATAAGATGGATGAAGCAAAGAAGTGCAGGCTGACAGGAACTGGATGTAGATCTCTCCTGAGAGACACAGCCAGAATACAGCAAATACATAGATGAATGCCAGCAGTAAACCACGGAACTGAGAATGGGACCCCCGTTGAAGCAATCAGAGAAAGGACTGGAAGAGCTTGAAGGGGCTCGAGACCCCATATGAAAAACAATGTCAACCAACCAGAGCTTCCAGGTCTAAGCCACTACCCAAAGGCTATACATGGCCTAACCCTGGGTTCCAACCTCATGGGTAGCAATGAATAGCCTAGTAAGAGCAACAGTGGAAGGGGAATCCCTTGGTCCTTCCAAGACTGAACCCCCAGTGAACGTGATTGTTGGGGGGAGGGTGGTAATTGGGGGAGGATGGGTAGGGGAACACCCATATAGAAAGGGAAGTGGAGGTGTTAGGGGGATGTTGGCCTGGAAACTGTGAAGGGGAATAACAATCGAAATGTAAATAAGAAATACTCAATTTAATAAAGGCGGGAAAAAATAGAACATAAAAAAATAACAGAATGTCACAGTACAGCAACAGTAACGTATGTTGATAAACTAAATATCTGGCTCTGAAAATTGGGATGAATCCACTAATTTATTATATTAAGCATTTTAGGAGCAAAAAATGTATCTGTAAAATGTATGATATATCATCTTATATTCATGG
The DNA here is from genome assembly GCF_021556685.1 of Rattus norvegicus. NCBI lineage: Eukaryota > Metazoa > Chordata > Mammalia > Rodentia > Muridae > Rattus > Rattus norvegicus. The sequence goes on from NC_141537.1 coordinate 88,084,944, forward strand.
AGATATATGATTATAGGATGTTCTCATCTGCTAGCTGCTACATTATTTGCATTATATGTGTATATATATATGCATGTATGCATTTGTGTATATGGAATATCAAGTGAACTGGAAAATATAATCAGGCACTCATTTTTTCTCACATGCTTTGAATCAGTGTGGTCATTTTCTACTTCTTTATCACAAAGCTCATTTTAAAAGCCTGAATTAAATGAACTGAATAACAAATTGATCATGCTAACCAGGCCAAGTAACTTACCTAAGCAAAAAAGGTTTTTTTTTTTTTTATTAACTTGAGTATTTCTTATATACATTTCGAGTGTTATTCCCTTTCCCGATATCCGGGCAAACATCCCCCTCCCCCCTCCCCTTCCTTATGGGTGTTCCCCTCCCAACCCTCCCCCCATTGCCGCCCTCCCCCCACCAGTTTAGTTCACTGGGGGTTCAGTCTTAGCAGGACCCAGGGCTTCCCCTTCCACTGGTGCTCTTACTAGGATATTCATTGCTACCTATGAGGTCAGAGTCCAGGGTCAGTCCATGTATAGTCTTTGGGAAGTGGCTTAGTCCCTGGAAGCTCTGGTTGGTTGGCATTGTTGTACATATGGGGTCTCGAGCCCCTTCAAGCTCTTCCAGGTCTTTCTCTGATTCCTTCAACGGGGGTCCTATTCTCAGTTCAGTGGTTTGCTGCTGGCATTCGCCTCTGTATTTGCTGTATTCTGGCTGTGTCTCTCAGGAGCGATCTACATCCGGCTCCTGTCGGTCTGCAATTCTTTGCTTCATCCATCTTGTCTAATTGGGTGGCTGTATATGTATGGGCCACATGTGGGGCAGACTCTGAATGGGTATTCCTTCAGTCTCTGTTTTAATCTTTGCCTCTCTCTTCCCTGCCAAGGGTATTCTTCTTCCCCTTTTAAAGAAGGAGTGAAGCATTCACATTTTGATCATCCGTCTTGACTTTCATTTGTTCTAGGCATCTAGGGTAATTCAAGCATTTGGGCTAATAGCCACTTATCAATGAGTGCATACCATGTATGTCTTTCTGTGATTGCGTTAGCTCACTCAGGATGATGTTTTCCAGTTCCAACCATTTGCCTACGAATTTCATAAAGTCGTTGTTTTTGATAGCTGAGTAATATTACATTGTGTAGATGTACCACATTTTCTGTATCCATTCCTCTGTTGAAGGGCATCTGGGTTCTTTCCAGCTTCTGGCTATTATAAATAAGGCTGCAATGAACATAGTGGACAACGTGTCTTTTTTATATGTTTGGGCATCTTTTGGGTATATGCCCAAGAGAGGTATAGCTGGATCCTCAGGCAGTTCAATGTCCAATTTTCTGAGGAACCTCCAGACTGATTTCCAGAATGGTTGTACCAGGTTGCAATCCCACAAACAATGGAGGAGTGTTCCTCTTCCTCCACATACTTGCCAGCATCTGTTGTCCCCTGAGTTTCTGATCTTAGCCATTCTCACTGGTGTGAGGTGAAATCTCAGGGTTGTTTTGATTTGCATTTCCCTTATGACTAAAGATGTTGAACATTTCTTTAAGTGTTTCTCAGCCACTCGGCATTCCTCAGCTGTGAATTCTTTGTTTAGCTCTGAACCCCATTTTTTAATAGGGTTATTTGTTTCCCTGCAGTCTAACTTCTCGAGTTCTTTGTATATTTTGGATATAAGGCCTCTATCTGTTGTAGGATTGGTGAAGATCTTTTCCCAATCTGTTGGTTGCCGTTTGTCCTAACCACAGTGTCCTTTGCCTTACAGAAGCTTTGCAGTTTTATGAGATCCCATTTGTCAATTCTTGATCTTAGAGCGTAAGCCATTAGTGTTTTGTTTAGGAAATTTTTTCCAGTACCCATGTGTTCCAGATGCTTCCCTAGTTTTTCTTCTATTAGTTTGAGTGTGTCTGGTTTGATGTGGAGGTCCTTGATCCACTTGGACTTAAGCTTTGTACAGGGTGATAAGCATGGATCGATCTGCATTCTTCTACATGTTGACCTCCAGTTGAACCAGCACCATTTGCTGAAAATGCTATCTTTTTTCCATTGGATGGTTTTGGCTCCTTTGTCAAAAATCAAGTGACCATAGGTGTGTGGGTTCGTTTCTGGGTCTTCAATTCTATTCCATTGGTCTATCTGTCTGTCTCTGTACCAATACCATGCAGTTTTTATCACTATTACTCTGTAATACTGCTTGAGTTCAGGGATAGTGATTCCCCCTGAAGTCCTTTTATTGTTGAGGATAGCTTTAGCTATCCTGGGTTTTTTGTTATTCCAGATGAATTTGCAAATTGTTCTGTCTAACTCTTGGAAGAATTGGATTGGCATTTTGATGGGGATTGCATTGAATCTGTAGATTGCTTTTGGTAAAATGGCCATTTTTACTAAGTTAATCCTGCCAATCCATGAGCATGAGAGATCTTTCCATCTTCTGAGGTCTTCTTCAATTTCCTTCTTCAGTGTCTTGAAGTTCTTATTGTACAGATCTTTTACTTGCTTTGTTAAAGTCACACCGAGGTACTTTATATTATTTGGGTCTATTATGAAGGGTGTCGTTTCCCTAATTTCTTTCTCGGCTTGTTTCTGTTTTGTATAGAGGAAGGCAACTGATTTATTTGAGTTAGTTTTATACCCAGCCAATTTGCTGAAGTTGTTTATCAGCTTTAGTAGTTCTCTGGTGGAACTTTTGGGATCACTTAAACATACTATCATATCATCTGCAAATAGTGATATTTTGACTTCTTCTTTTCCGATCTGTATCCCCTTGACCTCCTTTTGTTGTCTGATTGCTCTGGCTAGAGTTCAAGAACTATATTGAATAAGTAGGGAGAGAGTGGGCAGCCTTGTCTAGTCCCTGATTTCAGTGGGATTGCTTCAAGTTTCTCTCCATTTAGTTTAATGTTAGCAACTGGTTTGCTGTATATGGCTTTTACTATGTTCAGGTATGGGCCTTGAATTCCTATTCTTTCCAGGACTTTTATCATGAAGGGGTGTTGAATTTTGTCAAATGCTTTCTCAGCGTCTAATGAATTGATCATGTGGTTTTGTTCTTTCAGTTTGTTTATATAATGGATCACGTTGATGGTTTTCCGTATATTAAACCATCCCTGCATGCCTGGGATGAAGCCTACTTGGTCATGGTGGATGATTGTTTTGATGTGCTCTTGGATTCGGTTTGCCAGAATTTTGTTGAGTATTTTTGCGTCGATATTCATAAGGGAAATTGGTCTGAAGTTCTCTTTCTTTGTTGTGTCTTTGTGTGGTTTAGGTATAAGAGTAATTGTGGGTTCGTAGAAGGTATTCGGTAGTGATCCATCTGTTTCAATTTTGTGGAATAGTTTGGATAATATTTGTATGAGGTCTTCTATGAAGGTTTGATAGAATTCTGCACTAAACCCGTCTGGACCTGGGCTCTTTTTTGTTGGGAGACCTTTAATGACTGCTTCTATTTCCTTAGGAGTTATGGGGTTGTTTAACTGGTTTATCTGTTCCTGATTTAACTTCGGTACCTGGTATCTGTCTAGGAAATTGTCCATTTCCTGAAGATTTTCAAGTTTTGTTGAATATAGGTTTTTATAGTAAGATCTGATGATTTTTTGAATTTCCTCTGAATCTGTTGTTATGTCTCCCTTTTCATTTCTGATTTTGTTAATTTGGACACACTCTCTGTGTCCTCTCGTTAGTCTGGCTAAGGGTTTATCTATCTTGTTGATTTTCTCAAAGAACCAACTTTTGGTTCTGTTAATTCTTTCTATGGTCCTTTTTGTTTCTACTTGTTTGATTTCAGCTCTGAGTTTGAATATTTCCTGCCTTCTACTCCTCCTGGGTGTATTTGCTTCTTTTTGTTCTAGAGCTTTTAGGTGTGCTGTCAAGCTGCTGACATATGCTCTTTCCTGTTTCTTTCTGCCAGCACTGAGCGCTATGAGTTTTCCTCTTAGAACAGCTTTCATTGTGTCCCATAAGTTTGGGTATGTTGTACCTTCATTTTCATTAAATTCTAAAAAGTTTTTAATTTCTTTCTTTATTTCTTCCTTTACCAGGTTATCATTGAGTAGAGCATTGTTCAATTTCCAAGTATATGTGGGCATTCTTCCTTGATTGTTATTGAAGACCAGTTTTAGGCCGTGGTGGTCCGATAGCACGCATGGGATTATTTCTGTCTTTCTGTAACTGTTGAGGCCCATTTTTTGACCAATTATATGGTCAATTTTGGAGAAAGTACCATGAGGAGCTGAGAAGAAGGTATATCCTTTTGCTTTAGGATAGAATGTTCTATAAATATCCGTTAAGTCCATTTGGCTCATGACTTCTCTTAGTCTGTCGACATCTCTGTTTAATTTCTGTTTCCATGATCTGTCCATTGATGAGAGTGGGGTGTTGAAATCTCCCACTATTATTGTGTGAGGTGCAATGTGTGTTTTGAGCTTTAGTAAGGTTTCTTTTACATATGTAGGTGCCCTTGTATTTGGGGCATAGATATTTAGGATTGAGAGTTCATCTTGGTGGATTTTTCCTTTGATGAATATGAAGTGTCCTTCCTTATCTTTTTTGATGACTTTTAATTGAAAATTGATTTTATTTGATATTAGAATGGCTACTCCAGCTTGCTTCTTCTGACCATTTGCTTGGAAAATTGTTTTCCAGCCTTTCACTCTGAGGTAATGTCTGTCTTTGTCTCTGAGGTATGTTTCCTGTAGGCAGCAGAATGCAGGGTCCTCGTTGCGTATCCAGTTTGTTAATCTATGTCTTTTTATTGGGGAGTTGAGGCCATTGATGTTGAGAGATATTAAGGAATAGTGATTATTGCTTCCCGTTATATTCATATTTGGATGTGAGGTTATGTTTGTGTGCTTTCATTCTCTTTGTTTTGTTGCCAAGACGATTAGTTTCTTGCTTCTTCTAGGGTATAGCTTGCCTCCTTATGTTGGGCTTTACCATTTATTATCCTTTGTAGTGCTGGATTTGTAGAAAGATATTGTGTAAATTTGGTTTTGTCATGGAATATCTTGGTTTCTCCATCTATGTTAATTGAGAGTTTTGCAGGATACAGTAACCTGGGCTGGCATTTGTGTTCTCTTAGGGTCTGTATGACATCAGTCCAGGATCTTCTGGACTTCCTAGTTTCTGGCGAGAAGTCTGGTGTGATTCTGATAGGTCTGCCTTTATATGTTACTTGACCTTTTTCCCTTACTGCTTTTAGTATTCTTTCTTTATTTTGTGCGTTTGTTGTTTTGACTATTATGTGACAGGAGGTGTTTCTTTTCTGGTCCAATCTATTTGGAGTTCTGTAGGCTTCTTGTATGCCTATGGGTATCTCTTTTTTTAGATTAGGGAAGTTTTCTTCTATGATTTTGTTGAAGATCAGTTTGTTGACCAGTTTGTTTACTGGTCTTTTGAGCTGGGAGTCTTCACTCTCTTCTATACCTATTATCCTTAGGTTTGATCTTCTCATTGAGTCCTGGATTTCCTGTATATTTTGGACCAGTAGCTTTTTCCACTTTACATTATCTTTGACAGTTGGGTCAATGATTTCTATGGAATCTTCTGCTCCTGAGATTCTCTCTTCCATCTCTTGTATTCTGTTGGTGAAGCTTGTATCTTCAGCTCCTTGTCTCTTCTTTTGGTTTTCTATATCCAGGGTTGTTTCCATGTGTTCTTTCTTGATTGCTTCTATTTCCATTTTTAATTACTTCAACTGTTTGATTGTGTTTTCCTGGAATTCTTTCAGGGATTTTTGCGATTCCTCTCTGTAGGCTTCTACTTGTTTATTAATGTTTTCCTGTGTTTCCCTAAGGGAGTTCTTCACGTCTTTCTTGAAGTCCTCCAGCATCATGATCAAATATGATTTTGAAACTAGATCTTGCTTTTCTGGTGTGTTTGGATATTCCATGTTTGTTTTGGTGGGAGAATTGGGCTCCGATGATGCCATGTAGTCTTGTTTTCTGTTGCTTGGGTTCCTGCGCTTGCCTCTCGCCATCAGATTATCTCTAGTGTTACTTTGTTCTGCTATTTCTGACAGTGGCTAGACTGTCCTATAAGCCTGTGTGTCAGGAGTGCTGTAGACCTGTTTTCCTCTCTTTCAGTCAGTTATGGGGACAGAGTGTTCTGCTTTCGGGCGTGTAGTTTTTCCTCTCTACAGGTCTTCAGCTGTTCCTGTGGGCCTGTGTCTTGAGTTCACCAGGCAGCTTTCTTGCAGCAAAAAAGTTGGTCTTACCTGTGGTCCCGAGGCTCAAGTTCGCTCGTGGGGTGCTGCCCACGGGCTCTCTGCAGCGGCAGCAACCAGGAAGACCTGTGCCGCCCCTTCCGGGAGCTTCAGTGCACCAGGGTTCCAGATGGCCTTTGGTGTTTTCCTCTGGCGTCCGAGATGTATGTACAGAGAGCAGTCTCTTCTGGTTTCCCAGGCTTGTCTGCCTCTCTGAAAGTTTAGCTCTCCCTCCCACGGGATTTGGGTGCAGAGAATTGTTTATCTGGTCTGTTCCTTTCAGGTTCCGGCAGTGTCTCAGGCAGGGATCCTGCTGCTCCTGGGCCCTCCCCCACGGGAGCCCAGAGGCCTTATACAGTTTCCTCTTGGGCCAGGGATGTGGGCAGGGGTGGGCAGTGTTGGTGGTCTCTTCCGCTCTGCAGCCTCAGGAGTGCCCACCTGACCAGGCGGTGAGGTCTCTTTCCCACGGGGTCTGGGAGCCGCAAAAAAGGTTTTTAAATAGTACTGTAAATGTGTCTGGGCACAGATGATGTATGATAGCACTGAGAACTTGTATGTCTTTACCTGAGAAGAGATCTCTTTTAAACGAAAATTCCAAACAATCCCTATATGATCATCTTCAGCAAGTTTGCTTTTGTCATAATGTATGGAAAATAGGGTTGTCTTAGAATCCCGTATTCTCTCTTGTTGGAAGCCCCCAGGTCCAAGTCTTCAGATGTGATTATGTAGCCTATAGTAACTGCAGAAAGCAGGAAACAAAAATGGGACCACTGAAAGGATAGGCGTGAGGGTGGGAGCAATGGAGAACAGCATAACAGGCTACAAGTGTCTCATCAGGAAAATGGAAAAGAGAGGGCTCCTTAGGGTGAAGAGCCAGGTAAATACAGATGAAATGGGAAAGAAGGTACAGGGGAGTAGCAGCAGGACACAATTAATCTAAAAGGAAAATGGGAAATGGGTGGGTTCCTAGGTAAGGGTGAGGGAGACAAATACAGAACACAGAAGTGTCAGAAAAAAACATGTTTTGTTGAAAAAGCCATAAGGAACCATCCTGTTAAGGATTTACCCAACCATCCTCCCCAAAAAAGATGTAAAAAATGGTCTTTTTTTTGATTTCTTAGAATTAGTCCCTTAATCTTGAATTGGAGTACACCAATGGTCTTCCACTGTATCTATGTTTTTAATTCTAGATTCCGAGGATGTAAGATCTCATGGGAAAGAAACATATAAAAGATGAATTGTGATAGACATTTTGCCTGGGATTTCATTAGAATTGTAACTAAAATATAGATAAATTCTTAATAGATCTTAGTAAAATTATACGTTACAATGTATTTTAATCTGTTTTTGACATCTTTTATGATTTTCCCCAATCTCACCATAGTTTTTGTACATTTGTGCTCATTTTTTAAAATACAAAGTAGCCAATTCAAATTAATAAAATTTAATTTCTAAAGTATGAGATTCAGGTGTAATACAGGAACATAAAGTGGATATTCTGTTTAGATATGACTCTAAATTAATTTACTATTAATAATATATTCTCTATATAAGAAAGACTTGGAAGACATATAGAAATGTAGGCTATTTCCAGAATGAAATATCAAAAGAGAAAGAGATAGGTTACTGAATAATAAGTAGGGAAATAGAATGATTTATAAACCTACACTGTGAAGTGTATCATAATTTTCATATGTAACCTATTTTTTTCAGATATATGACATAGACTTCCATTATGCTATTAAGATGAATACACTTTCCATTTATGTCTTCAATCAAGAATGTTCTTTATTTCCAAGGTGGACTATGAGTCCTAGCCAATATGTTCCTGCTGATTTTCTATATCTTCATAATCCCAGGTCACAGATCTAAGCCTGTGGACCTGATCTCCTGTCAACTGACCTTTATTCATATAAATATGATCCTCACTGGATGGGATATTCGGCTTGAGGACATGTTTGAGTTCCTGAAAATTCAGAATGACTTCAAATGTAAGGCAACTTTTTACATAAACAGGGTGATGAGAGGCCTCTCTATATGTGTCACCTGCCTCCTGAGTGTGTTCCAGGCTGTCACTATCAGTCCCAGTACCTCACTGCTGGAAAAATTTAAACATAAATTTAAAAAATTCATCATCTATGCTTTCTTCTATTTTCGGTCTTTCCATATGTCCTTCAGCAGTAACCAGATCTTCTCTGTTGGTGCTTATACCAATTTGAGTGAGCCCAACCAGATGAAGGGCACTATATGTTGCTCACTTTTTTCAATAAATATCATCATCAGAGGATTGATTTTAACAGTGACAACTTTAAGAGATGTGTTTCTTGTAGGAGTTATGCTGACCACAAGTGCGTACATGGTGATTATCTTGTTCAGACATCAGAGGCAATGCAAGCATCTTCATAGCATCAGCCACTTAAGAGCATCCCCTGAGAAAAGGGCCACCGAGAACATCTTGCTGCTGGTGATTTGCTTTGTGGTCATGTACTGGCTGGACTTCATCATCTCATCCACCTCAGTCCTGATATGGAGGTACAACTCTGTCATCCTGACTATTCAGAATTTTGTGATGAACATCTATCCCACAGTTACTCCTTTGGTACAAATCAGTTCTGAAAACAGAATAATCAATGTCCTGAAAAACTTTTGGCCGAAATGCCAACGGACTTTTTAAAAGGGGGTCATTTGTCTCTTTTTTTTTAAATGACCCTGAAATATATACAACAGAAGATTGCCTGGTCTTGCTTCTGTGAGAGAAGGCACACATAACCTTCAAGAGACTTGAGGTCCTGGAGAGTGAGGAGGTCCATTGGGGTGGGGACATCCTTTTGGGCATCTGAGAGGAAGTATACAATGAGGAACAGTCAGAGTGAATATTGGTGGGGGATAATGAGTGGACTGTAATAAAAGATGAAAGAATAATTATAAAAGGGGGAGATTTACTTTATTTTCGAGGTATGAGTGTTGTGCCAGCATGTCTGCATGTATGCAATTCTGATGTTCACAGGTCATATGAGGTCATTGGACCCTTTGGAACTGGATTTAGCAATGCTTCTAGGATTTTATTTTTTAAGGAGTTCTAGCCTCAATTATTCATAAAAATAACTGATTCTTTTGAAATTATTTCATAGTCCAAGAAACAAGGAAACATTTTATATAATTTAAGTTAAATTTGCGGTAGCATACATTCTTCTATCATTTCTGTTGCCAAGATGTATGGACTTCTTTCAGTAAATGGTACACCATAAGTTGATATATCCACATGAATTCACTTTCTCTAAATTAATTAATATCATAAATGTTTCCCTGATGCTGAGTTTACTCGAAAGAAGATTCTTACTTGTAGTGACTTTTTAGCATTTATGTTGAAAATATGTTAATTTACTCTAAATCATCAAGAATAGTGTTAAGACAATATTGTAGATTTGTTTCACAATTATGATTTTATTTATTCTTTTATACAATACTTCCTGACCTCAGTTTCCTATCTCTCCGTTCCTTCCAATCCCTCCCTAATATCATCTCTCCCCAAATCCACCCCTTTTCCTTTTATAAACAAGAAACAGGCCTCCCAAGGATATCAGCCGAACATGGCATAGCACGTTAGAGTAAGATAAGGTACAAAGCCTCTTATGAAGACTAGATTAGGTAACCCATTAGGGGTAAAAATCTCAAGAAGCATAGGAAAAAGTGTCAGAGACACCCCCTTTAATTCTTAGGACTCCCATAAAAACTCGGAAACTACACAACTATCATGTATATGCAGAGGACATGGCTCAGACCCATACAGGGTTCATATTTCTTACTTCAATCTCTGTGATCCCATGTGTTCCTTCATAGTAGATTCTATGAGCCCTGTGCTCCTGCTGTCCTTGATGCCTCTGGCTCCTATAATCCTTTCTCTATCTTTTCATCTACGTGTTTTCCCTGACTTCGCCTTGTGTTTGTCTATGGATCTCTGTGTCTGCTCCCATCAATTGCAGGATCATGCTTCTATCAGGTGAAAATTTGGGTTAGGTGCTAATCTCTGAGTATATCAAAATATAATTGGGCATCATTTCATTGATATTTTTCCACTTGGTTTGGTTCTGTCCTGGTGCTGTGGGCTGTCATCTCTCTGGTACCTAGTGATGCAGGAAGCATAGGCTCCCTTCAGGACTCTGGGTCGAACATTGTAAAAGACATAGGTTAGCCACATCCACAAGTTCAGTGTCATCATTACCTCAGGACATCTGACAGGAAGGGCAGATTGTAGGTAGAAAGTCTCTGTTGGGTTTATGTCCCAGTCCCTCTGCTGTATGCCTTCCCTATTTATAGAAGATTACCAGTTCGGACTCCAAATCCCACATTATTAGGAAGCTTCTCTAAGGTCACTCTCATTTATCTCAGGGTGTTTCCACTTAATTAGGTGTCTACATCACCCTCCCAACCACAACCCAATTCCAGTGATCTCTCTTAATACTAAGCCTCCACCTCCTGCCTGATCCCTCCTGTTCCTATCCCTCCTGCCCCCCAGTCTACCTGCAAATTCTATTCATTTTCCCCTTCTATGCATTTCCCTTTGAGCCCTACTTGTTACTTTGTGTCTCTGGATCTGTGGATTGTAGCATAATAATCTATTATTTTATTTTTTTCTATCTACTTGTAAGAGAGTCCACACTGCATTTGTCTTCTTGAGTCTGGGTTACAATACTAAGTTTGATGGTTTTCTAGTTTTATCCATCTGCCTACAAATTTCATAACGTTTTAATTTTTAACCACTCAGTAATACTCTGTTGTGTATGTTTACCATATTTTCTTTATCAATTCATAGGTTGTGTTTTTTAGTTTCTAACTATTTTAATAAAGCTACTGTGAAATAGTTGAACAAGTGTCCTTGTGTTATAATTGAGTATCCTTTAGATTTATGCCCAGGAGAAATATAGCTGGGTTTGAGGTAGATTGTAACCCAATTGTTTGAGGAAATGCCATATTGATTTGAAAAGTAGCTGTACAATTTTGTGCTTTCCCCAGCAATGGAAGAGTGTTCCCCTTACTTCCCACTCATGCCGGGATGAGTTGTCATTTGTGTTATTGATTTCAACCACTCTGAAGGGTGTAAAAAGGAAGACTCAAAGTAGGTTTGATTTGTATTTCATTGAGGGTAAGAATGTTGAGTATTTTTAAGAGTTTCTAGGCCATTACAGATTCAGCCTTTTATAATGTTTTATGTAGATATGTACCCCATTTTTAATTGGATTGTTTGGTTTCTTGAAGTTTAGTTTCTCAGGGTTTTAGTACTTTGCCTGTTAGCTCTCAGATGTGGACTTAGTAAAATTCTTTTCGCATATTGTAGCTACCATTTTATGGTAAGAATGATGTCCTTTGCCTGGTTCAAATGTTTACAAGTTATAGGTATATTTAAATTGTGTAGCTGATCTTGATTTAACTTTGGTAAGTAGTATCTATTGAGAAAATTGTCCATTTCTTTTAGATTTTCCAATTTCGTGGACTATACGTTTTTAAAGTATGACATAGTGATTCACTGGATGTCTTCATTGTCTGTTGCTATGTGCCATTTTATTTTGATTTAATTTGGATATTCTTTATGTGTTTGGATAGGGGTTTTCATATCTTGTTGATTTTCTAAAAGAACCAATTCTTTGTTGGTTCATTGATTCTTTGTATTATTCTCTTTGTTTCTATTTGAATTTTATAGATTTCTGCTTATTATTTGCTCTCTTTCCTCTTTGATAAACTTGCTTTGTTTTTTGATTTAGATTTTTCAAGTGTTCTATTGAGTTTGACAGATCTCTTCAATTATTTGTCTTTATCTTTATTTTTTATTTACTTGCTTTATAACCTGATAGCTGCTCCCATGCCTCCTCTCTTCCCAATCCCACCCTAGTAAACCCTCCTCCCACCATTGTCTCTTCTTCTTCTCTTCAGAGGAAAGGGAAGATGTCCTTGGGTGCCACATAACCTTAGGGTTGCCAGTTAGAGTAGGCCTAAGCCTAACTTCTACTACTGAGCCCCAACCAGGCTTTTCAGTTTAGGGAAGGGAATGACAGGCAACTCTGTCAGAGACTGGTTCCATTCCAGGTGTGAGGAGATCCATATAAGGACCAAGTTTCACTTATGCTATGAATGGGTAGAGGACCTAGTTTCAGCCGCTGTATCCTCCTTGGTTGGTTATTCAGTCTCAGCGAGAATCATGGGCTTTTCTTGTTGACTCAGTAGCTCCTCTTATGCTGTCCTTGCTCCCTCCAGCTACCTGAATTTTATCCTCTACTGTGGCACAGACTCCCCAAGCACCTCCTTCTGTTTAGCTCATGTCGGTGCCTTTGTTTCTATCCAATGTTGAATTAAGACTTCAGGAGACAGTTATCCTATGCACCCATTTGCAAGCATAGCAATGTACCATAAATAATTTCAGGGATTTGGCCCTCAAACATGGGATGTATCTCATGTTGGATCAATCATCATCTGGCTCCTCCCTCCATCTTTGTTCCACCTAAAGGATTGAAGATTTTGTTAGTCGGTTGATGTTCCGTTCTTCTTACTAGTAGTTCTGCATGGTTCATAAGGTGGCCCATTCAATCTCCATAAACACTTCTCTTATAAGACTCAGCTCAGTCACTATCATAAACACCCTGGGACTCTGCTTTGTCCAAGTATCCAGTTACTCCAAAATTTCCCCCCATTGTTTACCAATCTCACCCACAGACCTCTCCCACAACCCACTTCCAGTAGCTGATACCCATCCCCATCCCCATCCTCATTGTAGCTCCCACACAGTTCCCTTCATCTATCCATCTCCAATGACTATGTTGTTTCCTCATTTGAGTGAGATACATTCATCCTCCCTTGCCTCTTCCCTGTTACTTAGTATCTTTTGGTCTGTGGATTGTAGCATGGCTATCCACTACTTTATGACTAAAGTCCACATAAAAGTAAGTGAATGCCATGCATGATTTCCACTCACAATGATATATTCTAATTGCATAAATTTGAGTACAAATTTCATGATATCCATGTCTTTAATAGACAAATAGTATTCTACTGTGTAAATGAACTACATTTTCTCTATCAGTTCTTTAATTGTTTTTAGTTACTGGCTATTACCAATAAAGCTGCTGTGAATATAATTGAGCAAGTGACTTTGTGTGGAAAGTGGCATCTTTTGGGTTTATGCCCAGAAGTAGGATATAGTTGGGTGTTGGGTGTAGAACTATTCTCAATTTTTTATGAAACTACCAAATTGATGATCAAAGTGGATGTGCCAGTTTTCAATCCCATCACCAATGGTGCAGTGTTCTCCCTTGATCCACAGCCTCAGCAGTATGTGCTGTCTCTTGAGATTTTTATCTTAGTCATTCTGAAGAGTGTAAGATGCAATCTCAGAGTTGTTTTGATTTGCATTTCCTTGGTCAGGATGGATGTTTAATATTTCTTTAAGTGTTTCTCAGCCAATAGAGATTCCTCTGTTGAGAATTTTCTCTATAACTCTCTACCACTCTTTTTAATTGGGTTACTTGGCTTGTTGGTGTCTTCACTCTTGGGTTCTTTATAAATTTTGGGTATTAGTCCTTTGTCAGATGTGTTTGTCAGGAAGATATTTTCCCACTATTTAGTTTATTTAATTTCTGTTTTACTTTATTGATGGTGAACTTAGCCTTGCAAAAGTTTTTCAGTACCCTGAGTTTCTATTTATTATTTGTTGAACTAAGTACCTGAGTACTGGTATTCTGTTCAGGATTTTGTCTCCTCTGCCAATGTGTTCAAGGCAGTAGTTCACTATCTCTTCTGACAGACTTATTGTCAGATTTTATATTAAGGTCTTTGACTGACTTGGACTTGCATTTTGTACCAGGTGATAAATATGGATCTTTTACCATTCTTCATGCAGATATCAAGTTATACCAGTACCAATTGTGGAACATGTTTTCTTTTCTTGTCTTTTCTTTTTCTTTTCTTTTCTATTTTTTACATTGCATTGTTTGAGCTTCTTTGTCAAAATCAACTGACCTTAGAAATGTGTTTATTTTTGGGTATTCGAATCAATTTCATTGATGGCCCTGTGTGATTTCATGCCAGTACTATGAAATTTTTTTATTATTCCTCTGTAGTGTAGCTTGAAATCACGAGTCGTGTTACATCCAGAAGTTCTTTCACTATTGTTTTTTTTTTAACTTTATTAACTTGGGAATTTCTTATTTACATTTTGATTGTTATTCCCTTTCCCTGTTTACAGGCCAAAATCCCCCCTCCCCCTTCCTCTTCTCTATGGGTGTTCCCCTCCACATGCTCCCTTCCTTACCACCCTCCCTATTTCCACCCTCCCCCCAACAATCACGTTCACTGGAGGTTCAGTCTTGGCAGGACCAAGGGATTCCCCTTCCACTTCTGCTCTTACTAGGCTATTCATTGCTACCTATGAGGTTGGAGCCCAGGGTCAGTCCATGTATAGTCTTTGGGTAGTGGCTTAGACCTGGAAGCTCTGGTTGGTTGACATTGTTGTTCATATGAGGCCTCAAGCCCCTTCAAGCTCTTTCAGTGCTCTCTAAGATTCCTGCAAAGGGAGTCCCGTTCTCGGTTCAGTGGCTTAATGCTGACAATTGCCTATGTTTTTACTATATTCTGGCTGTGTCTCGCAGGAGAGATCTACATCCGGTTCCTGTCACCCTGCACTTCTTTACTTCATCCATCTTATCTAGTTTGGTGGCTGTATATGTATGGACCATATTTGGGGCAGGCTCTGAATGGGTGTTCCTTCTGCCACTGTTCTAAAATTTACCTCCCTATTCCCTGACAAGGGTATTCTTGTTCCCCTTTTAAAGAAGGAGTGACTCATTCGCATTTTGGTCATCCTTCTTGAGTTTCATGTGTCCCGTGCATCTAGGGTAGTTGAAGCATGTGGGCTAATATCCACTTATCAATGCATGCATGCCATGTGTGTTTTTCTGTGATTGGGTTACCTCACTCAGGATGATATTTTCCAGTTCTGACCATTTGCCTACGAATTTCATAAAGTCGTTGTTTTTGATAGCTGAGTAATATTCCATTGTGTAGATGTACCACTATTTCAGTATCATTCCTCTGTTGAAGGGCATCTGAGTTCTTTCTAGCTTCTGGCTATTATAAATAAGGCTGCGATGAACATAGTGGAGCACGTGTCTTTGTTATATGTTGGGGCATCTTTTGGGTATATGCCCAAAAGAGGCATAGCTGGGTCCTCAGGCAGTTCAATGTCCAATTTTCTGAGGAACCTCCAGACTGATTTCCAGAATGGTTGTACCAGTCTGCAATCCCACCAACAGTGGAGGAGTGTTCCTCTTTCTCCACATCCTTGCCAGCATTTACTGTCACCTGAGTTTTGGATCTTAGCCATTCTCACTGGTGTGAGGTGAAATCTCAGGGTTGTTTTGATTTGCATTTCCCTTATGACTAAAGATGTCAAACATTTCTTTAGGTGTTTCTCAGCCATTCGGCATTCCTCAGCTGTGAATTCTTTCTCTAGCTCTGAACCCCATTTTTAATAGGGTTATTTATCTCCCTGCAGTCTAACTTCTTGACTTCTTTGTATATTTTGGATATAAGCCCTCTATCTGTTGCAGGATTGGTAAAGATCTTTTCCCAGTCTGTTGTTTATCATTTTATCCTAACCACAGTGTCCTTTGCCTTACAGAAGCTTTGCAGTTTTATGAGATCCCATTTGTCGATTCTTGATCTTAGAACATAAGCCATTGGTGTTTTGTTCAGGAAATTTTCTCCACTGCCCATGTGTTCAAGATGCTTCCGCACTATTTCTTGTATTAGTTTGAGTGTACCTGGTTTGATGTTGAGGTCCATGATCCACTTGGCCTTAAGCTTTGTACAGGGTGATAAGCATGGATCGATCTGCATTCTTCTACATGTTGACCTCCAGTTGAACCAGGACCATTTGCTGAAAATGCTGTCTTTTTTCCATTGGATAGTTTTGGCTCCTTTGTCAAAAATTAAGTGACCATAGGTGTGTGGGTTCATTTCTGGGTCTTCAATTCCATTCTACTGGTCTATCTGTCTGTCTCTGTACCAATACCATGCAGTTTTTATCACTATTGCTCTGTAATACTGCTTGAGTTCAGGGATAGTGATTTCCCTGGAAGTCCTTTTATTGTTAAGGATACTTTTAGCTATCCTGGGTTTTTTGTTATTCCAGATGAATTTGCAAATTGTTCTGTCTAACTCTATGAAGAATTGGATTAGTATTTTGATGGGGATTGCATTGAATCTGTAGATTGCTTTTGGTGAAATGGCCATTTTTATTATGTTAATCCTGCCAATCCATGAGCATGGGAGATCTTTCCATCTTCTGAGATCCTCTTCAATTTCTTTCTTCAGAGGCTTGAAGTTATTATTACACAGATCTTTCACTTGCTTGGTTAAAGTCACACCGAGGTATTTTATATTATTTGGGAGTATTATGAAGTGTGTCCTTTCCCTAATTTCTTTCTCAGAAAGTTTCTCTTTTGTGTAGATGAAACTACTGATATTTTTGAGTTAATTTTATACCCAGCCACTTTGCTGAAGGTGTTTCTCAGGTTTAGTAGTTCTCTGGTGGAACTTTTGTGATCACTTAAATATAATATCATATCATCTGCAAATAGTGATATTTTCACTTCTTCTTTTCGAATCTGCATCCCTTTGATCTGCTTTTTTTGTCTGATTGCTCTGGCTAGAACTTCAAGAACTATATTGAATAAGTAGGGAGAGAGTGGGCAGCCTTGTCTAGTCCCTGATTTTAGTGGGATTGCTTCAAGTTTCTCTCCATTTAGTTTAATGTTAGCAACTGGTTTGCTGTATATGGCTTTTACCATGTTCAGGTATGGGCCTTGAATTCCTATTCTTTCCAGGACTTTTATCATGAAGGGGTGTTGAATTTTGTCAAATGCTTTCTCAGCATCTAATGAAATAATCATGTGGTTCTGTTCTTTCAGTTTGTTTATATAATGGATCACGTTGATGGTTTTCCATATATTAAACCATCCCTGCATGCCTGGGATGAAGCCTACTTGGACATGGTGGATGATTGTTTTGATGTGCTCTTGGATTCGGTTTGCCAGAATTTTGTTGAGTATTTTTGCGTCGATATTCATAAGGGAAATTGGTCTGAAGTTCTCTTTCTTTGTTGTGTCTTTGTGTGGTTTAGGTATAAGAGTAATTGTGGCTTCGTAGAAGGTATTCGGTAGTGATCCATCTGTTTCAATTTTGTGGAATAGTTTGGATAATATTGGTATGAGGTCTTCTATGAAGGTTTGATAGAATTCTGCACTAAACCCGTCTGGACCTGGGCTGTTTTTGGTTGGGAGACCTTTAATGACTGCTTCTATTTCCTTAGGAGTTATGGGGTTGTTTAACTGGTTTATCTGTTCCTGATTTAACTTCGGTACCTGGTATCTGTCTAGGAAATTGTCCATTTCCTTCAGATTTTCAAGTTTTGTTGAATATAGGTTTTTGTAGTAAGATCTGATGATTTTTTTAATTTCCTCTGGTTCTGTTGTTATGTCTCCCTTTTCATTTCTGATTTTGTTAATTTGGACGCACTCTCTGTGTCCTCTCGTTAGTCTGGCTAAGGGTTTATCTATCTTGTTGATTTTCTCAAAGAACCAACTTTTGGTTCTGTTAATTCTTTCTATGGTCCTTTTTGTTTCTACTTGGTTGATTTCAGCTCTGAGTTTGATTATTTCCTGCCTTCTACTCCTCCTGGGTGTATTTGCTTCTTTTTGTTCTAGATCTTTTAGGTGTGCTGTCAAGCTGCTGACATATGCTCTTTCCTGTTTCATTCTGCAGGGACTCAGCGCTATGAGTTTTCCTCTTAGCACAGCTTTCATTGTGTCCCATAAGTTTGGGTATGTTGTACCTTCATTTTCATTAAATTCTAAAAAGTTTTTAATTTCTTTCTTTATTTCTTCCTTGACCAGGTTATCATTGAGTAGAGCATTGCTCAATTTCCAAGTATATGTGGACATTCTTCCTTGATTGTTATTGAAGACCAGTTTTAGGCCGTGGTGGTCCGATAGCACGCATGGGATTATTTCTATCTTTCTGTACCTGTTGAGGCCCATTTTTTGACCAATTATATGGTCAATTTTGGAGAAAGTACCATGAGGAGCTGAGAAGAAGGTATATCCTTTTGCTTTAGGATAGAATGTTCTATAAATATCCGTTAGGTCCATTTGGCTCATGACTTCTCTTAGTCTGTCTACATCTCTGTTTCATTTCTGTTTCCATGATCTGTCCATTGATGAGAGTGGGGTGTTGAAATCTCCCACTATGATTGTGTGAGGTGCAATGTGTGTTTTGAGCTTTAGTAAGGTTTCTTTTACATATGTAGGTGCCCTTGTATTGGGGGCATAGATATTTAGGATTGAGAATTCATCTTGGTGGATTTTTCCTTTGATGAATATGAAGTGTCCTTCCTTATCTTTTTTGATGACTTTTAGTTGAAAATTGATTTTATTTGATATTAGAATGGCTACTCCAGCTTGCTTCTCCCGACCATTTGCTTGGAAAGTTGTTTTCCAGCCTTTCACTCTGAGGTAGTGTCTGTCTATGTCTCTGAGGTGTGTTTCCTGTAGGCAGCAGAATGCAGGGTCCTCGTTGCGTATCCAGTTTGTTAATCTATTTCTTTTTATTGGGGAGTTGAGGCCATTGATGTTGAGAGATATTAAGGAATAGTGGTCATTGCTTCCCGTTATATTCATATTTGGATGTGAGGTTATGTTTGTGTGCTTTCATTCCCTTTGTTTTGTTGCCAAGACGATTAGTTTTTTGCTTCTTCTAGGGTATAGCTTGCCTCCTTATGTTGGGCTTTACCATTTATTATCCTTTGTAGTGCTGGATTTGTAGAAAGATATTGTGTAAATTTGGTTTTGTCATGGAATATCTTGGTTTCTCCATCTATGTTAATTGAGAGTTTTGCAGGATACAGTAATCTGGGCTGGCATTTGTGTTCTCTTAGGGTCTGTATGACATCAGTCCAGGATCTTCTGGTCTTCATAGTTTCTGGCGAGAAGTCTGGTGTGATTCTGATAGGTCTGCCTTTATATGTTACTTGACCTTTTTCCCTTACTGCTTTTAGTATTCTTTCTTTATTTTGTGCGTTTGGCGTTTTGACTATTATGTGACGGGAGGTGTTTCTTTTCTGGTCCAATCTATTTGGAGTTCTGTAGGCATCTTGTATGCCTATGGGTATCTCTTTTTTTAGGTTAGGGAAGTTTCTTCTATGATTTTGTTGAACATATTTACTGGTCCTTTGAGCTGGGAGTCTTCACTCTCTTCTATACCTATTATCCCTAGGTTTGATCTTCTCATTGAGTCCTGGATTTCCTGTATGTTTTGGACCAGTAGCTTTTTCCGCTTTACATTATCTTTGACAGTTGAGTCAATGATTTCTATGGAATCTTCTGCTCCTGACATTCTCTCTTCCATCTCTTGAATTCTGTTGGTGAGGCTTGTATCTACAGCTCCTTGTCTCTTCTTTTGGTTTTCTATATCCAGGGTTGTTTCCATGTGTTCTTTCTTGATTGCTTCTATTTCCATTTTTAATTCCTTCAACTGTTTGATTGTGTTTTCCTGGAATTCTTTCAGGGATTTTTGTGTCTCCTCTCTATGGGCTTCTACTTGTTTATTTATGTTTTCCTGGAATTCTTTCAGGCATTTTTGTGATTCCTCTCTGTAGGCTTCTACTTGTTCTCTAAGGGAGTTCTTCACGTCTTTCTTGAAGTTCTCCAGCATCATGATCAAATATGATTTTGAAACTAGATCTTGCGTTTCTGGTGTGTTTGGACATTCCATGTTTGTTTTGGTGGGAGAATTGGGCTCCGATGATGCCATGTAGTCTTGGTTTCTGTTGCTTGGGTTCCTGCGCTTGCCTCTCGCCATCAGATTATCGCTAGTGTTACTTTGTTCTGCTATTTCTGACAGTGGCTAGACTGTCCCTATAAGCCTGTGTGTCTGGAGTGCTGTAGACCTGTTTTACTGTTTTCTTTCAGCCAGTTATGGGGACAGAGTGTTCTGCTTTCGTGCGTGTAGTTTTTCCTCTGTACAGGTCTTCAGCTGTTCCTGTGGGCCTGTGTCTTGAGTTCACCAGGCAGGTCACTTGCAGCATACAAGTTGGTCTTACCTGTGGTCCCGAGGCTCAAGTTCGCTCGCGGGGTGCTGCCCACGGGCTCTTTGCGGCGGCAGCAATCAGGAAGACCTGTGCCGCCCCTTCTGGTAGCCGGCGGTGTCTCAGGCAGGGGTCCTGCCGCTCCTGGGCCCTCCCCCACAGGAGCCCAGAGGCTTTATACAGTTTCCTCTTGGGCCAGGGATGTGGGCAGGGGTGGGCAGTGTTGGTGGTCTCTTCCGCTCTGCAGCCTCAGGAGTGCCCACCTGACCAGACGGTGAGGTCTCTTTCCCATGGGGTCTGGGAGCAGAGAGCTGCTGCGGGCCGGGATCCGCGGGTGTGGGACTTCCGGTAAACACAGGACGTGCCCGGTCCTAGAGGAATTCTGCCTCTGTATGTCCCGATTTCACCAGGCAGCTTTCTTGCAACAGACAAGTTGGTCTTACCTGTGGTCCCGAGGCTCAAGTTCGCTCGCGGGGTGCTGCCCACGGGCTCTCTACGGCGGCAGCAACCAGGAAGACCTGTGCCGCCCCTTCCGGGAGCTTCAGTGCACCAGGGTTCCAGATGGTCTTTGGTGTTTTCCTCTGGCGTCCGAGATGTATGTACAGAGAGCAGTCTCTTCTGGTTTCCCAGGCTTGTCTGCCTCTCTGAAGGTTTAGCTCTCCCTCCCATGGGATTTGGGTGCAGAGAACTGTTTATCCGGTCTGTTTCCTTCAGGTTCCGGCGGTGTCTCAGGCAGGGGTCCTGCCGCTCCTGGGCCCTCCCCCACAGGAGCCCAGAGGCCTTATACAGTTTCCTCTTGGGCCAGGGATGTGGGCAGGGGTGGGCAGTATTGGTGGTCTCTTCCGCTCTGCAGCCTCAGGAGTGCCCACCTGACCAGGCAGTGAGGTCTCTTTCCCACAGGGTCTGGGAGCAGAGCTACCTATAAATCTTAAATGGAAGGGTGTTCCTCTTTCTCCACATCCTCCCCAGCATCTGCTGTCACTTGAGTTTCGAATCTCAGGGTTGTTTTGATTTTTATTTCCTTGATGACTAAGTATGTTGAATATTGCTTTAGGTGCTTCTCAGCCATCCAGTATTCGTCAGCTGAAAATGTTTTGTTTAGCTCCTCATTTTATTTTTTAATGGAGTTATTCGGCTTCTAGAGTCTAACTTCTTGAGTTCTCTGTGTATTTTGGAAATTACCCATCTATCAGATGTAAGATTGGTAAAGAACATTTCCCAATCTGTTGGTTGCTGTTTTGTCCTAATGACAGTATTCTTTGCCTTACAGAAGCTTTGCAGTTTTATGGGGTCCCATTTGTTGATTCTTGATCTTAGAGCATAAGCCATTCGTGTTTTGTTCAGGAAATTTTCCCCAGTGCCCATGTGTTTGGACTCTTCCCCACTTTTTCTTCTATTAATTTAAGTGTATCTGGTTTGATGTTGAGGACCTTGATCCACTTGGATTTAAGCTTTGTACAGGGTGATAAGACTGGATTGATTTGCATTCTTCTATGTACTGACCTCCAGTTGAACAAGCACCATTTGTTGAAAATGCAATCTTTTGGAAGTGTAGACATCCTGAGACTGCAGGAAAGACTACCGCTTCTGCACACCTCTGCCCACACCCTTTTCCAAAGGGAAACTGCACAGTGCCTATTGACAAAGGAATATAGAAACAGTCAGGCGCAAGTACCTGCAGTTATGGTCTGCACTGAGCACTGAACTGAGCAGGCCAAACATCTCCCTGCACCCAAATCCTGTGTGAGAGAGAGCTGGACCCTCAGAAGTGTGGACAGTTCTGAGAAGTCCGAGAAGACTATCCTCTGCCCATATTCTACACTCAAGAGGGAATAGCTTATTGCCAACTGTGTCCTCTGGGTGCAAGGAAATAGGAGCAATCAGGAGCAGGATCCTTCTGATTCCTGCCCATGCCTAGAGATGAAAGACAGTTACCAGGAGTGCCTACACACCTGAAATCAGAGCACCTGTTCTCAGAAAAGGCTTAAAGAAAACAGGAAAATAGTTCTACAGGACTGCTGACACAGAGCCCTACAGGAGAGTAGAGTCACTATCAGAAACAGCAAGACAAGCAAACACCAGAGACAACCCAATGCCTAGAGGCAAATGCAGGAACCTAAGCAACAGAAACCAATACTACTTGGCATCATCAGAGACCAGATCTCCCATGAAAGAAAATACTGGATATTGAAACACACTGGAAAACCAAGATTTAGATTTAAAATTACATTTTATAATATTGACAGAGGACTTTAAGTAGGACATAAAGAACTCCCTTAAAGAAATGCAGGAAAACATAATTTAACAAGTAGAACCCCTTAGAGAGAAAACACAAAAATCCCTGAAAGAATTACAAGAAAATACAACCAAACAGGTGAAGGAATTGAAAATGGAAATAGAAACAATAAAGAAAGCACAAAGGGAGACAACCCTGGATATAGAAAACCTAAGGAAGAGACAAGGAGCCAGAGATACAAGCATCACCAACAGAATAGAAGAAATAGAAGAGACAATCTCATGGGCAGAAGATACCATAGAAAACATTGACACAACTGTCAAAGATAATGTAAAAGGCAAAATGCCCCTAGCCCAAAACATACAGGAAATCCAGGACACAATGATAAGACCAAACCTAAGGATAATAGGTATAGAAGAAAGTGAAGACTCCAAACTTAAAG
Organism: Rattus norvegicus; assembly: GCF_021556685.1. Taxonomy (NCBI): domain Eukaryota; kingdom Metazoa; phylum Chordata; class Mammalia; order Rodentia; family Muridae; genus Rattus; species Rattus norvegicus. The sequence goes on from NC_141537.1 coordinate 88,107,955, forward strand.
GGCCAGTAAATATATTCAATGAAATTATAGAAGAAAACTTCCCTAACCAAAAGAAAGAGATGCCTACAAACATACAAGAAGCCTACAGAACTCCAAATAGATTGGACCAGAAGAGAAATTCCTCCCTTCAAATAATAACAACTGCATAGGTAGTAATGAATAGCCTAGTAAGTGCACTAGTGGAAGGGGAAGCCCTTGGTCCTGCCAAGGCTGGACCTCCAGTGAATGGAATTCTTGTGGGGAGGGTGGTAATGCGGGGAGGACTGGGAGGGAACACCCATATAGAAGGGAAGAGGGAGGAAATGGGGGACATTGGCATGGAAACCAGAAAAGAGAAAAACATTTGAAATATAAGTAAGAATTACTCAATTTAATAAAGATGGAAAAAAACATGAAATGCACAAAAGAAAGAAAAACCATTAAAACCAGTAAGGGAAAAAGGACAAGAGATAAATAAAGGCAGACCTCTAAGTATTACATCAGACTCCTCACCAGAGACTATGAAAGCCTGAAGATCCTAGACAGATATCATACAGACCCTAAAACAACACAAATGCCAGCCTAAGCTATAGTATCCAGGAAAACTGTCAATTAACATAGATGGAGAAACCAAGATGTCACATGACAAAACCAAATTTACACAATATCTTTCTACAAATCTAGCCCTACGAAGCATAATAGATGGAAAACTTCAACAAAAGGGGGGAAACTACATGGTACAGAAAGCACAAATATAATCTCCTTGCAATGAAACCAAAAGAGAGACACAAAAACTTAATTCCGCTTCTAAAAAAGAAAATAACAGGAAGTGGAAATTACTATTCCTTAATATCTCTCAACATCAACAGAATCAATTCTCCAATAAAAAGACAAAGACTAACAGAATGGATAGATAAAGAGGACCCAGCATTTTGCTGCATGCAAGAAACACACCTCAGAGACAAAGACAGATACTACCTCAGAGTGAATGGCTGGGAAACAATTTTCTGAGCAAATGGTCCAAAGAAACAAGCTGGAATTGCCATTCTCATAGTGAATAAAATTGACTTTCAACTAAAAGTCATCAAAAAACATAAGGAAGGATACTTCATATTCAAAGGAAAAATCCACCAAGATGAACTCTCAATCCTAAATGAACACCTACATTCATGAAAGCAACCTTACTAAAGGTCAAAACAGACATTGTACCTCATATGATAATTGGAGGAGATTTCAACAACCCCCCTCTAATCAAAGGACAGATCATGGAAACATAAATTAAGCAAAGACGTAGAGAAACTAACAGAAGTTATGAAGCAAATGAACTTAACAGATACCTATAGAGCATTCCATCCTTACACAAAAGGATATACCTTCTTCTCAGCACTTCATTGTATCTTCTCCAAAATTTACCATATACTCAATCACAAACCAGGCCTCATCAGATATAGGAAGAGTCCCATGCATCCTATCAGATCACTATGGAATAAGACTGGTCTTCAATAATAACAATAATGACAGAAACCCCAAATATATACAGAAGTTGAACAATGCTCTCCTCAATGACAACTTGGTTAAGGAAGAAATAAAGAAAGAAATTAAAGAATTCTTAGAATTTAATGAAAATGAAGATACTACATACCCAAACATATGGGACACAATGAAAACACATAGCTCTGAGTGCCTGTGAAAAGAAACAGGAGAGAGCTTTGTCAGCAGCTTGAAGGCACAAACAAAACCTCTAGTTTAAAAAGAAATAATATTGGTGTGAGGTCTTCTATGAAGGTCTGATAGAATTCTGCACTAAACACGTCTGGACCTGGGCTCTTTTTGGTTGGGAGACCTTTAATGACTGCTTCTATTTCCTTAGGAGTTATGGGGTTGTTTAACTGGTTTATCTGTTCCTGATTTAACTTCGGTACCTGGTATCTGTCTAGGAAATTGTCCATTTCCTTCAGATTTTCAAGTTTTGTTGAATATAGGCTTTTATAGTAAGATCTGATGATTTTTTTGAATTTCCTCTGGTTCTGTTGTTATGTCTCCCTTTTCATTTCTGATTTTGTTAATTTGGACGCACTCTCTGTGTCCTCTCGTTAGTCTGGCTAAGGGTTTATCTATCTTGTTGATTTTCTCAAAGAACCAACTTTTGGTTCTGTTGATTCTTTCTATGGTCCTCTTTGTTTCTACTTGGTTGATTTCAGCTCTGAGTTTGATTATTTCCTGCCTTCTACTCCTCCTGGGTGTATTTGCTTCTTTTTGTTCTAGAGCTTTTAGGTGTGCTGTCAAGCTGCTGACATATGCTCTTTCCTGTTTCTTTCTGCAGGCACTCAGCGCTATGAGTTTTCCTCTTAGCACAGCTTTCATTGTGTCCCATAAGTTTGGGTATGTTGTACCTTCATTTTCATTAAATTCTAAAAAGTCTTTAATTTCTTTCTTTATTTCTCCCTTGACCAGGTTATCATTGAGTAGAGCATTGTTCAATTTCCACGTATATGTGGGCATTCGTCCCTTATTATTATTGAAGACCAGTTTTAGGCCGTGGTGGTCCGATAGCACGCATGGGATTATTTCTATCTTTCTGTACCTGTTGAGGCCCGTTTTTTGACCAATTATATGGTCAATTTTGGAGAAAGTACCATGAGGAGCTGAGAAGAAGGTATATCCTTTTGCTTTAGCGTAGAATGTTCTATAAATATCTGTTAAGTCCATTTGGCTCATGACTTCTCTTAGTCTGTCTACGTCTCTGTTTAATTTCTGTTTCCATGATCTGTCCATTGATGAGAGTGGGGTGTTGAAGTCTCCTACTATTATTGTGTGAGGTGCAATGTGTGTTTTGAGCTTTAGTAAGGTTTCCAAACTATTCCACAAAATTGAAACAGATGGAGCACTACCGAATTCCTTCTATGAAGCCATAATTACTCTTATACCTAAACCACACAAAGACCCAAAAAAGAAAGAGAACTTCAGAGCAATTTCCCTTGTGAATATCGACGCAAAAATACTCAATAAAATTCTGGCAAACCGAATCCAAGAGCACATCAAAACAATCATCCACCATAATCAAGTAGGCTTCATCCCAGGCATGCAGGGATGGTTTAATATATGGATAACCATCAACGTGATCCATTATATAAACAAACTGAAAGAACAAAACCACATGATCATTTCATTAGATGCTGAGAAAGCATTTGACAAAATTCAACACCCCTTCATGATAAAAGTCCTGGAAAGAATAGGAATTCAAGGCCCATACCTAAACATAGTAAAAGCCATATACAGCAAACCAGTTGCTAACATTAAACTAAATGGAGAGAAACTTGAAGCAATCCCACTAAAATCAGGGACTAGACAAGGCTGCCCACTCTCTCCCTACTTATTCAATATAGTTCTTGAAGTTCTAGAAGAGCTTGAAGGGGCTCGAGAGCCCATATGCACAACAATGCCAAGCAACCAGAGCTTCCAGGGACTAAGCCACTACCTAAAGACCATACATGGACTGACCCTGGACTCTGACCTCATAGATAGCAATGAATATCCTAGTAATAGCACCAGTGGAAGGGGAAGCCCTGGGTCCTGCTAAGACTGAACCCCCAGTGAACTAGATTGTTGGGGGGAGGGCGACAAGGGAGGGAGGGTGGGGAGGGGAACACCCCTAAATAAGGGGAGGGGGGAGGGGGATGTTTGCCCGGAAACTGGGAAAGGGAATAACACTCGAAATGTATATAAGAAATACTCAAGTTAATAAAATAAAATAAAGAAAGAAATAAACCCAAGAGGAGTAGAAGGCAGGGAAAAAAATCAACCTTAGGGCTGAAATCAAGCAACTGGACATGAAAAGGACTATACAAAGAATCAACAAAACCAGGAGCTGTTTCTTGAGTAAATGAACAAGATAGATTAAACACTTAGCCAGACTAATGAGAGGTCACAGAGAGTGTATCCAAGTTAAAAAAAAATCAGAAATGAAAAGCAAGAAATAACAACAGAATCTGAGGAAAATCCAAAATAGTCATCAGATCCTACTTTGAATTAACAAAACTGGAAAATCTGGAGGAGCTGGACAATTTTCCAGACAAATATCAGGTACCAAAGTTAAATTAGGAACAAATAAACCATTGAAACAACCCCAAAACTCCTAAAAAAGTAGAAGCAGTTATTAAAAGTCTCCCGTCCAGAGAGAGCCCAGGACCAGATGGGTTCAGTGCAGAATAATATCAGACCTTAAAAAAGACCTCATATCAATACTGTCCAAAATATTGTACAAAATAGAAACAGATATAGCACTGCCATATTCCTTCTATGAAGTCACAATTACTCGTATACCGAAACCACACAAAGACCCAACAAAGAATGAGAACTTCAGACCAATTTAGCTAATGAATATTGACACAAAAATACTCAATAAAATTCTTGCAAACTGAATCCAAGAACACATCAAAACGATCATACATTATGTTCAAATGGACTTCAAGCCAGGGATACAGGGATGGTTTAATATATGGAAAAACAACACGAAATCTACTATAAAAAACAAGCTGAAAGACAAGAACCATGTAATCATTTTATTAGATGCTGTGAAAGCATGAGACAAAATTCAACACCCCTTCATGATAAAAGTCCTGGAAAGATTGGGAATTCAAGGCCCATACCTAAACATAGTAAAAGCCATATACAGCAAACCAGTTGCTAACATTAAACTAAATGGAGAGAAACTTGAAGTAATCCCATTAAGACCAGGGACTAGACAAGGCTCCCTACTCTCACCCTACTTATTCAATATAGTACTCGAAGTAATAGCCAGAGCAATCAGACAGCCAAAGGAGATCAAAGGGATACAAATTGGAAAGGAAGAAGTCAAAATATCAATATTTGCAGATGATATGATAGTATACATATGTGACTCCAAAAGTTCCACCAGAGAAGTACTTAACCTGATAAACAACTACAGCAAAGTGTCAGGGTAAATATTAACTCAAAAAAAATCAGTAGCCCTTCTCTACTCAAAGAATGAACAGGCTGAGGAATAAATTAGGAAAATTACCCCCTTTACAATTTTCCTAAATAATATAAAATATCTTGATATGACTTTAACCATGCAAGTGAAAGCCCTTTATGACAAGAACTTCAAGTCTCTGAAGAAATAAATTGAAGGTTTCAGAAGATGGAAACATCTCCCATGCTCATGGATTGTCAGGATTAATATAGTAAAAATGGCCAATTCCCCAAAAGCAATATATGGATTCAAAGCAATTCCATCAAAATTCCTACTCAATTCTTTATAGACATAGAAAGAGCAATTTGTAAATTCATTTGGAATAACACAAAAAAAACAGGATGGCAAAAATTATACTCAACAGTGAAAGAACTTCTGGGGAAATCACCATCCCTGACTTCAAGCAGTATTATAGAGCAATAGTGAAAAACTGTATAGTATTGGTACAGAGATAGACAGATAGATCAGTGCAACAGAACTGAAGACCCAGAAATGATACCACATACCTATGGTCACTTGATCTTTGACAAAGGAGCTAAAACCATCCAATGGAATAAAGATAGTATTTTCAACAAATGTTGCTGGTTCAACTGGAGGTCAGCATGTAGAAGAATGCAAATTGATCCATTCATCACTATGTACCAAGCTTAAGTTCAAGTAGATCAAGGACCTCCAGATCAAACCAGATACACTCAACCTAAAAGAAGAAAAAGTGGGAAGGGTCTCGATGAAATGGGCACTGGGAAGAATTTTCTGAACAAAACACCAATGGACCTTGCTCTGAGGTCAAGAAGTGATAAATGGGACCTCATAAAATTGCAATGCTTCTGTAAGGAAAAAGACACTGTCATTAGGACAAAATGGCAACCAACAGATTGGGAAAAGATCTTTACCAATCCTCTATCTGACAGAGGGCTAATATCCAAACTATACAAAGAACTCAAGAACTTAGGCTCCAGAGAGCCTTATAACTCTATTTAAAAATGGGGTACACAGTTAAACAAAACATTCTCAACTGAGGAATATTGAATGGCTGAAAAGCACTCAAAGAAATGTTCAACATCTTTAGTCATCAGGGAAATGCAAATCAAAACAACCCTGACATTCCACTTCACACCAGTCAGAATGGCTAAGATCAAAAACTCAGGTGACAGCAGACTCTGGAAAGCTTGTTGAGAAAGAGGAACACTCATCCATTGTTAGTGGGAATGCAAACTGGTACAACCACCCCTGAAATCAGTCTGTAGGTTTTTCAGAAAATTGGACATTCCACTTCATGAGGACCGAGCTATACCTCTCCTGGGCATATACCCAAAAGAGGATCCAATATACAACAAAGAAACATGCTCCACTATATTCATAGCAGCCTTAGAAGCTATAAGAAGCCAGATGGCTTCCAACAGAGAAATTGATTAAAGAAATGTGGTACATCTACACAATGGAGTACTACTCAGTGCTCAAAAACCATGACTTCATGAAATTCATAGGCAAATGGAATGAACTAGAAAATATCACCCTGATGGAGGTAATCCAATCACAGAAAAACACACTTGGTATTCACTCACTGATAGGTGGATACTTGCCCAAAAGCTCAAATTACCGAAATTGCAACCCACATACCACAGGAAGCTCAATAAGGAGGAACAAAATGCGGATACTCCCACTCCGTCTTAAGAGAGGAAAAAATATCCATGGGAGGGTATATGGAAGCAAAATTTAGAGCAGTGAATGAAAGAACAGCCATTCAGATTCTGCCCCACATGTGGCCCATATATATACAGCCACCAAAAGTAGATAAGATTGTTGAAGCTAAAAAGTACATGCTGAAAAAGACTGGACATAGATATCTCCCGAGAGACACATCCAGAGCATGTCGATTACAGAGATCAATGGTAGCAGCAAACAACTGAACTGAATACAGGATGCACTTTGGGACAAGTATTGGAAAGATTGAAAGAGCTGAAGGAGCTTGCAAACCCATAAGAAAAACAATGCCAACCAAAAGGAGCTTCCACAACCTAAGTCATTACTAAGTCATATACAGCAAACCAGTAGCTAACATTAAACTAAATGGAGAGAAACTTGAAGCAATCCCACTAAAATCAGGCTGCCTACTCTCTCCTTACTTATGCAATAAGTTTTAGCCAGAGCAATCAGAGAACAAAAGGAGATCAAGGGGATACGGATTGGAAAAGAATAAGTCAAAATATCACTATTTGCAGATAATATGATAGTATATTTAAGCGATCCCAAAAGTTCCACCAGAGAACTACTAAACCTGATAAAAAACCTTCAGGAAAGTGGCTCCGTATAAAATTAACTCAAATAAATCAGTAGCCTTCCTCTTTACAAAAGAGAAACAAGCCGAGAAAGAAATTAGGGAAACGACACCCTTCATAACAATTCCAAATAATATAAAATACCTCAGTGTGACTTTAACGAAGTAAGTGAAAGATCTATATGATAAGAAATGCAAGCCTCTGAAGAAAGAAATTGAAGAAGACCTCAGAAGATGGAAAGATCTCTCATGCTCATGGATTGGCAGGATTAACTTAGTAAAAATGGCCATTTTACCAAAAGCAATCTACAGATTCAATGCAATCCCCATCAAAATACCAATCCAATTCCTCCAAGAGTTAGACAGAACAATTTGCAAATTCATCTGGAATAACAAAAAACCCAGGATAGCTAAAACTATCCTCAACAATAAAAGGACTTCTGGGAGAATCATTATCCCTGAACTCAAGCAGTATTACAAAGCAAAAATGATAAAAACTGCATGGTATTGTTAAAGAGACAGACAGATAAACCAGTGTAATTGAATTGAAGACAAGGAATGAACCCACACACCTATGTTCACTTGATTTTTGACAAAGAGCCAAAACCATCCAATGGAAGAAAGGAAGCATTTTCAGCAAATGGTGCTGGTTCAACTGGAGGTCAGCATGTAGAAGAATACAGATCGATCCATGCTTATCACCCTGTACAAAGCTTAAGTCCAAGTGGATCAAGGACCTCCACATGAAACCAGATACACTCAAACTAATAGAAGAAATAGTGGGGAAGCATCTTGAACACATGGGCACTGGAGAAAATTTCCTGAACAAAACACCAATGGCTTATGCTGTAAGATCAAGAATTGACAAATGGGATCTCATAAAACTGCAAAGCTTCTGTAAGGCAATGGACACCGTTGTAAGGACAAAATGGCAACCAACAGATTGGGAAAAGATCTTTACCAATCCTACAACTGATAGAGGGCTTGTATCCAATATATACAAAGAAATCAAGAAGTTAGACCACAGGGAGACAAATAACCCTATTAAAAAATGGAGTTCAGAGCTAAACAAACAATTCACAGCTGAGGAATGCTGAATGGCTGAGAAACACCTAAAGAAATGTTCAATATCTTTAGTCATAAGGGAAATGCAAATCAAAACAACCCTGAGATTTCACCTCACACCAGTGAGAATGGCTAAGATCAAAAACTCAGGTGACAGCAGATGCTGTCGAGGATGTGGAGAAAGAGGAACCCTCCTCCATTGTTGGTGGGATTGCAGACTGGTACAACCATTCTGCAAATCAGTCTGGAGGTTCCTCAAAAAACTGGACATTGAACTACCTGAGGACCTAGCTATACCTCTCTTGGTCATATACCCAAAAGATGCGCCAACATATGACAAAGACACATGCTCCACTATATTCATAGCAGCCTTATTTATAATAGCCAGAAGATGGAAAGAACCCAGATGCCCTTCAACAGAAGAATGGATACAGAAAAGTGGTACATCTACACAATGGAATATTACTCAGCTATCAAAAACAATGACTTTATGAAATTCATAGGCAAATGGATGAAACTGGAAAATATCATCCTGAGTGAGGTAACCCAATCACAGAAAAACACACATGGTATGCACTCATTGATAAGTGGCCACTAGCCTAAATGCTTGAATTATCCTAGATGCACAGAACACATGAAACTAAAGACGGATGACCAAAATGTGCGTGCTTCACTCCTTCTTTAAAAGGGGAACAGGAATACCCTTGGCAGGGAATAGGGAGGCAAATTTTAGAACAGAGGCAGAAGGAACACCCATTCAGTGCCTGCCCCACATGTAGCCCATACATATCCAGCCAGCAAACTAGATAAGGCTGACAGGAACCGGATGTAAATCTCTCCTGAGAGACACAGACAGAATACGGCAAATGCATACGCGAATGCCAGCAGCAAACCACTGAGAACGGGAACCCCGTTGAAGGAATCAGAGAAAGGACTGGAAGAGCTTGATGGGGCTCAAGACCCCACATGAACAACAATGCCAACCAATCAGAGCTTCCAGGGACTAAGCCACTACCCAAAGACTATACATGGACTGACTCTGGGCTCCAACTGTGTAGGTAGCAATGAATAGACTTGTAAGGGCACCAGTGGAAGGTGAAGCCCTTGGTCCTGCCAAGACTGAACCCCCAGTAAACGTGATTGTTGGGGGGAGGGTGGTAATTGGGGGAGGATGGGGAGGTGTAGCCATATAGTAGGGGAGAGGGAGGGTTTAGGGGGATGTTGGCCTGGAAACCGGGAAGGGGAATAACAATTGAAATGTAATAAGAAATACTCAAGTTAATAAAGATAAAAAAACCTATACATGGACTGACCCAGGTTTCCAACTGCATATGTAGCCTAGAATAGCTTTGTTGAGGCACCAATGGAAGGGTAGCCCTTGGTAGCCAAGGCTGGACCTCTCAGTGCAGGGGAATGTTGGATTGAAGCAGGAAGGGGGTGGATTGGGGAACACCTGTATGGCAAAGAGAGAGGGGATGGGGCTTAAGGACAGGAAATCTGGAAAGGGAATATTTGAAATGTAACTAAAGAAACATATACAATAAAAAAAAGAAAAGAAAAGAAAATACAATCTTTCTTCCCATGAACAGTTTGAGCTCCTTTGTCAAAGATCAAGTGACCGAAGGTGAGTGGGTTCATTTCTGCATCTTCAATTCTATTCCACTAATTTATCTGCCTGTCTCTGTACCAATATCATACAGTTTTTAGCACTATTTCTCTGTAACACTGCTTGTGGTCAGGGATGGTGATTTCCCCAGAAGTTTTTTATTGTTGAGTATAGTTGTCGCTATCCTGGGTTTTTTCTTATTCCAAATAAATTTGCAAATTACTCTTTAATTCTATGAAAAATTGAGTTGTAATTTTGATGGGGATTGCATTGAATTCATACATCGCTTTTGGCAAAATGGCCATGTTTACTATATTAATCCTGCCAATCCAAGAGCATGGGAGATCTTTCTGTCTTCTGAGATCTTCAATTTCTTTCTTCAGAAACTTGAAGTCCTTGTTATAAAAAACTTTCACATGCTTGGTTAAAGTCACACCGAGCTGTTTTATATTGTTTGGAATTATTGTGAACGGTGTGATTTTCCTAATTAATTTCTCAGCCTGTTTATCCTTTGAATAGAGGAAGACTACTGATTTGTTTGAGTAATTTACTACCCAGACACTTTGGTGAAATTGTTTATCAGGCTTAGTTGTTCTCTGGTAGAACTTTTGAGGTCACTTAAGTGTACTATCATATCATGTGCAAATAATGATATTTTGACTTCTTTCTTTCCAATTTTTATCCCTTTGACCTTCTTTCACTGTCCAATTCCACTGGCTATTAATTCAAGTACTATATTGAATAAGTAGGGAAAGAGTGGGGAGCTTTATCTAGTCCCTGATTTTAGTGGGATTGCTTCAAGTTTCTCTCCATTTAGTTTGATGTTATCTACTGTTTGCTGTATATGGCTTTTATTATGTTTAGGTATGGGACTTGAATTCCTGATCTTTTGAAGACTTTTATCATGAAGAGATGTTGAATTTTGTCAAGTGCTTTCTCAGCATCTAATGAAATGATCATGTAGTTTTTATCTCTGAGTCTGAATATATAGTAGATTATGTTGATGGCAGTTTCTTATATTGAACTATCCCTTCATTTTTGGGATGAAAACAACTTGATCATTTTGATTTGTTCTTGAATTCGCTTTGCAAGAATTTTATTTAGTATTTTTTGTGTCGATATTCATAAGGGAAATTGGTCTGAAGCTCTCTTACTCTTTTGGGTCTTTTTTTTTAGAGTATAGGAGTAATTGTGGCTTCATAGAAGGAATTTAGTAGTACACTGTCTGTTTCTATTTTGTGGAATAGTTTGTACAGTATTGGTATGAGGTCTTCTATGATGGTCTCATAGAATTCTACACTAAACACATCTGGTCCTGGGCTATTTTTGGTTGGGAGACTTTTAATAACTGCTTCTCTTTCTTTAGGAGTATGGTGTTGTTTAGATGGTTTATCTGTTCCTGATTTAACTTTGGTACCTGGTAATTTTCTAGATAACTGTCGATTTCCTTCAGATTTTCCAGTTTTGTTGAATATAGGCTTTTGTAATAGGAGCTAATTTTTTTTAATTTCCTCACATTCTGTCGTTATGTCTTTCTTTTCATTCCTGATTTTGCTAATCTGGATACACTCTCTGTGCACTCTGGTTAGTCTGGCTAAGGGTTTATTTATCTTGTTGATTTTCTCAAAGAACGAGCTCCTGTTTTTGTTGATTCTTTGTATAGTCCTTCTTATTTCTGCTTGGCTGATTTCAACCCTGAGTTTGATTATGTCCTGACTTCTACTCCTCTTGGGTGTATTTGTCTCTTTTTATTCTAGAGCTTTTATGTGTGCTGTCAAGCTGCTGATGTGTGCTCTCTCCTGTTTCTTTTTGCAGTCACCCAGAGCTCTGAGTTTTCCTCTTAGCCCTGCTTTCATTGTATCCCATAAGTTTGGATATGTTGTATCTTAATTTTTATTAAGTTTGAAGAAATATTTAATTTCGTTCTTTATATCTTCCTTGACCACCTTTTCATTGAGGAGAGTGTTGTTCCACTTCCATGTATATGTAGGCATTCTCTCGTTACTGTTTTTATTGTAGACCAGCCTTAGTCCATGGTGATCTGATAGGATGCATGGGATTATTTCTATCTTCCTATATCTGTTTAGGCCTGTTTTGTGATCAATTATATCATCAGTTTTTGAGAAGGTACTATGAGGTGCTGAGAAGAATATATATCCTTTTGTTTTAGGATGAAATGTTCTATAAATATGTACTAAATCCATTTAGTTCAAAACTAGTATTAGTTTCTGTAGGTCTCTCTTTAATTTATGTTTCCATGATCTATCCATTGATGAAAGTGGGGTGTTGAAATCTCCACCAATATTGTGTGAGGTGTATGTGATTTGATATTTAGTAAGGTTTCTTTTATGGATGTAGTTGCCCTTGGTTTTGGAGCATAGATATGTAGAATTGAGATTTTAGGATTTTAGGATTTAGGAAAAATCTTGGTGGGTTTTTTCTTTGATGAATATAAAATTATCTTTTTTAAAGACTTTGGTTGAAAGTCAATTTTTTTCAATATTAGAATTGGAACCCCAGCCTGTTTCCTCAGGCCATTTGCTTGGAAAATTGTATCCAGCCATTCACTCTGAGGTAGTGTCTGTTTTTGTCTATGAGATGTGTTTCCTGCATGCAGAAAAATATTGGGTCCTCTTTACATATCCAGTCTGTTAATGTATGACTTTTTATTGGGGAATTATGTCGGTAGGTATTGAGAGATATTAAGGAATGGTGATTTTTGCTTCCTATTATTTTCATTGTTAGAGGTGGAATTGTGTTTTTGTGTCTCTCTTCTTTTGGTTTTGTTGCAAGGAGATTAATTTCTTCCTTTTTCTAAAGCATAGTTTATCACTTTGTGTTGGAGTTTTCCATCTATTATTCTGTATAGGGCTGGATTTATAGAAAGATATTATGTACATTTGGTTTTGTTGTGGAATATCTTAATTTCTCCATCTATGTTAATTGAGAGTTTTGCTAGATATAGTAGCATGGGCTGGTGTTTGTGTTCTCTTAGGGTCTATATGACATCTTTCCAGGAACTTCTGGCTTTCATTTTCTCTGGTGAGATGTCTGGTGTAATTTTTATAGGTCTGTCTTTATATGTCATTTGACCTTTTCCCTTACTTCTTTTAATAGTCTTTCTTTGTTTTGTACATTTGGTGTTTGACTATTATGTGGCTGGAGAAATTTCTCTTCTGGTCCAATCTATTTAGAGTTCTGTAGGCTTCTTGTATGTTTATGGGCATCTCTTTCTTTAGGTTAGGGAAGTTTTCTTCTATGATTTTGTTGAATATATTTACTGGCCCTTTAAGTTTGGAGTCTTAACTCTCTTCTATACCTATTACCCTTAGGTTTGATCTTCTCATTTTTTCCTTGCTTTCCTGAATGTTTAGGGCTAGCTTTTTGTGTTTTTCATTTTCTTTGATGGTTCTGTCGATGTTTTCTATGGTATCTTCTGCCCCTGAGATTCTGTCTTTTATCTCTTGTATTCTGTCAGTGATGCTTGCATCTACGACTCCTGATCTCTGCCCTAGGATTTCTATCTCCAGTTGTCTCCCTTTGTACTTACTTTGTTGTTTCTATTGCCATTTTTAATGATTTTCTTCAATTACTTCACCTGTTTGTGTTTTCCTGTAATTCTTTAAGGGATTTTTGTGTTTCCTATTTAAGGGCTTTTACATGTTTACTTGTGTTGGCCTATAGGTCTTTTTTTTTATTAACTTGAGTATTTCTTATATACATTTCGAGTGTTATTCCCTTTCCCGGTTTCCGGGCAAACATCCCCCCCCCTCCCTTTCTTTATTGGTGTTCCCCTCCCCATCCTCCCCCCTTGCTGCCCTCCCCCCAACAATCTAGTTCACTGAGGTCTTTAAGGGAGTATTTATGTCCTAGTTAAATGCCTCTATCATCATCATAAAATGTTATTTTAAATCTACATCTTGCTTTTCCAGTGAGTTTGCATATCCAGTATTTACTTTAGTTGGAGAACTGGGCTGTGATTATGAAAGTAGTCTTGGTTTCTGTTGCTTGGCTCTCTGTGTTTGCCACTCATCATCAGGTTGTCTGTGGTATTAGCTTATCTTGCTGTTTCTGACAGTGGCTTGACCCTCCTCTAGATCTCTGTGTCAGAACTCCTCTAGAACTGTTTTCCTTTTTCCTTTCAGCTGTTTCTGGGAACAGGTGCTCTCCTCTCAAGTAATTAGTCATTCCTGGTGACTGTCTTTCAGCTTTTAACTCAGGCAGAAACCTGCTGCTGATTGCTCCTAGTTTCCTGTGTGTACGGGGCACAACTTGCACTAGGCCATTCCCTCTTGGGTCGGGAAGCTGGGCAGAGGGTAGTCTCGTTTGATTTCTCAAGCATGTCCGCACTTCTGAGGGTCTAGCTCTCTCCCCAACAGGATTTGGGTGCAGAGAGCTGTTTGACTGGTTCAGTTCAGTTCCAGGAACAGACCAGAGCAGCAGGTACCTCCTGCTGACTCTTCCTGTATTCCTGTGTCCAGAGGCATTTTGAGGCTTCCTATTGGAACAGGATGTAGGTAAAGGTGGGTACAGGTGGCAGTCTTTCCTGAGGTCTCATAATGGTCCGCACTTCTGCTAAAACTGTTTTCTACTTTTTTTAAGTGGGATATTATTGTGGCAAATTCTGTTCAAAATGACTGAGATCAGTCCACACGGACAGATAGAGAATGGAGAGAATAGCTCACACATGGGAAACCCAGAGCTCAGCTGTTACAACTCTACTGTTTTCCTGGAATTAGGAAAGTTCACTTTTCCATTTGATAGTGCCACTTCCTACCAAACTCATGTATAGAATGTCCTTTTCCAGATGACATGATAACTAGGTCTAAAGGGATTTGAGCTGATGATATCTCTTCCTTATAACTAGATCTTAGGGCCACATTCTACAAGGATGTTTGTTGAAGGCCCAGGTGGGTGAGTGTTTCCTTTTCTCTTCATTATAATGAGACCTGTAATTAAGTGATAGAAGGAAGAAGGATTTCTGTATTAAATGATTAGACAATCCTCTGCTTGGAATATTACTTTTGAGTCACCCAATTTCACCAGCATTTCACAGATGCTTGTGGACATAAAGGAATCAGTGAAATGATTAAGAGAAATACATAGTTTTCTCTAAGTATGATCTCTTGTTACATATACAACCTTAGAATGGGACTATTCAGAAAAGGAGCAGGACCTAGCAGATATATACAGTGATAGAAAAGGATAAAAGTGTGAAGGTGATCAATGGGTATTATATATTTGGTAATCATATAAGACATTTCCTCAGTTTTTAAAATGAATGTCCTACATATGTATGTAAAAGTTGCTCCAGACACAAGATTTAGGGAGGGTATCTTACTTAGGATTCTCTTGGGTGTGTACACTAATAATTCACGCAATACTGTTCCACATGAATAATGCAAAATGCATTAGTTTTCAATCCTATAACAAGACACTGAAATACCTTAGAGGGTGATGAACAAAGAAACACACTTATTGGTATGCAGGATTACCTTCATAGCATTACCTTAAATTGTATTTTGTATTTTCTCTTGTTACTTCTTTTATTGAGTTAACTGGCTTTATGCATTTAATAATATGAAACTTAAGCTAGGAATGTACAACAAATACTAACTAATTTAGTGTTTATCTGTATTTTTCTTATTAAGTTTGCATATCTTTAGGAATTCTCATGAGAGTTTTAACTCATAGCCTAGGAATACATAAGACACTGTTAACATTATATATTAAGGGATTTTTTTAACTTTAGAGAGATAGGTTTCTTCAATTACAATGATTTCTCCTTTTGGTTGTTATCATATTTCCTTTTGTTTATTTTTTTATTCTCTTTGTGGGAAGTGATTCAAGCTGACTAAGAAATTTCTCAGGTCTTACGTCTATGAAATTGCACAGGCAAAGACTTAGAATTTGTTTTATAACTATCAGCTTCTGTGTACATCCATATCTTACATGTACATACCACAAGCAAAGGTTTAAGACAGTTGTGCAATTTTTCTTTATGGCATTTTCACAAGAAGTCTCAGGAATATGTACAATTATCTAGTTATCAAATAGAATTTTTGATTACTATGCTCTTTGGATAACTCCAGCTTCAGTCAACTACAGTCAGCTTCAGTACTGAACTACAGAAACGATCACTGAAAGTATAGCTTTAGCATTTAATGAGACCATAGAATAATACCAGGGGTTTTGACAAGTACATTTACAATTTTATGAAAATCACTCTTAAATTTCTATTATTATGGTCCATATAAATGTATAAACCTCCCAAGTATCACTTGTCAGCACACACAGATTCAGCTTCAACCATTATATGCAAGCTTCTAGTCATTCACTCTTAGTGGAAAAAAATGTATAGATAATAGGGTTTTCTTAGCATCCTATATTCTTTCTTGTTAGAGGCTCCCAGTTCCAAGTCTTCAGATGTGATTATGTAGCCTGTAGAATGTAGATTGTGTAACTGTAAAAGCCAGTAAGGCAAAAAATGGTACCACTGCAAAGACATGGGTGAGGGTGGGTGCAATGGAGAACAGAATAGCAGACTACAAGTGTCTCATCAGGAATAAGAAAAGATTGGGCTCCTTAGGGTGAAGAGGTAGGTAAATACAGATGAAGTGGGGAGGAAGGTACAGGGGAGTAGCAACAGGACATAATTGATCTAAGAGGGAAATGGGAAATGGGTGGATCCTTAGGTAAGGGGTAGGGAGACAAATACAGAACACAGAGGAAGTGAGGGAAAATCATATGTTTTGTTGAAAAAGCCAAAAGGAAACATCTTGTTAAGGATTTACACCACCATCCTCTCGAAAAAAGATTTTTAAAAAATGGTCTTTTCTTGATACCTTAGAATTAATCACTTAATCTTGAATCGGAGTTTACCAATGGTCTTCCTCTGTATCTATGTCTTTAATTCTAGATTCTGGGGATGTAAGATCTCATGTTAAAGAAACATATGAAAGATGAACTGTGATAGACATTTTGCCTGGGATTTCATTAGAATTGTGAGGAAAATATAGAAAATTTCTAAATGCATCTTACTAAAATTATGCACTATAATGCATTCTCATCTGTTTTTTGATATCTTTTATAATTTTCCCCAATCTCACCATAGTTTTTTTACATTTGTGCAAGTGTGGCTGGTATTCTATGCTCATTAATACTGTTTCAATTTTTAAATATAAAATGAGCCAAGTCAAATTAATAAAATCGAAATTCCAAGATATGAGATTCAGGTATAATACAGGAACACAAAGTGTGTATTCTGTATAGATGTGACTCTAAATTAATTTATTTTTAATAATATATTCTCTATATAGGAAAGACTTGGAGGACGTATAGGAATGTAGGCTATTTCCAGGATGAGACATCAAAAGAGAGATAGGATACTCAATGATTAGTATAGAAAATAGAATGATTATATAACCATACTGTGAAGTGAATAATAATTTTAATATTTAACATATTTTTCCAGATATATAAAAAAGACTTACATTATGCTTTTAAAATCAATACACTTTCCATTTATGTCTTCAATCAAGAATGTCCTTTATTTCCAAGCTGGACTAGGAGTCCTATCCAATATTTTTCTGCTGATTTTCTACATCTTCACAAACTCAAGTCACAGACCTAAGCCTGTGGACCTGATCTCCTGTCAACTGACCTTTATTCATATAATTATGGTTCTCACTGGATGGGATATTTGGCTTGAGGACATGTTTGAGTTCCTGAACATTCAGAATGACTTCAAATGTAAGGCAACTATTTACCTAAACAGGGTGATGAGAGGCCTCTCTATCTGTGTCACCTGCCTCCTGAGTGTGTTCCAGGCTGTCACAATCAGTTCTAATACCTCACTGTTGGCAAAATTTAAACATAAATTAAAGAAATATGTCATCTATGCTTTCTTCTATTTTTGGTCTTTCAATTTGTCTTTCAGCATTAATCAGTTCTTCTCTGTTGGTGCTTATACCAATATAAGTGAGACCAACCAGATGAGGGTCACTAAATATTGCTCACTCTTTCCAATAAACAACATCATAAGGGGATTGATTTTAACAATAACAACTTTAAGAGATGTGTTTCTTGTAGGAGTCATGCTGACCACAAGTGTGTACATGGTGATTTTCTTGTTAAGACATCAGAGGCAATGCAAGCATCTGCATAGCATCAACAACATGAGAGCATCCCCTGAGAAAAGAGCCACCCAGACCATCTTGATTCTGGTGGTCTTCTTTGTGGTCATGTACTGGGTGGACTTCATCATCTCATCTACTTCAGTCCTGATATGGAGGTACAACCCTGATATCCTGACTATTCAGAAGTTTGTGATGAACTCATATCCCACAATTATGCCTTTGGTACAAATGAGTTCTGAAAACAGAATAATCAATATGCTGAAAAACTTTTGGCCAAAATTCCAACAGGCTTTTTAAAAGGGGATCATTTTTCCTTATTTTTTTAAAGGACCACAAAACATATACAATAGAAGACTGCCTTGTCTTGCCACACATAACCTTCAAGAGACTTGAGGTCCCAGGGAGAGGAGAGGTCTGTTGGGGTGGGGACATCCTTTTGGACATCAGGGAGTATGTATAGGATGAGGAATAGTCAGAGTGAATACCAGTGGGTGATAATGTGATGACTGTAATAAAAGATTAAAGAATAATTATAAAAAGGGAAGATTTATATTATTTTCTAGGTATGAGTGTTCTGCTAGCATGTCTGCATTTGTTCATTTCTGGTGTTCACAGAGATCATATGAGGTCATTGTATCCTTTGGAACTGGATTGAGCAGTGGTTCTAGGATTTTATTTTGTGAGGAGTTCTAGTCTCAATTATTTAAAAAAACTTATTCTTTTGAAATTATTTAATAGTTCAAGAAGCAAAGTAATATTTTTTTATCATTTAAGTTAAATTCATGGTATCATACATTCTTTTATACATTTCTGCTGCCAAGATATATGGAGATCTTTCAGTTCACAGTACACCATAAGTTGATATTTCCACATGAATTCCCTTTCTCTATTTTAATTGATATCATAAATGTTTCCCTGATGCTGAGTTTACTCGAAAGAAGATTCTTACTTATAGTAACTTTTTAGCATTTACATTGAAAATATGTTAATTTACTCTGAATCATCAAGAATAGTGTTAAGATAGTATTGTAGATTTGTTTCTCAATTATGATTTTATTTATTCTTTCATACAATACTTCCTGACCTCAGTTTCCCATCTCTCCATTCCTTCTAATCCCTCCCTAATATCTTCTCTCCACAAATCCACCCCTTTTCCTTTTATAAACAAGAAACAGGCCTCCCAAGGATATCAGCCAAACGTGGCATACCACGTTAGAGTAAGACAAGATACAAAGCCTCTTATGAAGACTAGATGAGTCAAACCACTAGGAGTATAAAACACAACAAGCATAGGAAAGTGTCAGACACACCCGCCTCCAATTTTTAGGACTCCCACAAAAACACCCAAACTACACATCTATCATGTATATGCAGAGGACATGGCTCAGACCCATACAGGGTTCATATTTCTTGCTTCAATCTCTGTGATCACTGTGCTCCTTCATAATAGATTCTGTGAGCCCTGTGTTCCTGCTGTCCTTGACCCCTTTGGCCCCTATAATCCTTTCATCTACAGTTCCCTGGCTCTGCCTGATCTTTGGCTATGGATCTCTGCTTCTTCTCCCATCAGTTCCTGGATCATACTTCTCTCAGGTGACAATTGGGATAGGTACTAATCTCTGGGTATCATTTCATTAATATTTTTCCACTTGTTTTGGTTTTGTCCTGGGTCTGTGGTCTGTCCTCTCTCTGGTACCTGGTGATGCAGGAAGCATAGGCTCCCTCCACGGCTCTGGGTCGAAAGATGTATAAGACATAGGTTAGGCACACCCACATGTTCTGTGTCACAATTACCTCAGGAAATCTGACAGGAAAGGCAGATTGTAGGTAGAAAGTCTGTGTTGGGTTTCTGTCCCAGTCTCTGCTGTATGCCTTGCCTATTTATAGATTACCAGTTCAGTCTCCAAATCTCACATTACAAGGAAGCTTCACTAAGGTCACTCTCATTTATCTCAGGGAGTTTCCACTTAATTAGGTGTCTAAACCACCCTACCAACCATCCCCCAATTACAGTATTCTCTCTTAATACAATCCCTCCATCTTCCCACCTCCTGCCTGATCCCTCCTGTTCCCATCCCTCCTGTCCCCCAGTCTACTTGCAAACTATTCTTTTTCCCCTTCCATGCATCTCCCTTTAAGCCCTTCTTGTTACTTTGTGTCTCTGGATTTGTGGATTGTAGCATAAAACTACATTATTTAATTTTTTGTAACTACTTATAAGACAGTATACTCTGCATTTGTCTTCTTGAGTTTGGGTTACAATACTAAAGTTGATGTTTTTCTAGTTTTATCCATCTGCCTACAAATTTCATAATGTTTTTATTTTTAACAACTCAGTAATACTCTGTTGTTTATATTTACCATATTTTCTTTTATCCATTCATAGGTTGTGTTGTTTACAGTTCCTACCGATTATGAATGAAACTACTGTGACATAGCTGAGCAAGTGTCCTTGTGTTATAATTGAGTATCCTTTGAGTTTATGCCTGAGAGGAGTATAGCTGGGTTTGAGGTAGATTGAATCCCAATTGTTTGAGGAAATGCCATATTGATTTGAAAAGTAGCTGTACAAGTTTGTGCTTTCCCAAGCAATGGAGGAGTGTTCCCCTTATTTCACACTTATGCCAGGATGAGTTGTCATTTCTGTTATTGATTTCAGCCACGCTGAAGGCTGTAAAAATAAAGCCTCAAAATGGGTTTGATTTGTATTTCACTGAGGGTAAGAATGTTGAGTACTTTTAAGAGTTTCTAAGCCATTACAGATTCAGCCTTTGATAATGTTTTGTATAGATATGTACCCCATTTTTAATTGGGTTGTTTTGTTTCTTGAAGTTTAGTTTCTCAGTTTTTAATACTTTGCCTGTTACTTCTCTTTCAGATGTGGAGTTAGTGAAATTCTTTTCACATACTGTAGCTACCCTGTTATGCTAACAATGATGTTCTTTGCCTTTCAGTAGATTTTTTATTTCATGAGGTCTCATTTATGGATTGCTCTGTTCAGTGGCTGCGCTATAAGTGTTAACTTTCTCTGTGGCAATATGTTCAAGGCTATTCCCAACTTTATCTTCTATGAGGTTCAGTGCTTTTAATTTTTTGTTGCGTTCTATGATCCACTTGGATATTAATTTTATGCAGGATGATAGATATCGACCTATTTGTATTCTTCTACACGCCAACATCCAGATTGACTAGTACCAAAATGCTGTCTTTTTCCATTGTCATTTTCTCACTTCTTTATCAAAAACCTGTGTCCATAGGTGTGTTGATTTATGACAGGGTCTTTGATTCTATTACATTTGTGAATTTCTCTGTTTTTTTATGCCAATATCTGTACTGGAGCTAAAAATATGGATTGGTGATAACCACAGGTATTTATTATTGAACAAAATTGTTCTTCTGTTTATCCACATCAAGGTGTGTATTGCTCTTTCAACATCTGTAAAGGATTGTGTTTGAATTTTGATGGTGATTGTGTTAATCTTTGGTATTATATTACTTTGGTAAAATTGCCAAATTTACTATGTTAAACATATTGATCCATGAGCATAGGGGATCTTTCCATCTTGTAATATCTTCTCCCACTTCTTTCTTCAAAGATTTAAAATTTTTGTTATGTAAGTCTTTCAGTTCTTTGGTTAGACTTTCCAAAATGCTTTATGTTATTTGTGGAGGGTCTTGTTTCCCTGACTTCTTTCTCAGCTTGTTAATCATTTATGATTTGTTACTTATACTTTTATCCAATCACTTCACTGAAAGTTTTATAAAATGTAGGCCTTCCATGGTAAAATGTTTGGGCTCACCTATATGTACCACTACATCATCTGTCAGTATAAATACTTGAACTTCTTCCTTTAAGTTTTGACAATCTGTATTCTTTTGATCTCCTTCAGGTGTATAATTTTTCCACATATTACTTCAAGTAGTATGTTGAATGAATATGGAGTGAGTGAACAACTTGTCTTGTTCCTGATTTTAGTGGAATTGAGTTAAGTTTCTCACTTAATTTGATAATGCCCATAGGCTTGCAGTAATATGCATTTCTTATTTTTAGGCATGTCCCTTGTATACATAATCTCTCCAACATTTTTGTCATAAAGAAGTTTTGAATATTGTCAAAAGTTTTCTCAGTACCTACAGAGATGTTTATGTGTTTTGTGCTTTTTTTTCTTTCAGTTTGTTTATATTGTAGATTTATTTACTGACTTTTCTTTGTTGAACATTCCCTCCATCTCTGGGATGAAAACTAGTATATTCTGGCAGATGACTTTTTTAATACATTTTGTATTTTCAGAGTATTTTTTAGTAGTTTTGTGTCCATGTTCATGCAAGAAACTGGTATGAAATTTGATTTGTTGAAACTTTGTCTGACTTAGGTATCAGTGTGACTGTGCCTTAAAAATGAATTTTGTATTCTTCCTTCTGTTTGTATTTTGTGGAATAATTTGAGAAGTATTGGTGTTAATTGTCCTTTGATAGTCTGGGTGAATTTGAAGCCATCATTTGTTTTATTGCATGCCTTTCAATAACTGGTTCAAATATTTATGAGTTATAGGCCTATTTAAAATATTTAGCTGATCTTGATTTAACTTTGGTAAGTAGTATCTATTCAGAAAATTCTTTTTTGTTTTCCAAGTTTGTGGACTACAAGTTTTTAAAGTATGACCTAATGATTGATGGGATGTCCTCGGTGTCTGTTGTTATGTGACATTTTTATTTCAATTTAGTTAATTTGGATATTCTCTATGTGTTTGGATAGGGGTTTTCATACCTTGTTGATTTTCTAAAAGAATCAATTTGTTGTTGGTTCATTGATTCTTTTTATTATTCTCTTTGGTTCTAGTTGAATGTTTTTAGATCTCGGCTTATTTTTTGCTCTCTTTCATCCTTGAAGGACTTGCTTTGTTTGTGATTTAGTTTTTTCAAGTGTGCTATTGACTTTGACAGATCTCTTCAATTATTTTCTCTTTATCTTTATCTTTTTTTATTTAATTACTCACTTTATAACCTGATAGCTGCTCCCACACCTCCTTTCTTCCCAGTCCCATCCTAGTAAATCCTCCTCCCATCATTGTCACTTCCTCTTCTCTTCAGAGAAAGGGGAGACATCCTTGGGTGCCACATAACCTTAGGGTTGCCAAGAGCTGTAGGCCTAAACCTAACTCCTACTACTGAGTCCCAACCTGGCAGTGCACTTTAGGGAAGGTAATCCAATGGCAGGCAACACTTTCAGAAACTGGTTCCATTCCAATTGTGAGGAGACCCACATAAAGACCAAGCATCACTTATGCTATGAATGGATAGGGGACATAGTTCCAGGTACTGTATACCCCTTGGTTGGTCATTCAGTCTCAGCAAGAATCATGGGCTCTTCTAGTTGATGCAGAAGCTCTTCTTACGCTGTCCTTGCTCCTTCTAGCTACTTGAATTTTACCTGAGTTTTCTTGAATGTAGGCTTTTGTAGCACAATCTGATGATTTTTTTTTTTGGTTCTTTTTTTTTTTTTTTTCGGAGCTGGGGACCGAACCCAGGGCCTTGTGCTTCCTAGGCAAGCACTCTACCACTGAGCAAAATCCCCAACCCCGATGATTTTTTTTAAATTCTTCCAATTCTGTTGTTATGTGTCCCTTTTCATTTCTGATTTTGTTAATTTGGATACACTCTCTGTGACCTCTGGTTAGTCTGGCTAAGGGTTTACCTATCTTGTTGATTTTCTCAAAGAATGAGCTCCTGTTTTTGTTGATTCTTTGTATATACTACTTGGTTGATTTCAACACTAGTTTGATTATGTCCTGACTTCTACTCCTCTTTGGTGTATTTGTCTCTTTTTATTCTAGAGCTTTTAGGTGTGCTGGCAAGCTGCTGATGTATGCTCTCTCCTGTTTCTTTTTGCAGACACTCAGAGCTACGAGTTTTCCTCTTAGCACCACTTTCACTGTGTCCCATATGTTTGGGTATGCTCTATCTTCATTTTCATTAAATTCTAAGAAGTCTTTCACTTAATTCTAAGAATTTCTTTCTTTATTACTTCCTTAGCCAAGGTGTCATGAGTAGAGCATTGTTGAACTTCCATGTATTATGGGCTTTCTGTCATTATTGTTGTTACTGAAGACCAGCCTTAATCCGTGGTGATCTCATAGGATGAATGGGATTATTTCTGTCTTCCTGTATCTGTTGAGGCCTGTTTTGTGACTGAGTATATGGTCAATTTTGGAGAAGGTAGTATGAGGGACTGAGAAGAAGGTATATCCTTTTGTTTTATGATGGAATGTTCTATAAATATCTCTTAAGTCCATTTGGTTCATGACTTCTGTTAATCTGTCTATGTCTCTGTTTAATTTCTGCTTCCATGATCTGTCCATTGATGGAAGTGAGCTGTTGAAATCTCCTACTATTATTGTGTGGTGTACAATGTGTGCTTTATGCTTTAGTAAGGTTTCTTTTATGAATGTAGGTGCCCTTGCATTTAAAGCATATATATTTAGGATTGAGAGTTCATCTTGGTGGATTTTTCCTTTGATGAAGATGCAGTTTCCTTCCTTATCTTTTTTGATGACTTTTGGTTGAAAGTCAATTTTATTTGATGTTAGAACGGCAACTCCAGCTTGTTTCTTCAGGTCATTTGCTTGGAAAGTTGTTTTCCAGCCATTAACTCTGAGGTAGTGTCTGTCTTTGTCATGAGGTGTATTTCCTGCATGCAACAAAACTTTGGGTCCTCTTTACATATCCAGTTTGTTAGTCTATGTCTTTTCATTGGGGAATCAAGTCCATTGATGTTGATTAAGGAAAAGTAATTGTTGCTTCCTCTTATTTTCGTTGTTAGAGGTGGACTTATGTTTGTGTGTCTCTCTTTTGGTTTCTTTGCAAAGAAAATATGTTCTTGCTTTCTATATGGTGTAGTTTCTCTCCTTGTATTGGAGTTGCCATCTATTATTCTGTGAAGGGCTGGATTTGTAGAAAGATATTGTGTGAATTTGGTTTTGTCATGGGATATCTTGGTTTCTCCATCTATGTTAATTGAGAGTTTTGCTGGATACAGTAACTTGGGCTTGCATTTGTCTTCTCTTAGCATCTGTATGACATCTGTCCAGAATCTTCTGGCTTTCATAGTTTCTGGTGAAATGTCTGGAATAATTCTTATAGGTCTGCCTTTATATGTCACTTGACCTTTTTCCCTTACTGCTTTTAATATTCTTTCTTTGTTTTGTGCTTTTGGTGTTTTAACTATTACGTACAGAAGGAATTTCTTTTCTCCAGTCTTTTCGGAGTTCTGTAGGCTTCTTGTATGTTTATGGGCATCTCTTTCTTTAGGTTAGGGAAGTTTCCTTCTATAATTTTGTTGTATACATTTACTGGCCATTTAAGTTGGGAGTCTTCACTTTCTTCTATACCTATTATCCTTAGGTTTGATCTTCTCATTGTGTCTTGAATTTCCTATATGTTTTGGTCTAGGAACTTTTTGCGTTTCAAATTATCTTTGACAGTTGTGTCAGTGTTTTCTATGGTATCTTCTGCCACTGAGATTCTCTCTTCTATCTCTTGTATTCTGTTGGTGATGCTTGTAGCTACAGCTCCTTATCTCTTCCTTAGGTTTTCTATATCCAGGGTTGTCTTCCTTGGTTCTTGTTTTTATTGTTTCTATTTCCATTTTAAATCCAGGACAGTATTGTTCAATTCCTTCACCTATTTATTTGTATTTTCCTGTAATTCCTTCAGGGATTTTTGTGTTTCCTCTCTAAGAACTTCTACTTGTTTACTTTTGTTTTCCTGTATTTCTTTAAGGGAGTTCTTTATGTCATTCTTAAAGTCCTCCATCATTATCAAAAAATGTGATTTTAAATCCAAATCCTGCTTTTCCAGTGTGTTTGGATATCCAGTATTTTCTTTGGTGGGAGAACTGGGCTCTGATGATGCCAAGTAGTCTTGGTTTCTGTTGTTTAGGTTCCTGTGCTTGCCTCTAGCCATTGGGTTGTCTCTGGTGTTTGCTTGTCTTGCTGTTTCTGAGAGTAACTTGACCCTGCTGTAGGCCTCTGTGTCAGCACTCCTGTAGAACTGTTTTCCATTTTCTTTCAGCTTTTCCTGAGAACAGGTGCTCTGATTTCAGGTGTGTAGGTGCTCCTGGTGACTGTCTTTCAGCTCTAGGTGCAGACAGGAATCAGAAAAGTCCTGCCTCTGATTGCTTCTAGTTCCTTGCACCAGGGGGTACATTTGGCACTAGGTGATTCCCTCTTGGGTCTGGACTGTGGGCATAGGGTAGTCTCCTCTGATTTCTCAGGAGTGTCCACACTTCTGAGGGTCCAGCTCTCTCCCCCATGGGATGTTGGTGAAGGGAGCTGTTTGGCTGGTTCAGGTCGGTCCTGGGCACAGACCAGAACTGCTGGTCTGTTCCTATATCCCTGTGTCCAGAGACACTGTGCAGTTTCCCCTTGGACCAGCAATGTGGGCAAATGTGTGCAGAAGTCGCAGTCTGTCCTACGGTCTCAAGATGTCTGCACTCCTGGGTGTTCAGCTCTCTTCTCCATGGGAGGGTGCAGGGAAATGTGGGATGGTATAAGTTCACTTCTGGGCAGAGCCAGAAACAGAAAGTGCCCTGACCCAGAGAACTTCTGCCTCTGTGTGTCCTGAATACACCAGGCAGGTCACTTGGTAGCAGAAAAGTTGGTCTAACCCTGCTCTCATGGGTGTAGGCTCACCTGGAGAGTGTCTTCTAGCTATAGGTGATGGCAGGGATCAAAGGGTCCTGCCCCTGATTGTTCCTAGGTCCTTGAAACCAGGGGGCACATTTGGCGCTAGGCAATTCCCTTATGGGTCTGTACTGTGGGCAGAGGGTACTCTTCTCTGACTTCTCAGTGGTATCCACACTTCTGAGGGTCCAATTCTCTCTCCCGCGGGATTTGGGTGCAGGGAGCTGTTTGGCTAGTTCACTTCAGTCCTGGGCACAGATCAGAAACATGGGGATCAGCAGCTCACTATTCCTATATTCCTGTGTCCTGAGGCACTGTGCAGTTTCCCCTTGGACCGGGGATGTGGGTAGAGGTGTGCAGAAGTGGTAGTGTGTCCTGCAGTCTTATGGTGTCTCCACTACTGGGTCGACATAATTGTTTTTGATAGCTGAGTAGTACTCCATTTTGTAAATACACCACATTTTCTGTATCCATTCCTCTGTTGAAGGGCATCTGGTTCTTTCCAGCTTCTGGCTATTATAAATAAGGCTGCTATGAACATAGTGGAGCATGTGTCCTTGTTATGTGTTGGAACATCTTTTGGGTATATGCCCAGGAGTGGTATAGCTGGGTCCTCAGGTAGTACTGCCTAATTTTCTGAGGACCTACCAGACTGATTTCCAGAGTGGTTGACCAGTCTGTAATCCCACCAACAATGGAGAAATGTTCCCCTTTCTCCACATCCTTGCCAGCATCTGTTGTCTCCTAAGTTTTTTATCTTAGCCATTCTGACTGGTGTGAGGTGGAATCGCAAGGTTTTTTTTTTTTTTTTGATGTGCTTTTCCATGATGCCTAAGGATGTTTAACATATCTTTAGCTGCTTCTCAGCCATTTGATATTCCTGAGCTGAGAATTCCCTTTTTGCTCTGTAACACATTTTTAATAGGTTATTTGTTTCTCTGGAGTCTAACTTCTAGAATTCTTTCTGTATTTTGGACATTAGCCTTCTATCAGATGTAGGGTTGGTTAAGACTTTTCCCCGATCTATGGTTGGCTCTTTTATCCTATTGAGAATTTCCTTTACCTTACAGAAACTTCAATTTTATGAGATTCCATTTGTCTATCTTTAATCTTAGAAGAAATTTTTCTTTGTGCCAATGTGCTTGAGGTTCTTCCCAACTTTCTCTTCTATTATATTCAGTGTATGTGGTTTTATGTGAAGGTTCTTGATCCACTTGGTCTTGAGCTTTGTACAAGAAGATATGAATGGATCAATTTGCGTTTTCTACATGTCAATAGCCACTTGAACCAACACAATTTCTTGAATATGTTTTCTTTTTTATCACTGAATGGTTTGGACTTTTTTGTCAAAGATCAGGTGGCAAGAGGTATGTGGGTTTATTTCTGGGTTCAATTCTATTCCATTCATTTATCTGATTGTCTCTATAAGCTCATTTTATCCTCATTATTGCTACAATTCCCACCACTATCATAGCAGTATCCTTATTTTACTTTGCTGGTTTCTGGCATTACTACAGGCTACATAATCACATCTTAAAATGTGGAGAATGTAGCCTCCAACAAGAAAGAACATGTGACAATAAGACAAACACTATTTTAACACATTATGATAAAACGAACTCACTGAAGATGACCAAATAATGATTCTGTTTTGGATTTTCTCTTTTAAATCAAATTCCTTCCTATGCAGTGGATAACAAGGTCCCCAGTGTTATCATGCATCATCAACACCTACATACTTTTTACACCTTCACTCAACAGTCTTAAATTTTGTGCCTATGTTAGATATTTAGCCTGGTTATCAGGATCAAATGAATGAATTTAATTCAGTTCTTAATATCAGCTTACTGATAGAGAAATAGAAAATAAAAACACAGACTCTTGTTAGAAAACGTGCCTACTTGTAATGTGATATTCACTAATATCTTCTCCATATATAGTTGTATGCATGCATGTATGTAGAGAAATAATGCACAAATTAGTGCCAGAGACCATCCTGCTTTTCTATGAATATGATACTTTTCTTGGTTCGGGTTTAAAACTATGAAGATACCCCATGTTAGAGTTATGAGGTAACTCTTATAAGGACAACATTTAATTGCAAATGACTTACAGCTTCAGAGGTTCAGTATATTATCATCACAGCAGGAAATATGACAGGGTTCAGGCATAGTGTTGTAGGAGGGAATAAGAGTTCTTCTATATCTTGTTCTGAAGGCTATAGAGAAAACTGACTCCTCAGGCAGCTGGGAGGAAAGTCTCAAAGCCCACTCCCACAGTGACACACTTCCTCCAAGAAATAATGTTCACAGATTAAAAATGTATTGATTCATACCTATTATCTAATTATCTTAAATAAATTAAATTCTTTGGAAATTGAGTTTAGCCCAGGTATAACTATAAGCACACAGACATTAACTAGGGTATTACAGTCACATAGTTACGAACTAGTTCCTTGAAGATGAACCACCAACAGCAGAAGCAACACTGCAGAGACTGTGGAGAATCAATCATGCCCAAAGCTTCATCACAAGTTGTATGTTGTGAGTTTCAGAAAGATATAGAAGTGTTCACAGGAAATGTGTGTGTGTGCATTGTTCATGCCTTCATGATTGTGTGTGTGTGTGTGTGTGTGTGTGTGTGTGTGTGTGTGTATGTGTGTACAGATGCCTGTGCATATACATGCAGGTGAGTGTGTCTGAAATTACTGGACTCCTCAGCATAACATCAGATGAATAGCATACTGTGTGCCAAGGATGCTTACCTGAATACTTGTACATCACTTGAGTGAAAAACTGAGTTCTTTAAAATATATACATATTATAAAATGAAGTCTAAGGAAAACTGAGAATGTTTCTACTTTTTCCCAGTAGACCTAATCAGTGAGGATATTTGATATGAATTAAAAAGAACTGAAAATTCTGTAATGCTTGCAAACATAAGCTAGAGTTTTAATAGTTTGGCTGTGGTGGAGTTGATACTCTATCACCAGTGGCTTAATAACATTAATTGCTTGACTTTATTCCATTGTTTTTAACAACAATTTCCTAATACTACATTACCAGCTTTCCACTTTAATTTTGTTATATATTTATTTGTGTGTGTGTGTGTGTTTGTGTTTGTGCGCATGTGCGCGCATGTGCACACACACACATGCACATGCACTGAAGAAAAAGAAGGAGGGAGATAACTACTGACTTGAATCAAACCCATGATACTTCTGCCTTAGCCTTGAAAGTACTAGGATCGTAGGTGTTTACCACCACATATTAGCCTTCATTTTCAATTTTAATCTTATATACATTAGTAAATGATATTCTGGCAAAATAAAAGGGGCCTGTGATCTTTACCACCTAAACTTATATTTACATTTCATTACCTTATGATTGCATATTTAATGTGCAAATGTATTTTGTAACTGTTGGAGGAAATCTTGGGCATTTTGTTTTTAAATAATTATATACAATTTGAGGATTGAAAACACTTTTTCTTAATGAATAAGACACTTAATGTTGTATCAGTAACAATGTTATAAGGTTTGATACAGGAAACGTGAAATCATAAAACTAAATTCTAATTGAAACACACAAATACCTACTTAGAATAGGCAGTTTATATTTTTGTAAGGATTACTTTACATAGATTTAGTGAAATGTCAAGTGAAATTATCAGATACTGTTGAAATGCACACAAAAGATCTACTTTATTGAAAATCATTATAACAGAATAGACAAATATATCAATTTTATAAGCATATAATATTAACAAGGATTTATGTTTCACTAGCCCAAGAGATGAAAGTTTCCTATAATTCCTAAGTAGATATAGACTCAATAGAATTGAAAATTACTGATAAATACTAAATTAGTAAACATTTGCTATACAATATAAACATTTTTCATATAATTAAACATGTACAATGAGTTAACTTGAAAAAATGAGAAAATACATAATAGATTTCAAATATAACTTAATGGTATAAATGTACTCCTGCAAAACAAATGTCTGCTTTATTATTTTTCACCCTCTAAGTTATTTCAGGTGTTTTGTTTTAAGGAAGGAAAAATAATACACTTAGCACATCTTGGAAAAACCACAGTCTTAAAACTATTATAGTTCATACTCAGAAACATTCTATGTTATATATGCTCCTTAAAATACTGCATCTGGAGATACTTTTTACACATAGAGTGGTATATATTCATTGTAAAAATGATGGATTTTGTGACATATTCATTCAGTAAATACTATCCATTGACGGCCTTCACCATACTACCTTTTTCTTTCTCTCAATAAATCCTCCTGTTCCCTGTTCTTTCTCCAAACTCCCTTCCTAATGTAACACATATACTCAGAGATCATATTAAGTGAAATATGTGTTTTTTATAAATCATTAAACTGACTTTTATATGTCTATAAGCATCTGTTATATGCTTACCATATAGTACAGCTCAAAATATTCTAAGCAGATAATTCTCTAATAATTTATTATATAATATACTGTTTCATTCAATCACTTACAGCTCTCAAGATGCTCATTCCTCTCTTCAGCCCCAAATAATGTTTCCTGTGTTACCTTAGGCCTGGGTTGTTAATATAAACTATTTTAGATGGTCTTTGTTCTGGAAAATTGTTCCCCTTCCTTTAGTCCTGGCATTAGTATCTCTGGGCATATTATTTTAGATTGGCTGTCACTTGGCACTTAGGATATTGTATTAGTACACAATTAAATATTTTCAATTGACCCTGGTGGCAGGGGCACATTCCTCGCTGTAGGTAACTCAGTTTTCTTGGTTCCTGAATGACAGACCATTCACCATTTATACTTTAATATGCCTAAAACAGCTCAATGGTTGGGCTACTTCCTAACCTCCACATGGTTAATCCACTTCCCTCTGATATTCCTGAGTTATTACTTACTAAATTCTATATGCATCTTGGTTGCCCTGAACCAGTCAGGAAGCCTGTGGGATAATGTCACCAGTGAGGAAGGCACAAGATAGAATGAGGTCTGTCATTGGATGAGAAGGAAGGATGAGTGGGAAAAAAGTTTGAAGGAAGAGGAAGAGAAGGGAACAGAAGAGGGGAGGAGAAGGCAGAGTAGCTGAGGGACAACATGGAGGCTGACGTTAAGATTCCACGCTGTACCTTTACAGGTTGTTATGAATGTTCTTAAGGGATGGATGTGTACAGGGCTTTGTATGTTTAGGTGGGCAATTATATCTTATCAATTGGCTCAAAGGATATTTTATTGTGTGTGTTTTTTCTTGTGGTGGGATGAATTTGGAAGAGTTTGTGGGACACCACAGAGTTGGGGTATGTGCTTCTGGCAAGATATCTAGCAGATATCTTGGGGCACTGTGGTGATAGACCTAGTGGGGGATAAAAGACGGCCTTTTATTTTTTATATTTTAACAACAACAGCAGGCTCTTAGGGCTTCTATCCCATGGCTCCTAGATGGGGGCTATGTTCTCTGTCCCACACTTTCTCAAATGTGGCATCTCTCTTCCTCCTCCTTCTCCTCCTCCTCCTCCTTTTCCTCCTCCTCCTCTTTCTCCTCCACCTCTTCCTCCTCCTCCTCTTCTTCACTCACCCCACTTACTTCTCTCCTCCTTTTTCCAGAATGGCAGATCTCTTTACTCTCTCAGTCTGTCCCTCACCTCAGAATCCTGAAAGTCCTGCCTCTGATTGCCCTGCCCAACCATTGGCTGCCAGCAACTTTATTAACTAATCAGAAGCAACAGAGGGAAAGTTCCCTCAGTGTACTACATGTAGATTCCCCTGCAAACAATTCTGGGGACACAAATTAACATAATATAAGAAGGCACAGAATGTATTACTTTGGACTCTCTAAGCTTTGAAAGTTTACCTTGAGAAAACAGTTGTTCCTACTCTGTCATTTTCCTCTAATTAGGGAAGTTCATTTTTCTGTTTAATGAATTTCCTTTATTTGGAACTTGCAGTTTTTATCTTAGATCTGTCAATCCACTTTAGTTTTGTATATACAGTGTTTTAACTATAAGATGGATGGAAATTTTTTATTCTGCTCTTGTCTTTTTGTGCTATGTGTGTTTCTTGTAATGTATGGGTGTCTTTGGACTAGTTTCTTCTATGACCTTATTGAAAGTCTTGTGTTTGCCATTGATGTGAGATTATTTACCCTCACCTGTGCCTACAACTTGAAGGTTTCACATATTTCCTGGTGCCTCACTTACACAGTACTTTCTAGGCATGCTGTCTCTTAACTGAGCTACACCCCAGCACCAACAGCCTAGTTTCTCCTGATAATATGTTGTCTCATTCCCGAGGGCTCAGTAAGACTGATTACGTTTCCTAAATGTATTTGGAGGAGATGACATTTTGTTAGTTGTATCAAAAAAGCTGTTAATTTTTAGGTGAGACCCTTGAAGATACT
Organism: Rattus norvegicus; assembly: GCF_021556685.1. Taxonomy (NCBI): domain Eukaryota; kingdom Metazoa; phylum Chordata; class Mammalia; order Rodentia; family Muridae; genus Rattus; species Rattus norvegicus. The sequence continues at coordinate 88,141,111 of NC_141537.1, forward strand.
TCCAAATAACTGTGGAGGGGACCATGAATGTTTTAGAAGCAGGAAGGCTACCATGGGGAATTCAAAATGGTTTTTACTTCTTTTAAGTGAGATATTATTGTTGAAACTTATGTTTTGCTCACAATGACTGGAGTCAGTTAATCCAAATAGACAGATGTTGCCTGGAGAGAATAGTTTCTGCATAGGAAACCCAGAGCTCAGCTGTTCCTACTCTACTGTCCTCCTGGAATTAGAGAAGTTCACTTTTCCATTTGATGGTACTACTTCCTAACAACTTCAAGGACAGAAATGCCTTCCCCAAATGACATGATAGGGGTCTAGATGGAGAAGAACTGACGACATTTCATCCTTATAACTACTTCTTAGGGCCTCAATCTACAAGGATGTGTGTCAAAGGCCCAGCTGGGTGAGTGCTTCCTTTTCCCATCATTATAGTGAGAGCTGTAAGTAAGCAGTAGAAGGCAGCAGGATTTTCTGTAATAAATAGAGAATCCTCTGCCTAGAATGATATTTCTGAGCCACTCTGTATAACCAGCATTCAACAGATGCTTGTAGACTTAGAATTATTCGTGTAATGATTAATAGAACATAGATTTCTCTTAATATGATCTCTTGTTTTAGAAGTGACACTAGAACAGGACTATTCATAAGAGGAGCAGGGTCTAGCAGAAAAACTGAGAAAGAAAAGGCTAATGGGATGAAGCCATTCAATGGCTATTATATATTCAGGGAATATGTAATGCAATACATCACTTTTTACAATGAATGTACATTCATATACATGTAAAAAGTTGCTTCAGATACAAAATTTAGGAAGTACATTTGACATAGGATTCTCCTGAGTTCGGACTCTAACAATATGGTTTCACATAGGAATTGCCAAATGTGTTAGTTTTCAATCTTGTAACAAAACACTGGAATACTTTAGAGGGTTATAAACAAAGAAACACTTATTGGTGTACAAGATTACCTACATTGTTCTTACCTTAAACTCTATTTTGTACACCATAACTTTACTTCATTTGTCAAGTTAACTGGCTCTGCATGTTTAATACTATGAAACTTAACCTAAGAATATTCAACAAATGGTAAACTCATAGCCTAGGAATACATAAGACAGTGTTAGCATTATTTAATAAGGGATTTTTTTTAACTTTAGAGAGATTTGTTTCTTGTATTTCAATGATTTCTCCTTTTGGTTGTTTTCATAATTACTTTTCTTTACACTTTATTCTGTTATGTGGGAAATGATTCAAGCTATCTAAGATATTTTCAGGTCTTACAACTATGAAATTGCATTGGTAAGCATTAGAATTAGTTATAAAACCAAATGGCTGTGCGTACATCCATATCTTTTGTATATACCACAAGCACACATTTAAGACAGTGGTGCAATTTTTTAACGGCTTTTTCACAAGAAGTCTTAGGGACACTTATAACTTTCTGGTTATTAAGTACAATTTTTGATCACTATGCTTTTTGGATAACTCCAGCTTCAGTCAACATTTAGTATTGAACTAATTTGTAAATTAGTATTGATCATTTAGAAATGATCACTTAAAATACAGTTTAACATTTAATGAGACCACAAAATAATGCCAGGGGGTTTTGCCAGTACATTTACACTTTTATAAAAATCACTCATTTTTAATAGATATATTTCTTATTTATATTTAAAATGTTATTCCCTTTCCCGGCTTCCTGTTCATTGCTCCCATCTTCTCCATTACTATGGTCCATATGAATGTGTAAACCTCCCAAGTATTACTTGTTAGCACACACAGCTTCAGCTTCAAACAATACATGCCAGCTTCTATTCACACCTTTAGCTTGGTAATGCCATTTTCTCACCCTTAGTGGCAACAGTGCTCAATAACATGCTTCCATGTTATGAAGCTTAAATGTAAATTGAGGCAGCACTGGTCCTGAATCTATCACTCAACAGCAGTCCTTTTTGTTAACATTTGATCATTTCCCTTGGGCACATTTCCCTTAGGCCACCAGTGCTGAACATTTATGTGTAAGAGACTCGCAATTTAATATCCCAGTTCCTTTTTCAGGTGACTTTACACACATTCCTCATCATCTCTTTGTAACTTTTTCTTATTTGTAGCAGCAAAATTAACCTGGGAAATGTTAATATTACCTTCTAGAAAGTCACCCTTATTTCACCAACTTTTTTTCATGGTTCTATTCAAATAGAATTAATTATATATGCTTCCCTACATTGAAAGTTGTTCACCCTAAAAAGTTCCTACCACAACATTCCCATGTCTTTCTTGTCCTTAAGATGAAAATAAAACTCACTGGTCAGAAGCACATACTTTCTAGCTGTAGGATAGAATAGATAGACAATGTCGTGGGATTTTCAAATTTCTCACTATAGCATCATTTGCAATAATTTCTAATAAAATAGATCTCTGTATATTTCAAACATATTTTTAAATCTCACCTCTCTTATTTATTAAGTCCATGTAAATTTATCCTGATAGAAAGTAAATGAGTTAGATTTGTATTTCAATTAAAATAAATTCAATTTTAGTATTTCAACTTGTCTGAATTGAACCTTGTAACATTACTATGGATATAATATTGAGTAAGCTATTCATTAGAAGTGGGTAAATATTTTGAATTCTCAGGTAGTACAAAATTATTTAAAGTCAAAAACCTCAAGGTTTCCTCCAATATTGCAAATACAATTACTCATTCAAATATTCATTCACAAAGAAATGCCACCTGAATTTAAGTTTAGGTGATGAACATCACAACTCTATTTTTATTTTTCTGTAACATCAGTTACTAATGTATATAGGAGGTTACACTGGAAAATGACGGCAGGTGTGGTAATACACACCTACGATCCTAGCACTTTCAAGGCTAAGACAGGAAGAATGTGAGTTTGACTGAAGTTGGTCTGAAATACAGGTTGTAATCTCTCCTTCATTTGCTTTAACACACACATACACACACACACACACACACACACACACACACACACAAGAAAATTAAACTGGAAAACATAAAATGTAGAGCTATGAAATTTTCATTTTAAAAATAGAACAGATTTATTCTAGTTAATGTCATTAAGTCATTGGCCACGTAATATAAATACTACAAAAAGCAAAAGATAAAAACTTGTGCTTATATTTACAATTATTATAGAATATTCTGTTTCTTTTAAGAAATTCACTTTCAAATCTGCACCAGTACACTAGACAATGTCCGCGCATTTGATTAAGTCAATCGGAAACAGGGGAAACATTGTCCATTTCCAAAAAATTCATTTCACTTCATGATCATATCTTATTTAATTCCCAGTTTTCCAATCAGTTGAACTAAAGGTATTCGTGTTAGAGGCCCTAGTCCACACTATGTCATTGCTCTATTCTTAGTCTCAGTAGTCCAGTAATGGTGCACACACAAGCACATGCACACACATGCACATGCATACATTTCCAATGAACATTTTCATATCTTTTCCAAACGCATGTTACATAACTTGTGAACTTCTAGGGATGAGTGCTTCCCCAGTGTCTGGAGAAAAACTTCTGCTGCTTCTGATTCATCTGAGAGGAACTGGTTCATAGTGTATATTCTGGTCAGGGTCACCTGTGCTAAACTCAATTTCCACACAACAACTCAAACATTTAATTTATTTAAGAGTGTCAGGTGACAGCTATGAATTAATACCTTAATAATAAGGGATCAGTGGTTATTTCAGTTGTCGTTATCTATTTCATAAAGAATTCCATGGAACTAGCTTGGGTGACAAAGATCTTCATCTCCTGAGATTTCTGCAGACTTATTCTTGCTGCTGACAGTGAACAATACATCAGCCAACACCATGTATTTTGTCACCTGAAAGTCACATACTCACTTCATGTTCTTTCTGAGCAGTTATACAGATTTTAATTCATTACCCACTAAATATACTAAAACTTAAAGTGAAATTGATACTTGTCATCTATCTTAATTGTATTTCTCTTAGATTACTATATCTCCACATCGCAGAAAGCAAAGATCATCATAAATTCATAAATCAAGACTGTTTTAAAATCAAGTTCTGGAGAAATGAAAAGGTAAAGTAAATTTTCTTGGAAGAATATCAAGAAAACAGCTCTCAATCACTTTTGTTACAGGTCTTTTCAGATCCCTGTTTGCACTCTGCTTAGTTTTTTGATTCTGTGTCCATTGAACGGTTCTTCACCATTATGAATATTTCTTGACACACTTTGGACTTTAACACTAACAACTAAATGTTAAAATTTAAACAAATTGGAAACACTCCAGCACTGATTTTTTTAAATAAAACAGAAGACTTCTCTCAGTGCATGCCTATATTAACAGCTCTGTATCCATAGTAGCTATCGTCTTTCCTGGTGCACTCTCAGATTCAGTGAACCCCAGAGAAAGGTTCCACTTAAGCAATGAGAAAATCTGTCATTTTCAGTGTATGATAAACATTTACAAAGCAATGGATATGAAAGTTTGAAAAGCATACCTTCGGGGTAAAAACACTTAAATTATTACCATTTGTCTTATATTTTCATTTGCATATTGAATTACATGATGTATTTCAATAAATTATAGATGTATAAATAATAAATACTTTTATACATATATGGTCTATGCATTTGCAATTTAAATCTTTTTTAAAAGCTATTGTCCTTTCAATTTGAAATCCAATTCTTACATTAAGTATGATCCAGGACATTGATTTATCATAATTTATTTATTTGATTTTACATATTTGAGTGTTTTGCTTGCATGTATGTCTGTTTGCCACTGGCATGCCATATCATATAGGAAAATGGTTACTCCACTACAAGAGAAACAGATGGTCATGAGCCTCCATGTCTTTTCCGGGAATCTAACCCAGGCTCATTTAAGAGAAAAAAGTGCTCTTAGTGGAGCTTTACAAAAACAGAATATCAAAAAACATATATCAGGAATGTCACTGGACAGCTACAACAAATGTATGTTGATGAGCAAATTAAATATCTGGCTTCAAAAATTAAGATTAATCCATTAATTTATTTGACTAAGCTTTTTAGAAGCAAAAACAATCACGTACAATTGAGTGGTACTGTAAAGAGTGTCTGCGTGCTGGTGGTAAATGATAACAGTGAGAAAGTTTTCCATTACATGAGAAGCAATCTCCTTCAAAAAGAAATTCCAAAGAGAATCCCTATATGGTCATCTTTAGCAAATTCTTGTTTGTTAAGATGTTTGGAAACTAATGTTTTCTTAGCATTCCATGTTCTCTCTTGTTGCAGGTTCCCAGCTCCACATCTTCAAATGTGAATATGTAGATAGTATTAACTGCAGAAAGCAGGAGAGCAAAAATGGGACCACTGTGAGGATAGGGGTGAGGGTGGGAGCAATGGAGAACAGAATAGCAGGGTAGAAGTGTCTCATCAGGAAAATGGAAAAGACAGGGCTCCGTAGGGCAAAGAGGCAGGTAAATACAGATGAAGTGAAGAGGAAGGTACAGGAGAGTAGCAGGAGGACACAATGGATCTAAGAGGAAAATGGAAAATGGGTGGGTTCTTAGGTAAGGATGAGGGAGACAAATACAGAACACAGAAGAAGTGACGGAAAAAAAACATGTTTTGTTGTAAAAGCCATAAGGAAAGAGCCTGTTATGGATTTACCCACCCATCCTCCCCAAAAAAGGTTTTTAAAAAGTCTTTTCTTGATACAGCAGAAGTAGATACTTAATCCTTAACACCCCAGCACTGTTACTTATTCAAATATTGGGCACAAGTTTTTCAGCACATTAATTTTTCTGTTGTCAGAACTGATTTGTACTAAAGGAGTTATTGTGGGATAGGCATTCATCACAAACTGCTGAACAGGCAGGATGACAGGGTCATACATCCATAACAGGATATTGAGTTCACAATGGTCTTCCACTCCATGTATGTCTTTAATTCTAGACTCTGAGGATATAAAATTTCATAAGAAAAAAAAAGGATGAATTGTGATAGACTTTTGCTGATTAAAACTGTCATATTATCATGATTTATGCCTGGTATTCCATTGGAATTGTGGGTAAAACACAGATAATTGCTAAATAGATCTTAGTAAAATTATATACTACAATGTATTTGCATCTGTTTTTTTTAGTCTTTTATGATTTCCCCCCAGTTCGCTATAGTTTTTGTACATTTGTGCAAATGTGACTGATATTCTATGCTCATTACTACTGTTTTAGTTATTAAATATAAAATGAGTCAATTTAAATTAATAAAATTGAATGTCTAAGGTATGAGACTCAGGTGTAATACAGGAACACAAAGTGTGTATAGATATGACTCTAAATGGATTCATTGTCCATAATATTCTCTCTATATAGGAGATACTTGGAGGATATATACAAATGTAGGCTATATCCAATATGAAACATCAAAAGAGGAAGAGGTAGGTTATTCAATAATTAATAGGGTAAATAGAATGATATTATAGACATACTCTGAAGCAAATCATTATTTTGATATGTAATCTATTATTTTTTCAGATATATGAAAAATACTTTCATTATGCTTTTCAGATGAATACACTTTCCATTTATGTCTTCAATCAAGACTGTCCTTTATTTCCAAGCTGGACTAGGAGTCCTAGCCAATATGTTTCTGCTGATTTTCTATATCTTCATAATCCCAGGTCACAGACCTAAGCCTGTGGACATGATCTCCTGTCAACTGACCTTTATTCATATAATTATGGTTCTCACTGGATGGGATATTTGGCTTGCTGACATGTTTGAGTTGTTGAATATTGATAATGACTTCAAATGTAAGGCAATTATTTACATAAACAGGGTAATGAGAGGCCTCTCTATCTGTGTCACCTGCCTCCTGAGTGTGTTCCAGGCTGTCACTATCAGTCCCAGTACCTTGCTGTTGGCAAAATTTAAATGTAAGCTGAAAAAGTACATCATCTATGCTTTTTTCTATTTTTGGTCTTTCAATTTGTCCTTCAGCATTAATCAGATCTTCTCTCTTGGTGCTTATACCATTGTGAGTGAGAACAACCAGATGAGGGTCACTAAATACTGCTCACACTTTCCCATGAACAGCATCATCAGGGGATTGATTTTAACACTAACTACTTTAAGAGATGTGTTTCTTGTAGGAGTCATGCTAAGCACAAGTGCATACATGGTGACTTTCTTGTTCAGACATCAGAGGCAATGCAAGCATCTGCATAGCATCAGACATCTGAGAGCATCCCCTGAGAAAAGAGCCACCCAGACCATCTTGCTCCTGGTGGTCTTCTTTGTGTTCATGTACTGGGTGGACTTCATCATCTCAAACACCTCGATCCTGTTATGGAGATATGACCCTGTCATCCTGCCTATTCAGCAGTTTGTGATGAATGCCTATCCCACAATTACTCCTTTAGTACAAATCAGTTCTGACAATAGAATAATCAATGTGCTGAAAAACTTGTGGCCAAAATGTCACCAGGCTTTTTAAAAAGGGGTCATTTTTTTCTGTTAAAAACTATAAGGGAAAAAAACTGTAAGGGATGGTTGGGGGAGGGTAAAGGGTTGGATGTGAAGGGGAACACCCTTATAGAAGGGAAGGGGGACAGGTTAGGGAGCTGATAGACAGAAAACCAGAAAAGGGAATAACATTTGAATTGTAAATAAGAAATACCAAATTTTAAAAAATGGAAAAAAATAAGTAAATTTTTGAAAAAACCATATATATGTATATATGTATATATGTATATGTATATATGTATATTATATATATATATATATTGAAAAGAAATAACCCCAACACATATACAGCATAGGACTTCCTGGTCTTGCCTGAGTGAGAAGACAGACATAACACTCAAGAGACTTGAGTGCCCGGGAGTGGGGTGGGAACATCCTCTTGGATATTGGAGGAAATATTGGATGAGGGCATACCGGGAGGGAGATAACAAGTGAACTGTAAAAAAAAATGATTAAAGAATAAATTTTAAAAAGGGGGAGACTTATTTTATTTTATGTCTATGAGTGTTGGGCCAGCATGTTTTCATTCCTGGTGTTCACAGAAGTCATAGGACATTTAACTCTTTGGATCTGGACTTAATTCTTGTACAACGTTATTTTGTGAGGAGTTCTAGCCTCAATTATTTAAAAAAACTTACTCTTTTTAAATATTTGATAGTACAAGAAGCAAAGTAGTTTTTTATATGATTTAAGTAAAATTTGTGGTTTGATATATTTTTTTTCATCAAATTTCCTGCCAAGATGGATGGAGTTCCTTCTTTTCATGGTACACAATCAGTTGATATTTCCATAAGAATACTCTTTCTCCATTTAAATTCATAAAATAAATGTTCCCCTGATACCGAGTTTACTCAAAAGAAGATTCTTACAGTGACTTTTTAGCATTTATGTTGAAAATATGTTAATTTACTCTATAACATCAAGAATAGTGTTAAGATAGTATTGTAGACTTGTTTCCCAATTAATATTAGTATTCTCTCATACAGTATTTCCTGACCTGAGTTTCCCACCCCTCCACTCCTTCCAATCCCTCCCCACCATCTTCTTTCTCCATATCCACTCCTTTTTCTCTTAGATGGAAATGAGCAGACCTCCCAAGGATATCAACTAAACAGGGCATAGCAAGTTACAGTAAGGCAAAGTGCAAAGCCTCTTATGAAGACTAGAAGAGGCAAACAACTAGGAGTAAAAACTCCCCAAGCATAGGCAAAAGTGTGAGAGAAATGCCCCTCTCACTCTTAGGAATCCCAGAAAAACACCCAAATTACAAAACACTCATGTATATGCAGGGGACATGGCTCAGATACATACAGGGTGGATGTTTCTTACTTCCATCTCTCTGATGCCTTGTGATTCCTCCTTGGTAGATTATGTTAGTCCTATGCTCTTGGTGTCCTTGACCTCTCTCTTCCTATAGTCCTTTCTCCTTCTTCTCATCTATGGGTTTTCCTGACTCTGCCTGGTCTTTGGCTATGGATCTCTGCATCTGCTCTCATCAGTTGCTGGATGATGCTTCTCTCAGGTGACAATTTGGGTTAGATGCTAATCTCTGAGTACAGCGAAATATAATGGGGCATCATTTCATTGATATTTTCCCACTTTGTTTGGTTCTGTCCTGGGCCTGTAGGCTGTCCTCTCTCTAGTTCCTGGTGATACAGGAAGTATAGGTTCCCTCCAGGGTTCTGAGTCTAAAGTTGTACCAGACATAGGTTAGCCACACCCACATGTTCAGTGTTACGATTACCTCAGGACATCTGACAGGAAAGGCAGATGGTAGGTAGAAAGTTTCTGCTGCGTTTATGTCCAAGTCCCTCTGCTGTATGCCTTGCCTATTTATAGAAGATTACCAGCTCAGGCTCCAAATCTCACATTACTAGGAAGCTTCACTAAAGTCACTCTCATTTATCTCCAGAAAATTCCACTTAATTAGGTTTCTAAATGACCCTCCAAACAACCCCCAATTCCAGTCATCTCCCTCCAATTTTTGACCTCCTGTCTGATCCCTCCTGTTCCCAGCCCGAACTGACCCCCAGTCTACCTGCAAACTCTATTCTTTTTCCCTTTCCATGCATCTCCCTTTGAGCCCTCCTTGTTACTTTCTAGCTCTGAATCTATGGATTGCAGCGTAATAATCTATTATTTTATATTAGTATCTTCTTATAAGAGAGTACACACTGTATTTGTCTTCTTGAGTCTGGGTTATACTACTGAGGATGATTTTTTCTAGTTTTATCCATCTGCCTACAAATTTCATAATGTTTTTATTTTTAACAACTGAGTAATACTCTATTGTATATATTTACCATATATTCTTTTATCCATTCAGAGGTGGTGTTGTTTACAGTTTCTACCTGTTATGAATAAAGCTACTGTGAACAAAGTTGAGCAAGTGTCCTTGTGGTATAATTGAGTATCTTTGTGTATATGCCCAGGAGAAGTATAGCTGGGTTTGAGGTAGATTGAATCCCAATGGTTTGAGGAAATGCCATATTGATCCAAACAGTAGCTGTACAAGATTAGACTACTCCCAGCAATGGAGGAGTGTTCCCCTTACTCCGTTCTCATGCCAGGATGAGTTGTCATTTCTGTTATTGATTTCAACCATTCTGAAGGGTGTAGGATGAAGTCTCAAAATAGGTTGTATTTGCATTCCACTGAGGGGTAAGAATGTTGAATATTTTTAAGGGTTTCTCAGACATTACAGATTCAGCCTTTGATAATATTTTGTATAGATATGTATCCCATTTTTAATTGAATTGATTGGTTGCTTAATGTTTAGTTTCTCGGGTTTTATTACTGTACATGTTATCTCTCTTTCAGATATGGATCTCAGTTTCTTTTCTGCTCACCTTCCTCATTGATAGACTTGCTTTCTTTTTCATTTAGAGCTTTTAAGTGTGCTGCTGAGTTTGATAGATCTCATAAATTATTTTTCTTTATCTTTATTTTTTATTTATTTACATATTTTTATCCTGAGAGCTGCTCCCATGACACCTCTATTCCCAATCCCACCCGTATAAATTCTGCTCCCACAATTGTCTCTTCCTCTTCTCTTCAAAGAAAGGAGAGTCATTCTTGGGTGCCACACAACCTTAGGGTTTTCAGTTGCAGTAGTCCTAAGCCTAACTTCTACTACTGAGTCCCAACCAGGCAGTGCAGTTTAGGGAAGGTGATCCAGTGGCAGGCAATGTTGTCAGAAACCGGATCTGTTCTTATTGTTAGGAGACCCACATGAAGACCAAGCTTCACATATTCTATAAATGGGTGGACGTCCTAGTTCCAGACACTGTGTCCTCCTTGGATGGTTATTCAGTCTCACCAAGAATCATGGGCTCTTCTAGTTGACTCAGTAGCTCTTCTTGTGCTGTCCTTGCTCCATCCAGCTACCTGAATTTTGCCCCTACTGTTGCAAAAACTCGCAACACCTCCTGATGTTTAGCTCAGATCTGTGCCTCTGTTTCTATCCAATGTTGGATTAAGCCTTCAGGGGACAATTATGTTAGGAATCCATCTGCAATCACAGCAGAGTACCATTAATAGTGTCAGGGATTGATTCTCAAACATGGGATGTATCTCAAGTTGGGACAATCGTTAGATGGCTATTCCCTCAATCTTTGCTCCACATTTATACCTGCCACTCTTGTAGGCAGAACTAATTTGGGATTGAAGATTTTGTTAGTGGGTTGATGTTTTCTTCCTTTTACTCAAAGTTCTGCATGGTTTCATAAAATGACATATTCAGTCTCCATAACCACTTCTCTCATGAGACTCAGCTAGAGTCAATACCATAGACACCCTGGGACTCTCCCTTGTCCCAGGTATCCAGTTACTCCAAAATTCACCCCCTTGTTTACCACACTCATGCACACTCTTCTCCTACACCCCTCTTCCCATGCCTGATCCCCTCCCATCCTCATTGTATCTCCCACACAGTTCCCTCCATTCAGCCATCTCCAATGATTATGTTGTTCCCTCATTTCAGTGAGATACATTCATCCTACCTTGGTTCTTCCCTGTTACTTAGTATCTTTTGGTCTCTGAATCGTAGCATGGCTATCCACTACTTTATGGCTAATGTTCACTTAAAAGAAAGTGAATGCCATACATGATTTTCACTCACAATGATATATTCTATTTGTATACATTTGTGTGAAAATTTCATGATATCCCCCTTTTTAATAGCTAAATAGTATTCTACTGTGTAAATGAACTGCATTTTCTCTATCCATTCCTTAATTGAAGGCCATCTAGGTTGTTTTTAGTTACTGGCTATTATGAATAAAGCTGTTATGAATATAGCTGAGCAAGTGTCCTTGTATAGAGAGGGGCATCTTTTGGGTTGATGCCTAGACGTAGTATATAGTTGTGCTCCCCCTTGATCCTCAGCCACACCACTATATACTGTCTCCTGAGATTTTGATCATAGCCATTCTAAAGGATGGAAGATGGAAGCCCAGCATTGTTTTGATTTGCATTTCCTTGATCAGTATGGATGTTGAACATTTCTTTAAGTGTTTCTCAGTCAATAGATATTCCTCAGTTGAGAATTCTCTGTATAAATCTCTACCACACTTTTTAATTGGGTTATTTGGCTTATGGGTGTCTAAACTCTTGAGTCCCTTATATATTTCGGATATTAGTCCTTTGTCAGATGTGTTGTTCAGAAAGATAATTTCCCATTCTATAATTCTATAATTCTGTTTTGTATATTGATTGATGTACTTAGCCTTGCAAAAGCTTTGCAGTACATAAGTTTCATTTATGTACTATTTATTATTTGTTGATCTAAGTACCTGAGTATTGATATTCTGTTCAGGAATTTGTCTCCTCTGCCAGTGTTCAAGGCAGTTGTTCAATATCTCTTTGGTTAGATTTAGTGTGTCAGATTTTTTGATTCATTTAGACTTGCACTTTTAACAGGGTAATAAATATGGATCTATTAGCACTCTTCTTCATGCAGATATCCAGTTATACCAATACCAATTGTGGAAAATGATTTCTTGTTTTTACATTGTATTGTCTGGGATGCTTTGTCAAAAATCAATTTCCATAGGAATGGGAATTTATTTCTAGGTCTTCAATTCTATTTCATTGATGAACCTATCTGATTTCAAGACAGTACTATGAAATTTTTTTATTATTGCTCTGTAATGTAGCTTGAAATTTGGAAAGATGTTACCTCCAGAAGTTCTTTCACTGTGCTTTATTGTATTTTAACTGTACATTTACTGATTGTTAAACTATCCTGTGTTTTTCATTGTTTTTCCATATGAAATTGAGAATTGCATTTGAAGATCTGTTACAAAATATATTGGAATTTTGATGGGAATTGCACTGAACCTGTAGGTTGTTTTTCATAAGATGGCCATTTTCACTGTGTTAATCCTGCCAATCCATGAGCAAGGGATATTCTCCATCTTCTGATTTCTTCTTCCATTTCTTTCTTCAGAGGTTTGATGTTCTTCTCATACAGACCTTTCACTTGCTTGGTTAGAGTTACAAATTATAATATTTTTATCTATTGTGAAGGCTGTTATTTTTCTATTGTCTTTCTCAGCCTAATTATTGTTTGTATAAGAAAATTTACTGATGTTTTTGAGTTGATTTTGAACCCAGCCAATTTGCTGAAGGTGTTTATCAGATATAGGAGTTTTCTGGTAGAATTTTGGGGTCACATATGTGTAATATAATATCAATATATTATCCCCAATAGGGATACTTTGGCTTTTTCCTTTACAATTTGTGTCCGCTTGATCTCCTTTAGTTGTCTTATTGCTATGTCTGGAACATTAAGTACTATGTTGAATAGATGCAGAGAGGGTAGGCAGCTTTGTCTTTTTTCTGGTTTTAGTGGAATTGCTTTAAGTTTCTATAATTTAATTGGACGATGGCCAGTGGTTTGCTCTATATTGCTTTTATTATGTTTAAGTATGCATCTTGTATCCTTGATCTTTCAAGGATTTTCTTATTTGCGCTTGTAACCTAAAGGTTTGACTTATCTCATGGTGCCTACATACACAATATTTTTTTCTTCCATTTTTATTAAATTGAGTATTTCTTATTTACATTTCAAATGTTACTCCTCACAGTTTCCTGCCCATCAGTACCCTAACTTTTTCCCCTCCCCTTCTATAAGGTTGTGCCCTACCCACCCCCCCATTATCACTCCACCCATCAATCCCCTACACTGGGGGTCCAACCTGGCAGGACCAAGGACTTCTGTTTCTACTGGTGTCCCAACAAGGCTATTATACACTGCTACTAATGAAGTTGGAACCCAGGGTCCATCTATGGTCCGGTCTTTGGCTCGCTGTTTAGTCCCTGGAAGCTCTGGTTGGTTTGGCATTGTTGTTCTTATGGGGTCGAAAGCCCATTCAGCTCCTTCAGACCTTTCTCCAATTCTTCCAACAGAGGTCCTGTTCTCAGTTCAGTAGTTTGCAGCTGGCATTCGACTCTATATTTGACACGTTCTAACTGTGTCTCTCAGGAGAGATCAATATCCGATTTCTGTCAGCATGCACTTCTTAGCTTCATCCATCTTATCTAGTTTTGGTGGCTGTATATATATGGGCCACATGTGGGGCAGACTCTGAATGCCCATTCCTTCAGTCTCTGCTCTAAATTTTACCTCCACATGCCCTCCTATGGATATTTTTATTCCCCCTTTTAAAAAGGAGTGAAGTATCAACATTTTGGTCATCTGTCTTCTTGAGCTTCATGTGGTCTGTGGATTGCATATGGGGTAATTCGAGCTTTGGGGCTAATATCCACTTATTAGTGAGTGCATTCCATGTGTGTTTTTCTATGATTGTCTTACTTCATTCAGGATTATATTTTCTAGTTCAATATGTTTGCCTATGAGCTTCATGAAGTCATAGTTTTTGATAGCTGTATAGTACTTCATTTTGTAGATGTACATGTATTTTGATGTAGATGTACTATATACTGAATCCATTCCTGTGTTGAAGGGCATTTGGGCACTTTCCTGCTTCTGGCTGTTATAAATAAGGCTGCTATGAACATAGTGGAGCATGTGTCTTTGGTGTATGTTGGAGCATCTTTTGGATATATGCCAAAGAGAGGTATAGCTGGGTCCTCAGGTAGTTCAATGTCCAATTTTCTGAGGAACCTCCAGACTGATTTCCAGAGTGGATGTACCAGTTTGCAATCCCACAAACAGTGTTCCTCTTTCTCCATATCCTTGCCAACATCTGCTGCCACCTGAGTTTTTGATGTTAGACATTCTGACTGGTGTGAGGTGGAATCTCAGGGTTATTTTGATTTACATTTCCCTGATGAGTAAGTGTGTTGAATATTTCTTTAGGTGCCTCTCAGTCATTCAATATTCCTCAGCTGAGAATGTTTTTAGCTGTGTACCCCGTTTTTAATAGAGTTATTTGGCTTCTGGTGTCTAACTTCTTGAGTTGTTTGTATATTTTGGATATTAGCCCTCTATCAAATGAAGGATTGGTAAAGATCTTTTCCCAGTCTGTTGGCTGCCATTTTGTCCTAATGAGAGTGTGTTTTGCCTTGCAGAAGCTGTACAATTTTATGAGGTCCCGTTTGTCCATTTTTGATCATAGAACATAAGCCATTGGTGTTTTCTTCAGGAAATTTTTTCCAGTGATAATGTGTTCAATACTTTCCCCCACTTTTTCTTCTATTAGTTTAAGGGTATCTGGTTTGATGTGCAGGTCTTGGATCCACTTGTACGTAAGCTTTATACAGGATGATAAGAATGGATCAATTTATATTCTTCTACTGCTGACCTCCAGTTGAACCAGCACCATTTGTTGAAAATGCTGTCTTTTTTCCATTGGATGGTTTTGGCTCCTTTGTCAAAGATCAAGTGACCATAGGGTGTATGAGTTCATTTCTGGGTCTTCATTTCTATTCCACTGATCTATCTGCCTGTCTCTGTACCAATATCATATGGTTTTTAAACCATATTGCCCTGTAATACTGCTTGAGGTCAGGGATGGTGATTTCCCCAAAAGTTCTTTTATTCTGGAGTATAGTTTTCACTGTCCTGGGTTTTTGTTATTCCAAATGAATCAAAAAATTTCTCTTTCTAACTCTTTGAAGAACTAAGCTGAAATTTTGATGGGAATTGTATTGAATCCTTAGATTTCTTTTGGCAAAATGGCTAGTTTTACTATATAAATCCTTCCAACCCCTGAGCATTTGAGTTCTTTCCATCTTCTGAGATCTTCTTCAATTTCTTTCTTCAGAGACTTGAAGTTCTTGTCATACCGATTTTTCACTTGCTTGGTTTAAGTCACACTGAGGTATTTTATAGCATTTGGGACTATTGTGAAGGGTGTAATTTTCCTAATTTATTTCTCAGCCTATTAATCCTTTGAGTAGAGGAAGGCTACCAATTTGTTTGAGTTAATTTTATACCCAAACACATTGCTGAGCTTCTTTATCTGATTTGGTAGTTCTCTGGTGGAACTTTTGGGGTCACATAAATATACTATCATACCATTTGCAAATAGTGATATTTTGACTTCCTCCTTTCCAATTTGTATCCTTTTTTCCTCCTTTCATTGCCTGATTACTCTGGCTATTACATCAAGTGCTATATTGAATAAGTAAAGAGAGAGTGGGAAGCCTTGTCTAGTGCCCGATTTTAATAGGATTGCTTCAAGTATCTCTCCATTTAGTTTGATGTTAGCTACTGATTTGTTGCATATTGCTATATTTAGGTATGGGCCTTGAATTTCTGATCTTTCCAGAACTTTTATCATAAATGCATGTTGAATTTTCTCAAATGAATTCTGGGCATCTAATGAAATGATCCTGTGGTTTTTATCTTTGAATTTGTTTATATAGTGTTTTACAATCATAGATTTCTGAATATTGAACCATACCTGCATCCCTGGGATGAAGCCTACTTCATCATGATTGTTTTAATGTGTTCTTGGATAGGGTTTGCAAGAATTTTATTGAGTATTTTTTTCAATATTCATAAAGGAAATTGGTCTGAAGTTTTCCTTGTTGGGTCTTTGTGTGGTTTAGGTAGAAGAGTAATTGTGGCTTCATAGAAGGATTTCGGTAGCGCTCTGTCTGTCTCAATTTTGTGGAATAAGTTGGATAGTATTGGTATGAGGTCTTCTATGAAGGTCTGATAGAATTCTGCACTGAACCCATCTGGACTTGGGCTCTTTTTGGTTAGGAGACTTTTAATGACTTATCCTATTTCTTTAGGAGTTACGGGGTTGTTTAAATGGTTTATCTGTTCCTGATTTAACTTCGGTACCTGGTATTTGTCTTGAAAATTGTCCATTTTTTCCACATTTTCAAGTATTATTGAACATACACCTTTCTAGTAGGATCTGATGATTTTTTTTTAATTTCCTCAGATTCTATTGTTATGTCTCCTTTTTTATTGCTGATTTTGTTAATTTGTAAACAGGTTCTGTGCCCTCTGGTTAGTCTGGCTAAAGGTTTATCTATTTGTTGATTTTATGAAAGAACTAGCTCCTGGTTTTGTTGATTCTTTGTATAGTCCTTTCTGTTTCTGCTTGGTTGATGTCAACCCTGAGTTTGATTATTTCCTGGCATCTACTCCTCTTGGATGTATTTGTTTCTTTTCAATCCAGAGCTATTAGGTGTGCTATCAAGCTGCTGAGGTATGCTCTCTCCTGTTTCTTTGTGCAGGCACTCAGAGCTATGAGTTTTCCTCTTAGCATTGCTCTCATTGTGTCCCATAAGTTTGGGTATGTTGGATCTCCATTATTATTAAGTTCTAATAAATCTCTATTGTCTTTCTTTATATCTTCCTTGACTAAATTGTTAGTGAGAAGAGAAAGCATTGTTCAACTTCCATGTATATGTGGGCGTTCTCTTGTTATTGTTGTTATTGAAGACCAGCCTTATCAGTGGAGATCTGATAGGATGTATGGCATTATTTCTATCTTCCTGTATCTGTTGGGGCCTGTTTTGTGAATGATTATATGGCCAATTTTGGAGAAGGTACCATGAGGTGTTGAGAAGAAGGTATATCCTTTTGTTTTAGGATAAAATGTTCTATAAATATCTGTTAAATCCATGTGGTTTATAATTTCTGTTAGTGTCTCTATGTCTCTGTTTAATTTCTGTTTTGATGATCTGTCTATTGATGAGTGTGGGGTGTCGAACTTTCCTACTATTATTGTGTGAGGTGCAATGTGTCATTTGAGCTTCAGTAAGGTTTCTTTTAAGAATGTAGGTGCACTTGCATTTGGAGCATAGTTATGTAGGATTGAGAGTTCATCTTGGTGGATTTTTTTCCTTTTATGAATATGAAGTGTCCTTCCTTATCTTTTTGATGACTTTTGGTTGAAAGTCAATTTTATTTGATATTAGACTGGCTACTCCAGCTTGTTTCTTTGGACCATTTGCTTGGAAAGTTGTTTTCCAGCCTTGTACTCTGAGGTAGTGACTGTCTATCTCTGAGGTGTGTTTCCTGTACACAGCAAAATGCTGAGTCCTCTTTACCTTAGCCTATGTCTTTGTATTAGGGAATTGAGTCCATTGATAGTGAGAGATATTATGGAATAGTGATTGTCACTTCCTGTTATTTTTGTTGTTAGAGAGGGAATTATATTTGTGTGTCTCTCCTCTTTTGGTTTCATTGCAAGGAGATTACTTACTTGTTTTTTCTACAGGGTAGTTTTCCTCCTTGTGTTGGAGTTTTCCATCTATTATCTTTTGGAGGGCTGATTTGTAGAAAGATTGTTTAAATTTGGTTTTGTCATGGCATTTTTTATTTCTCCATCTACGTTAAATAAGAGTTTTGCTGGATACAGTAGCCTGGGCTGGCAATTGTGTTCTCTTAGGGTATGTATGGCATCTGTCTACGATCTTCTGGCTTTCATAGTCTCTGGTTATAAGTCTGGTGTAATTCTTATAGGTCTGCCTTTATATGTCACTTGACCTTTTGCCCTTATTGCTTTTAATAGTTTTTGTTTGTTTTTGTGCATTTGGTGTTCGACTATCATGTGACTGGAGAAATTTCTGTCCTGGTCCAATCTATTTAGAAATCTGTAGACTTCGTGTATGTTTATGGGCATCACTTTCTTTTGGAAGTTTTCTTCTATAATTTTGTTGAATATATTTACTGGCCCTTTAAGTTGGGAGTCTTATCTCTCTTTTATACCTATTATCCTTAGGTTTTATCTTCTCATTGTGTCCTGGATTTCCTGGATGTTTTGCATTAGGAACTTTTTGTGTTCCACATTACCTTTGATAGTTGTGTCATTGTTTTCTATGGTATCTTCTGCTGCTGAGATTCTCTCTTCTGTCTCTTGTATTCTGTTGGCAGTACTTGTATCTTTGACTCCTGATCTCTTCCCTGGGTTTTCTATCTCCAGGGTTGTCTCCCTTTGTCCTTTCTTTATTGTTTCTATTTCCATTTTTAAATCCTGGAAGGTTTTGTTCAACTGCCTCACCTATTTGTGTTTTCCGATAATTCTTTAAGGGGTTTTTGTGTTTCCTCTTTAAGGTCTTATTTTGTTTACTTGTGTTGTCCTGTAGTTCTTTAGGGAGTTATTTATGTCCTTCTTAAATTCCTCCATCATAATCATCATCATCATAAAATGTGATTTTAAATCTATATCTTGCTTTTCTGGTGTGTTTGGATATCCAGTATTTACTTTGGTGGGAGAACTGGGCTGTCACGATACCAAGTAGTCTTGGTTTCTGTTACTTAGTTTTCTATGCCTTACTCTTACCATCACGATGTCTCTGGTGTTAACTTGTCTTGCTGTTTCTGATAGTGGCTTGACCCTCCCACCTCTGGTCTCTGTTTCAGCACTCCTGTAGAACTGTTTTCCTGTTATCTTTCAGCCATTTCTGGGACATTTCTCTGCTCTTGGGTATGTAGTTGGTCCTGGTGACTGTCTTTCAGCTCTTGGCATGGGCAGGAATGAATGGGGTCCAGCGCCTGAGTCTTCTTAGGTCCCTGTGCACAGGGGCCACAGATGTCACTAGGCCGTTTCCTCTTGGGTCTGGAATGTGGGCAGAACATAGTCTCCCCTAATTTCTCAAGAATGTCTGCACTTTTGAGGGGTCAGCTCTCTCCCCCAAGGGATTTGGGTGCAGGGAGCAGTTTGACTGGTTCACTTCAGTTCCAGGTGCAGAACAGAACTGCAGGTACCTGCTGCGGTTCCTATATCCAGGAACACAATGCAGTTTCCTCTTTGACCAAGGATGTGGACAAGGTAGGTAGAAGTGGCAGTCTGTCCTTTAGTGTCAGGATGATCTGCACTTCTCCTAAAACGGTTTTCTACTTTTAAGGGGGATATTATTGTTGAAACTTTTGTTCAAAATGACTGAAGTGATACTCAGACAGATATAGAATGGAGAGAATAGCTCACACATGGGAAAACCAGAGCTCAGCTGTTACAACTCTACTGTTTTCCTGGAATTAGGAAAGTTCACTTTTCCATTTGATAGTGACACTTCCTAACAAACTCGTGTACAGAATGTCCTTTTCCAGATGACATGATAACTATGAGTCTAGAGGGAGAGGAGCTGATGATATCTCTTCCTTATAAATACATCTTAGGGCTTCATTCTACAAGGATGTTTGTCAAAGGCCCAGCTGGGTAAGTGTTTCCTTTTCTCTTCATTATAGTGAGAGTTGAAATTAAGTGGTAGAAAGAAGGATTTCTGTACTAAATAATTAGAGAATCCTCTCCTTGGAATATTACTTTTGAGCCACCCTATATAACCGGCATTCCTCAGATGCCTGTAGACATAAAGGATTCAGTGAAATGATTAAGAGAAGAACATGGTTTTCTCTAAGTATGATCTCTGGTTATGTATGTAACCTTACAAAAGCAATATTCAGAAGAGGAGCAGGACCTAGCAGATATATAGAGAGAAGAAAAGGATAAAAGTGTGAAGGAGGTCAATGGGTATTATATATTTGGTAAACATATAATGCATTCCCTCACCTTTTAAAATGATTGTATTACATATGTGTGTAAAAGTTGCTCCAGATGCAAAATTTAGGGCAGGCATCTGACTTAGGATTCTCTTGAGTGTGTACACTAATAATTCTCGCAATATGGTTCCACATAGGGAATGACAAATGTTTTCATTTTCAGTGCTATAACAAGATACTGAAATGCCTATGAGGGTGATAAGCAAAGAAAGACACTTATTGGTATGCAGGATTACCTTCATAGTATTAAGTTACCTTAAATTTTATTTTGTATTTTGTATTTTCTCCTTTTATTTCTTCTCTCAAGTTAACTGCCTGTATGCATTTAATAATATGAAACTTACATTAGGAGTGTAAAACAAATGTCAATTAATTTAGTGTTTAT
The DNA here is from genome assembly GCF_021556685.1 of Rattus norvegicus. Lineage (NCBI taxonomy): Eukaryota > Metazoa > Chordata > Mammalia > Rodentia > Muridae > Rattus > Rattus norvegicus. The sequence goes on from NC_141537.1 coordinate 88,161,940, forward strand.
CAGTATTTTTCTTATTTGGTAAGTTTGCATATCTTTAAGAATTCTCATGAGAGTTTCAATTCATAGCTAGGAATACATAAGACACTGTCAATATTATATAATAAGGGTTTTATTTTAACTTTAGAAAGATTAGTTTCTTCAATTAAAATTATTTCTTCTTTTCAGTTGTTTTCATTATTACTTTTGTTTACACTGTATTCTGTTATATGGGAAATGATTCAAGCTGACTAAGAAATTTCTCAGGTTTTACATCTATGAAATTTCACAGGTAAGCATTAGAATTAGTTTTATAACCAAACAGCTTCTGTGTACATCCATATCTTACATGTATAACTTTTGTACATACCACAAGCACATGTTGAGGACAGTGGTGCAATTTTCTTCATGGCATTTTCACAAGAAGTCTTAGGAACATGGACAACTATCTAGTTATCAAGTAGAAATTTTGAGCACTATGCTCTTTGGATAACTCCAGCTTCAGACAACATTTAGTATTGAACTACAGAAATGAACACTAAATGTAAGCTTTAGCATTTAATGAGACCACAAAACAATACCAGGGGTTTTGGCAAGTACATTTAAAATTTTATGAAAATCACTCTTAATTTTCTACTATTATGGTCCATATGAATGTATAAACCTCCCAAGTATTCCTTGTCAGCTTCAAACATTATATGCAAGCTTCCATTCATCCACACTTAGTGGCAAAAATTCCCAAGGTTACATGGCTCTATGCTACGGACCACTAATGTAAATTGAGACAGCACTGCTACTGGATCTGACAGTCAACAGCAGTCCTTTATGTTAAGATTTGATTGTTTCCCTGGACACGTTTCACTTGGGTCACCAGTACTGAACATTTATGTGTGAGACACTAGCAACTTAATATCCCAGTTTCTTTCCCAGGTGACTTTACACACATCATTTCTTTGGGATCTTTTCTTCTTTTGCAACAGCAAAATGGATCTGGAAAATGTTAATATTTTCTTTCCAAAAGTCACCATTATTTCACCAACTATTTCCATGTTTCAACATAAGTTTTCTACTCTAATAAAATTAATTACATTTGTTTCACTGTATTTAAACTTGTTCACCTCACAGTGCTCCTCTCACATCATTTTAATATCTTTCTTGTCCTGAAGATTCAAGGAAAGATCACTTATCAGCAGCCACCTTCGTTCTAACAGCAGGATAGATTAGTCAGAAAATTTCTTGGGAGGTTTAAATTTCTTGGTCTTTCATGATAGTGTCTTTTGAAATTTCTAATAAAATAGATCGCTTCTGTATATTTCAAACATACCTGAAAACCTTGTCCCTCTTAGATATTTTAAATCCATATAAATTTGTCTTTACAAAACAGGTAAGTGGGATAGATTTGTTTCAATTAAAATAAATTCAGCTTAATATTTCAGGTTTTCTAAATTGTACCTTTTAACCTTGCTACTCACATGATATTGAGTAAGATATTCATTGGAAGGAAGGAAAATATTTTCAATTCTCAAATAGTATAAAAGTATTTAAAGTCAAAATTCTCAAGGTTTCCTCCAGTATTTAAAATACAACTAGTTATTAAAATAATCATTCCCCCAACAAATGCAAAGTAAATTTAAGTTTAGGTGATGAACATCACAAGTCTATTTTCATTTTGCTGCAACATCAATTACTAACATATAGAGATTACCATGTAAAAATGAATACAGGTGTGGTGGCACACACTTATGATCCTAGCACTTTCAAGGCTAGGACAGGAAGAACATTGGTTTGATTGAAGTCAGTCTGAAATACAGATTGCAATCTCCCTCCTTCATTTGCTTTTATACACACACACACACACACACACACACACACACACACACACACAAACATAAACATATAAAAATTAAACTGAAAAACAGATAATATAGGTTTATGAAATTGTTGATTTTTAAAACTAGATCAAAATTATGCCAGTTAATATCATTGAGTCACTGCCTACAGAGTATCAATACCACAAAGAGCAAATAATAAAAACATGAACTTATATTTGCAATCATTAGAGAAGTTTTAGTTTCTTTTAAGTAACACATTAAAATCTGCACCAGTACACTAGGCAAGACCTATACATTTGATCAATTCAATCAGAAACAGAGGATATATTTTCCATTTCCTTAAAAGTCATTTTACTCACAAACATATTTTATTTAATTCTCAGTTTTTCACTCAGATGGTATAAAGGTATTCATGTTGACAGCCTTGGTTCACACTGCCATTGCTCTATTCTTAGTCTCAGTAGTCCAATAATTTCGTGTGCGCGCACACACACACACACAGGCACGCGCGCGCGCGCACACACACACACGCACACACACACACACACAAACACTTTTCAGTGAACATTTTCATATCTTTCCCAAACTCACACCATGGAACTGGGAAACTCTGGGGATGAGTGCTTCCCCACAGTCTCTACAGCAATAGTCCTGCTGCTGCTGCAGGATCTCAGAGGAACTGGCTCATAGTGTGAGACTGTAATATTCTAGTCAACATCATAGATGCTAAGCTCAATTTTCACAGAATTCATGCATTTCATTTATTTAAAAGGGTCAGGTAATATCCATGATTAATACCTTCTTTATCATGATCAGTATTTATTCCTGCTGTTCTCCATTTTATTTAAATTACATGAAACTAGCTTGGGTGGCTAAGGTTTTCACCTCTTGAGATTCCTGAAGACTTATTCTTGCTCCTGACAGTACACAGTACATCAGCCAACACCATATAACTTGACACCTGAATGTAATATACTCATTTTATGTTCTCTCTGAAAAATCATACACATTTTAGGTCATTACTCACTAAATAACCTAAAACTTAAAGTGAAGTTGACACTTGTCATCTATTTTAATTGTATGTTCTTTAGATTACTAAATCTCCACATCACAGAAAGCAAAGATGATCCTAAATTTATAAAACAATACTGTTCTAAAATCAAGTTCTGGGGTAATGAAAAGGTAAAGTAAATTTTCTTGGAAGAATATCAAGAAAACAGCTGTTTTTTCTCCATCTTTATTAACTTGGATATTTCTTATTTACATTTCAATTGTTATTCCCTTTCTCTGTTTCCAGGCCAAAGTCCCCCTAGCCCCTCCTCCTCCCCTTCTATAGGGGTGTTCCCCTCCCCATCCTCCCCCCATTACTGCCCTCCCCCCAACAATCCTGTTCACTGTGGGTTCAGTCTTGGCAGGACCAAGGGCTTCCCCTTCCACTGGTGCTCTTACTAGGCTATTCATTTCTACCTATGTGGTTGGAGCCCAGGGTCAGTCCATGTATAGTCTTTGGGTAGTGGTTTAGTTCCTCGAAGCTTTGGTTGGTTGGCATTGTTGTTCATATGGGGTCTTGAGCCCCTTCAAGCTCTTTCAGTCCTTTCTCTGATTCCTTCAAAGGGGTCCCGTTCTCAGTTCAGTGGTTTGCTGCGGGCATTCACCTAAGTATTTGCTGTATTCTGGCTATGTCTCTAAGCAGAGATCTGCATCCGGCTCCTGTCAGCCTGCACTTCTTTGCTTCATCCATTTTATCTAGTTTGGTGCTGTATATGTATGGGTCACATGTGGGGCAGGCTCTGATTGGGTGTTCCTTCTGCCTCTGTTATACACTTTGCCTCCTTATTGCCTCGCAAGGGTATTCTTGTTCCTGTTTTAAAGAAGAAGTGAAGCATTCGCATTCTGGTCATCCTTCTTGAGTTTCATGTGTTCTGTGCATCTAGGGTAATTCGAGCATTTGGGCTAATACCCACTCATCAATGAGTGCATACCATGTGTGTTTTTCTGTGATTGGGTTACCTCACACAGGATGATATTTTCCAGTTCCATCCATTTGCCTATGAATTTTGTAAGGTCATTGTTTAGTCATAAGGGAAATGCAAATCAAAACAACCCTGAGATTCTACCTCACACCAGTCCGAATGTCTAACATCAAAAACTCAGGTGACAGCAGATGCTGTCAAGGATGTCGAGAAAGAGGAACACTCCTCCATTGTTGGTGGGGTTGCAGACTGGTACAACCATTCCGGAAATCAGTCTAGAGGTTCCTCAGAAAATTTGACATTGAACTACCTGAGGACCCAGCTATAACTCTCTTGGGCCTATACTCAAAAGATGACCCAACATATAACAAAGACACATTCTCCACTATGTTCATAGTAGCCTTATTTATAATATCCAGAAGCTGGAAAGAACCCAGATGCCCTTCAGCAGAAGAATGGATACAGAAAATGTGGTACATCTACACAATGGAATACTACTCAGCTATCAAAGAAAACAACTCTTGATCACTTTTGTTGCAGGTCTCTTCAGATTCCTGTCTGCACACTGCTTAGTTTTTTAATTCTGATTCCATTGAATAATGGTGGCTTCTCCACCATTATGAATGTCTCTTGACACACTTTGGACTTTAATACTTACAATTAATTATTACAATTTAAACTAATGGAAACACCCCAGCACTGATTTTTTTAAATAAAACAAGATTTTTCTCAGTGCATGCCTATGTTAACAGCTCTGTATCCATGGTAGCTATGGTCTTTCCTCATCCACACTCAGATACAATGAATCCCAGAGAAAGATGCCTCCTGATCAATTAGAAGGCATGTCATTTCAGTATGTGATAAACATTTACAAAGCAATCGATATGAAAGTTTGAAAAACATACCTTTGGGGTAAAAACACTGAAATTACTACCTTTTGACTTATATTATCATTTGTATTATATGTTGTATTTTAATAAATTGTAGGTCTATAAGTAATAAGTAATTTTACAGATATATATTTTATTTCTTTGCTGTTTTAAAATTTTTAAAAAGCTATTATTCTTTTAATTTGGACTCCAATTCTTACATTAAGTATTATCCAGAACATTTATTAATTTACTATTTATCTATATGATTTTATGTATTTGAGTGTTTTTCCTGCATGTATTTCTGTGTACCACTGGCATGCCATAACATAAAAGGAAGTGCATACTCCACACCGAGTGTTACAGATGGTCCTGAGTCACTGTGTCTTTTCTGGGAATCTAACCCAGGCACATGGCATGAGTTAAAAGTGTTCTTAAGTACTAATGATGGAACTTAAAAAAATAGAGTGAAAAAAAACCACAAGAATGTCACTGTACAGCTACTGTAAGTGTATTTTGATGAGCAAATTAAATATCTGGCTCTGAAAATTGGAATGAATCCATTAATTTATTAGGTTAAGTATTTTAGGAATAAAAAATCATGTAACTGTAAAATGTGTGAATTATCATCTTATATTCATGGAGATATAGGATGCCGTCTTCTGCTAGCTGCTGCATTATTTGCATTATGTTTATACATATAAGCATGTGTGTGTGTCTGTATGTGGAATATTCAAGTGAGCTTGAAAATAAAATCAGGTAATCCTTTTCCCATGAGCTTTGAAACGGCATACTCATTTTCTACTTCTTTATCACAAAGCTGATTTTTAAAGCCTGAATTAAATCAATTCAATAATAAATTGATCCTGGTAACCAGGGCAAGTAAATAGTACTCTAAAGAGTGTCTGGGTGCTGGTGATATGGTACCACTGAGAACTTGCTTTCCATTACATGAGAAGGAATCTCTTTTAAACAAACTTTCCAAACAGAATCCCTATATGATCATCTTCAGCAAGGTCGTTTTTTGTCATAATATATGGAAAATAGGGTTGTCTTAGCATCCATATTCTCTCTTGCTGGAGGCTTCCAGCTCCTCATCTTCAGATGTGAATATGTAGCCTGCAGTAACTGCACAAACCAGGAAAGCAAAAATGGGACCACTGTAAGGATAAGGGTGAGGATGGGATCAATGAAGAGCAGAATGGAGAATGGAGAGCAGGCTAAAAGTGTCTCATCAGGAAAATGGAAAACACAGGTTTCCTTAAGGCGAAAAGGCATGTAAATACAGATGAAGTGGGGCAGAAGGTACAGTGGAGTAGCATCAGGACACAATTGATCTAGGAGGAAAATGAGAAATGGTTTGGATGTTAGGTAAGGGGTAGGAAACAAATACAGAAAGCAGAGAAAGTGAGGGAAAAATAAAGTGTTTTATTGAAAAAGCCATAAGAAAACATGGGTGGATTTACCCACCCATGCTTCCATAAAAGGTTTTCAAAAATGGTCTTTTATTGATACCTTAGAATTGGTTCCTTAATCTTGAATTGGAGTTCACAAGTGGTCTTCCGCTATATTTATGTCTTTAATTCTAGATTCTGAGGATGTAAGATCTCACGGGGAAGAAACATGTAAAAGATGAATTGAAATAGACATTTTGCCTGGGATTTCATTAGAATTCTGAGTAAAATATAGATAATTTCTAAATAGATCTTAGTAAAGTTATGCACTATAATGTATTCAAATCTGTTTTAATATCTTTTTGATTTACCCACATCTCACCGTATATTTGTACATTTGTGCAAGTGTGACTGATATTCTATGCTCATTATTACTGTTTCAATTTTTAAATATAAAATGAGCCAAGTCAAATTAATAAAATTAAATTTCAAAGGAATGAGATTCAGGTGTAATACAGGAATACACATTGTAAATTCTATATAGATATGACTCAAATTAATTTACTATTAATAATATACTATCTGTACAAGAAAAAAATGGAGGACATATAAAAACGTAGGTTATTTCCAGTATGAAACATCAAAAGAGAGATAGGTTACTCAATATTTAGTAGGGAAAATAGAATGATTATATAGCTATACTGTGAAGTGAATCATAAGTTTGATATATAATTGATAATTTTTTCAGGTATATGAAACAGACTTCCATTATGCTTTTCAGATGAATACACTTTCCATTTATGTCTTCAATCAAGACTGTCCTTTATTTCCAAGCTGGACTAGGAGTCTTAGCCAATCTGTTTCTGCTGATTTTCTATATCTTCATAATCCCAGGTCACAGACCTAAGACTGTGGACATGATCTCCTGTCAACTGACCTTTATTCATATAATTATGGTTCTCACTGGATGGGATATTTGGCTTGCAGGCATGTTTGAGTTGCTGAACTTTGAGATTGACTTCAAATGTAAGGCAACTATTTACATAAACAGGGCGATGAGAGGCCTCTCTATCTGTATCACCTGCCTCCTGAGTGTGTTTCAGGCTGTCACAATCAGTCCCAGTACCTCACTTTTGGCAAAATTTAAACATAAACTCAAAAAATACATCATCTATGCTTTTTTCTACTTTTGGTCTTTCAATTTGTCCTTCAGCACTAATCAGTTCTTCTCTAGTGGTGCTTATACCAATGTGAGTGGGAACAACCAAATGAGGGTCAATAAATATTGCTCACTCTTTCCCATAAATATCATCATCAGGGGATTGATTTTAACAGTAACCACTTTAAGAGATGTGTTTCTTGTGGCAATCATGCTGAACACAAGTGCATACATGGTGGTTATCTTGTTCAGGCATCAGAGGCTATGTAAGCATCTTCATAGCATCAACCACTTGAGAGTGTCCCCTGAGAAAAGAGCCACACAGACCATCTTGCTGCTGGTGATTTGCTTTGTGGTCATGTACTGGGTGGACTTCATTATCTCATTCACCTCAATCCTGTTATGGAGATATGACCCTGTCATCCAGACTATTCAGAAGATTGTGATGAATGTTTATCCCACAATTACTGCTTTAGTACAAATCAGTTCTGACAACAGAATAATTAATGTCCTGAAAAACTTGTGGCCAAAATGCCATCAGCCTTTTTAAAGGGGGGTCATTTTCTCTTTTAAAAAAAGGCACCTGAAACATATACAATAGAAGACTGCCTGGTCTTGTCTCAGTGAGAGAAGACACACATAACCTTCGAGAGACTTGCGGCCCCAGGGAGTATGGAGTAGGTACATCCTTTTGAACATCAGGGAGGAATTATTGAATGAGGAACAGTCAGCTTGCATACCAGTGTGGGATAATAAGTGGACTCTAATAAAAGATTAAAGAATAATTATTTTAAAAGGGGGAGATTTATTTTATTTTCTAGGTATAGGTGTTGTGCCAGCATGTCTCCATGTGTGCATTTCTGGTGTTCACAAAGGTCATACAAGGTCATTGGACCCTTTGGAACTGGACTTAGAAATGATTCTAGGATTTTGTTTGGTGAGGAGTTATAGCCTCAATTATTTAAAAAAAAGTGATTCTTTTTAAATTATTTAATAGTTCAAGAAGCAAAGTAAGACTTTTATATGATTTAAGTAAAATTTATGGTATCTACATTCTTTTATCATTTCTGCTGCCAAGATGTATGGAGTTCTTTCAGTTCATGGTATACCATAAGGTGATATTTCCACATGAATCCTCTTTCTACATTTTAATTCATATCATAAATGTTCTCCTGATGCTTGAGAAAAGATTCATACTTACAGTGACTTTTTAGCATTTATGTTGAAAAATAGATTAATTTACTCTAAGTCATCAAGAATAGTGTTAAGATAATATTGTAGATTTGTTTCCCAGTTATTATTTTAATTATTTTTCATACCTCTTTTCCTGACCTCAGTTTCTCATCTCTCCACTCCTTCCAATCCCTCACTAATATCTTCTCTCCCCAAATCCACTCCTTTTCCTCTCATAAAGAAGAAGCAGACCTCCCAAGGATATCAACTGAACATGGCATAGCAATTTCATCAGATTCTTATGAAGACTAGATGAGGCAATCCACTATGAGTAAAAAATCTCAATAAGTATAGGAAAAAGTGTCATAGACACCCACCTCTAACTCTTTCGAGTCCCATCCAAACACCCAAACTTTACAAATATCATGTAAATGCAGAGGATATGGTTAAGACCCATACAAAGTTCATATATCTTACTTCAATCTCTGTGATCCCTTGTGATCCTACATAGTAAATTCTGTGAGCCCTGTGCTCCTGGTGTCCTTGACCCCACTGGTCCTATCATCCTTTCTCCCTCTTCTCATCTATAGGTTTCCCTGGTTCTGTGTAGTCTTTGGCTATGGATCTCTGTATCTGCTCCCATCAGTTGCTGGATCATGCTTCTCTCAGGTGACAGTTGGGATAGGTGCTAATCTCTGAGTATAACACAATATAATTGAGCATCATTTCATTGATATTTTTCCACTTGGTTTGGTTCTGTCCTGGACCTGTGGGCTGTCCTCTCTCTCTGGTTCCCAGTGATGCAGGAAACGTAGACTCCCTTCAAGACTCTGGGTCTAAAGTTGTACCAGACATAAATTTGCCACACCCACATGTTCAGTGTCACAATTACCTTAGGACATCTGGCAGGAAGGGCAGATTAATGTAGGTAGAACGTTTTCTGCCTGGGTTTTTGTCCCAGTCCCTCTGCTGTATGCCTTGCCTATTTATAGAAGATTACCATTTCAGGCTCCGAATCCCACATTACTATGAAGCTTCACTAAGGTCACTCTCATTTATCTCAGGCAGTTTCCACTTAATCAGGTTTCTACATCAACCTTCCAACCACTCCCCAGTGCCAGTCATCTCTCTTAATATTATCCCTCCACCTTCTCACCTCCTGCCTGATCCCTCCTTTTCCCATTCCTCTTGACCCCAGTCTTCCTGCAAATTTTATTCTTTTTCTTCTTCCATGCATCTCCCTTTGAACCCTCCTTGTTACTTTCTGTCTCTGGATTTGTAGATAATAATATACTATTTGATTTTCTGTAACTACTTGTAAGAGAGCACACACTGCCTTTGTCTACTTGAGTTTGGGTTACAATACTAAGCTTGATGTTTTTCTAGTTTTATCCATCTGCCTACAAATTTCATAATGTTTTTATTTTTAACAACTGAGTAATACTCTGTTGTATATATTTACCATATTTTCTTTTATCCATTCAAAGGTTGTGCTGTTCACAGTTTCTACCTATTATGAATAAAGCTATGTGACATATTTGAGCAAGTGTTCTTGTGTTATAATTGAGTATCCTTTGGGTTTATGCCCAGGAGAAGTACAGCTGGATTTGAAGTAGATTGAATCACAATTGTTTGAGAAAATGCCATATTGGTTTGAAAAGTAGCTGTACAAGTTTGTGCTTTCCCCAGCAATGGAGGAGTGTTCCCCTTATTTCACACTCATGCCAGGATGAGTTGTCATTTATGTTATTGATTTCAGACACTGATGGGGGTAAAAATGAAGTCTTAAAGTAGGATTGATTTGTATTTGTCTGAGGAGTAAGAATGTTGAATATTTTTAAGGGTTTCTCAGATGTTCCAGATTCACCATTTGATAATGTTTTGTATAGATATGTACCCATTTTTAATTGGATTGTTTGGTTTCTTGATATTTAGCTTCTCAGGTTTTTAATACTTTGCCTGTTAGCGCTCTTTCAGATGTGAAGTTAGTAAAATTCTTTTTGCATACTGTAGCTACCATTTTATGCTAACAATGATGTCCTTTGCCTTTCAGAAGATTTTTGATTTCATGAGGTCCCATTTACGGATTGTTCTTTTTAGGGGCTGTACTATAAGTGTTCTGCTCAAGTTGTCTCTTGTGGCAATATGTTCAAGGCCATTTCCAATTTTCTCTTCTACGAGGTTCAGTGCATTTAATTTTTTATTGAGTTCTTTGATCCACTTGGATATTAATTTTATGCAGGCCGATAGACATCAAACTTTTTGTACTCTCCTACATGCCAACTTCCAGATTAACTAGTACCATTTGTTGAAAATGCTGTCTTTTTTCCATTGTTGATTTCTCACTTCTTTATCAAAAACCTGTGTCCATAGGTGTGTTAATTTATGTCATGTCTATTCCATTTGTGAATTTCTCTGGTTTTTATGCCAATACCTGTAGTGGAGCTTAAAATATCAAATGATGATAACTGCAGGTATTTATTTATTGTACAAAATTGCTCTTCTGTTTTTCCACATCAAGCTGAGTATTGTTCTTTCAACATCTGTAAAGAATTGTGTTCGAATTTTGATGGTGATTGTGTTAATGCAGAGATTACTTTGGTAAAATCGCCATATTTACTATGTTAAACATATTGATCCATGAGCACAGGAAATCTTTCCATCTTGTAATATCTTCTCCAATTTTTTTCTTCAAAGATTTGAAATTTTTGTTATATGTCTTTCAGTTCTTTGGTTAGACTTTCCAAAATGTTTTATGTTATTTGTGGAGGGTCTGTTTTCCCTGACCTCTTTCTCAGGTTGTTAATCATTTATGATTTGTTACTTATACTTATATCCAGTCAATTCACTGAAGGTTTTATCAAATGTAGTAGATCCCTGGTAAAATGTGTGGCTCACCTATACGTACTCTCACATCATCTGTCAATATAGATACTAGAACTTCTTCCTTTCCAATTTGACAATCTGTATCCTTTTGATCTCCTTCAAGTGTATAATTTCTCTACATATGACTTCAAGTTGTATTTTGAATAGATATGGAGTGAGTGAACAACTTGTTCCTGATTATAGTGGAGATGGGTTAAGTTTCCCACTTAATTTTACAATGCCTATAGGCTTGCAGTAATATGCATTTCTTATATTTAGGCATGTCCTTTGTATACATAATCTCTCCAAGATTTATCATAAAGAAGTTTTGAATATTGTCAAAAGTTTTCTCCGTACTGAAAGGGAGGTTAATGTGTTCTGTGCTTTGTTTCTTTCAGTTTGTTAATATAGTAGATTTATTTTTGTTTGTTGAACATTCCCTGCATCTCTGGGATGAAAACTAGTATATCCTGGTGGATGATTTTTTATACATTTTGTATTTTCACAGTATTTTGAGTAGTTTTATGTCCATGTTCATGCAAGAAACTGGTATGAAATTTTATTTGTTGAAACTTTGTGTGACTTAGGTAACAGTGTGACTGTGGTTTAAAAATGAATTTTGTGGCTGCCCTCATGGAGAGCTGAAACCTATCTCCAAGGAGCAACTTCAGGCCTGAGACCAGAGGTAAGACCAATTATTCTGCTCCAAGTGACCTGTCTGGTGGACTCAGGATACACAAAGGCAAAATTGCTCTGGGACCAGACACTTCCAGTTTCTAGCTGGAGCCCAAACTTCGCTGATCCTGACCCATAGCTCCCTGCTCCCAAACCCTGTGGGAGAGAGAGCTCATTGCCCAGATGTGTGGACAATCCTGAGACTGCAGGGCAGGAGAGATAGCAACTTCTTCCCACCTTTGCACACATCCCTGGTCCAAAAGGAAACTGCATAGGGCCTCTGGGAACAGGAAGATATGGGGCAGTCACCTGCAGGAGTCCTGGGGTCCAGACTGTGACCAGATCTCAATGGACCTGGTCAAACAGTTCCCTGCACTCAAATCCCATGGGAGGAAAAGCTAGACCTTCTGAGGGGCAGACACACCTGAGAAACCATTGGAGTCTACTCTCTGCCCACATTTCTGACTCTCGAGGAAAACACCTAGCGCCATCAGGGTCCCCTGCGCACAGAGACACAGAAGTAGGGGCAGGCCTTTCTGGTTGCTGCCCTCACAGAGAGCTGAAACCTAGCCCCGAGAAACAACTTCAGGCCCAAGACCAGAGATAACACCAACTTTTCTGCTCCAAGTGACCTGCCTGGTGGACTCAGGACACACAAAGGCAAAATTCCTCTGGGACCAGACACTTCCAGTTTCTAGCTGGCTCCCAAACCTCACTGATCCCAGCCCACAACTCCTTGCTCCCAAAACCTGTGGGAGAGAGAGCTCATCACCCACACGCATGGGCAATCCTGAGACTGCAGGGCAGGAGAGACAGCTACTTATGCCCACCTTCACCCACATACCTGACCCAAGAGGAAACTGTATAGGGCCTTTGGCCACAGGAAGTTAGGGGCAGTCAGGCGCCAGGAGCCCTGCGTTCCAGACTGTGCCCAGATCTGAACGGACCTGGTCAAACAGTTCCCTGCACCCAAAACCCATGACAGGGATTGCTAGACCTTCAGAGGGGCAGACTTCCCTGGGAAACCAGAAGAGACAACTCTCTGCCCACATTCCTGACTCTACAAGAAAACACCTAGGGCCACCAGGGCCCACTGACTGCCTTTAAACAACCCCATAACTCCTAAAGAAATAGAAGCAGTCATTAAGTCTCCCAACCAAAAAGAGCCCAGGTCCAGATGGGTTCAGTGCAGAATTCTATCAGACCTTCATAGAAGACCTCATACCAATACTATACAAACTCTTCTACAATATTGAAACAGATGGAGTGCTACTGAATTCCTTCTATGAAGCCACAATTACTCTTATACCTAAACCACACAAAGACCCAACAAAGAAAGAGAACTTCAGACCCATTTCCCTTATGAATATAGACACAAATATACTCAATAAAATTCTTGCAAACTGAATCCAAGAACACAACAAAACAGTCATCCATCTTGACCAAGTATGCTATATCCCAAGTATGCAGGGATGATTTAATATACAGGAAACCAACAAAATATTCCACTATATAAACAAAATGAAAGATAAAAACCACATGATCATTTCATTAGATGCTGAGAAAGCATGTGACAAAATTCAACACCCCTTCATGATAAAAGTCCTGGAAAGAAAAGGAATTCAAGGCCCATACCTAAACATAGTAAAAGCAATCACAACAAACCAGTAGCAAATATTAAACAAAATGGAGAGAAATTTGAAGCAATCCCTCTAAAATCAGGGACTAGACAAGGTTGCCCACTCTCTCCCTACTTATACAATATAGTTCCCAACGTTATAGCGAGAGCAATCAGATAACAAAAGGAGATTAAAGTGATAGATTGGAAAGGAAGAAGTAAAATATCACTACTTGCAGATGATATGATAGTATATTTCTGTGATCCAAAAAGTTCAACCAAAGAATTATTAAGCCTGATAATCACCTTCAGCAAAGTGGCTGGGTATAATTTTTACTCAAATAAATCAGTAGCTGTCCTCTCCACAAAAAAGAAATAAGCCAAGAAAGAAATTAGGGAAACGACACCCTTCATAATAGTCCCAAATAATATAAAGTACCTCGGAGTGACTTTAACCAAGAAAGTAAAAGATCTGTACAATAAGAACTTCAAGCCTCTGAAGAAAGAAATTGAAGATGATCTCAGAAGATGGAAAGAACTCCCATGCTCTTGGATTGGCAGTATTAATAGAGTAAAAATGGTCATTTTACCAAAAGTGATCTACAGATTCAATGCAATCCCCATCAAAGTTCCAATCCAATTCTTCATAGAGTTAGACAGAACAATTTCCAAATTCATCTGGAATAACAAAAAAACCCAGGATAGCTAAAACTATCTTCAAAAATAAAAGGACTTCTGAGGGAATCAATATCCCTGACTCAAGCAGTATTACAGAGCAATAGTGATAAAAACTGCATGGTATTGCTACAGAGACAGGCATATAGACCAGTGGAATAGAATTGAAGACCCAGAAATAAACCCACACACCTATGGTCACTTGATTTTTGGCAAAAGAGACAAAAGCATCCAATGGAAAAAAGATAGCATTTTCAGCAAATGGTGCTGGTTCAACTGGAGGTCAGCAGGAAGAAGAATGAAGATCTAATGACCCTTATCATCCTGTACAAAGCTTAAGTCCAAGTGGATCAAGGACCTCCACATCAAACCAGATACATTCAAACTAATAGAAGAAAAAGTGGGGAAGAGCCTCGAATACATGGGCACTGAAGAAAATTTCCTGAACAAACCACCAATAACTTATGCTCTAAGTTCAAGAGTCAATGAATGGGATCTCATAAAATTACAAAGCTTCTGTAATGCAAAGGACACTGTTGTTAGGACAAAATGGCAACCAACAGATTAGGAAAAGAACTTTACCAATCCTACAACTGATAGAGGGCTTATATCAAAAATATACAAAAACTCATGAAGTTAGACTGCAGGGAGACAAATAACCCTATTAAAAAATGGGGTTCAGAGCTAAACTAAGAATTCATAGCAGAGGAATGCCAAATGGCTGAGAAATACCTAAAGAAATGTTCAACATCTTTAGTCATAAGGGAAATGCAAATCAAAACAACCCTGAGATTCTACCTCACACCAGTCAGAATGGCTAAGATCAAAAACTCAGGTGACAGCAGATGCTGGCAAGGATGTGGAGAAAGAGAAACACTCCTCCATTGTTGGTGGGATTGCAGACTGGTACAACCATTCTGGAAATGTTTCTTTTCTGGTCCAATCTATTTGCAGTTCTGTAGGCTTCTTGTATGTTTATGGGCATCTCTTTCTTTAAGTTAGGGAAGTTTTCTTCTATGATTTTGTTGAAGATATTTACTGGTCTTTTGAACTGGGAGTTTTCAGTCTCTTCTATACCTATTATCCTTATGTTTGATCTTCTAATTGAGTCCTGGACTTCCTGTATGTGTGGATTTTGAACATTTCTTCAAGTGTTTCTCATCCAATAGAGATTCCTCTGTTGAGAATTTTCTGTGTAACTCTCTACCACTCTTTTTAATTGGGTTATTTGGCTTGCTGGTGTCTTCACTCTTGGGTTCTTTATATATTTTGGATATTTGTCCCTTGTCAGATGTGTTTGTCACGAAGATATTTTCCCATTATTTAATTTCTGTTTTTGTTTTATTGATGGTGTACTTAGTCTTGCAAAAGTTTTTCAGTACCCTAAGTTTCTATTTATTATTTGTTGATCTAAGTACATGAGTACTGGTATTCTGTTCAGGAATTTGTCTCCTCTGCCAATGTGTTCAAGAGATAGAGTAGTTCACTATCTCTTCTGGTAGATTTTGTGTCAGATTTTATATTAAGCTCTTTGATACACTTGGACTTGCACTTTGTACCACGTGATAAATATGGATCAATTGGCATTATTCTTCATGCAGACACCTAGTTATACCGGTATCAATTGTGGAAGAGGTATTCCTTTCCTTTCTTTTCTTTTCTTTTTTTTAAACATTTTATTATTTGAGCTTCTTTGTCAAAATCAACTGACCTTAGAAATGTGAGTTTATTTCTGAGTCTTCAAATCTATTTCATTGATGTCCCTGTCTGTTTTCTTTCTTTTTTTTTATTAACTTGAGTATTTCTTATATACATTTCTTATATACATTTCGAGTGTTATTCCGATAGCACGCATGGGATTATTTCTATCTTTCTGTACCTGTTGAGGCCCATTTTTTGACCAATTCTATGGTCAATTTTGGAGAAAGTACCATGAGGAGCTGAGAAGAAGGTATATCCTTTTGCTTTAGGATAGAATGTTCTATAAATATCCGTTAAGTCCATTTGGCTCATGACTTCTCTTAGTCTGTCGACATCACTGTTTAATTTCTGTTTCCATGATCTGTCCATTGATGAGAGTGGTGTGTTGAAATCTCCCACTATTATTGTGTGAGGTGCAATGTGTGTTTTGAGCTTTTACGTATGTAG
The DNA here is from genome assembly GCF_021556685.1 of Rattus norvegicus. Classification (NCBI taxonomy): domain Eukaryota; kingdom Metazoa; phylum Chordata; class Mammalia; order Rodentia; family Muridae; genus Rattus; species Rattus norvegicus. The sequence goes on from NC_141537.1 coordinate 88,178,297, forward strand.
ATGCCCTTGTATTTGGGGCATAGATATTTAGGATTGAGAGTTCATCTTGGTGGATTTTTCCTTTGATGAATATGAAGTGTCCTTCCTTACCTTTTTTGATGACTGTTAGTTGGAAATTGATTTTATTTGATATTAGAATGGCTACTCCAGCTTGCTTCTTCTGACCATTTGCTTGGAAAGTTGTTTTCCAGCCTTTCACTCTGAGGTAGTGTCTGTCTTTGTCTCTGAGGTGTGTTTCCTGTAGGCAGCAGAATGCAGGGTCCTCGTTGCGTATCCAGTTTGTTAATCTATGTCTTTTTATTGGGGAGCTGAGGCCATTGATATTGAGAGATATTAAGGAATAGTGATTATTGCTTCCCTTTATATTCATATTTGGATGTGAGGTTATGTTTGTGTGCTTTCATTCACTTTGTTTTGTTGCCAAGACGATTAGTTTCTTGCTTCTTCTAGGGTATAGCTTGCCTCCTTATGTTGGGCTTTACCATTTGTTATCCTTTGTAGTGCTGAATTTGTAGAAAGATATTGTGTAAATTTGGTTTTGTCATGGAATATCTTGGTTTCTCCATCAATATTAATTGAGAGTTTTGCTGGATACAGTAACCTGGGCTGGCATTTGTGTTCTCTTAGGGTCTGTATGACATCAGTCCAGGATCTTCTGGCCTTCATAGTTTCTGGCGAGAAGTCTGGTGTGATTCTGATAGGTCTCCCTTTATATGTTACTTGACCTTTTTCCCTTACTGCTTTTAATATTCTTTCTTTATTTTGTGCGTTTGGTGTTTTGACAATTATGTGACGGGAGGTGTTTCTTTTCTGGTCCAATCTATTTGGAGTTCTGTAGGCTTCTTGTATGTCTATGGGTATCTTTTTTTTTTAGGTTAGGGAAGTTTTCTTCTATGATTTTGTTGAAGATATTTACTGGTCCTTTGAGCTGGGAGTCTTCACTCTCTTCTATACCTATTATCCTTAGGTTTGATCTTCTCATTGAGTCCTGGATTTCCTGTATGTTTTGGACCAGTAGCTTTTTCCGCTTTACATTATCTTTGACAGTTGAGTCAATGATTTCTATGGAATCTTCTGCTCCTGAGATTCTCTCTTCCATCTCCTGTATTCTGTTGGTGAAGCTTGTATCTACAGCTCCTTGTCTCTTCTTTTGGTTTTCTATATCCAGGGTTGTTTCCATGTGTTCTTTCTTGATTGCTTCTATTTCCATTTTTAATTCCTTCAACTGTTTGATTGTGTTTTCCTGGAATTCTTTCAGGGATTTTTGTGTCTCCTCTCTATGGGCTTCTACTTGTTTATTTATGTTTTCCTGGAATTCTTTCAGGGATTTTTGTGTCTCCTCTCTATGGGCTTCTACTTGTTTATTTATGTTTTCCTGGAATTCTTTCAGGAATTTTTGCGATTCTTTCAGGCATTTTTGCGATTCCTCTCTGTAGGCTTCTACTTGTTCTCTAAGGGAGTTCTTCACGTCTTTCTTGAAGTCCTCCAGCATCATGATCAAATATGATTTTGAAAATAGCTCTTGCTTTTCTGGTGTGTTTGGATATTCCATGTTTGTTTTGATGGGAGAATTGGGCTCCAATGGTGCCATGTAGTCTTGGTTTCTGTTGCTTGGGTTCCTGCGCTTGCCTCTCGCCATCAGATTATCTCTAGTGTTACTTTGTTCTGCTATTTCTGACAGTGGCTAGACTGTCCTATAAGCCTGTGTGTCAGGAGTGCTGTAGACCTGTTTTCCTCTCTTTCAGTCAGTTATGGGGACAGAGTGTTCTGCTTTCGTGCGTGTAGTTTTTCCTCTGTACAGGTCTTCAGCTGTTCCTGTGGGCCTGTGTCTTGAGTTCACCAGGCAGCTTTCTTGCAGCAGACAAGTTGGTCTTACCTGTGGTCCTGAGGCTCAAGTTCGCTCGTGGGGTGCTGCCCACGGGCTCTCTGCAGCGGCAGCAACCAGGAAGACTTGTGCTGCCGTTTCCGGGAGCTTCAGTGCACCAGGGTTCCAGATGGTCTTTGGCTTTTTCCTCTGGCGTCCGAGATGTGTGTGCAGAGAACAGTCTCTTCTGGTTTCCCAGGCTTGTCTGCCTCTCTGAAGGTTCAGCTCTCCCTCCCACGGGATTTGGGTGCAGAGAACTGTTTATCAGGTCTGTTTCCTTCAGATTCTGGTGGTGTCTCAGGCAGGGGTCCTGCCGCTCCTGGGCCCTCCCCCACGGGAGCCCAGAGGCCTTATACAGTTTCCTCTTGGGCCAGGGATGTGGGCAGGGGTGAGCAGAGTTGGTGGTCTCTCCCGCTCTGCAGCCTCAGGAGTGCCCACCTGACCAGGCGGTTGGGTCTTCCCTGTCTGTTTTCATGTTAGTACTATGAAATTTTTTTATTGTGGTTCTATAGTGTAGCTTGAAATCAGGAGCGGTGTTACCTCCATTAGTTTTTTCACTATACTTTTATTGTACTTCAACTGTACTTTTACTGATTGTTTCAGCTATCTTGATTTTTTTTCCATATCAAATTAAGAATTGTTTTTGAAGATCTGTTACAAAATGTGTTGGAATTTTAATGGGAATTGTTCTAAATCTGTAGATTGTTTTGGATAAGATGGCCATTTTCACTATGTTAATCCGGCCATTCCATGAGCAAGGAATATTCTCCATCTTCTGATATCTTCCTCCATTTCTTTCATCAGAGACTTGAAGTTCTTTTCATAGAAACCTTTCACTTGCTGGTTAGATTTATAGCTTATATAATTTTCGGATATTGTGAAGACTGTCCATTTCCTATTTTCTTTCTCAGCCTATTAGTTGTATGTATAAGGAGAACTACCAATATTAAGAAATAGTGATTGTTGCTTTCTGTTATTTTTGTTGTTAGAGGTGAAATTATGTTTGTGTGGCTATTTTCTTTTGGGCTTGTTGAAAGAAAATTACTCTCTTGCTTGTCCTAGGATGTAGTTTGTTTTATATGAGTGTCTTTTGTCTGCTGGTATCTTCCAGGATTTTATTGACGGTCTTGTGTTTGCCATTGACTTGAGATTATTTTCCCTCACCTGTGCCTATAGCTTGAAGGTGTGAATTACTTCTGGTGCCCCATGTACATAATACATTCTAGGAATGATGTCTTTCAACTGAGCCACTTCCCAGGCCAACAGCCCAGTTTCGCTTGATAATACATTATCTCACTGCTGTGTTCTCAGTAAGAATGATTATTTTTCCTAAGTGTATTTGGTGGCACTGACATTTTCAAAAACTGTTAATTTTTAAGTGAGAGCCTAAAAATAATATCAAGTAAGTATGGTGGGAACTAGGAATGTTTTTGAAGAAGGAAGTATACTTTGGGGAATCTAAATTTTTCCTACTTCAAGAGGGATAATATTGTTATTAGTTCTGTTTTGTTTGCAATGATTGAGATCAGTTAATTTACACAATCAAATATTGCCAGGAGAGAATATTTCACACACAGGAAACCCAGAGCTCAGCTGTTCCTACTCTACTGTTTTCCTGAAATTAGGGAAGTTCATTTTTCCATTTAATGGTACTACTTCCTATACAACCTCAGTGTCAGGACTGTCTCCTCCAGATGACATGATGTCTATGGGTGTAGAGGTTGATGAGCTCATGACATTTCTTCCTTATAACTACTTCTTGGGACCTCATTCTACAAAGATGTTTATCAAAGGCCCATGCTGTGGTTGTGTCTCTCAGAAGAGATCTATAGTCAGTTCCTTTCAACATGCACTTCTTAGCTTCATTAATCTTATCTAGTTTTGGTGGCTGTGTATATATGTATATATATATATATATATATATATATATATATATATATATATATACATATATATATATATATATATATGACACATGTGGGGCAGGCTCCGAAAGGCTGTTCCTGCAGTCTCTGCTCTAAACTTTGCCCCCATATCCCCTCCTATCAATATTTTTGTTCCCCCTTTCACAAAAGAGTGGGAGCATCAGCATTTTGGTCATCTCTCTTGAGCTTCATGTGGTCTGTGGATTGCATCTTGGGTAACTCGAGCTTTTGGACTAATATCCATTTATCGGTGAGTCCATTCCATGTATGTTTTCCTGACATTGGGTTACCTCACTCAGGATGACATCCTTTTGCCTATGAGTTTCATGAAGTCATTATTTTTGTTGCTAAGTAGTACTCCATTGTGTAGAGATGTACCATATTTTCAGGAACCATACCTCTGTTGAAGGGGATCTGGGTTCTTTCCAGCTCCTTGCTATTATAAATAAATCTGCTATGAACATAGTGGAGCAGGTTTCTTTGTTGTATGTTGGAGCAATTTGAGGTATATGTCCTGGAGAGATATAGCTGGGTCCTCAAGTAGTGGAATGTCCAATTTTCTGAGGAACCTCCAGACTGATTTCCAGAAGGTTTGTACCAGTCTGTAATCCCAACAACAATGGAGGAGTGTTCCTCTTTCTCCACATCCTCACTCTGTTGTCACCTGAGTTTTTGATCTTAGCTATTCTGACTGGTGTGAAGTGGAATCTCAAGGTTGTTCTGATTTGCATTTGCCTGATGACTAAGGATGATGAACATTTGTTTAGGTGCTTCTCTGCCATTCAATATTCCTCAATTGAGAATTCTTTGTATAGCTCTGTACCCCATTTTGAATAGAGTTTTGCTCTCTGGAGTCTAACTTCTTGATTCTTTGTACATTTTCAATATTAACCCTCTATCAAATGTAGGATTGGTAAAGAACTTTTGGTTCTGTTCTGTTGGTTGCCATTTTGTCCTAATGCCAAGGTCCTTTGCCTTACAGAAGCTTTGCAGTTTTATGAGGTCCCATTTATCGATTCTTGATCTTAGAGCATAATTCATTGGTGTTTTGTTCAGAAAATTTTCCCCAGTGCCCATTTATTTGAGACTCTTCTCCAGTTTTTCTTCTGTTAGTTTGAATGTATCTGGTTTGGTTTTGAGGTCATGGATCCACCTGGACTCAAGCTTTGTACAGGGTGATAAGACTGAATCGGTGTGCATTCTACATCATGCTGACCTCCAGTTGAACAAACACCATTTGCTGAAAATGTTATCTATTTTCCATTGGATGGTTTTAGATCCTCTGTCAAAGATGAAGTGACCATAGTTGTGGGTTCATTTCTGGATTTTCAATTCTATTCCACTGATCTATCTGTCTGTCTCTGAACCAATACCATATAGTTTTAATCTATAGCTCTGTAATACTGCTTGAGGTTAGATATGGTAATTTCCCCAGAAGTTCTTTTATTATTGAGAATAGTTTTCACTATCCTGGTTTTTTGGTTATTCCAAATATATTTGCAAATTACTCTTTCTATCTCTATGAAGAATTGAGTTGAAATTTTGATGGGGATTGCATTGAATCCGTAGATTGCTTTTGGCAAAATTGCCATTTTACTATATTAATCCTGCCAATCCATGAGCATGGGAGGTCTTTCCATCTTCTGAGGTCTTCTTCAGTTTCTTTCTTCAGAGACTGGAAGTTCTTTTCATACAGATGTTTCATTTGCTTGGTTAAAGTCAAACTGAAGTACTTTGTATCATTTGGAAATATTGTGAAGGGTGTCATTTTTCTACTTTATTTCTCACCCTGTTTATCATTTGAGTAGAAGAAGGCAACTGATTTTTTTTTTAGTTCTTTTTTTCGGAGCTGGGGACCAAACCCTGGGCCTTAGTGCTTCCTAGGCAAGCGCTCTACGACTGAGCTAAATCCCCAACCCCCCTGAATTTATTTTTTGAGTTAATTTATTACCCAGACACTTTGCTGAAATTTATCATCAGGTTTGGTAGTTCTCTGAGGGACCTTTTGGGATCACTTAAGTATACTATCATATCATCTGCAAATACTGATATTGTGACTTCTTACTTTGCAATTTGTACCCTTTTTACCTGCTTTCACTGTCTGATTACTCAATCTATTATTTCAAGTACTATATTGAATAAGTAGGGAGAGAGGAGGCAGCCTTGTCTAGTCCCTGTCTAGGGATTGCTTCAAGTTTCTCTTCATTTAGTTTAATGTTAGCAACTGGTTTGCTGTATGTGGCTTTTACTATGTTTAGGTATGGGCCTTGAATTCTTATTCTTTCCAGGACTTTTATCATGAAGGGGTGTTGAATTTTGTCAAATGCTTTCTCAGCATCTAATGAAATGATCATGTGTTTGTTTTTTTTTTATTAACTTGAGTATTTCTTATATACATTTCGAGTGTTATTCCCTTTCCCGGTTTCCGGCCAAAAATCCCCCTCCCCCTCCCCCCTCCCCTTCCTTATGGCTATTCCCCTCCCAACCCTCCCCCCATTGCCGCCCTCCCCCCAACAGTCTAGTTCACTGGGGGTTCAGTCTTAGCAAGACCCAGGGCTTCCCCTTCCACTGGTGCTCTTACTAAGATGTTCATTGCTACCTATGTGGTCAGAGTCCAGGGTCAGTCCATGTATAGTCTTTAGGTAGTGGCTTAGTCCCTGGAAGCTCTGGTTGCTTGGCATTGTTGTACATATGGGGTCTCGAGCCCCTTCAACCTCTTCCAGTTCTTTCTCTGATTCCTTCAACGGGGGTCCTATTCTCAGTTCAGTGGTTTGCTGCTGACATTCGCCCCTGTATTTGCTGTATTCTGGCTGTGTCTCTCAGGAGCGATCTACATCCGGCTCCTGTCAGTCTGCACTTCTTTGCTTCATCCATCTTGTCTAATTGGGTGGCTGTATATGTGTGGGCCACATGTGGGGCAGGCTCTGAATGGGTGTTCCTTCAGTCTCTGTTTTAATCTTTGCCTCTCTCTTCCCTGCCAAGGGTATTCTTGTTCCCCTTTTAAAGAAGGCGTAAAACATTCACATTTTGATCATCCGTCTTGAGTTTCATTTGTTCTAGACATCTAGGGTAATTCAAGCATTTGGGTTAATAGCCACTTATCAATGAGTGCATACCATGTATGTCTTTCTGTGACTGGGTTAGCTCACTCAGAATGATATTTTCCAATTCCAACCATTTGCCTACGAATTCCATAAAGCCGTTGTTTTTGATAGCTGAGTAATATTCCATTGTGTAGATGTACCACATTTTCTGTATCCATTCCTCTGTTGAAGGGCATCTGGGTTCTTTCCAGCTTCTGGCTATTATAAATAAGGCTGCAATGAACATAGTGGAGCACGTGTCTTTTTTATATGTTGGGGCATCTTTTGGGTATATGCCCAATAGAGGTATAGCTGGATCCTCAGGCAGTTCAATGTCCAATTTTCTGAGGAACCTCCAGACTGATTTCCAGAATGGTTGTGCCAGTCTGCAATCCCACCAACAATGGAGGAGTGTTCCTCTTTCTCCGCATCCTCGCCAGCATCTGCTCTCACCTCAGTTTTTGATCTTAGCCATTCTCACTGGTGTGAGGTGAAATCTCAGGGTTGTTTTGATTTGCATTTCCCTTATGACTAAAGATGTTGAACATTTCTTTAGGTGTTTCTCAGCCATTCGGCATTCCTCAGCTGTGAATTGTTTGTTTAGCTCTGAACCCCATTTTTTAATAGGGTTATTTGTCTCCCTGCGGTCTAACTTCTTGAGTTCTTTGTATATTTTGGATATAAGGCCTCTATCTGTTGTAGGATTGGTAAAGATCTTTTCCCAATCTGTTGGTTGCCGTTTTGTCCTAACCACAGTGTCCTTTGCCTTCCAGAAGCTTTGCAGTTTTATGAGATCCCATTTGTTGATTCTTGATCTTAGAGCATAACCCATTGGAGTTTTGTTCAGGAAATTTTTTCCAGTGCCCATGTGTTCCAGATGCTTCCCTAGTTTTTCTTCTATTAGTTTGAGTGTGTCTGGTTTGATGTGGAGGTCCTTGATCCACTTGGACTTAAACTTTGTACAGGGTGATAAGCATGGATCGATCTGCATTCTTCTACATATTGACCTCCAGTTGAACCAGCACCATTTGCTGAAAATGCTATCTTTTTTCCATTGGATGGTTTTGGCTCCTTTGTCAAAAATCAAGTGACCATAGGTGTGTGGGTTCATTTCTGGGTCTTCAATTCTATTCCATTGGTCTATCTGTCTGTCTCTGTACCAATATCATGCAGTTTTTATCACTATTGCTCTGTAATACTGCTTGAGTTCAGGGATAGTGATTCCCCCTGAAGTCCTTTTATTGTTGAGGACAGTTTTAGCTATCCTGGGTTTTTTGTTATTCCAGATGAATTTGCAAATTGTTCTGTCTAACTCTTTGAAGAACTGGATTGGTGTTTTGATGGGGATTGCATTGAATCTGTAGATCGCTTTTGGTAAAATGGCCATTTTTACTATATTAATCCTGCCAATCCATGAGCATGGGAGATCTTTCCATCTTCTGAGGTCTTCTTCAATTTCTTTCCTCAGTGTCTTGAAGTTCTTATTGTACAAATCTTTCACTTGCTTGGTTAAAGTCACACCGAGGTACTTTATATTATTTGGGTCTATTATGAAGGGTGTCGTTTCCCTAATTTCTTTCTCGGCTTGTTTCTCTTTTGTGTAGAGGAAGGCTACTGATGTATTTGAGTTAATTTTATACCCAACCACTTTGCTGAAGTTGTTTATCAGCTTTAGTAGTTCTCTGGTGGAACTCTTGGGATCACTTAAATATACTATCGTATCATCTGCAAATAGTGATATTTTGACTTCTTCTTTTCCGATGTATCCCCTTGACCTCCTTTTGTTGTCTGATTGCTCTGGCTAGAACTTCAAGAACTATATTGAATAAGTAGGGAGAGAGTGGGCAGCCTTGTCTAGTCCCTGATTTTAGTGGGATTGCTTCAAGTTTCTCTCCATTTAGTTTAATGTTAGCAACTGGTTTGCTGTATGTGACTTTTACTATGTTTAGGTATGGGCCTTGAATTCCTATTCTTTCCAGGACTTTTATCATGAAGGGGTGTTGAATTTTGTCAAATGCTTTCTCAGCATCTAATGAAATGATCATGTGTTTGTTTTTTTTTTTATTAACTTGAGTATTTCTTATATACATTTCGAGTGTTATTCCCTTTCCCGGTTTCCGGCCAAAAATCCCCCTCCCCCTCCCCCCTCCCCTTCCTTATGGCTATTCCCCTCCCAACCCTCCCCCCATTGCCGCCCTCCCCCCAACAGTCTAGTTCACTGGGGGTTCAGTCTTAGCAAGACCCAGGGCTTCCCCTTCCACTGGTGCTCTTACTAAGATGTTCATTGCTACCTATGTGGTCAGAGTCCAGGGTCAGTCCATGTATAGTCTTTAGGTAGTGGCTTAGTCCCTGGAAGCTCTGGTTGCTTGGCATTGTTGTACATATGGGGTCTCGAGCCCCTTCAACCTCTTCCAGTTCTTTCTCTGATTCCTTCAACGGGGGTCCTATTCTCAGTTCAGTGGTTTGCTGCTGACATTCGCCCCTGTATTTGCTGTATTCTGGCTGTGTCTCTCAGGAGCGATCTACATCCGGCTCCTGTCAGTCTGCACTTCTTTGCTTCATCCATCTTGTCTAATTGGGTGGCTGTATATGTATGGGCCACATGTGGGGCAGGCTCTGAATGGGTGTTCCTTCAGTCTCTGTTTTAATCTTTGCCTCTCTCTTCCCTGCCAAGGGTATTCTTGTTCCCCTTTTAAAGAAGGCGTGAAACATTCACATTTTGATCATCCGTCTTGAGTTTCATTTGTTCTAGACATCTAGGGTAATTCAAGCATTTGGGTTAATAGCCACTTATCAATGAGTGCATACCATGTATGTCTTTCTGTGACTGGGTTAGCTCACTCAGAATGATATTTTCCAATTCCAACCATTTGCCTACGAATTCCATAAAGCCGTTGTTTTTGATAGCTGAGTAATATTCCATTGTGTAGATGTACCACATTTTCTGTATCCATTCCTCTGTTGAAGGGCATCTGGGTTCTTTCCAGCTTCTGGCTATTATAAATAAGGCTGCAATGAACATAGTGGAGCACGTGTCTTTTTTATATGTTGGGGCATCTTTTGGGTATATGCCCAATAGAGGTATAGCTGGATCCTCAGGCAGTTCAATGTCCAATTTTCTGAGGAACCTCCAGACTGATTTCCAGAATGGTTGTGCCAGTCTGCAATCCCACCAACAATGGAGGAGTGTTCCTCTTTCTCCGCATCCTCGCCAGCATCTGCTCTCACCTCAGTTTTTGATCTTAGCCATTCTCACTGGTGTGAGGTGAAATCTCAGGGTTGTTTTGATTTGCATTTCCCTTATGACTAAAGATGTTGAACATTTCTTTAGGTGTTTCTCAGCCATTCGGCATTCCTCAGCTGTGAATTGTTTGTTTAGCTCTGAACCCCATTTTTTAATAGGGTTATTTGTCTCCCTGCGGTCTAACTTCTTGAGTTCTTTGTATATTTTGGATATAAGGCCTCTATCTGTTGTAGGATTGGTAAAGATCTTTTCCCAATCTGTTGGTTGCCGTTTTGTCCTAACCACAGTGTCCTTTGCCTTCCAGAAGCTTTGCAGTTTTATGAGATCCCATTTGTTGATTCTTGATCTTAGAGCATAACCCATTGGAGTTTTGTTCAGGAAATTTTTTCCAGTGCCCATGTGTTCCAGATGCTTCCCTAGTTTTTCTTCTATTAGTTTGAGTGTGTCTGGTTTGATGTGGAGGTCCTTGATCCACTTGGACTTAAACTTTGTACAGGGTGATAAGCATGGATCGATCTGCATTCTTCTACATATTGACCTCCAGTTGAACCAGCACCATTTGCTGAAAATGCTATCTTTTTTCCATTGGATGGTTTTGGCTCCTTTGTCAAAAGTCAAGTGACCATAGGTGTGTGGGTTCATTTCTGGGTCTTCAATTCTATTCCATTGGTCTATCTGTCTGTCTCTGTACCAATACCATGCAGTTTTTATCACTATTGCTCTGTAATACTGCTTGAGTTCAGGGATAGTGATTCCCCCTGAAGTCCTTTTATTGTTGAGGACAGTTTTAGCTATCCTGGGTTTTTTGTTATTCCAGATGAATTTGCAAATTGTTCTGTCTAACTCTTTGAAGAACTGGATTGGTGTTTTGATGGGGATTGCATTGAATCTGTAGATCGCTTTTGGTAAAATGGCCATTTTTACTATATTAATCCTGCCAATCCATGAGCATGGGAGATCTTTCCATCTTCTGAGGTCTTCTTCAATTTCTTTCCTCAGTGTCTTGAAGTTCTTATTGTACAAATCTTTCACTTGCTTGGTTAAAGTCACACCGAGGTACTTTATATTATTTGGGTCTATTATGAAGGGTGTCGTTTCCCTAATTTCTTTCTCGGCTTGTTTCTCTTTTGTGTAGAGGAAGGCTACTGATGTATTTGAGTTAATTTTATACCCAACCACTTTGCTGAAGTTGTTTATCAGCTTTAGTAGTTCTCTGGTGGAACTTTTGGGATCACTTAAATATACTATCGTATCTTCTGCAAATAGTGATATTTTGACCTCTTCTTTTCCGATCTGTATCCCCTTGATCTCCTTTTGTTGTCTGATTGCTCTGGCTAGAACTTCAAGAACTATATTGAATAAGTAGGGAGAGAGTGGGCAGCCTTGTCTAGTCCCTGATTTTAGTGGGATTGCTTCAAGTTTCTCTCCATTTAGTTTAATGTTAGCAACTGGTTTGCTGTATATGACTTTTACTATGTTTAGGTATGGGCCTTGAATTCCTATTCTTTCCAGGACTTTTATCATGAAGGGGTGTTGAATTTTGTCAAATGCTTTCTCAGCATCTAATGAAATGATCATGTGTTTGTTTTTTTTTTTTATTAACTTGAGTATTTCTTATATACATTTCGAGTGTTATTCCCTTTCCCGGTTTCCGGCCAAAAATCCCCCTCCCCCTCCCCCCTCCCCTTCCTTATGGCTATTCCCCTCCCAACCCTCCCCCCATTGCCGCCCTCCCCCCAACAGTCTAGTTCACTGGGGGTTCAGTCTTAGCAAGACCCAGGGCTTCCCCTTCCACTGGTGCTCTTACTAAGATGTTCATTGCTACCTATGTGGTCAGAGTCCAGGGTCAGTCCATGTATAGTCTTTAGGTAGTGGCTTAGTCCCTGGAAGCTCTGGTTGCTTGGCATTGTTGTACATATGGGGTCTCGAGCCCCTTCAACCTCTTCCAGTTCTTTCTCTGATTCCTTCAACGGGGGTCCTATTCTCAGTTCAGTGGTTTGCTGCTGACATTCGCCCCTGTATTTGCTGTATTCTGGCTGTGTCTCTCAGGAGCGATCTACATCCGGCTCCTGTCAGTCTGCACTTCTTTGCTTCATCCATCTTGTCTAATTGGGTGGCTGTATATGTATGGGCCACATGTGGGGCAGGCTCTGAATGGGTGTTCCTTCAGTCTCTGTTTTAATCTTTGCCTCTCTCTTCCCTGCCAAGGGTATTCTTGTTCCCCTTTTAAAGAAGGCGTGAAACATTCACATTTTGATCATCCGTCTTGAGTTTCATTTGTTCTAGACATCTAGGGTAATTCAAGCATTTGGGTTAATAGCCACTTATCAATGAGTGCATACCATGTATGTCTTTCTGTGACTGGGTTAGCTCACTCAGAATGATATTTTCCAATTCCAACCATTTGCCTACGAATTCCATAAAGCCGTTGTTTTTGATAGCTGAGTAATATTCCATTGTGTAGATGTACCACATTTTCTGTATCCATTCCTCTGTTGAAGGGCATCTGGGTTCTTTCCAGCTTCTGGCTATTATAAATAAGGCTGCAATGAACATAGTGGAGCACGTGTCTTTTTTATATGTTGGGGCATCTTTTGGGTATATGCCCAATAGAGGTATAGCTGGATCCTCAGGCAGTTCAATGTCCAATTTTCTGAGGAACCTCCAGACTGATTTCCAGAATGGTTGTGCCAGTCTGCAATCCCACCAACAATGGAGGAGTGTTCCTCTTTCTCCGCATCCTCGCCAGCATCTGCTCTCACCTCAGTTTTTGATCTTAGCCATTCTCACTGGTGTGAGGTGAAATCTCAGGGTTGTTTTGATTTGCATTTCCCTTATGACTAAAGATGTTGAACATTTCTTTAGGTGTTTCTCAGCCATTCGGCATTCCTCAGCTGTGAATTGTTTGTTTAGCTCTGAACCCCATTTTTTAATAGGGTTATTTGTCTCCCTGCGGTCTAACTTCTTGAGTTCTTTGTATATTTTGGATATAAGGCCTCTATCTGTTGTAGGATTGGTAAAGATCTTTTCCCAATCTGTTGGTTGCCGTTTTGTCCTAACCACAGTGTCCTTTGCCTTCCAGAAGCTTTGCAGTTTTATGAGATCCCATTTGTTGATTCTTGATCTTAGAGCATAACCCATTGGAGTTTTGTTCAGGAAATTTTTTCCAGTGCCCATGTGTTCCAGATGCTTCCCTAGTTTTTCTTCTATTAGTTTGAGTGTGTCTGGTTTGATGTGGAGGTCCTTGATCCACTTGGACTTAAACTTTGTACAGGGTGATAAGCATGGATCGATCTGCATTCTTCTACATATTGACCTCCAGTTGAACCAGCACCATTTGCTGAAAATGCTATCTTTTTTCCATTGGATGGTTTTGGCTCCTTTGTCAAAAGTCAAGTGACCATAGGTGTGTGGGTTCATTTCTGGGTCTTCAATTCTATTCCATTGGTCTGTCTGTCTGTCTCTGTACCAATACCATGCAGTTTTTATCACTATTGCTCTGTAATACTGCTTGAGTTCAGGGATAGTGATTCCCCCTGAAGTCCTTTTATTGTTGAGGACAGTTTTAGCTATCCTGGGTTTTTTGTTATTCCAGATGAATTTGCAAATTGTTCTGTCTAACTCTTTGAAGAACTGGATTGGTGTTTTGATGGGGATTGCATTGAATCTGTAGATCGCTTTTGGTAAAATGGCCATTTTTACTATATTAATCCTGCCAATCCATGAGCATGGGAGATCTTTCCATCTTCTGAGGTCTTCTTCAATTTCTTTCCTCAGTGTCTTGAAGTTCTTATTGTACAAATCTTTCACTTGCTTGGTTAAAGTCACACCGAGGTACTTTATATTATTTGGGTCTATTATGAAGGGTGTCGTTTCCCTAATTTCTTTCTCGGCTTGTTTCTCTTTTGTGTAGAGGAAGGCTACTGATGTATTTGAGTTAATTTTATACCCAACCACTTTGCTGAAGTTGTTTATCAGCTTTAGTAGTTCTCTGGTGGAACTTTTGGGATCACTTAAATATACTATCGTATCTTCTGCAAATAGTGATATTTTGACCTCTTCTTTTCCGATCTGTATCCCCTTGATCTCCTTTTGTTGTCTGATTGCTCTGGCTAGAACTTCAAGAACTATATTGAATAAGTAGGGAGAGAGTGGGCAGCCTTGTCTAGTCCCTGATTTTAGTGGGATTGCTTCAAGTTTCTCTCCATTTAGTTTAATGTTAGCAACTGGTTTGCTGTATATGACTTTTACTATGTTTAGGTATGGGCCTTGAATTCCTATTCTTTCCAGGACTTTTATCATGAAGGGGTGTTGAATTTTGTCAAATGCTTTCTCAGCATCTAATGAAATGATCATGTGTTTGTTTTTTTTTTTATTAACTTGAATATTTCTTATATACATTTCGAGTGTTATTCCCTTTCCCGGTTTCCGGCCAAAAATCCCCCTCCCCCTCCCCCCTCCCCTTCCTTATGGCTATTCCCCTCCCAACCCTCCCCCCATTGCCGCCCTACCCCAACAGTCTAGTTCACTGGGGGTTCAGTCTTAGCAAGACCCAGGACTTCCCCTTCCACTGGTGCACTTACTAAGATGTTCATTGCTACCTATGTGGTCAGAGTCCAGGGTAAGTCCATGTATAGTCTTTAGGTAGTGGCTTAGTCCCTGGAAGCTCTGGTTGCTTGGCATTGTTGTACATATGGGGTCTCGAGCCCCTTCAACCTCTTCCAGTTCTTTCTCTGATTCCTTCAACGGGGGTCCTATTCTCAGTTCAGTGGTTTGCTGCTGACATTCGCCCCTGTATTTGCTGTATTCTGGCTGTGTCTCTCAGGAGCGATCTACATCCGGCTCCTGTCAGTCTGCACTTCTTTGCTTCATCCATCTTGTCTAATTGGGTGGCTGTATATGTATGGGCCACATGTGGGGCAGGCTCTGAATGGGTGTTCCTTCAGTCTCTGTTTTAATCTTTGCCTCTCTCTTCCCTGCCAAGGGTATTCTTGTTCCCCTTTTAAAGAAGGCGTGAAACATTCACATTTTGATCATCCGTCTTGAGTTTCATTTGTTCTAGACATCTAGGGTAATTCAAGCATTTGGGTTAATAGCCACTTATCAATGAGTGCATACCATGTATGTCTTTCTGTGACTGGGTTAGCTCACTCAGAATGATATTTTCCAATTCCAACCATTTGCCTACGAATTCCATAAAGCCGTTGTTTTTGATAGCTGAGTAATATTCCATTGTGTAGATGTACCACATTTTCTGTATCCATTCCTCTGTTGAAGGGCATCTGGGTTCTTTCCAGCTTCTGGCTATTATAAATAAGGCTGCAATGAACATAGTGGAGCACGTGTCTTTTTTATATGTTGGGGCATCTTTTGGGTATATGCCCAATAGAGGTATAGCTGGATCCTCAGGCAGTTCAATGTCCAATTTTCTGAGGAACCTCCAGACTGATTTCCAGAATGGTTGTGCCAGTCTGCAATCCCACCAACAATGGAGGAGTGTTCCTCTTTCTCCGCATCCTCGCCAGCATCTGCTCTCACCTCAGTTTTTGATCTTAGCCATTCTCACTGGTGTGAGGTGAAATCTCAGGGTTGTTTTGATTTGCATTTCCCTTATGACTAAAGATGTTGAACATTTCTTTAGGTGTTTCTCAGCCATTCGGCATTCCTCAGCTGTGAATTGTTTGTTTAGCTCTGAACCCCATTTTTTAATAGGGTTATTTGTCTCCCTGCGGTCTAACTTCTTGAGTTCTTTGTATATTTTGGATATAAGGCCTCTATCTGTTGTAGGATTGGTAAAGATCTTTTCCCAATCTGTTGGTTGCCGTTTTGTCCTAACCACAATGTCCTTTGCCTTCCAGAAGCTTTGCAGTTTTATGAGATCCCATTTGTTGATTCTTGATCTTAGAGCATAACCCATTGGAGTTTTGTTCAGGAAATTTTTTCCAGTGCCCATGTGTTCCAGATGCTTCCCTAGTTTTTCTTCTATTAGTTTGAGTGTGTCTGGTTTGATGTGGAGGTCCTTGATCCACTTGGACTTAAACTTTGTACAGGGTGATAAGCATGGATCGATCTGCATTCTTCTACATATTGACCTCCAGTTGAACCAGCACCATTTGCTGAAAATGCTATCTTTTTTCCATTGGATGATTTTGGCTCCTTTGTCAAAAGTCAAGTGACCATAGGTGTGTGGGTTCATTTCTGGGTCTTCAATTCTATTCCATTGGTCTATCTGTCTGTCTCTGTACCAATACCATGCAGTTTTTATCACTATTGCTCTGTAATACTGCTTGAGTTCAGGGATAGTGATTTCCCCTGAAGTCCTTTTATTGTTGAGGACAGTTTTAGCTATCCTGGGTTTTTTGTTATTCCAGATGAATTTGCAAATTGTTCTGTCTAACTCTTTGAAGAACTGGATTGGTGTTTTGATGGGGATTGCATTGAATCTGTAGATCGCTTTTGGTAAAATGGCCATTTTTACTATATTAATCCTGCCAATCCATGAGCATGGGAGATCTTTCCATCTTCTGAGGTCTTCTTCAATTTCTTTCCTCAGTGTCTTGAAGTTCTTATTGTACAAATCTTTCACTTGCTTGGTTAAAGTCACACCGAGGTACTTTATATTATTTGGGTCTATTATGAAGGGTGTCGTTTCCCTAATTTCTTTCTCGGCTTGTTTCTCTTTTGTGTAATGGAAGGCTACTGATGTATTTGAGTTAATTTTATACCCAACCACTTTGCTGAAGTTGTTCATCAGCTTTAGTAGTTCTCTGGTGGAGCTTTTGGGATCACTTAAATATACTATCATGTCTTCTGCAAATAGTGATATATTGACCTCTTCTTTTCCGATCTGTATCCCTTTGATCTCCTTTTGTTGTCTGATTGCTCTGGCTAGAACTTCAAGAACTATATTGAATAAGTAGGGAGAGAGTGGGCAGCCTTGTCTAGTCCCTGATTTTAGTGGGATTGCTTCAAGTTTCTCTCCATTTAGTTTAATGTTAGCAACTGGTTTGCTGTATATGACTTTTACTATGTTTAGGTATGGGCCTTGAATTTTTATTCTTTCCAGGACTTTTATCATGAAGGGGTGTTGAATTTTGTCAAATGCTTTCTCAGCATCTAATGAAATGATCATGTGGTTTTGTTCTTTCAGTTTGTTTATATAATGGATCACGTTAATGGTTTTCCGTATGTTAAACCATCCCTACATGCCTGGGATGAAGCCTACTTGATCATGGTGGATGATTGTTTTGATGTGCTCTTGGATTCGGTTTCCCAGAATTTTATTGAGTATTTTTGCGCCGATATTCATAAGGGAAATTGGTCTGAAGTTCTCTTTCTTTGTTGGGTCTTTGTGTGGTTTAGGTATAAGAGTAATTGTGGCTTCATAGAAGGAATTCGGTAGTGCTCCATCTGTTTCAATTTTGTGGAATAATTTGGATAATATTGGTATGAGGTCTTCTATGAAGGTCTGATAGAATTCTGCACTAAACCCGTCTGGACCTGGGCTCTTTTTGGTTGGAAGACCTTTAATGACTGCTTCGATTTCCTTAGGAGTTATGGGGTTGTTTAACTGGTTTATCTGTTCCTGATTTAACTTCGGTACCTGGTATCTGTCTAGGAAATTGTCCATTTCCTGCAGATTTTCAAGTTTTGTTGAATATAGGCTTTTATAGTAAGATCTGATGATTTTTTTGAATTTCCTCTGAATCTGTAGTTATGTCTCCCTTTTCATTTCTGATTTTATTAATTTGGACACACTCTCTGTGTCCTCTCGTTAGTCTGGCTAAGGGTTTATCTATCTTGTTGATTTTCTCAAAGAACCAACTTTTGGTTCTGTTGATTCTTTCTATGGTCCTTTTTGTTTCTACTTGGTTGATTTCAGCTCTGAGTTTGATTATTTCCTGCCTTCTACTCCTCCTGGGTGTATTTGCTTCTTTTTGTTCTAGAGCTTTTAGGTGTGCTGTGAAGCTGCTGACATATGCTCTTTCCTGTTTCTTTCTGCAGGCACTCAGCGCTATGAGTTTTCCTCTTAGCACAGCTTTCATTGTGTCCCATAAGTTTGGGTATGTTGTACCTTCATTTTCATTAAGTTCTAAAAAGTTTTTAATTTCTTTCTTTATTTCTTCCTTGACCAGGTTATCATTGAGTAGAGCATTGTTCAATTTCCATGTGTATGTGGGCATTCTTCCCTTATTGTTATTAAAGACCAGTTTTGGGCTGTGGTGGTCCGATAGCACGCATGGGATTATTTCTATCTTTCTGTACCTGTTGAGGTCCGTTTTTTGACCAATTATATGGTCAATTTTGGAGAAAGTACCATGAGGAGCTGAGAAGAAGATATATCCTTTTGCTTTAGGATAGAATGTTCTATAAATATCCGTTAAGTCCATTTGGCTCATGACTTCTCTTAGTCTGTCTACGTCTCTGTTTAATTTCTGTTTCCATGATCTGTCCATTGATGAGAGTGGGGTGTTGAAATCTCCTACTATTATTGTGTGAGGTACAATGTGTGTTTTGAGCTTTAATAAGGTTTCTTTTACGTATGTAGGTGCCCTTGTATTTGGGGCATAGATATTTAGGATTGAGAGTTCATCTTGGTGGATTTTGCCTTTGATGAATATGAAGTGTCCTTCCTTATCTTTTTTGATGACTTTTAGTTGAAAATTGATTTTATTTGATATTAGAATGGCTACTCCAGCTTGCTTCTTCCGACCATTTGTTTGGAAAGTTGTTTTCCAGCCTTTCACTCTGAGGTAGTGTCTGTCTTTGTCTCTGAGGTGTGTTTCCTGTAGGCAGCAGAATGCAGGGTCCTCGTTGCATATCCAGTTTGATAATCTATGTCTTTTTATTGGTGAGTTGAGGCCATTGATGTTGAGAGATATTAAGGAATAGTGATTGTTGCTTCCTGTCGTATTCATATTTGGATGTGAGGTTATATTTGTATGCTTTTCTTCTCTTTGTTTTGTTGGCAATACGATTAGTTTCTTGCTTCTTCTAGGGTATAGCTTGCCTCCTTATGTTGGGCTTTACCATTTGTTATCCTTTGTAGTGCTGGATTTGTAGAAAGATATTGTGTAAATTTGGTTTTGTCATGTAATATCTTGGTTTCTCCATCTATGTTAATTGAGAATTTTGCAGGATACAGTAACCTGGGCTGGCATTTGTGTTCTCTTAGGGTCTGTATGACATCTGTCCAGGATCTTCTGGCCTTCATAGTTTCTGGCGAGAAGTCTGGTGTGATTCTGATAGGTCTCCCTTTATATGTTACTTGACCTTTTTCCCTTACTGCTTTTAATATTCTTTCTTTATTTTGTGCGTTTGGTGTTTTGACAATTATGTGACGGGAGGTGTTTCTTTTCTGGTCCAATCTATTTGGAGTTCTGTAGGCTTCTTGTATGTCTATGGGTATCTCTTTTTTTAGGTTAGGGAAGTTTTCTTCTATGATTTTGTTGAAGATATTTACTGGTCCTTTGAGCTGGGAGTCTTCACTCTCTTCTATACCTATTATCCTTTGGTTTGATCTTCTCATTGAGTCCTGGATTTCCTGTATGTTTTGGACCAGTAGCTTTTTCCGCTTTATATTATCTTTGACAGTTGAGTCAATGATTTCTATGGAATCTTCTGCTCCTGAGATTCTCTCTTCCATCTCCTGTATTCTGTTGGTGAAGCTTGTATCTACAGCTCCTTGTCTCTTCTTTTGGTTTTCTATATCCAGGGTTGTTTCCATGTGTTCTTTCTTGATTGCTTCTATTTCCATTTTTAATTCCTTCAACTGTTTGATTGTGTTTTCCTGGAATTCTTTCAGGGATTTTTGTGTCTCCTCTCTATGGGCTTCTACTTGTTTATTTATGATTTCCTGGAATTCTTTTAGGGATTTTTGTGACTCCTCTCTATGGGCTTCTACTTGTTTAATTATGTTTTCCTGGAATTCTTTCAGTCATTTTTGTGATTCCTCTCTGTAGGCTTCTACTTGTTCTCTAAGGGAGTTCTTCACGTCTTTCTTGAAGTCCTCCAGCATCATGATCAAATATGATTTTGAAACTAGATCTTGCTTTTCTGGTGTGTTTGGATATTCCATGTTTGTTTTGGTGGGAGAATTGGGCTCCAATGGTGCCATGTAGTCTTGGTTTCTGTTGCTTGGGTTCCTGCGCTTGCCTCTCGCCATCAGATTATCTCTAGTGTTACTTTGTTCTGCTATTTCTGACAGTGGCTAGACTGCCCTATAAGCCTGTGTGTCAGGAGTGCTGTAGACCCGTTTTCCTGTTTTCTTTCAGCCTGTTATGGCGACAGAGTGTTCTGCTTTCGGGCGTGTAGTTTTCCCTCTCTACAGGTCTTCAGCTGTTCCTGTGGGCCTGTGTCTTCAGTTCACCAGACAGGCCACTTGCAGCAGAAAAGTTGGTCTTACCTGTGGTCCCGAGGCTCAAGTTTGCTCGCGGGGTGCTGCCCAAGAGCTCTCTGTGGCAGCAGCAACCAGGAAGATCTGTGCCGCCGTTTCCGGGAGCTTCAGTGCACCAGGGTTCGAGATGGCGTTTGGTGTTTTCCTCTGGCGTTCGAGATGTGTATGCAGAGTGCTGTCTCTTCTGGTTTCCCAGGCGTGTCTGCCTCTCTGAGGGTTTAGCTCTCCCTCCCACGGGATTTGGTGCAGAGAACTGTTTATCCGGTCTGTTTCCTTCAGGTTCTGGCGGTGTTTCAGAGGCAGCGGTCCTGCCGCTCCTGGGCCCTCCCCCACGGGAACCCAGAGGCCTTATACAGTTTCCTCTTGGGCCAGGGATGTGGGCAGGGGTGGGCAGTGTTGGTGGTCTCTTCCGCTCTGCAGCCTCAGGAGTGCCCTCCTGACCAGGCGGTCGGGTCTCTCTCCCACGGCGTCTGGGATCATGTGGTTTTAATCTTTGAGTTTGATTATATAGTAGGTTACATTGATGGTTTCCATATAATGAACCATCTCTGCATCCCTGAGATGAAGCCTACTTTATCCCGATGGATGATCGTTTTGATGTGTTCTTGGGTACAGTTTGCAAGAATTTTATTGAGTATTTTTTCATCGATATTCATAAGGGAAATTGGTCTGAAGTTCGTTTTTGTTGAGTATTTGTGTAGTTTATGTATAAGAGTAATTGTGGATTCACAGAAGGGATTTAGTAGTACTCTGTCTGCTTCTATTTTGTAGAATAGTTTGGAGAGTATTGGTATGAGGTCTTCTATGAAGGTCTGATAGAATTCTCCATTAAATGCATCTTGTCCTGGGCTATTTTTGGTGGAGAGACTTTTAATAACTACTTCTATTTCTTTATGAGTCATGGTGTTCTTTAGATGGTTTATCTGTTCCTGATTCATATTTGGCACCTGATAATTGTCTAGATAATTGATAATTTCCTCCAGATTTTCCAGTTTTGATGAATATAGGCTTTTGTAGTAGAATCTGGTGATTTTTTGCATTTCTTCACTTTTTGTTGCTATGTCTCCTTTTCCATTTCTGATTTTGCTAATTTGTATACACTCTCTCTGCCCTCTGGTTAGTCTGGCTAAGGGTTTGTCTATCATGTTGATTTTCTAAAAGAACCAGCTCCTGGTTTTGTTGATTCTCTGTACGGTCCTTTTTGTTTCCACTTGGTTGATTTCAACCTTGAGTTTGATTATTTACTGCTGTCTACTCCTCTCAGATGGATTTGTTTCTTTTTATTCTAGAGCTTTTAGGTGTGCTGTCAAGTTGCTGACTTATGCTCTCTCCTGTTTCTTTCTACAGGCACTCAGAGCTATGAGTTTTCCTCTTATCACTGTTTTCATTGTGTCTCATAAGTTTGGGTATATTGGATCTACATTTTTATTAAGTTCTAAGAAATCTTTAATTTTTTTCATTATATCTTCCTTGACAAAATTGTCATTGTTTAGAGTGTTGTTCAACTTTTATAAATATGTGTGTGTGTGTGTGTTCTCTCATTACTGTAGTTATTGAAGACTAGTCTTTGTCCATGGTGATCTGATAAGATGCATTGGATGACTTCTATCTTCCTGTATCTGTTGAGGTCTGTTTTCTGACTGATTGTATGATCAATTTTGAAGAAGTTACCAGGAGGTGCTGAGAAGAATGTATATCCTTTTGCCTTAGGATGGAATCTTCTATAAATATCTATTAACTCCATTTGGTTCATAACTTCTGTTAGTTTCTCTATGTCTGTTTAATTTCTGTTTCCATGATCTGTCCATAGATGAGGGTGGGGTTTTGAACGTTCCTACTATTGTATGAGGTGCAATGTGTCATTTGAGCTTTGGTGAGGTTGCTTTTATGAATGTAGGTGCCCTTGCATTTGGGGCATAGATATTTAGGGTTGAGAGTTCATCTTGGTGTGTTTTTTCCTTTGACAAATATGAAGTGTCCTTTATATCTTTTATGATGACTTTTGGTTAAAAGTCAATTTTATTCAGTATAGCTTTTTTCTTCAGACCATTTGCTTGGAAAGTTGTTTTTCCAGCCTTTTTTGCTGAGGTAGGGGCTGTCTGGTGTAATTTTTATAGGTCTGCCTTTATATGTCACTTGACCTTTTCCCTTATGGCTTTCGATAATCTTTCTTTTTTTATGTGCATTTGGTGTTTGACTATTATGTGACTAGAGAAAATTCTCTTCTTATCCAATCTATTTAGAATTCTGAAGGCTTCTTGTATGTTCATGGGCAACTAAGATCAAGAATCAACAAGTGGAACCTCATAAAACTGCAAAGTTTTTGTAAGGCAAAGGACACTGTCATTAGGACAAAACAGCAACCAACATATTGGGAAAAGATCTTTACCAATTCTACATCTGATAGAGAGCTAATTACCAAAAGATACAAAGAACTCAAGAAATTAGACTTCAGAAAGCCAAAAAATCCTATTTAAAATGGGGTACAGAGCTAAACAAAGAATTGTCAGCTGAGGAATATTTTATGGCTGAGAAGCAGCTAAAGAAATGTTCAACATCCTTAGTCATCAGGGAAATGAAAATCAAAACAACCATGGGATTCCACCTCACACCAGTAAGAATGGCTTAGATCAAAAACTCAGGTGATAGCAGATGCTGGTGAGGATGCAGAGAAAGAGGAACACTCTTTCATTGTTGGTGGGATTGCAAAGTTTACTTCTATAATTTCGTTGAATATTTACTGGCCTTTTAAGTTGGGAGTCTTACCTCTCTTCTATGTCTATTATTCTTAGGTTTGATCTTCTCATTGTGTCCTGGATTTCCTGGATGTTTTGGCTAGAAACTTTTTGTGTTTTACATTATCTTTGATGGTTGTGTTGATGTTTTCTATGGTATCTTCTGCCCCTGAGATTCTCTCTTCTATCTCTTGTATTCTATTGGCAATGCTTGAATCTATGACTCCTGATCTCTTTCCTAGGATTTCTATCTCCAGGGTTCTCCCCCTTTGTGTTTTATTTATTGTTTCTGTATCCATTTTTAAATCCTGGACTATTTTGTTCAATTGCATCATGTGTTTGATTGTGTTTTCCTGTAATTCTTTGAGGGATTTTTGTGTTTCTTCTCTAAGGGCTTCTACTAGTTTTCTTGTGTTGTCCTGTAGTTCTTTAAGTGCATTATTAATGTCCTACTTATTCTCCTCTATTATCATCATCATAAAATGTGAATTTAAATCTAAGTCTTGATTTTCTGGTGTACTTGGATATCCATTATTTACTTTGATGTGAGAACTGGACTCTGATGATGTCAAGTAGTCTTGATTCTGTTGCTTAGGTTTCTGTGCTTGCCTCTCACCACTGGGTTGTCTGTGATATTACCTTGTCTTGCTGTTTCTGATAATGGTTTAATCCTCCTCTAGGTCTCTGTGACAGGACTCCTGTAGAACTGTTTTCCTGTTTTCTTTCAGCCCTTTCTGGGA
This sequence comes from Rattus norvegicus, assembly GCF_021556685.1. Taxonomy (NCBI): domain Eukaryota; kingdom Metazoa; phylum Chordata; class Mammalia; order Rodentia; family Muridae; genus Rattus; species Rattus norvegicus. The sequence continues at coordinate 88,202,284 of NC_141537.1, forward strand.
AAAGGTGCTCAGCTCTCACAGTAACTCTTGGTAACTGTCTTTCAGCTCTTGGAGCAGGCAGGAATTGAGTCCTGTCCCTGACTGCTCTTAATTCCCTGTGCACAAGGGTCACAGACAACATTAAGCAGTTCCCTCTTGGGTCAGGAATGTGGACAGAGGGTAGTCTTCTCTGATTTCTCAGGAGTTTCCATACTTCTGAGGGTCCATCTCTCTCCCCAGTGGGATTTGGATGCAGGGAACTGTTTGACTGTTCTGTTCTGTTCTGTTCTAGTCCAGGCACAGACCAGAACCACAGGAACCTGCTTCTGACTGTTCCTGTATTCCTGTGTCCATGGGCACTATGCAGTTTCCTCTTGGAACAGGGATGTGGGCAAAAGTGGATAAAAGTGTCAGTCTTTCCTGTGGTCTCAGGATGGTCAGCACTTCTCCAAAAATTATTTTCTACTTCTTTTAAGTGGGATATTATTGTGGAAACTTGTGTTCAAAATGACTGAAGTCATCCACACAGACAGATATAGAATGGAGAGAATAGCTCACACATGGGAAATGCAGAGCTCAGCTGTTACAACTCTACTGTTTTCCTGGAATTAGGAAAGTTCACTTTTCCATTTGATAGTGACACTTCCTAACAAACTCAAGTATAGAATGCCCTTTTCCAGATGACATGATAACTATAGGTCTAGAGGGAGATGAGCTGATGATATACTTATACTTCCTTATAAGTATATCTAAGGGCCTCATTCTACAAAGATGTTTGTCGAAGGCACAGCTTGGTGAGTGTTTCCTTTTCTCTTCGTTATGATGAAAGCTGTAAGTGGTAGAAGGAAGAAAGATTTCTGTACTAAAAGAAAATCCACTGCTTGCCATATTATTTTTGAACCGCCCCATATAAACAGCATTCCACAGATGCTTGTAGACATAAAGGAATCAGTGAAATGATTAAGAGAAGAATATAGCTTTCCCTAAGTATGATCTCTGGTTATATATACAACCTTACAATAGCAATACTGAGTGTGTACTCTAATATTTCTAACAATATGGTTCCACATAGGGAATGCCAAATGTGTTAGTTTTCAATCCTATAACAAGACACTGAAATACTTTAGAGGGTGATGAACAAGGAAACACACTTATTGGTATGCAGGATTACCTTCATGGTATTGTTGCCTTAAATTGTATTTTGCATTTTCTCTTTTTACTTCTTTTCTCAAGTTAACTTGCTGTTTGCATTTAATAATATGAACCTTAAGGTAGGAATGTACAAGAAATATTAACTAATTTAGTGTTTATCAGTATTTTTCCTCTTTGTTCACTTTGCATATCTTTAGGGATTCTCATGATAGTTTCAACTCATAGCCTAGGAATACACAAGACACTGTTAATATTATATAATAAGGGATTTTTTAACTTTAGAGAGATTGGTTTCTTCAATTACAATGATTTCTCCTTTTTGGTTGTTTTCTTAATTACATTGGTTTACAGTTTATTCTGTTAAGTAGGAAGTGATTCAACAAGACTTGTTTCTTACATCTATGAAATTGCACAGGTAAGCATTAGAATTAGTTTTAAAACCAAACAGCTTCTGTGTACATCCATATCTTACATGTATAACTTTTGTACATACCACGAGCAGAGGTTTAAGACAGTGCTGCAATTTTCTTTATGGCATTTTCACAAGAAGTCATAGGAACATGTACAACTATCTGGTTATCAAGTAGAATTTTTGATCACTATGCTCTTTAGATAACTCCAGCTTCAGTCAACTACAGTCAGCTTCAGTAGTGAACTACAGAAATGATCACTGAAAGTACAGCTTTAGGACTTAATGAAACCACAAAATAATACCAGGGGTTTGGGCAAGTACATTTATAATTTTAGGAAAATCATTCTTAATTTTCCATTACTATGGTCCTCATGAATGTGTAAACCTCCCAAGTATTACTTGTCAGCACACACAGCGTCACCTTCAAACATTATATGCCAGCTTCTATTCATTCACTCTTAGTGGCAAAAGTTCCCAAGGTTACATGGCTCTATGCTATGGACCACAAATGTAAATTGAGGCAGCACAGCTCCTGGATCTGACACCCCACAGCAGTCCTTTATGTTAGCATTTGATTATTTCCCTGTGCACATTTCCCTTAGGCCACTAGTACTGAACATTTATGGGTGAGAGACTAGCTACTTAATATCCCTGTTCCTTTTCCAGGTGACTTGACACTCATTCCTCATCATCTCTTTTGAATCTTGCCTTCTTTTGCAACAGCAAAATAAACCTGGAAAATGTTATTTTCTGCTCAAAAGTCACCATTATTTCACCACTTTTTTCCATGTTTCAACATAAGTTTTATACTCTAATAAAATTAATTATGTTTGTTTCACTTTATTTAAACTTGTTCACATCACAATGCTCCTATTACATCATTTTAATGTCTTTCTTGTCCTGAAGATGCAAGGAAAGACCACGTATCAGTAGCCACCTCTGTTGTAACAGTAGGATAGTTTAAACAGGAAATGTCCTAGAAGTTTTAAATTTCTCTTTCATGATAGTATATTTTACAATCTCTAATAAAATTGATCACTTCTGTATATTTCAAACATACCTGAAAACCTTGTCCCTCTTAGATATTTTAAATCCATATAAATTTGTCTTTACAAAACAGGTAAATGAGATAGATTTGTTGCAATTAAAATAAATTCAGCTTTAATATTTCAGGTTTTCTAAATTGTACCTTTTAACCTTGCTACTCACATGATATTGAGTAAGCTATTCATTGGAAGAGAGGAAAATATTTTGAATTCTCAATTAGTATAAAAGTATTTAAAGTCAAAATTCTCAAGGTTTCCTCCAATACTTAAAGTACAATTATTCATTAAAATAATCATTCCCCCAACAAATGCAAAGTAAATTTAAGTTAGGTGGTGAAAATCACAAGTCTATTTTTATTTTGCGGCAACATCAATTACGAATGTACATAGGAGATTACAATGGAAAATTAAGGCAGGTGTGGTGGCACACACCTATGATCCTAGCACTTTCAAGGCTAAGACAGGAAGAATATGGGTTTCATTGAAGTTAGTCTGAAATACAGGTTGCAATCTCCTTCCTTCGTTTGCTTTCTCACACACACACACACACACACACAAAAGCAGAAGCACACACACACACACACACACACACACACACACACGGACACACAAAATTAAGCTGAAAAACAGATAATGTAGATTTATGAATTTGTTGATTTTTAAAAGTAGATCAAAATTATGCCAGAAAATGTCATTGAGTCACTGCCTACAGAGTATCAATACCACAAAAACCAAATAATAAATACATGAGCTTATATTTACAGTCATTACAAAAGTTTTAGTTTCTTTTAAGTAACACAGTAAAATCTACACCAGTACACTAGGCAAGTCCCATACATGAGATCAAGTCAGAAACAGAGGACACATTTTCCACTTTTTAAAATTCATTTTACTCACAAACATTTTGTTAATTCTCAGTTTTTCACTCAGATGATGTACAGATAATCATGTTGGCAGCCTTGGTCCACACTGCCATTGCTCTATTCTTAGTCTCAGTAGTCCAATAACTTCACACACACTTTTCAGTGAACATTTTCATATCTTTCCCAAACTCACACCATAGAACTGGGAAACTCTGGGGATGAGTGCTTCCCCACAGTCTCTACAGCAATAGTCCTGCTGCTGCTGCAGGATCTCAGAGGAACTGGCTCATAGTGTGACACTGTAATATTCTAGTCAACATCATAGATGCTAAGCTCAATTTTCACAGAGTTCATGCATTTTATTTATTTAAGAGGGTCAGGTAATATCTATGAATTAATATCTTCTTTGTAAGTAGTCAGTATTTATTCTTGCTGTCCTCCATTTTAACAAAATTGCATGAAACTAGCTTGGGTGGCTAAGGTCTTCATCTCCTGAGATTCCTGAAGACTTATTCTTGCTCCTGACAGTACACAGTACATCAGTCAACACCATGTATCTTGTCACCTGAAAGTCATATACTCATTTCATGTTCTCTCTGAGAAATCATACAAATTTTAGGTCATTACTCACTAAATAACCTAAAACATAAAGTGAAGTTGACACTTGTCATCTATTTTAATTGTATGTTCCTTAGCTTATTAAATCTCCACATCACAGAAAGCAAAGGTCATCCTAAATTCATAAAACAAGACTGTTCTAAAATCAAGTTCTAGGGTAATGAAAAAGTAAAGTAAATTTTCTTGGAAGAATATCAAGAAAACACCTCTCGATCACTTTTGTTGCAGGTCTCTCCAGATCCCTGTCTACAACTGCTAAGTATTTTAATTCTGATTCCATTGAATAGTTGTGACTTCTCCACCATTATGAATGTCTCTTGACACACTTAGGACTTTAATACTTACAACTAATTATTACAATTTAAACTAATTGGAAACACCCCAGCACTGATTTTTTTTAAATAAAACAGAAGACTTTTCTCAGTGCATGCCTATGTTAACAGCTCTGTATCCATGGTAGCTATGGTCTTTCCTCAGATTCAATGAACCCCAGAGAAAGATACCTCTTGATCAATTAGAAGGCATGTCATTTCAGTAGGTGATAAAAATTTAGAAAGCAATCGATATGAAAGTTTGAAAGACATACTTTGGGGTAAAAACATTTAAATTCCTATCCTTTGACTTAAATTATCATTTGTATTACATGTTGTATTTTAATAAATTATAGGTGTATAAGTAATAAGCAATTTTACACATCTATGTTTTATGCCTTTTCTGCTTTAAATTTTTTAAAAAGCTATTGTTCTTTCAATTTGGACTCCAATTCTTACATTAAGTATTATCCAGGACATTTATTTATTTACTATTTATCTATATGATTTTATGTATTTGAGCATTTTCCTGCATGTAGTTATGTGTACTGCTGGCATGCCATAACATAAAAGGAAATGGATACTCCACACTGAGGGTTACAGATGGTCCTGAGCCACCGTGTCTTCTGGGAATCTAACCCAGGCACATTGTAAGAGTTAAAAGAGTTCTTAAGTACTAATGATGGAGCTTTAAAAAGCAGAATGTAAAAAAAAAAAACAAAACAAAAGAACAACAACAAAAAAAAACCAGAATGTCACTATACATCTACTGTAACTGTATGTTGATGAGCAAATTCAATATCTGGCTCTGGAAATTGTGATGAATCCATTAATTTATAAGTGTTTTAGGAGGAAAAAATCATGTAACTGTAAAATCTGTGATTTATCATCTTACATACATGGATATATAGGATGCTGTCTTCTGCTAACTGCTGCATTATTTGCATTATGTTTATACATATGAGCATGTGTGTGAGGGGAGGGTGGAGGGAAAAAAAGCATGTGTGTGTCTATGTATGTGTAATATTCAAGTGAAGTATAATCGGGCACTCCTTTTTCCACAAGCTTTGAATTGGTATAGTCTTTTTACTTCTTGATCACAAAGCTGAGTTGTAAAGGCTGAATTAAATCAATTCAACAATAAATTCGTCCTGGAAACCAGGGCAAGTAACTTACATAACCATCAAAGGTTGTTGAGTACTGTAAAGAGTGTCTGGATGTTGGTGATGTATGATACCACTGAGAACTTGTTTTCCATTACATGAGAAGACATCTCTTTTAAACAAAATTTCCAAACAGAATCCCTACATGGTCATTTTAGCAAGTTTGTTTTTTGTCATATTGTATGGAAAATAGGTTTGTCTTAGCATCCCATGTTCTATCGTGTTGGAGGCTCCCAAATACAAGTCTTCACATGTGATTATGTAGCCTGTAGTAACTGCAGAAACCAGGAAAGCAAAAAATGGGACTACTGCGAGGATAGGGCTGAGGGTGTGAGCAATGGAGAACAGAATAGCAGGCTACAAGTGTCTCATCAGGAAAATGAAAAAGACAGGACTCCTTAGGATGAAGAGGCAGGCAAATACAGATGAAGTGGGGAGGAAGGTACAGGAGAGTAGCATTAGGACACAATTTATCTAAGAGGGAAATGTCAGGGTTCTCAGGTAAGGGGTAGGGAGACAAATACAGAAAGCAGAGGAAGTGAGGTAAAATAACATGTTTTGATGAAAAAAAAGCCATGAGGAAACATTCTGTTAAGGATATACCCATCCATCCTCCCCGAAAAGGGTTTTCAAAAATGGTCTTTTCTTAATACCTTAGTATTGGCTCCTTAATCTTGAACCGTAGTTCACAAATAGTCTTCCACTGCATGTATGTCTTTAATTCTAGATTCTAAGGATGTAAGATCTCATGGGAAAGAAACATATAAAAGATGAATTATGATAGACATTTTGCCTGGGACTTCATGAGAATTATGAGTAAAATTAGATAATGTCTAAATAGATCTTCATATAATTATACACTATAATGTATTCTAATCTGGTTTTTATGAAATCTTTTATGATTTTCCCCATCTCACCATAGTTTTTATACATTTGTGCAAGTGTGAATGATATTCTATACTCATAACTACTGTTTCAATTTTTAAATATGAAATGAGCCAATTTAAATTAATAAAATTGGATTTCAAGGTATGGGACTCTGTTGTAATATAGGAACACAAAGTATAGTATATTTTGTAGATATGACTCTAAATTAATTTACTGTTAATAATATATTCTCTATATAGGAAATACTTGGAGGACATATAAAAATGTAGGTTATTTCCAGTGTGAAACATCAAAAGAGAAAGAGATAGGTTACTCAATATTCAGTAGGGAAAATGGAATGATTATATAGCCATACTGTGAAGTGAATCATAAGTTTGATATATAATCTATTATTTTTCAGATATATAAAACAGACTTCCATTATGCTTTTAAAATGAACACACTTTCCATTTATGTCTTCAATCAAGAATGTTCTTTATTTCCAAGCTGGACTAGGAGTCCTAGCCAATATGTTTCTGCTGATTTTCTATATCTTCATAATCCCAGGTCACAGACCTAAGCCTGTGGACCTGATCTCCTGTCAACTGACCTTTATTCATATAATTATGATTCTCACTGGATGGGATATTTGGCTTGCCGACATGTTTGAGTTGTTGAATATTGATAATGACTTCAAATGTAAGGCAACTATTTACATGAACAGGGTGATGAGAGGCCTCTCTATCTGTGTCACCTGCCTCCTGAGTGTGTTCCAGGCTGTCACTATCAGTCCCAATACCTCGCTGTTGGCAAAATTTAAACATAAATTTAAAAAGTACATCATCTATGCTTTCTTCTATTTTTGGTCTTTCAATTTGTCCTTCAGCAGTAACCAGATCTTTTCTGTTGGTGCTTATACCAATATGAGTGAGACCAACCAGATGAGGGTCACTAAGTTCTGCTCACACTTTCCCATGAACAGCATCATCAGGGGATTGATTTTAACACTAACTACTTTAAGAGATGTGTTTCTTGTAGGAGTCATGCTAAGCACAAGTGCATACATGGTGGTTTTCTTGTTCAGACATCAGAGGCAATGCAAGCATCTTCATAGCATCAACCACTTGAGAGTGTCCCCTGAGAAAAGGGCCACCCAGACCATCTTGCTCCTGGTGATTTGCTTTGTGTTCATGTACTGGATGGACTTCATCATCTCATCCACATCTATCCTGTTATGGAAGTACGACCCTGTTATCCTGACTATTCAGAAGTTTGTGATGAATGTCTATCCCACAATTACTCCTTTGGTACAAATCAGTTCTGACAACAGAATAATCAATGTGCTGAAAAACTTATGGCCAAAATGCCAGCAGGCTTCTTAAATGGGGGTCATCTCTCTCTCTCTCTCTCTCTCTCTCTCTCTCTCTCTCTCTCTCTCTCTCTCTCTCTCATATGCAAAGGACCCTGAAACATATACAACAGAAGACTGCCTGCTCTTGCCTCAGTGAGAAAAGACACATGTAACCTTCGAGAGACTTGAGGCCCCAGGGAGTGCGGAGGTCTAGTGGGGTGGGGACATCCTTTTGGACATCAGGGAGAAAGTATCGGAAGAACAGTCAGAGTGCATACTGGTGTGGGATAGTGAGTGGACTGTAGGAAAAGAGTAAAGAATAATTATTAAAATTATCTAGTTCTGTTACTTATTCTTATATCTAGTCACTTCACTGAGGGATTTATAAAATAGGTGTTGCCTGGTAAAATGTTTGGGCTCACCTATATGTACTATCACATCATCTGTCAATATCTATATCTATACTCGAACTTCTTCCTTTCCAATTCGAAAATCTGTATCCTTTTGATCTCTTTCAGGTGTATAATTTCTCTACATAATACAAGTAGTATGTTGAATGGATATGGAGTGAGTGAAGCACCTTCATAGGATCAAGCACCTGAGAATATCCCCTGAAAAAAGGCCACCCAGATTATCTTGCTGCATGTGGTCCTTTTTGTGGTCATGTACTGGATGGACTTTACCATCTCATCCACCTCATTCCTGTTGTGATGTACAACAAACGCTTTCATCCTGACTATTCAGAAGTTTGTGATGAATGCCTATACCACAATTACTCCTTGGTGAAAATCAGTCCTGATAAGGGAATATTCAATGTGCTGAGAAATTTGTGGCTAAACTGACACAAGACATCTTAAAATTTTCTCTGCTTCAAAAAGAGATTTATTTTATTTTATTAATTTTATTTTATATGTATAAGTGTTGTGCCAGCACTTTGGTCTTTCTTTCTTGACCTTCATATGATCTTTGATTTGTATTGTGTATATTCTGAGATTTTTCTCTAATGTTCGCTTATCAGTGAGTATATTCCATGTGAGTTCTTTTAGAACTAGGTTTCCTCACTGAGAATGATATTTTATACTTCCATTCTACTTTTACTTTTTTTTACTTTTAATTTTATGACATCATTTTTTAAATAGCTGAGTTATACCCATTTTGTCAATATACCACATTTTCTTGACTCATTTCTCTGTTAAAGGACATCTGGGTTCTTTCCAGCTTCTGGCTATTATAAATAAGACTGCTATAAACATAGTGGAGCATGTGTCCTGGGTATACGCCCAGGAGTTGTAAAGCTAGGTCCTCAGGTAGTACTGTGTCTAATTTTCTGAAGACACAACAGATTGATTTCCACAGTGGTTATACCAGCTTGCAATCCCACCAACAATGGAGGAGTGCTTCTCTTTCTCCACATCCTTGTCAGCATCTGTTGCCTCATGAGTTTTTGGTCTTAGCCATTCTGACTGATGTGAGGTAGCATCTCAGAGTTGTTTTGATTTGCATTTCCCTGATGACTAAGGATGTTGAACATTTCTTTAGCTGCTTCTCATCCATTCGATATTCCTCAGTTGAGAATTCTGTTTTGCTCTGTGCACCATTTTTAATAGGGTTATTTGGTTCTCTGGAGTCTAACTTCTTGAGTTCCTTGTGTATTTTGGATATTATCCCTCTATCAGATGTAGGGTTGGTAAAGATCTTTTCCCAATCTATGGGTTGCTCTTTTGTCCTATTGACAGTTTCCTTTGCCTTACAGAATCATTTAAATTTTATGAGATTCCATTTGTCTATACTTGATCTTAGAGGAAATTTTCCTTCGTGCCAATGGGCTTGAGGTTCTTCCCCACTTTCTCTTCTATTAGATTCAATGTATGTGATTTTATGTGGAGATTCTTTATCCCCTTGGTGTTGAGCTTTGTACAAGTAGATACAAATGGATCCATTTGTATTCTGCTACATGCTCATGCTACATGTTGGTGGCTACTTGAACCAACACCATTTGTTGATTATGCTGTCTTTTTTTCACTAGATGGTTTGGGCTCTTTTGGCAAACATCAGGTGACAAGGGGTATGTGCGTTAATTCTACTCCATTCATCTCCCTGACTAACTCTGTAAGTTGCTTTTATCCTCACTATTGCTCCAATTCCCACCACACTAATGTCCTTATTTTGCTTTGCTGGTTTCTGGCGTTACTACAGGCTACATAATCACATCTTACAATGTGGAGAAAGTAGCCTCCAACAAGAAAGAACATGTGACAATAAGACAAACACTATTTTCAACTCATTATGATAAAATGAACTCACTGAAGATGACCAGATAATGATTCTGTTTGGGATTTTCTCTTTTAAATCAAATTCCTTCCTATGCAGTGGATAACAAGGTCCCCAGTGTTATTATACATAATCAACACCTACACACTTTTTACACTTTCACTCAACAGTCTTAAATTTGGTGCCTATGTCAGATATTTAGCCTGGTTACCAGGATCAAATGAATGAATTTAATTTAGTTCTTAATATCAGCTTACTAATAGAGAAATAGATAACAAGGACACTGACCCAGACTCTTGTTAGGAAATTAGCCTACTTGTAATGTGATAGTCACTAATGTTTTCCACACATATAGTTGCATGCTTACATGTATGTAGAGAAATAATGCATAAATTAGTGCCAAAGACCATCCTACATTTCTATGAATATGACACCTGTTTTGGTTAGGGTTTAAAACTATGAAGATACTCCATGTCCAAGGTAACACTTATAAGGGACAACATTTAATTGCAAATGACTTACAGCTTCAGAGGTTCAGTCTATTATCATCACAGCAGGAAATATGACAGGGTTCAGGCAGACATAGTGTTGGAGGAGGGAATAAGAGTTCTTCTATATCTTGTTCTGAAGGCTATAGAGAAAACTGACTCCTCAGGCAGTTGGGAGAAAAAGTCTCAAAGCCCACTCCCACAGTAACACACTTCTTCCAACAAATAATGTTCACAAATTGAAAGTGTATTGATTCATGGCTATTACCTAATCATGTTAAATAAATTAGATGTGAACTATTTTTTGGAAATTGAGCTTAGCCCAGGTGTAACAATAAGCACACAGACATTGACTAGGGTATTACAGTCTCACAGTTACAATCCATTTCCTCAAAGATGAACCACCATAAGCAGTAGTAACACTGCAGAAGCAACTCTATGGAGAAGCAATCATGTCCAAAGCTTCATCACAAGTTGCACGGTGTAAGTTTCAGAGAGATATGGAAGTGTTCACATGAAATGTGTGCATGCATGTGTCTGTGCACATACCTTCATGATTGTGTGTACATGTGTGTGTGTTTACAGGTGCATATATGTGACTGTGTCTGAAATTACTGAACTCCTCAGCATAACAACAGATGACTAGCATATTGTATTCCAAGGGTGCTTACATGAATACTGTATATCACTTGAGTGAAAACTGAGCTCTTTAAAATATATACATGTTATAAAATGAACTCAAAGAAAAATTAAGAATGTGTCTCCTTTTTCCCAGTTGACCTAATCAGTCCAGAGAGTTTATGTGAATTACTCAAAAAGAAAGAAACAAAGAAACAAAGAAAGAAAGAAAGGAAGGAAGAGAGAAAGAAGGAAAGGAAGAAAGAAAGAAAAAGAAAGAAAGAACCTGAAAATTCTGTAATGCTGGTAAACATAAGCTAGAGTTTTTATAATCTGGCCTTTGTGGAGTTTATATTCTGTCACCAGCGATTTAATAAGACTGACGTGCTTCACTTAGTCCACTGTTTTCAACAACAATTTCAGAATACTACATTACTTGCTTTCTACTTTAATTTTGTTATATATTTATTTGTGTGTATGTGTGTGTGTATGTGTGTGTCTGTGTGTGCATGCCTGTGTGCTGAAGAAAAAGAGGGAGGGAGATAACTACTGACCATGAAAGTAGAGGGATCATAGTTGTATGCCATCACATACCAGCTTTCATTTCCAATTTTAATCTTAAATACATTTGTAAATAATATTCTGGCTTCCACCTCACAATAGTCAGAATGGCTAAGATCAAAAACTCAGGTGACAGGAGAGGTTGGCAAGGATGTGAAGAAAGAGGAACACTCTTCCATTGCTGGTGGGACTGCAAACTGGTACAAACACTCTAGAAATCAGCCTGGAGTTTCCTCAGAAATTTGGACATTACACTACCTGAGGACCCAGCTATACCTCTCTTGGGCATGTACCCAAAAGATGCCCCAACATACAACAAAGACACATGCTCCACTATGTTCATAGCAGCCTTATTTATAATAGCCAGTAGCTGGAAAGAACCCAGATGCCCTTCAACAGAGGAATGGATACAGAAAATGTGGTACATCTACACAATAAATACTACTCAGCTATCAAAAACAATGACTTTATGAAATTCATAGTCAAATGGATGGAACTGGAAAATATCATCCTGAGTGAGGTAACCCAATCACAGAAATACACACTTGGTATGCACTCAAAGATAAGTGGACATTAGCTCAAAAGCTCGAATTATCCAAGATGCAATCCACAGAACACAGGAAGCTCAAGAAGAATAACCAAAATGCGGATGTTTCCACTCCTTCTTAAAATAAGAAAAAATATCATTAGTAGGGGATATGGAAGAAAAGTTTAGTGCAGCAACTGAAGAAACAGCCATTCAGAGCCTGCCCCACATGTGGCCCATATATATACAGCCACCAACACCAGATAAGATTGATGAAGCTAAAAATGCATGCTGAAAGGGATTGGATATAGATCTCTCTTGAGAGACACAACCAGCGCATGTCCAATACAGAAGTCAATGCTAGTAGCAAACCACTGAACTGAGAACAGGACCCCCTTGGGGGGAATTAGATAAAGTATTGAAAGAGTTGAAGGAGCTTACAACCCCATAAGAAGAATAATGCCAAACCACCTGAACTTCCAGGGACTAAACCACTACCGAAAGACCATACATGGAATGATCCAGGGCTTCAACTACATATGTAGCAGAGAATAGCCTTGTTGGGCAACAGTGGAAGGGGAAGCCCTTGGTCCTGCAAAGGTTGGACCCCCAAAGCAGGGGAATATGGGGAAAATCAGTAAGGGGGATGGATGGGGGGAATATCCATATGGGAGAGGGAGAGGGAATGGGGGCTTGTGGACAGGAAACTGGGAAAGGGAATAAAATCTGAAATGTAAGTAAAAAAATATATCTAATAAAAAAATAATATTCTGGCAAAATAAAAGGGGGCCTGTGATCTTCACCACCTAAACTTATATTTGCATTTCATTACCTTATGAATGTATATTTTAATGTGCAAATGTATTTTGTAACAATCTTGGGCATTTTGACTTTAAATAATAATAGACAATTTAAGGATTGAAAACACTTTTTCTCAATGTAATAAGAAACTTACTCAATGTTGTATCAGTTGAAATATCATAAGGTTTAATATAGAAAACTTGGAATCTTAAAACTATATTTTAATTGAAACATGCAGTTTATATTTTTGTAAGGATAATTTTACATGGCTTTAATGAAATGTGAGGTGAAATGTGAGATACTTTTGAAAAACAAAAATATCTACTTTATTGAAAATCATTGCAAAATAAAAAACAAATATATTAACTTTACAAGAATACAATATTAACAAGGATTTATGTTTTACTAGCCCAAGAGATGAAAGTTTCCTACAATTCCTAAGTAGATATAGACTCAATAGAATTGAAAATTAATGATAAATACTAAATTAATAAACATTTCCTATTCAATCTGAACATTGTGCATATAATTAAACACATACAATGAGTTAACTTGAAAAATGAGAAAATACATGATAAAATTCAAATATAACTTACTGGTGTAAATGTACTCATGCTCAACAAATGTCTGCTTTATTATTTTTCACTCTCTAAGTTGTTTCAGTTGTTTTGTTTTAGGGAAGGAAAAATAACACACTTAGCACATCTTGGAGAACCCATGATCTTAAAATTATTATAGTGCACACTCAGAAAAATCCTATGTCACACATGCTCCTTAAAATATTGCATCTGGAGATAATTTTTACCAATATAGCAGTATATATTCATTGTAAAAATGGCAGATTTCATGACATTTTCATTCAGTATATACTATTCATTGATGGCCTTCACCATATTAACACTTTGTTCTCTCAATACACCCTTCTAATAGTTCCCTGTTCTTTCTCCAAACTCCCTTCCTAATGTAAGACATATAATTAGAGATCATATTAAGTGAAATCTGTGTTTTTTTATAAATCATTAAACTGACTTTTCTATGTCTATAAGCTTCTGTTATATGCTTATCATATACTACAGCTCAAAAATATTCTAAGCAGATAATTCTCTTATAATTTATTATAGAATATACTGTTTCATTCAATCACAGCTCTCAGTATGCTCATTTCTATCTTCAGCCCCAAATAATGTTTTCTGTGTTACCTTAGGTCTGGATTATTAATATAAACTATTTTAGGCTGTCTATGTTCTGGAAAATTGTTCCTCTTACTCCAGTCCTGGCACTAGTATTGCTGGACATATTATTTTAGATTGGCTGTAACTTGGCACTTAGGATGTTGTATTAGTACACAATTAAATATTTAAATTGATCCTGGTAGCAGGGGCACATTCCTCACTGTAAGACACTCAGTTTTCTTGGTTCCTGAATGACAGATAATTCACCATTTTTATTTTAATATTCCTAAAACAGCTCAATGGTTGGGCCACTTCCTAACCTCCACATGGCTAATCCATTTCCCTCTGATATGCCTGAGTTATTACTAAATTCTATTGACCTTTGTTTCCCTAAACCAGTCAGGCAGCCCCCTTGGGGCTGCTCTACCCTGGCTCCTCCATAGGGACTATGCTCTCTGTTCCACACATTCTCAAATGTGGCATTTCTCCTTCTCCTCCTCCTCCTCCTCCTCCTCCTCCTGCTCCTCCTCCTCCTCCTGCTCTTCCTCCTCCTCCTGTTCTTCCTCATCTTCCTCTCTTCCTCCCCTTTCCCAACCCCACCCCTGCTTCTCTTCCACATCCCCCCTCCAACTCCTCTTTCCCCTCCTCCTCCTCCTTCTTCTCCTCCCTCCCAACTCTTACTTCTCTCCTCCTTCTCCCAGAATGGCAGATCTCTTTCCTCTCTCAGTCTGTCCCTCACCTAGGAATCCTAAAAGTCCTGCCTCTGTCTGGATTACCCACCAATTGGCTGTCAGCAACTATTTGTTTCTCCATCTTAATTAACTTGGGTATTTCTTGTTTACATTTCAATTATTTCCTTTCCCGGTTTCCAGACCAACATCCACCAACACCATCCCCCTCCCGCTCCACATAGGTGTTCGCCACCCAATCCTCCCCCCATTACCGCCCTCCCACCAACAATCATTTTTACTAGGGGTTCAGTCTTGGCAGGACCAAGGGCTTCCCCTTTCACTGGAGCTCTTACTAGGCTATTGCAGTTGCAGCCCAGGGTCAGACCATATGTAGTCTTTGGGTAGTGGCTTAGACCCTGGAAGCTCTGGTTGGATGGCATTGTTGTTCATATGGGGTCTCGAGCCCCTTCAAGCTCTTTCAGTCCTTTCTCTGATTCCTTCAACAGGGGTCCTGTTCTCTGTTCAGTGGTTTGCTGCTGGCATTCGCCTATGTATTTGCTGTATTCTGGTGTTGCGCGCCCAACGTCTCACCAGCAGGAATGACGTGCAGACACCAGGATCCTTCTGCAGCAAAGTGTTTATTACATCTTGAAGAGGAGAGACCCAACTCCCAGAATGGCGCTGCTTATATACACCCTAGCGTGGCGCGTCCACACCTGATTGGCCGCTTACCCATGATCTCACTGGCATGCCCCGGGGTGGGCAAAGACCTGGCACGAAGGCACTCTTGCACATGCGCACAGTTAACTTCCTGAAAGGAAGTCGGCTGGTGCGGCGGAGGCCAACGCCATCTTGTGGTGGCGAATGTTATTGTGGCCCTCTACATCTCCCCCTTATTGTTTTATTAATTAATAACAGTAAATTATTGTCTAGGCTGGTCTAGGTCTCTGCAGTTAGGTCCATCTGCTGTGGCTCCTGTCTTAGGTCGTTCCTCTATGTCACAGCCTTATCCGTCGAAGGGTAACCCTATCACCACCAGGCCCCGTGTCTTAGATTGGTCTGTGCATGAGGAAAGTTGCCCGTCTCTGGATTCCGCAGTGCTGTGTGACAGTAACTGTTAAATGACCTAGAGCGAACTCTATAAAAGAGGCCAGCCAGAAAATGAGTTAGTGGGGAAATCATGATCACCCTATCGCGTGCAATGAGGAAACCTCAGCGATGTAGAAGGGCTGATCAAAGAATCATTGAGTCTCTCTCATCCCAGTGCAATGGATCCACAGATCCATGGGGTGCAAGAGCAGAGAACTCAGATACCGAGAGAGAGTCTCTCTCATCCCAGTGCAATGGATCCACAGATCCATGGGGTGCAAGAGCAGAGAACTCCGATACCGACTAATTTTTGAAGATAGATAACCAAATTTCAGGGGAGGCCCCTTGTTCAATGGCCACAAGTGCTTGAGTGATAACGGCCTTGTCACGTTTCTGTTGAGATCTGAGTTTGCAAACCAACCATAGCATGAAACCTAATTCACAGCATAGGGCTGCACCAAACAGAGCCACTCCAGATAAGTAGTGGGCACCTCATCTGGTTCACCTCAGCTGTTACCACCAAGGGCCGTAGTCAAGCCGCTCCTATAATAAAATTTTAGAATTCCCAATTGTTAGTAACTACTCCAGAAAGTTCACCCACTGTGTTTGTCTAACAATAGATTGTGGGAGAATAACTCCAGACACTGTAGACACAATGTCTGCAGCAGTAATGGCTGCTACAATAGCAGCGAAAGTGTCAAGGTCTTTTCCAGGACAGTTCAGGATCAGTCATTTTTCTCTGGAACAACCAGCAGACAATGGAACCATTTCTGAGATCTGTACAACCAGGGCAGAGTTCCCCAGTCCACAGCAGCTTTACGCAGGTGGCATTCCTGTGAAGCAACAGTCTGTAAAATGACCAGTTAAGGCAGCAAGAGTCACCAGGGAAATGAGGGGGGCAGCAACGGCTGGAGTCCAGTCTTCTCCAGCAAGCAGCAGTGCACAGAGGGTCAGAGAGCGGGCCACAGTGGGACGGGACACACGCAGCGGTAACACTGACTGCAGCAATGGCAAAATCTCTGTGATGACAAATGATGAGGGGTAATCTTCCATCTTCCTCTCAGGGCAGAGGAATGACTTCAGGGACCCGAACCAGGAGAGCTGAATCTTTATGCAACCGGGATCAGCAAGTCTCAGCAACCACTCAGGCAGCTGGCACACTCTCGTAGCATCCTGTAGAAAAAACACAAACATTCCCTCTTCCCTATATAAAATATCTGGACAGGATCATGTCAATATGTGGATCTCTCTATTTCACCTAGGCAGAAGTATGCCTAGTTGTAGGGTGCCATAAACTTTGGCATCCAAATTTTAAAATTGAAATAAAAGGCTCATTATTTAGCCTACAGGGATATCTCCCCCTTTTTATTTATAAAGATATAGTAAAGATATTATTTATTAAGGTAAGTCCTCGAGGATTAAATTGAGGACACTGAGCACTTGTATTTATAAATTGACTTGTATACTAAATTATTGTCTCCAGCATTATTGTTTTGGATATATAAAGAATGAGATTTTTTGACTAATTGTTCCTACGTAAGGCCTATAATCTGTCTGGTATCGTTGTCCTCCCTTGCTAAAGAGCCCAGGCAATCCAGTTTAAGTTTTTAAATGTCCTATAAAGGAACAGTACTTAGTGCTCTTAACCACTAAGCCATTTCTCTAGCACCTCACAAACTTTATTTACCTAAACATAAGCATTAATTAGAAATGCCAAATCCTGTAAATATTGTCCAGATTCAGTCGTACTAGAAATCCCTGAGCTGGCAGGGTGAGGCTGGGAATTGAAAGTAAGCAAATGGAGTCTTCTCCTTTTCATATCAACTCTATTACCATTTTCAAAGTTAGGTATGAGTCTAAGGTTTAATTTAGTTGTCTGAGCCACAGCACTGAAAGGACAGTGAGTTGTCAGACATTTTACACTGAAATCACTCAGATTTTAAGTAGAAAACCTGTCTCTAATAAAGCATTAAGCAATTGAAATCAATTGTAAACCACAAGCCACACATTGGCTATCAGTATGTGAATTGAAAGCTTGATTTTTTAACATTTTAAAAACAGTGGCTATAGAACGTAATTTAATAATCTGTGTTGAAGCAATAGAAACTCAAGAGAATAAACAAGTGATGTAATCATACATGTAGCCTTTTCATTAGATGAACCACCTATAAATACACTAAGCGCATTTCCTATGGGTTGCATGTACAAATATACAGGAAGTACAAAAGCATGCAAAGAGTAAAATTATCAATTTTGCCTGAAAAATTTGTATATGTAATAGGCCAAATATCAGTATTTTGTAATAACCAATTAACTGTTGTTTGGAATAAGATATGTTTTATCAGGTTTCTTTTTAAAATACTTCCATGTCTCCAGCCTACAATTTTGTATTAACACAACTGAAGCTTTATCTCCAATGTGCATAAAAAGACCTAAGTCCTCTGGTAGGGTGAGGTACTTAGCCAATTAACATATCTTTAGAAGCTTAAAATTAGTTTCAAATATTCTTTTCTGGAGTAGTCTAACAGCTACTCCCCAAATATTAAAGCTCATTTTGAGAGCAAAGGTTTGTAGTAAAATTTTCCATATACACTGAAAGATTTAAAGTTCTAACTTCTTACATTGAAGAAGCAACAAAATTACATAATATAAGGCTGTTAGCCATTCCTAATGATATCACTTTATGGGCTCTCTAAAATTATAAGCAAGCTCACGAAATGAAAACTCACAATCAATCCTCTAAATCTATCTTGAAATGGCAGTTGGAGTAAACAAGCTGGCTGTAATGTTCTCACAAGTTCCAAAACCTCATCAATCTTTCAGAAATCTTGTAACAATCTCTACATGTTTGATATTTTTCTTAATTAAAAATAAGTTTGAGTTAGTCAATGTAACACTGGCAATCCTTAATCACAATCTTTAAGTTCTCTTTGTAACACCAGAGCACAACCACAAGGTCACCTGAGTTCTGAGTACATGACTAGGCAGCTATCCTTGGGGCAGTGGAATTAGTATTAAAATACAGATAGCTTCAGGGCAAACCACAACTTTGGAAAGCAAAACTCGACCTCCAACAAACAAGTACAAAGTTTGACTGCCAATTCCTATATATGAACGCATGATGGCGTAATCTCTAGTACCTCAACAAAGAGACATTGTCCTAAATTCTTTTAGAAGCCTGGTTTCTAGAATAAGAATTCCATAAAAATATTATCTCAATTTAGATCTGTTTCCCTAGGTTGGCTCATGCCACATGTTGTCTAGAAATGACTCCATCCAAATTACCAGCTTTATGTCAACTTTCTTTTACCAATATTATACCTTTTTAACCATATCCAATAACTAAAAAAGCCAACAATCTATGACCAAGGCAAGTAGAGCATATTTACACATTTAAAACCAGTGAGAAACAAAATTGAAGTGGCTACACATATCTTTAATATTTAGACCAAAGACCATTTTTACCTTTTTAGCTATGATTTTAAGAGAAGCACCTTGTCACCTGTTGAGTCAAATAATAAGTCAGGGATTTCTCTAAGAGAAACAGCTCTCAACTCTTGTACCAAAGAAGCTGAGAAGCTGCTGGCGCCTTTAAGATCAGCTCGTGCAGACGCTTAGCTTCTGGGCAGCTTCTCCAGCTGACCTATGTTCCTAGCTACAGGTGCAGGGCTCTAAAGACCTGATTGAAACTGTTTTTTATTCATTTGTTCCTTTTTGAAACGAGTTAAAACCAAATCAAAGTGTGAATGACCAGCAGATAAAGCTTTTACCATTTTTTCTTTTGAACATGAAACATAAAACATTTAAACAACAAGAAGCAAGAACCACAGGCATAAACTGACAGACATGGGGACATCCTGGTGCACCAGGGACAGACATAGACAAAGAGGGAAAAAACCAAATGGTGTTCACGGTGACTATCCACTCGAGTGGAGTCAATATGGATGATGGATTGTCTCAATTCCTGGACTAGTCCATCAACTTGTTGAAACCCAATTCCTGTAAGATACTGAGATATATTATCTGAGCAGCACTGACTGACATTCACCAATGGTATGGAAGTGAAACACAGTCCTGAGTATTCCCACTCACAACCCAATTACATTAACTCCATCAAGCTGTGCATGGGCATTGAGATGTACTTTTGTTTGATTCTCCTGAATAAATTTTCAGGCGGTCTACCTCTACCAGATCTGATCAGTATGACTCTGTGAAGCTTCCAGAGCCTAATCACACCTTTTACAAGCACAAAGACAAAATTTTTCTCCCAAAATACTGTGTTCCTTTTATCTCCTCCCTTTTTCTCTCCCAGGGCGTCCTTTCCCTTATCTCTCACTTCCTCGGATCCAAGGTCCTTGAAAGGGCCTCTTTTCTTAGGTGCACCTTTCCTTCTTGAAGCTTCTAATCTTTCACCTCGCTCTGTTTCTGACATGCTGTCCTGTAACTTCTCTAACGCCCCTTGTCCTGCTATTACTGTTAGGTGGCATTTCTCATCTTCTAGGCACGATTTCTGACTGTGCCTAGTGGCAGACGCAAAATCGAAAACCAAAAGAAAAAGAATGAGCGCTGCCAAAACAATAACAAAAGCTTCCACCGCATCTTCTAATGGGGGAGAGAGATGAGAGAGATCAAGACCAAACATGCCTCTCAGAGCCTACCTGTGTCCTGCAGTTCTGGATCCTCTCCACGAATGGAGGCTCTCCTCAGCGCTGGCGATGGTGAGGCGTATGTTCTGGGTTTCGGCACCAAATGTCGCACGCCCAATGTCTCACCAGCAAGAACGACGCGCAGACACCAGGATCCTTCTGCAGCAAAGCGTTTATTACATCTTGAAGAGGAGAGACCCGAGCCCCAGAATGGCGCTGCTTATATACACCTGATTGGTCGCTTACCCATGATCTCACTGGCACGCCCTGGGGTGGGCAAAGACCTGGCACAAAAGCACTCTTGCACATGCGCACTTCCTGAAAGGAAGTCGGCTGGCGCAGCGGAGGCCAGCGCCATCTTGTAATGGTGAAAGCTATCCCAGCTTTCCACGTGGGATGCAGTGGAAGCCAGCTCCATCTTGTGGTGGCGAATGTTATTGTGGCCCTCTACATTCTGGGTGTGTCTCTCAGGAGAGATGTACATCCGGTTCCTGTCGGCCTGCACTTCTTTGCTTCATCCATCTTATCTAATTGGGTGGCTGTATATGTATGGGCCACCTGTGGGGCAGGCTCTGAATGGATGTTCCTTCTGGCTCTGTTCTATACTTTGCCTCCTTATTCCATACCAAGGGTATTCTTGTTCCTCTATATTTTTTTCCTCCATCTTTATTAATGTGGATATTTCTTATTTACATTTTGATAGTTAGTCCCTTTCCCTGTTTCCAGGCCATCATCCCCCTAACCCTTTCCCTCCCCTTCTATATTAGTGTTCCCCGCCCCACCCTTCCCCCATTACCACCCCCCCACAACAATCACCTTCACTGGGGGTTCACTCTTGGTAGAACCAAGGGCATACCCTAGCACTGGTGCTCTTACTAGGCTATTCATTGCTACCTATGCAGTTGGAGCCTAGGATCAGTTCATGTATAGTCTTCGGGTAGTGGCTTAGTCCCTAGAAGCTCTGGTTGGTTGGCATTGTTCATATGGGGCCTCAAGCCCCTTGAAGCCCTTTCAGTCCTTTCTCTGATTCCTTCAAAAGGAGTCCTGTTCTCAGTTCAGTGATTTGCTGCTAGCATTTGCCTATGTATTTGCTGGATTCTGGCTGTGTCTCTACGGAGAGATCTACATCCAGTTCCTGTCACCCGGAACTTTGCTTCAACCATCTTATCTAGCTTGGTGACAGTATAAGTATGGGCCATATGTGGGGTAGGTAAAGAATGGGTGTTCCTTCTGCCTCTGTTCTACACTTTGCCTCCCTATACCCTCCCAAAGGTATTCTTGTTCCCCTTTTAAAGAAGGAGTGAAGCATTCACATTTTGGTCATCCTTGAGTGTCATGTGTTCTGTGCATCCAAGTAAATTCGAAAATTTGGGCTAGTATTCACTTACTGAAGTGTGCATACCATGTGTGTGTTTCTGTGATTGGGTTAATTCACTCAGGATGACATTATTCAGTTCCATTCATTTGCGATGAATTTCATAAAGTCATTGTTTTTGATAGCTGAGTAGTATTTATTGTGTAGATGTACCACATTTTCTGTATCCATTCCTCTGTTGAAGGGCATCTGGGTTCTTTCCAGCTACTGGCTATTATAAATAAGGCTGCTATGAACATAGTGGAGCATGTGTCTTTGTTAAA
The DNA here is from genome assembly GCF_021556685.1 of Rattus norvegicus. Taxonomy (NCBI): domain Eukaryota; kingdom Metazoa; phylum Chordata; class Mammalia; order Rodentia; family Muridae; genus Rattus; species Rattus norvegicus. The sequence goes on from NC_141537.1 coordinate 88,224,527, forward strand.
TGTTGGGGCATCTTTTGGGTATATGCCCAAGAGAGATATAGCTGGATCCTCAGGTATTTCAACGTCCAATTTTCTCAGGAACCTCCAGACTGATTTCCAGAATGGTTGTACCAGTCTGCAATTCCACCAACAATGAAGGTGTGTTCCTCTTTCTCCACATCCTTGCCAGCATTTGCTGTCACCTGAGTTTTTTGACCTTAGCCACTCTGACTGGTGTGAGGTGGAATCTCAAGGATGTTTTGATTTGCATTTCCCTTATGACTAAAGATGTTAATCATTTTGTTAGGTGTTTCACAGCCATTTGGCATTCCTCAACTGTGAATTCCTTGTTTAGCTCTGAACCCCATTTTTGATAGGGTTATTTCTCTCCCTGCAGTCTAACTTCTTGAGTTCTTTGTATATTTTGGGTATAAGTCCTCTATCTGTTGTAAGATTAGTAAAGATCTATTCCCAATCTTTTGGTTGCTGTTTTGTCCTAAACAGAGTCCTTTGTCTTACAAAAGCTTTATACTTTTATGAGATTAAATTTGTCAATTCTTGATCTTACAGCATAAGCCATTGCTGTTTTGTTCAGGAAATTTTCTCCAGTGCCCAAGTGTTTGAGGTTCTTCCCCACTTTTTATTCTATTAGATTGAGTGTATCTAGTTTGATGTGGAGATCCTTAATCCACTTAGACTTCAGCTTTGTACAGGGTGACAAGAATGGATTGATCTGCATTCTTCTACATGCTGACCTCCTTTTGAACCAGCACCATTTGTTGAAAATGCCATCATTTTTCCATTGGATGGTTTTGGCTCCTTTGTCAAAATCAAGTGACCAGAGGTGTGTGGGTTCATTTCTGGGTCTTCAATTCTATTCCACTGGTCTATCTGTCTGTCTGTACCAATACCACACAGTTTTTATCGCTATTGCTCAGCAATACTGCTTGAATTCAGGAATAGTGATCCGCCCAGGAGTCCTTTTATTGTTGAGGATATTTTTAGCAATCCTGGATTTTTGTTATTCCAAATGAATTTGCAAACTGTTCTGTCTAATTCTATGAATAATTGGGTTGGAATTTTGATGGGGATTGAATTGAATCTGAAGATTTCTTTTGGTAAAATGGCCATTTTTACTATATTAATCCTGCCAATCCATGAGCAAGGGAGATCTTTCCATCTTCTGAGGTCTTCTTCAATTTCTTTCTTCAGAGGCTTGAAGTTCTTATCATACAGATCTTTCACTTGCTTGGTTAAAGTCACACCGAGGTATTTTATACCATTTGGGACTATTATGAAGGGTGTCATTTACCTAATTTCTTTCGGCTTGTTTCTCTTTTGTGTAGAGGAAGGCTACTGATTTATTTGAGTTAATTTTACACCCAGCCAATTTGCTGAAGGTGTTTTTCAGGTTTAGTAGTTCTATAGTGGAACTTTTGGGATAACTTAAGTATACAATCATATCGTCTGCAAATAGTGATATTTTGACTTCTTCTTTTCCAATCTGTAACCCTTTGATCTCCTTTTGTTGTCTGATTGCTCTGGCTAGGACCTTGAGAACTATATTGAATAAGTAGGGAGAGGAGAGTGCAGCCTTGTCTAGTCCCTGATTTTAGTGGGATTGCTTCAAGTTTCTCTCCATTTAGTTTAATATTAGCTACTGGTTTGCTGTATCAGACATTTACTATGTTTAGGTTTGGGCCTTGAGTTCCTCTTCTTTCCAGGACTTTTATCATGAAGGGGTCTTGAATTTTGTCAAATGCTATCTCAGCATCTAATGAAATGATCATATAGTTTTGTTCTTTCAGTTAGTTTTCCCTATATTAAACCATACCTGCCTGCCTGGCATGAAGCCTATTTGATCATGATGGATGATTGTTTTGATGTGCTCTTGGATTCAGTTTGCAAGAATTTTATTGAGTACCTTAACATCAATATTCATAAGGGACTTTGGTCTGAAGTTCTCTTTCTTTGTTGGGTCTTTGTGTGGTTTAGGGATAAGAGTAATAAGGGCTTCATAGAATGAATTTGGTAGCGTTCCATCTGTTTCAATTTTGTGGAATAATTTGGATAGTATTGGTATGAGGTCTTCTATGAAGGTTTGGTAGAAATTTGCACTGAACCCATCTGGACCTGGGCTCTTTTTGGTTGGAAGACTTTTAATGACAGCTTCTATTTCTTTAGGAGTTATGGGGAATTTTAAATGGATGGTTTGTTCTGGGTTTAACTTGGGTACCTGGTATCTGTCTAGGAAATTTTCCATTTCCTGCATATTTTCAAGTTTTGTTAAATATAGGCTTTTTTAGTAGGATCTGATGATTTTTTTAATTTCCTCTGGTTCTGTTGTTATGTCTCCCTTTTCATTTCTGATTTTGTTAATTTGGACACACTCTCTGTGTCTTCTCGTTAATCTGGCTAAGGGTTTATCTATATTGTTGATTTTCTCAAAGAACCAGCTTTTGGTTTTGTTGATTCTTTATATAATCCTTTTTTGTTTCTACTTGGTTGATATCAGTTCTGAGTTTGATGATTTCCTGCATTCTACTCCTCCTGCATTTGTTTGCTTCATTTTGTTCTAGAGCTTTTAGGTGTGCTGTCAAGCTGCTGATATATGCTCTCTCATGTTACTTTCTGCAGGCACCCAGAGCTATGAGTTTTCCTCTTAGCACAGCTTTAATTGTGTCCCATAAATTTGGGTATGTTGTACCTTCATTTTCATTAAATTCTAAGAAGTCGTTAATTTTTTTCTTTATTTCTTCCTCGACAAGGTTATCATTGAGTACACCATTGTTCAATTTCCATGTATACGTGGACATTCTTTCCTTACTGTTATTGAAGACCACCTTGAGCACGTGGTGGTCTGATAGGATGCATGGGATTATTTCTTTCTTTCTGTATCTGTTGAGGCCTGATTGATGACCGATTATATGGCCAGTTTTGGAGAAAATACCATGAGGTGGTGAAAGAAGGTATATACTTTTGTTTTAGGATAGAATATTCTATAAATATCTGTTAAATACATTTGATTCATGACTTCTCTTAGTCTGTCTTGGCAACAAAACAAAGAGAAGAAAAGCACACAAACATAATCTCACATCCAAATATGAATAAAACAGTAAGCAATAATCACAATTCCTTAATATCTCTCAAAATCAATGGTCGCAACTCCCCAATAAAAGACATAGATTAACAAACTGGATGCGCAATGAGGACCCTGCATTTTGATGCCTGCAGGAAGTACACCTCAGAGACAAAGATATACACTACCTCAGAGTGAAAGGCTGGAAAACAACTTTCCAAGCAAATGGTCATAAGAAAAAAGCTGGAGTAGCCATTCTAATATCGAATAAAATCAATTTTCAACTAAAAGTCATCAAAAAAGATAAGGAAGGACACTTCATATTTATCAAGGGAAAAATTCACCAATATGAACTCTCAACGCTAAATATCTATGCTCCAAATAAAAGAGGAACTACATACATAAAAGAAACCTTACTAAAGCTTAAAAAACACATTGCACCTCACACAATAATTGTAGGAGATTTCAACACCCCACTCTCATCAATCGACAGAGCATGGAAACAGAAATTAAACAGAGACATAGACAAAGAGCAGTCATGAACCAAATGGACTTAACAGATATTTATAGAACATTCTATCCCAAAGCAAAAAGATATATATTCTTCTAACCACCTCATGGTACTTTCTCGAAAATTGACCATATAATCGGTGATAAAAACAGTCCTCAACAGATACAGAATGAGAGAACTATTCCCATGTGACCTCTCAGAGCACCGCGGGCTAAAGCTGGTCTTCAATAACAATAAGGGAAGAACGCCCACATATACATGGAAATTGAACAATGCTCTAATCAATGATAACCTGGTCAAGGAAAAAGAAAGATAGAAATTAAAGACTTCTTAGAATTTAATAAAAATGAAGGTACAACATACTAAAATTATGGGACACAATGAAAGCTGTGCTAAAAGGAAAACTCATAGCTGTGAGTGCCTGCAGAAAGAGATAGGAGAGAGCATATGTCAGCAGCTTGACAACACACCTAAAACCTCTAGAACAAAAAGAAGCAAATACACCCAGGAGGAGTAGAAGACAGGATATAATCAAACTCAGAGCTGAAATCACAAAAGTAGAAAAAAAAAGGACCATAGAAAGAATCAAAAGAACCTAAAGTTGGTTCTTTGAGAAAATCAATAAGATACAGAAACCCTTAGCCAGACTAATGAGAGGACACAGAGAGTGTGTCCAAATTAACAAAATCAGAAATGAAAATGGAGACATAACTACAGAATCAGAACAAATAAAAAAAATCATCGGATCCTACTACAAAAGCCTATATTCAACAAATCTTGATAATCTGCAGGAAATGGACAATTTCCTAGACAGATACCAGGTACCAAAGTTAAATCAGGAACAGATAAACCATTCAAACAACCCCATAACTCCTAAGGAAATAGAAGCAGTCATTAAAGGTCTCCCAACCAAAAAGAGTCCAGGTCCAGACAGGTTTAGTGCAGAGTTCTATCAGACATTCATAGAAGACCTCATAGCAATACTATCCAAATTATTCCACAAAATTGAAACAGATGGAGTGCTACCAAATTCCTTCTATGAAGCCTCAATTACTCTTATATCTAAACCACACGAAGACCCAACAAAGAAACAGAACTTCAGACCAATTTCACTCATGAATATCGACGGAAAATTACTAAATAAAATTCTGGCAAACCAAATCCAAGAACACATCAAAACAGTCATCCACTATGATCAAGTAAGCTTCATCCCAGGCATGCAGGGATGGTTTAATATACTGAAAACCATCAACGTGATCCATTATATAAACTAACTGAAAGAACAAAACCATATGATCATTTCATTAGATGCTGAGAAAGCATTTGACAAAATTCAACACCCCTTCATGATAAAAGTCCTAGAAAGAATAGGAATTCAATGCCCATACCTAAACATAGTAAAAGCCATATACAGCAAACCAGTTGCTAACATTAAACTAAATGGAGAGAAACTTGAAGCAATCCCACTAAAATCAGGGACTAGACAAGGCTGCCCACTCCCTACTTATTCAATATAGTTCTTGAAGTTCTAGTAAGGGCAATCAGACAACAAAAGGATGTCAAAGGGATACAGATTTTAAAAAAAGAAGTCAAAATATCACTATTTGCAGATGATATGATGGTACATTTAAGTGATTCCAAAAGTTCCACCAGAGAACTACTAAAGCTGATAAACAACTTCAGCAAAGTGGCAGGGTATAAAATTAACTCAAATAAATCAGTAGCCTTCTTCTACACAAAAGAGAAACAAGCCAAAAAAGAAATCAGGGATACAACACCCTTCATAATAGTCCCAAATAATATAAAATACCTCGGTGTGACTTTAACCAAGCAAGTAAAATATCTGTTCAATAAGAACTTCAAGCCTCTGAAGAAAGAAATTGAAGAAGACCTCAGAAGATGGAAAGATCTCCCATGCTCATGGATTGGCAGGATTAATATAGTAAAAATGGCCATTTTACCAAAAGCGATCTACAGATTCAATGCAATCCCCATCAAAATACCAATCCAATTCTTCAGAGCATTAGACAGAACAGTTTGCAAATTCATTTGGAATAACAAAAAACCCAGGATAGCTAGAACTATCCTCAACAATAAAAGGAATTCTGGAGGAATCACTATCCCTGAACTCAAGCAGTATTACATACCAATAGTGATAAAAACTGCATGGTGTTGGTACAGAGACAGACGGATAGACCAATGGAATAAAGACTGAAGACCCAGAAATGAACCCACACACCTATGGTCACTTGACTTTTGGCAAAGGAGCCAAAACCATCCAATGGAAATAGATAGCACTTTCAGCAAATGTTGCTGGTTCAACTGGAGGTCAACATGTACAAGAATGCAGATCCAGCCATTCTTATCACCCTGTACAAAGCTTAAGTCCAAGTGGATCAATGACCTCCATATCAAACCAGATATACTCAAACTAATAGAAGAAAAAGTGGAGAAGCATCTTGAACACATGGGCACTGGAGAAAATTTCCTGAACAAAACACCAATGGCTTATAATCTAAGATCAAGAATCAACAAATGGGATCTCATAAAACTGCAAAGCTTCTGTAAGGCAGAGGAAACTGTGGTTAGGACAAAATGGCAACCAACAGATTGAAAAAAGTTTTTTCCAATCCTACAACAGATAGAGGGCTTATATCCAAAATATACAAAGAACTCAAGAAGTTAGACCGGAGGGAGACAAATAACCCTATTAAAAATGGAGTTCAGTGCTAAACAAAGAATTCATAGCTGAGGAAAGCCGAATGGCTAAGAAACACCTAAAGAAATGTTCAACATCTTTAGTCATAAGAAGAATGCAAATCCAAACAACCCTAAGATTTCACCTCACAGCAGTGAGAACGGCTAAGATCAAAAACAGCAAATGCTGTCGAGGATGTGGAGAAAGAGGAACACTCCTCCATTGTTGGTGGGATTTCAGACTGGTACAACCATTCTGGAAATCAGTCTCGAGGTTCCTCAGAAAATTGAACATTGAAATACCTGAGGACCCAGCTATACCTCTCTTGGGCATATACCCAAAAGATGCCCCAACATGTAACAAAGACACATGTTCCACTATGTTCATAGCAACCTTATTTATAATAGCCAGTAGCTGGAAAGAACCCAGATGCCCTTCAACAGAGGAATGGATACAGAAAATGTGTTGCATCTACACAATGCAGTACTACTCAGCTATCAAAAACAATGACTTTATGAAATTCATAGGCAAATGGATGGAACTGGAAAATATCATCCTGAGTGAGGTAACCCAATCACAGAAAAACACACATGGTGTGCACTCATTGATAAGTGGCTATTAGCCCAAATGCTTGAAATGCCCTAGATGCACAGAACATATGAAACTCAAGAGGGATGACCAAAATGTGAATGTTTCACTCCTTCTTTAAATTGGGAACAAGAATACCCTTGGCAAGTAATAGGGAGGCAAAGTTTAAAACAGAGGCAGAAGGAACACCCATTCAGAGCCTACCCTACCTGTGGCCTATACATATATAGCCACCCAACTAGATAAGATGAAGCAAAGAAGTGCAGGCCGACAGGAACCGGATGTAGATCTCTCCTGAGAGACACAGCCAGAATACAGCAAACACATAGGCGAATGCCAGCAGCAAACCCCTGAACTGAGAATAGGACCCCCGTTGAAGGAATCAGAGAAAGGACTGGAAGAGCTTGAAGGGCCTGGAGACCCCATATGAACAACAATGCCAAACAAGCAGAGCTTCCATGGACTAAGCCACTACCCAAAAACTATACATGGACTGACCCTGGGCTCCAACCTCATAGGTAGCAATGAATAGCCTAGTAAGAGCACCAGTGGAAGGGGAAGCCCTTGGACCTGCCAAGACTGAAACCCCAGTGAACTTGATTATTGGGGGGTGGGCAATAATGGGGGAATGATAGCGAGGGGAACACCCATATAGGTGGGGAGGGAGAATGGTTAGGGGGCTGTTGGTCCGGAAACTGGGAAAGGGAATTACATTCAAAATGTAAATAAGAAATACTCACGTTAATAAAGATAAAAAAAAGAAAGAAAGAAAAGAAAAGTTGGTCTTGCCTCTGTTCTATGGCCTGGAGTCGCTTCTCAGATCCCGGTTTCAGCTCTCTGTGAGGGCAGCAACTAGTAGGGCCTGCCCCGCCTTTACGCGGGACCCTCTGCACAGGGTGCCCAGATGGCGCTAGGTGTTTTCCTCTAGCATCAGAAATGTGGGCAAAGAGTAGTCTCCTCTGGCTTCCCATGTATGTCTGCCCCTCTGAAGGCCTAGCTCTCCCTCTGGCAGGATTTGGGTGTAGGGAGCTCTTTGACCAGGTCCCTTCAGATCCGGGCAGTGTCTGGACTGCAGCAATGAGTGCCCCTATCTTCCTGTTCCCAGAGGCCCTATAAGGTTCCCTATTGGGCAACAGTGGGCAGTACTGGTGGTCTCTCCTGCCCTGCAGTCTCAGGAGTGCCTACCTGTCTTGGCGGTGAGCTCTCTCTCTCAAGGGGTTTGGGAGCAGGGAGCTGTGTGTCAGCAACTTTATTTACCAATCAAAATCAACAGGAGGCAGGGTCCCTCAGTGTCCTACATGCAGATTCTCCTGCAAACAATTCTGAGGGCACAAATTAACATAATACAAGAAGCCTCAGAATGTATTGCCTTGGACTTTCTAAACTTTGAAAGTTTACTTTGAGAAATCATTTGTTCCTACTCTGCCATTTTACTCTATTTAGGGAGTTCATTTTTCTGTTTAATGAGTTTTCTTTCTTTGGAACTTGCAGTTTTTCTCTTAGATCTGTCAATCCACTTTACTTTTGCATATAAACTATAAGATGTATGGAAATGTTTTAACTATAAGATGCATGGAAATTTTTTATTCTGCTCTTGCCCTTTTTGTATTATGTGTGCTTCTTGTAATGTATGGGTGTCTTTGGACTAGTTTCTTCTATGACCTTACTGGAAGTCTTGTGTTCCCCATTCATGTGAGATTATTTACCCTCACCTGTGCCTACAACTTGAAGGTTTCACATATTTCCTAGTGCCTCACACACACAGTACTTTCTAGGCATGCTGTCTCTCAACTGAGCTACACCCCAGCACCAACAGCCTAGTTTCTCCTGATAATATGGTGTCTCATTCCTGAGGGCTCAATAAGAATGATTACTTTTCCTAAGTGTATTTGGAGGAGATGACATTTTGTTAGTGGTATCAAAAGATCTGTTAATTTCTAGGTGAGACCCCTGAAGATATTTTCACGTAACTATGGAGGGGACCATGAATGTTTTAGAAGCAGGAAGGCTACCATGGGAATCCAAAATCGTTTTCACTTCTTTTAAGTGGGATATTATTGTTGAAACTTTTGTTTTGTTCACAATGACTGGAATCAGTTAATGCAAATAGACATATATTGCCTGGAGAGAATAGTTCCTGCATAGGAAACCCAGAGCTCAGCTGTTCCTACTCTACTGTCCTCCTGGAATTAGAGAAGTTCACTTTTCCATTTGATGGTACTACTTCCTAACAACTTCAAGGACAGAACTGCCTTCCCCAGATGACATAACTATGGGTCTAGAGGCAAAAGAACTGATGCCAGTTCATCCTTATAACTACTTCTTAGGGCCTCATTCTACAACGATGTGTGTCGAAGGCCCAGCTGGGTGAGTGTTTCCTTTTCCCATCATTATAGTGAGAGCTGTAAGTAAGTGGCAGCAAGATTTTCTGTAATAAATAGAGAATCTTCTGCTTAGAATGTTACTTTTGAGCTGCTCTGTATAACCAGCATTCAACAGATGCTTGTAGACATAGAAGTATTCATGTAGTGATTAATAGAAGAACATAGATTTCTCTTAATATGATCTCTTGTTATAGAAGTGACACTAGGACTATTCATAAGAGGAGCATGGTCTAGCAGAAAGATTGAGAAAGAAAGGCTAATAGGTTGAAGATATTCAATGGATAATATATATTCAGGGAATATGTAATGCAATTCATCACTTTTATAATGAATGTACATTCATTATATGTAAAAGTTTGCTCTAGATGCAACATTTAAGAAGCACATCTGACACAGGATTCTCCTGAGTGCAGACTCTAACAATGTGGTTTCACATAGGAATTGGCAGATGTGTTAGTTTTCATTCTTGTAGAAAACACTGGAATACCTTAGTGGGTGATAAACAAAGAAACACTCATTGGTGTACAAGATTACCTTCATTGTTCTTACCTTAAACTCTATTTTGTACACCATAACTTTACTTCATTTCTCAAGTTAACTGACTCTATGTGTTTAATACTATGAAACTTAACTTAGGAATATTCAACAGATGTTAATTTAGCGTTTATCTGTAATGTTCTTATTTGTTAAGTTTGCATATCTTTAGGAATTCTCACAAGAGTTTCAACTCATAGCCTAGGAATATCTAAGACACTGTTAACATTATATAATAACAGATTATTTATTAATTTTAGGAAGATTACATTCCATTACAATGTAATCATTCCATTACAATGATTTCTCCTTTTGGTTGTTTTCATAATTACATTTGTTGACACGTTTTTCTGTTATATGGGAAACGATTCAAGCTGTCTAACACATTTCTCAGGTCTTACATCTATGAAATTATACAGGTAAGCATTAGAATTAGTTATGTAACCAAATAGCTCTGTTTACATCAACATCTTTTGTACATACCAGAAGCACATGTTTTAGACAGTGGTACAATTTTCTTTATGGAATTTTCACAAGAAGTCTTAGTAGCATGTACAACTATCTGGAAATCAAGTAGAATTTTTGATCACTATGCTCTTTGGATAACTACAGCTTCAGTCAACATTTAATATTGAACTACAGGAATGATCACTGAAAGTACAGTTTTAGGATTTAATGAGACCACCAAATAATAACAGGGGTTTGGCAAGTACATTTACAATTTTACAACCATCACTCTTTTTTAGTAGATATATTTCTTATTTACATTTCAAATGTTCTTCCCTTTCCTGGTTTCCTGTCCATTGCCCCCATCTTCTCCATTACTATGGTCCACATGAATGTGTAAACCTCCGAAGTATTACTTGTCAACACACAGCTTCAGCTTCAAAAAGTATATGCAAGCTTCTATTCACTCTACTATTCTATTCAAACTACTATTTAGCTTGGTAATGCCATTTTCTCACATTAGTGGCAACAGTGCCGAAGGTTACATCCTTCTCTGTTATGAACTCAAAATGTAAGTTGAGGCAGCACTGCTCCTGGATCTGACCGTCAACAGCAGTTCTTTATGTTAACATTTGATCATTTCCGCTGGGCCACCAGTGCTGAACATTTATGTGTGAGAGACCAGTTCCTCTTCCAGGTGACTTTACACACATTCCTCATCATCTCTTTGGAACGTTTTCTTATTTGCAGCAGCAAAATAAACCTGGGAAATGTTATATTATCTTCTAGAAAGTCACCCTTATTTCACCAACGTTTTTTCATGATTCTATTCAAATAAAATTAATTATATATGTTTCCCTAAATTGAAAGATGTTCACCCTACAAAGTTCCTACAACATTTCCATAACTTTCTTGTCCTTAGAATGAAAGTAAAGCTCACTGATCAGAAGCCACATACTTTCTAGCTGTAGGATAGAATAGACAGACAATGTCATGGGATTTTCAACTTTCTCTCTGTCTCACTATAGCATCATTTGCCATGATTTCTAATAAAATGTATCTTTCAGTATATTTCAAACATATTTGTAAATCTCACCTCTCTTATTTATTAAGTCCATGTAAATTTATCCTTACAAAAAAGTAAATAAGATAGATTTGTATTTCAATTAAAATAAATTCAGTTTTAATATTTCAACTTGTCTGAATTGAACATTGTAACATTACTACAGATATATTACTGAATAAACTATTCATTAGAAGTGGATAAACATTTTGAATTCCCAAGTAGTATAAAATTATTTAAAGTCAAAACCTCAAGGTTTCCTCCATTACTGAGAATACAATTACTTCTTAATATATGCATTCACAAAGAAATTCCAACTGAATTTAAGTTTAGGTGATGAACATACCAAGTCTATTTTTATTTTGCTGCAATATCAATTATGAACGTATATAGGAGGTTTCACTGGAAAATGAAGGCAGGTGTGGTAACACACACCTATGATCCTAGCACTTTCAAGGCTAAGACAGGAAGAACGTGGGTTTGATTGAAGTTGGTCTGAAATACAGGTTGCAATCTCTCTTCTTCATTTGCTTTAACACACATACACACACACACACACACACACACACACACACACACACACAAGAAAATTAAACTGGATAACATAAAATGTAGAGTTATGAATTTTTTTATTTTACAAATAGAACAAATTTATTCCAGTTAATGTCATTAAGTCTTTGGCCATATAATATGAATACTACAAAAAGCAAAAGATAAAACTTGTGTTTATGTTTACAATTGTTACAGAATTTTCAGTTTCTTTTAAAAAATTCACTTTCAAATCTGTACCAGTACACTGAGCAAGGCCCATGCGTTTGATTAAGTTAATCTGAAACAGGGGAAAGATTGTCCACTTCCAAAAACTTCATTTCACTTCATGAACATAGTTTATTTAATTCTCAGTTTTCTACTCATCTGATGTAAAGGTATTCATGTTAGGGCCCTAGTCCACACTATGTCATTGCTCTATTCTTAGTCTCAGTAGTCCAGTAATGTCACACACACACACACACACACAAACACACACACACACACACACACACACACACACACATTTCCAGTGAATATTTTCATATCTTTCCCAAACTCATGCTACATTACTTGTGAACTTCTGGGGATGAGTGCTTCCCCAATGTCTGGAGCAACACTTCTGTTGCTTCTGATTCATCTCAGAGGAATTGGCTCATAGTGTGAGACTGTAATATTCTGGCCAGGGTCACCTGTGCTAAACTCAATTTCCACACAACAATTCAAACATTTAATTTAAGAGTGTCAGATAACAGCTATGAATTAATACCTTAAAAATAAGGGATCAGTGGTTATTTCTGTGGTCATTATCTATTTCATAAAGAATTCCATGGAACTACCTTGGATGACTAAGATCTTCATCTTCTGAGATTTCTAAAGACTTATTCTTGCTGCTGACAGTGAACAATGTTGACAGTACATCAGTCAACATCATGTATCTCGTTACCTGAGAGTGACATACTCACTTCATGTTCTCTCTGAGCAGTCATACAGATTTTAGGTCATTACTCACTTAAATATACTAAAATTTAAAGTAAAATTAATACTTGTCAGCTATTTTAATTGTATGTCCCTTAGATTGCTAAATCTCCACATCGCAGAAAGTAAAGATAATCATAAATTCATAAAACAAGACTGTTCTAAAAGCAAGTTCTGGGGTAATGAAAAGGTAAAGTAAATTTTCTTGGAAGAATATCAAGAAAACAGCTCTTGATCACTTTTGTTGCAGGTCTCTTCAGGTCCCTGTCTGTACACTGCTTAGTTTTTTGATTCTGAGTCCTTTGAACGATTGTTCACCATTATGAATATTTCTTGACACACTTTGGACTTTAACACTTATAACTAAATGCTATTCTAAACTAATTGGAAACAACCCAGATTTTTAAATATAATACAGAAGACTTCTCTCAGTGTATGCCTATGTTAACATCTCTGTATCAATGGTAGCTATGGTCTTTCCTGGTCTACTCTAAGATTCAGTGAACCCTAGAGAACAATGCCACTTTACCAATTAGAAGATCTGTCATTTTCAGTTTATGATAAACATTTACAAAGCAATGGATATGAAAGATTGAAAAACATACCTTTGGGATAAAAACAATTAAATTACTAATTTTTGTCTTATTACCATTTGTATATTACTTGAATTACATGATGTATTTTAATAAATTATAGATGTATAATTAATCAACTTTATACATATATGGTTTATGAATTTGCAATTTTAAAATTTAAAAAAGCTATTGTTCTTTCAATTTGGAATCCAATTCTTACAAAAAGTATTATCCAGGACATTTATTTATTACAATTTTTTGATTTTACATATTTGAGTGTTTTGCTTGCATGTATGTCTTCATACCATATCATATAGGGAAATGGCTACTCCACAACAAGAGAAACAGATGGTCATGAGCCTCCATGTCTTTTCTGGGAATATAACCCCGGCACACTGCAAGAGGTAAAAGTGCTCTTGGTGGAGCTTTACAAAAACAGAACATCAAAAACAAGAAAAAAAAACAAGTACAAACAAACAAAAAAAGAATGTTACTGGACAACTACTGTAAATGTATGTTGATGACCAATTTAAATACCTGGCTCTGGAAATTAAAATTAGTCCATTAATTTATTAGATTAAGCTTCTTAGGAGCAAAAACAATCATGTAACTATGAAATGTGTGATTTTTCAGGTTATATTCATGAAGATATAGGATGCTCTCTTCTGCTAGCTTCTGCATTATTTGCATTATGGTTATACATACAAGCATGCATGTGTCTATGTATGTAGAATATTCAAGTGAACTTGAAATAGAATTGGGCACTCCTTTTCCCACAAGCTTAGATTTTCTACTTCTTTTTTTTTATTAACTTGAGTATTTCTTATATACATTTCGAGTGTTATTCCCTTTCCCGGTTTCCGGGCAAACATCCCCCTCCCCCCTCCCCTTCCTTATGGGTGTTCCCCTCCCCACCCTCCCCCCATTGCCGCCCTCCCCCCAACAGTCTAGTTCACTGGGGGTTCAGTCTTAGCAGGACCCAGGGCTTCCCCTTCCACTGGTGCTCTTACTAGGATATTCACTGCTACCTATGAGGTCAGAGTCCAGGGTCAGTCCATGTATAGTCTTTAGGTAGTGGCTTAGTCCCTGGAAGCTCTGGTTGCTTGGCATTGTTGTACATATGGGGTCTCTAGCCCCTTCAAGCTCTTCCAGTTCTTTCTTTGATTCCTTGAACGGGGGTCCTATTCTCAGTTCAGTGGTTTGCTGCTGGCATTCGCCTCTGTATTTGCTGTATTCTGGCTGTGTCTCTCAGGAGCGATCTACATCCGGCTCCGATTTTCTACTTCTTTATCACAAGGCTGATTGTAAGGAATGATTTAAAGCAATTCAAGAATAAATTCATGCTGGTAACCAGGCCAAGTAATTTACATACTCAACAAGGATTGTTGAGTAGTACTGTAAAGAGTGTTTGGGTGATGGTGGTGTGTGACAACATTGAAAACATGTTTTACATTACATGGGAAGGTATCTCTTTTGAGCAAAATTTCCAAACAGAATCCCTATATGGTCATTTTCAGCAAGTTCTTGTTTATTATGATGTAGGAAAAATAGGCATTATCATAGCCTCCCATATTTTCTCTTCTAGAGGCTCCCAGCTCCACATCCTAAGATGTGAAAAAGTAGCCTGTAGTAACTGCAGAAACCAGGAAAGAATTGTGTGGATAGGGAGGAGGGTGGGATAAGTGGAGAGCAGAATAGCAGGCTACAGGTACCTCATCAGAAAAATGGAAAAGACAGGGCTCCTTAAGGGTGAAGAGGCAGGTAAATACAGATGACATGGGGAGGAAGCAGTAGGACACAATTGATCTAACAGGGAAATGGGAAAATGGGTAGGTTCTCAGATAAGAGTTAGGGAGACAAACACAGAAAGAAGAGGAAATGAGGGAAAATAACCTGTTTTGTTGAAAAAAAAAACCATAAGGAAACATCCTGTTAAGGATTTACCCACCCATCCTCCCCAAAAATAAGTTTTTAAAAATTGTCTTTTCTTGATAACTTAGAATTAGTTCCTTAATCCTGAATTGGGATTCACAAATGGTCTTCTACTGCATGTATGTCTTTTTTAAATTTTTTGTTAGATATATTTCTTTACTTACATTTCAAACGTTATTACCCATCCTGGTTTCCTGTCCATAAGCCACCATTCCCTCCCCTACCCATCCCTCATAGGGGTATTTCCCCTATACATCCCTTTTATTGGTCCCCCCATATTCTGCTGCACTGGGGGTCCAACCTTGGCAGGACCAAGGGCTTCCCCTTTGCCTGGTGTCCCAAGAAGGCTATTCTCTGCTACAGATGCAGTTGGAGCCCTGGGTCAGTCCATGTATAGTCTTTCAGTAGTGGTTTAGTTCCTGGAAGCTCTGGTAGGTTGGCATTGTTGTTCTTATGGGGTTGCAAGCTCCTTTAACTCTTTCAATACTTCCTCTAATTCCATCCAAGGGGGTCCTGTTCTCAGTCTGGTGGTTTGCTGCTAGAATTGACCTCTGTATTGAACATGCTCTGGATGTGTCTCTCAGGAGAGATCTATAATCAGTCCCTTTCAGCATGCATTTTCTAGCTTCATCAATCTTACCTAATTTTGGTGGCTGTATATATGGGCCACATGTGGGGCAGGCTCTGAATGGCCATTCCCTGAGTCGCCACTCTAAACTTTGCTTCCATATCCCCTCCTATGGATATTTTTCCCCTTTTAAGAAGGAGTGGGAGTATCCATATTTTGATCATGCTTCTTCTTGAGCTTCCTGTGATCTCTGGATTGCATCTTGGGTAATTGGAGCTTTTTTGCTAATATCCACTTATCAATAAATGCATACCAAGTGGGTTTTTCTGTGATTGAGTAACCTCACTCAGGAGGATATTTTCTAATTCATTCCATTTGCCTATGAATTTCATAAAGTCATTGTTTTTGATAGCTGAGTAGTACTCCACTGTGTAGATGTACCACATTTTCTGTATCCATTCCTCTGTTGAAGGGCATCTGGGTTCTTTCCAGATTCTGGCTGTTATAAATAAGGCTGCTATGAACATAGTGGAGCATGTGTCTTTGTTGTATATTAGAGCATCTTTTGGGTATATGCCCAAGAGAGGTATAGCTGGATCCTCAGGTAGTTCAATGTCCAATTTTCTGAGGAACCTCCAGACTGATTTCCAGAGTGGTTGTACCTGTTTGCAATCCCACCAACAATGAAGGAGTGTTTCTCTTTCTCCACATCCTCACCAGCACTTGCTGTCACCGAAGTTTTTGGTCTTAGCCATTCTGACTGGTGTGAGGTAGAATCTCAGGGTTGTTTTTATTTGCATTTCCCTGATGACTAAGGATGTTGAATATTTCCTTAGGTGCTTCTCAGACATTCAATATTCTTAACCTGAGAATTCTTTGTTTAGTTCTGTACCCCATTTTAATAGGGTTATTTGGCTGTCTGGTGTCTAACTTCTTGAGTTCTTTGTATATTTGAGATATTAGCCCTCTATCAGATGTATGATTTGTAAAGATCTTGTCCTAATGAAAGTGTCTTTTGCTTTACAAAAGCTTTGCAGTTTTTAATTCTTGATTCTGAGAATGTAAGATTTCATAAGAAAAAAAACATTGTAAGGATGAATTACGATATCATTTAAATCACTGTTAAAATCAGTTTAAAATCGCTGATTAAAACTGTCAACGTTACCATGAATTATGCCTGGGATTCCACTAAAATATTGAGGAAAACATAGAAAATCGCTAAACAGATTTTAGTAAAATTATACACTATAATGTAATCACATCTGGTTTTTTAATATCTTTTATGATTTTCCCCAGCTCCGCATAGATTTTGTACATTTATGCAAATGTGACTGATATTCTATGTTCATTACTACTGTTTTAGTTATTCAATATAAAATGAGTCAATTTAAATTAATAAAATTGAATTTCTAAGGTATGTGACTCAGGTGTAATACAGGAACAAAACGTGTGCATAGATATGACTCTAAATGGATTCATATTCTATAACATTCCCTCTATATAGGAAATACTTGGAGGATATATGGAAATGTAGGCTGTATCCAATATGAGACATCAAAAGAGAAATAGGTAGGTAATTCAATAAAGTAGGGAAAATAGACTGATTATATAGCCATACTGTGAAGCTAATCTTAAGTTTGATATATAATCTATTACCTTTTTCAGATATATGAAATAGACTTCCATTATGTGTTTAAGATGACTACACTTTCCATTTATGTCTTCAATCAAGAATGTCCTTTATTTTCAAACTGGACTTGGAGTCCTAGCCAATATGTTTCTACTGACTTTCTACATTTTGATAATCCCAGTCCACAGACATAAGTCCATGGACCTGATCTCATGTCAATTAACTTTCATTCATATAATGATGTTCCTCACTGGTGAAATTTGGCTTACAGAATTATCTGAGTCACTGAACATGGAAAATGATTTCATATGTAAGATAACTTGTTACATAAGCAGGGTGATGAGAGGCCTCTCTATCTGCATCACCTTCCTCCTGAGTGTGTTCCAGGCTGTCACTATCAGTCCTAGTACCTCACTGTTGGCAAAATTTAAACATAAAGTGAAAAAATATACCATCTATCCATTCTTCTATTTATGGTCTTTCAATTTGTCCTTCAGCAGTAACCAGATCTTCTCTCTTGGTGCTTATACCAACGTGAGTGAGACCAACAGATGAGGGTCACTAAATACTGCTCACTCTTTCCAATAAACATCATCATAAGGGGATTGATTTTAACAATAACAACTTTAAGAGATGTGTTTCTTGTAGGAGTCATGCTGACCACAAGTGCATTTTCTTGTTCAGACATCAGAGGCAATGCAGGCATCTTCATAGCATCAGCCACTTGAGAGCATCTCCTGCAAAAAGAGCCACCCAGACCATCTTGCTCCTGGTGATCTTCTTCGTGGTCATGTACTTAGAGGACTTCATCATCTCATCCACCTCTATCTTCTTATGGAAGTACGACCCTGTTATCCTGACTATTCAGAAGTTTGTGATGAATGTCTATCCCACAATTACTCCTTTGGTAAAAATCAGTTCTGACAACAGAATAATCAATGTGCTGAAAAACTTATGGCCAAAATGCCAACAGGCTTCTTAAATGGGGGTTCTCCCTCTCTCTCTCTCTCTCTCTCTCTCTCTCTCTCTCTCTCTCTCTCTCTCTCTCTCTCTCTCTCTCTCTTTTATGCAAAGGACCCTGAAACATATGCAACAGAAGACTGCCTGGTCTTGCCTCAGTGAGAGAAGACACATGTAACCTTCGAGAGACTTGAGGCCCCAGGGACTGGGGAGGTCTAGTGGGGTGGGGACATCCTTTTGGACATCAGGGAGAAAGTATCGGAAGAGGAACAGTCAGTGCATACTGGTGTGGGATAATGAGTGGACTGTAATAAATGATTAAGGAATAATTATTAAAATGGGGAGATATATTTTATTTTCTAGGTATGAGTGTTGGGCCTGCATGTCGGTATGTGTGTAATTCTGGTATTCACAGAGGTCATATGAGGTCATCGAACCACTTGGAACTGGAAATAACAATTATTCTAGGATTTTATATTGTGAGTTGTTCTAGATTCAATTATTTTTTAAAAAAAAATACTTTTTAAAGGTAGCAATGAATATTCTAGTAAGATCACCAGTGGAAGGGGAAGCCCTTGGTCCTGCTAAGACTGAACCCCCAGTGAACGTGATTGTTGGGAGGAGGGCGGCAATGGGGGAGGATGGGGAGGGGAACACCAAGAAAGAAGGGGAAGTGGAGGGATTAGGGGGATGTTTGACCGGAAACCGGGAAAGGGAATAACACTCGAAATGTAAATAAGAAACACTCAAGTTAATAAAAAAATTCTTTTTAAATTATTTAATAGTTCAAGAAGCAAACTAAGATTTTTATATGACTTAAGTAAAATAGGAGGTATCATACATTCTTTTATCATTTCTCCTGCCAAGATGTATGGAGTTCTTTCAGTAAATGGTACACCATAAGTTGATATTTCCACATGAATTCTCTTTCTCTATTTTAATTCATAGCATAAATGTTTCCCTGATGCTGATTTTACTCGAAAGAATATTCTTACATGTGGTGACTTTTTAGCATTTATGTTGAAAATATTTTAATTTACTCTAAATTGTCCAGAATATGCTAGGATAATAATGTAGATTTGTTTCCCAATTTTATTTTGTTTATACAATACTTCCTGACCTCAGTTTTCCATCTCTCCACTCCTTCCAATCCCTCCCTAACATCTTCTTCCCCCAAATCCACTCCTTTTCCTCTTAGAAGTAAAAGAACAGGCCTCCCAAGGATATCAACTGAATATGGCATAGCAACTTATAAGAAGACTAGGTAGAAAGCCTCTTATGAAGACTAGATTAGGAAACTCAGTAGGTGTAAAAACCTTCACAAGCATAGGCAAAGCAATCACAGATACCCCCTCAGGAATCCCATAAGAACACCCAAACTACACAACTATCATGTATATGCAGAGGACATGGCTCAGACCCAAACAGGGTTCATGTTTCTTACTTCTATCTCTGTGATTCCTGCTTGGTTGAATCTGTGAGCCCTGTGCTCCTAGTTTCCTTGACCCCTCTGTCTCCTATAATCCTTTCTCCCTCTTCTCATCTATGGGTTTCCCTGGCTCTGCCTGATCTTTGGCTATGGAGCTCTGCATCTGCTCCCATCAGTTGCTGGTCATGTTTCTCTCAGGTGACAATTGGGATAGGTGCTAATCTCTGAGTATAGCAAAATATAATTGGGCATTAATTCATTGATATTTTTCCACTTGGTTTGGTTCTGTCCTGGGCCTGTGGGCTGTCTTCTCTTTGGTTCCCAGTGATGCAGGAAGCATAGGCTCCCTCCAAGTCTCTGGGTCGAAAGTTGTAACAGACATTGGTTACGCACAAACAAGCTCAGTGTCACCATTACCACAGGACATCTAACAGGAAGGGCAGATTGTAGATAGAAAGTTTGTGTTAGGTTTATGTCCCAGTCCCTCTGCTATATGCCTTGCCTATTTATAGAAATTACCATTTCAGGCTCTGAATTCCACATTAAAAGGAAGCTTCAACTAAGGTCACTCTCATTTATTTCAGGGAATTTCCACTTAATTACCTTTCTATATCATCCTCCCAACCACACCCCAATTCCAGTCATCTCTCTTATTACTATCCCTTCATCTTCCCACCTCCTGCCTAATCCCTCCTGTCCCCATCTTTCCTGAACCAAAGTCTACCTGCAAATTCTATTGTTTTCCCCTTCCATGCATCTCCCTTTGAGCCTTCCCTGTTACTTTGCATCTCTGGATCTGTGGATTGTGGCCTGGTCATCTATTATTTTATTTTAGTGTCTACTTGTAAAAGACTACACACTGTGTGTGTCTTCTTGAGTCTGGGTAACAATACACAGGATGATTTTTTCCTAATTTTATCCATCTGCCTACAAATTACATAATGTTTTATTTTTATCAACTGAGTAATACTCTATTGTGTATATTTACCATATTTTCTTTATCTATTCATAGGTTGTGTTGTTTACAGTTTCTACCTGTTATGAATAAAGCTACTGTGAACAAAGTTGAGCAAGTGTCCTTGTGGTATAATTGAATATCTTTGGTTATATACCCAGGAGAAGTACAGCTAGGTTTGAGGTAGATCAATTCCCAATTGTTTCAGGGAATGACATATTGATTCGAAAAGTAGCTGTATGTGTTTGTATTTTCCCCAGCAATGGAAGAGTGTTCTCCTTACTCCAAACACATGGCAGAATGAGTTGTCATTTGTGTTATTGATTTGAGCCACTCTGAAGGGTGTAAGGTGAAACCTCAAGGTAGGTTTGATTCACTGAGGAGTAAAAATGTTGAAATTTTTAAGAGTTTTTCAGCCATTACAAATTCAGACTTTGATAATGTTTTGTATAGATATGTACCCCATTTTTAATTGTACTCTTTGGTTTCTTTTATTTTAGATTTTGTTATTGGATATATTTCTTTATTTACATTTCAAATGTTATTCCCTTTCCCAGTTTCCTGTCCATAAGCCCCCTATTCAATACCCTTCCCCCATAAGGGTGTTCCCACAATTCATCCCCCCTTAACACCACCCCCCAATTTTCTCCTGCACTGGGGGGATCTAACCTTAGCAGGACCAAGGGTTTCCCCTTCCACTTGTGTCCCAACAGGGCTATTCTATGCTACATATGCAGTTGGAAACCTGAGACAGTCCATGTATCGGTAGTTGTTTAGTCTGTGGAAGCTCTGGCTGGTTGACATTGGTGTTCTTATGGGCTTGCAAGTCCCATCAGCTCTTTCAATCCTTTCTCTAATTCTCCCAAAGGGGGTCCCCTTCTGAGTTTAGTGGTTTGCTGCTAGCATTCACCTCTGTATTTGACATGGTCTCATTGTATCTCTCAGAAGAGATCTATACCCAGTTCCTGTCAGCATGTACTTCTTAGCTTCATCAATCTTATCTAGTTTTGGTGGCTGTATATAGATGGGCCACATGTAAGGGATGTTCTAAATGGCCAATTGTCAGTCTCTGCTCTAAACTCTGCCTCCATATCCTGTCCTATAGATATTTTTCTTCCACCTTTTTAGAAGGAGTGAAGCATCTGCCTTTTGGTCATCCTTCTTCTTAAGCTTTATGTGGACTGTGGAGTGCATCTTGGGTGATTCAAGCATTTAGGCTAATGTCCACTTATCAGTGAGTGCATACCATGTGTGTTTCTCTGTGATTGGGTTACCTCACTCAGGATGATGTTTTCTAGTTCAATCCATATGTCTATGAATTTGTTGAGGTCATTGTTTTTGGTCGCCGAATAGTACTCCAATGTGTAGATACCACATATTATGAATCCATTCCTCTGTTTAAGGGCATCTGGATTCTCTCTGTTTTTGGCTATTATAAAGAATGCTGCCATCAACATAGTGAAGCAAGTCTCTTTGTTGTATGTTGGGGCATCTTTTGGGTATACGCCCAAGAAAGGTATAGCTGGGTCCTCAGGTAGTGCAATGACTAATTTTCTGAAGAACCTCCAGACAGATTTTCAGAGTGGTTGTACCAGTTTGCAATCCCACCAACAATGGAGGGGTGTTCATCCACATCCTCCACACCATCTGCTGTCACCTGAGTTTTTTTATCTTACACATTCTTACTGGTGTGAGGTGGAATCTCAGGGTTGTTTGCATTAGCATTTCCCTGATGACTAAGGATGTTAATCATTTCTTTAGGTGGTTCTCAGCCACTCCATATTCCTCAGCTGAGAATGTTTTGTTTATCTATGTGTCCTATTTTTAATGGGGTTAATTAATGGGGTTGATTCTCTGGAGCCTAACTTTTTGAGTTCTTTGTATATTTTAGATATTAGCCCTCTATCAGTTAGTTGTTGGATTGGTAAAGATCTTTTCCCAATCTGTTGATTGCTACTTTGTCCTAATGACATTGTCTTTAGCTTTACAGAAGCTTTGCAGTTTTATGAGGTCCCATTTGTTGATTCCTGATCTTAGAGAATAAGCCATTGGTTTTTTGTTCAGGAAATTTTCACCAGTGCCCATGTGTTTGAGACTGTTTCCCACTCTTTCTTCTATTAGTTTGAATGTATCTGGTTAATTTGGAGGTTCTTTATCCACTTGAACCTAAGCTTTGTACAGGGTGATAAGAATGAATTGATTTGCATTCTTCTACATTCTGACCTCCAATTGAACCAGCACCATTTGTTGAAAATGCTCTTTCTCCCATGGGATGGTTTTATATCCTTTGTCAGAGATCAAGTGACCATAGGTGTGTGGCTTCATTTCTGGGTCTTCAATACTGTTTCACTGATTTATCTGTCTGTCTCTGTACCAATACCATACAGTTTCTGTTACTATTGCTCTGTAATACTGCTGGAAGTCAGGGATGGTGATTCCCCCCAAGAAGTTCTTTTATTATTGACTATAGTTTTTGCTATCCTGGGTATTTTTTTTGGTCTTCCAAATGAATTTGCAAATTGTTCTGTTTAACTCTATGAAGAATTGGATTGGAATTTTCATGAGGATTGCACTGAATCTGTAGATTTCTTTCGGCAAAATGGCCATCTTTACTATTTTAATCCTTCCAATCCAAGAGCACGGGAAATCTTTCCATCCTCTGAGATCTTCCTAAATTACTTTCTTCAGCGACTTGATGTTCTTCCCATACAGATCTTTCACTTGGTTGGTTAAAGTCACACCAAGATATTTTATACTATTTGGGACTATTGTGAAGGGTGTCATTTCCCTAATTTCTTTCTCATCCTGTTTATCCTTTGAATAGAGGAAGGCTACTGATTTTTTTTTTTGAGTTACTGAGATTCAACCTCACACCAGTCTGAATGGCTAAGATAAAAAAAAAAGCAGGTGGCAGCAGATGCTGGCAAGAATGTGGAGAAAAAGGAACACTCCTGCATTGTTGATGGGACTGCAAACTGGTACAACCAATCTGGAAATAAGTCTGGAGGTTCCTCAGAAAATTGGACATTCCACTACCTGAGCACCCAGCTATACCTCTCCTGGTCATATACCTAAAACATGCTCCAACCTACAACAAAGACACATGCTCCACTATATTCAAAGCAGCCTTATTTATTATAGCCAGAAGTTGGAAAGAACCCAGTTCCCCTTCAACAGAGGAATGGATACAAAAAATGTGGTACATCTACACAGTGGAGTACTGCTCAGCTATCAAAAACAATGACTTCATGAAATTCATAGGCAAATGGAATGAATTAGAAAATATCATCCTGAGTGGGGTAACCAAATCACAGAAAAATACACTTGGTATGCATTCATTGATAAGCGGATATTAGCCCAAAATCCCAAATTACCCAAGATGCAATCCACAAACCGCAAGAAGCTCAAGAAGAAGGATAACCAAAATGCAGATGTTCCCATTTCTTCTTGAAAGGAGAAAAATATGCATACATACATATATAGCCACCAAAACTAGATAAGATTGATGAAGCTAAAAAGTGCATGCTGAAAGGAACGGATATAGATCTCTCTTGAGAGACACATCCAGAGCATGTCCAATACCAAGGTCAATGCTAACAGCAAATCACTGAACTGAGAACAGGACCCCCTTTGGGCGAATTAGAGGAAGGATTGAAAGAGCTAAAGGGGCTTGCAACCCCATAAAAACAACAATGCTAACCAACCAGAGCTTCCAGGACTAAACCCCTACCAAAAGAGTATTCATGGACTGATCCAGGGCTCCAACCGCATATGTAGCAGAGAATAAGCTTGTTGGGGTACCGGTGGAAGGTGAACCCCTTGATCCTGCCAGTGATAGACCCATAGTGCAGAAGAATGTCAGCGGGGGTAGGGGATGCAGTAAGGGAGGTAGATTGGGGGAAATACCCATATGGGGGACGGGGTGAGGATGCAGGCTTATGGACAGGAACCCAGGAAAGGAAATACCATTTGAAATGTAAGTAAAGAAATATATCTAATCAAAAAATTAAAAAAAATGCATGGGTAGTGGATCACACCTATTTTGCCAGCCAAGAAGACAGGTGGACCATGGAGAATCAGCTGAATATAGAAACCTTAATCAAATTGTAACTACAAATGCAGTTGATAAACCAGATGGGCATCCTTACTTGAGTATATTAACATATCTCCTGGCTCATGTTATATCATTTTCTCTGTACCTATCAATAAAGATCACATAAAACAAAGAGAGAAAGAAAGAAAGAAAGAAAGAAAGAAAGAAAGAAAGAAAGAAAGAAAGGAAAAGAATTCCTTTTAAGTTCAAGTAGCAAAGTGAGATTTTTCATATATTTTAAATAAAATGTGTGGCATGATACATTCTTTTAACATTTCTTCCCCATTTTAATTCACATCATAAATGTTCTTCTAATACTGAGTTTATTCCAAAGAATTTATTATGTATACTGTCCTATTAGGTTGTTCTTGGAAAATATTTTGTTTACATTTTTTTATCTTTTATTAACTTGAGTATTTCTTATTTACATTTCCATTGTTATTCCCTTTCCCGGTTTCCGGGCCAAAGTATCCCTAACCCCTCCTCCCCCCCTTCTATATTGGTGTTCCCCTCCCCATTCTCGCCGCATTAAAGCCCTCCCCCCAAAAATCACGTTAACTGGGGTTCAGTCTTGGCAGGACCAAGGGCTTCCCCTTCCATTGGTGCTCTTACTAGGCTATTCAGTGCTACCTATGATGTTGGAGCCCAGGGTCAGTCCATGTATAGTCTTTGGGTAGTGGCTTAGTCCCTGGAAGATCTGGTTGTTGGCATTGTTGTACATATGGGGACTCAAATCCCTTCAAGCTCTTCTAGACCTTTCTCTGATTCCTTCAACGGGGGTCCCGTTCTCAGTTCAGTGCTTTGCTGTTGGCATTCACCTATGTATTTGCTGTATTGTGGCTGTGTCTCTCAGGGGAGATCTACATCCGGTTCCTGTCGGCCTGCACTTCTTTGCTTCATCCATCTTGTCTAATTGGGTGGCTGTATAATTATGGCCCCCATGTGGGGCAGGCAAAGAATGGGTGTTCCTTCTGCCTCTGTTTTAAACTTTGCCTCCCTATTGCCTGCCAAAGGTATTCTTGTTCCCCTTTTAAAGAAGGAGTGAAGCATAGGCATTTTGGTCATCCCTCTTGAGTTTCATGTGTTCTGTGCATCTAGAGCAATTCAAGCATTTGGGCTAATGGCCACTTATTAATGAGTGCATACCATGTGTGTTTCTCTGTGCTTGGGTTACCTTACTAAGGATGATATTTTCCAGTTCCTTCAATTTGCCTACGAATTTCATAAAGTCATTATTTCTCATAGCTGAGTAATACTCCATTGTGTAGATGTACCACATTTTCTGTATCCATTTCCTCTGTTGAAGGGCATCTGGGTTGTTTTCAGCTACAGGTTACTACAAATAAGGCTGCTGTGAACATACTGGAGCATGTGTATTTGTTATATGTTGGGGCATCTTTGGGGTAAATGCCCAACAGAGGTAGAGCTGGATCCTCAAGTAGTTCAATATCCAGTTCTTCTGAGGAACCTCTAGACTGATTTCTAGAATGGTTGTACCAGTCTGCAATCCCACCAACAATGGAGGAGTGTTCCTCTTTCTCCACATTCCCACCAACATTTAATGTCACCTGAGCTTTTGATCTTAGCCATTCTCACTGTTGTGAGGTGAAATCCCAGGGTGGTTTTGATTTGCATTTCCCTTATGACTAAAGATGTTGAACATTTCTTTAGGTGTTTCTCAGCCATTCGGCATTCCTCAGCTGTGAATTATTTGTTTAGCTCTGAACCCCATTTCTTTTATTAACTTGAGTATTTATTATATACATTTCGAGTGTTATTCCCTTTCCCGGTTTCCGGGTAAACATCCCCCTCCCCCCTCCCCTTCTTATGGGTGTTCCCCTCCCCATCTTCCGCCCATTGCCACCCTTCCCCCAACAATCTAGTTCACTGGGGGTTCAGTCTTAGCAGGACCCAGGGCTTCCCCTTCCACTCGTGCTCTTACTAGGATATTCATTGCTACCTATGAGGTCAGAGTCCAGGGTCAGTCCATGTATAGTCTTTAGGTAGTGGCTTAGTCCCTGGAAGCTCTGGTTGCTTGGCATTGTTGTACATATGGAGTCTCGAGCCATTCAAGCTCTTCCAGTTCTTTCTCTGATTCCTTCAACGGGGGTCCTATTCTGAGTTCAGTTGTTTGCTGCTGGCATTCGCCTCTGTATTTGCTGTATTCTGGCTGTGTCTCTCAGGAGAGATCTACATCCGGCTCCTGTCGGCCTGCACTTCTGTGATTCATCCATCTTGTCTAATTGGATGGCTGTATATGTATGGGCCACATGTGGGGCAGGCTCTGAATGTGTGTTCCTTCTGTGTCTATTTTAATCTTTGCCTCTCTATTCCCTGCCAAGGGTATTCTTGTTCCCCTTTTAAAGAAGGAGTGAAGAATTCACATTTTGATCATCCAACTTGAGTTTCATGTGTTCTAAGCATCTAGGGTAATTCAAGCATTTGGGCTAATAGCCACTTATCAATGAGTGCATACCATGTATGTTTTTCTGTGATTGGGTTACCTCACTCAGTATGATATTTTCCAGTTCCAACCATTTGCCTACAAATTTCATAAAGTCATTGTTTTTGATAGCAGAGGAATATTCCATTGTGTAGATGTACCACATTTTCTGTATCCATTCCTCTGTTGAAGGGCATGTGGGTTCTTTCCAGCTACTGCCTATTATAAATAAGGCTGCAATGAACATAATGGAGCATGTGTCTTTTTTATATATTGGGGCATCTTTTGGGTATATGCCCAAGAGAGGTATAGCTGGATCCTCAGGCAGTTCAATGTCCAATTTTCTGAGGAACCTCCAGAATGATTTCCAGAATGGTTGTACCAGTCTGCAATCCCACCAACAATGGAGGAGTGTTCCTCTTTCTCCACATCCTTGCCAGCATCTGCTGTCACCTGAGTTTTTGATCTTAGCCAATCGCACTGGTGTGAGGTGAAATCTCAGGGTTGTTTTGATTTGCATTTCCCTTATGACTAAAGATGTCAAACATTTCTTTAGGTGTTTCTCAGCCATTCGGCATTCCTCAGCTGTGAATTCTTTGTCTAGCTCTGAACCCCATTTTTTAATAGGGTTATTTATCTCCCTGCTGTCTAACTTCTTGAATTCTTTGTATATTTTGGATATAAGGCCTCTATCTGTTGTAGGATTGGTAAAGATCTTTCCCCAATCTGTTGGTTGCCGTTTTGTTCTAACCACAGTGTCCTTTGCCTTACAGAAGCTTTGCAGTTTTATGAGATCCCATTTGTCGATTCTTCATCTTAGAGCATAAGTCATTGGTGTTTTGTTCAGGAAATTTTCTCCAGTGCCCATGTGTTCGAGATGCTACTTCACTTTTTCTTCTATTAGTTTGAGTGTATCTGGTTTGATGTGGAGGTCCTTGATTCACTTGGACTTAAGCTTTGTACAGAGTGATAAGCATGAAAAAATCCGCATTCTTCTACTTGTTGACCTCCAGTTGAACCAGCATGATTTGCTGAAAATGCTATCTATTTCCACTGCATGGTTTTGGCTCCTTTGTCAAAAATCAAGTGACCAGAGGTTTGTGGGTTCATTTCTGGGTCGTCAATTCTATTCCACTGGTCTATCTGTCTGTCTCTGGACCAAGACCACGCATTTTTTTATCACTAATGCTCTGTAATACTGCTTGAGTTCAGGGATAGGGATCCCCCCAGAAGTCCTTTTATTGTTGAGGATAGCTTTAGCTATCCTGGGTGTTTTATTGTTCCAGATGAATAGGAAATTTTTCTGTCTAACTCTTTGAAGAATTGGATTGGTATTTTGATGGGGATTGCATTGAATCAGTAGATCGCTTTTGGTAAAATGGCCGTTTTTACTATATTAATCCTGCCAATACATGAGCATGGGAGATCTTTCCATCTTCTGAGGTCTTCTTCAATTTCTTTCTTCAGAGGCTTGAAGTTCTCCTTGTACAGATCTTTTACTTGCTTGGTTAAAGTCACACCAAGGTATTGTATATTATTTCGGACTATTATGAAGGGTGTCGTTTCCCTAATTTCTTTCTCGGCTTGATTCTCTTTTGTGTAGAGGAAGGCTACTGATTTATTTGAGTTAATTTTATACCCAGACACTTTGCTGAAGTTGTTTATCAGC
The DNA here is from genome assembly GCF_021556685.1 of Rattus norvegicus. Taxonomy (NCBI): domain Eukaryota; kingdom Metazoa; phylum Chordata; class Mammalia; order Rodentia; family Muridae; genus Rattus; species Rattus norvegicus. Next base: position 88,253,570 of record NC_141537.1, read on the forward strand.
TTTAGTAGTTCTCTGGTGGAATTTTTGGGGTCACCTAAATATACTCTCATATCATCTGCAAATAGTGATATTTTGACTTCTTATTTTCCAATCTGTATCCCCTTGATCTTCTTTTGTTGTCTGATTGCCAGGGCTAGAACTTCAATAACTATATTGAATAAGTAGGGAGAGAGTGGGCAGCCTTGTCTAATCCCTGATTTTAGTGGGATTGCTTCAAGTTTCTCTCCATTTAGTTTAATGTTAGCTGTATATGGCTTTTACTATGTTTAGGTATGGGCCTTGAATTCCTATTCTTTCCAGGACTTTTATCATGAAGGGGTTTTGAATTTTGTCAAATGCTTTCTCAGTATCTAATGAAATGATCATGTGGTTTTGTTCTTTCAGTTTCTTTATATAATGGATCACGCTGATGGTTTTCTGTATTTTAAACCATCCCTGCATGCCTGGGATGAAGCCTACTTGAACATTGTGGATGACTGTTTTGATGTGCACTTGGATTCGGTTTGCCAGAATTTTATTGAGTAGTTTTGTGTCGATATTCATAAGGGAAATTGTTCTGGAGTTCTCTTTCTTTGTTGGGTCTCTGTGTGGTTTAGGTATAAGAGTAACTGTGACTTCATATAAGGAATTCAGTAGCACTCCATCTGTTTCAATTTTGTGGAATAGTTTGGATAGTATTGGTATGAGGTCTTCTATGAAGGTCTGATAGAATTCTGCACTGAATCCATCTGGACCTGGGCTCTTTTTGGTTGGGAGACCTTTAATGACTGCTTCTATTTCATTAGCAGTTATGGGGGTGTTTAAATGGTTTCTCTCTTCCTGATTTAACTTTGGTACATGGTATCTCTAGGAAATTGTCCATTTCCTGCAGATTTTCAAGATTTGTTGAATATAGGCTTTTGTAGTAGGATCTAATGATTTTTTGAATTTCCTCTGTTTCTGTAGTTATGTCTCCCTTTTCATTTCTGATGTTGTAAATTTGGACACACTCTGTGTGTCCACTCGTTAGTCTGGCTAAGGGTATATCTATCTTGTTGATTTTCTCAAAGAACCAACTTTTGACTCTGTTGATTCTTTCTATGGTCCTTTTTGTTTCTACTTGGTTGATTTCAGCTCTGAGTTTGATTATTTTCTGCCTTCTACTCCTCCTGCATTTGTTTGCTTCATTTTGTTCTAGAGCTTTTAGGTGTGCTGTCAAGCTGCTGACATATGCTCTCTCCTGATTCTTTCTGCAGGCACTGAGTGCTATGAGTTTTCCCCTTAGCACAGCTTTCATTGTGTCCCATAAGTTTGGGTATGTTGTACCTTCATTTTCATTAAATTCTATGAACGCTATAATTTCTTCCATTATTTCTTCTTTGACAAGGTTATCATTGAGTAGAGCATTGTTCAACTTCCATGTGTATGTGGGCATTCTTCCCTTATTGTTATTGAAGACCAGCTTTAGCCTGTGGTGGTCTGATGGGATGCCTGGGATAATTTCTATCTTTCTGTATCTGTTGAAGCCTGTTTTATAACCTATTATATGGTCAATTTTGGAGAAAGTACCATGAGGTGCTGAGAAGAATTTATATCCTTTTGCTTTAGGGTAGAATGTTCTATAAATATCTGTTAAGTCCATTTGGTTCAAAACTTCTCTTAGTCTGTCTATGTCTCTGTTTAATTTTTGTTTCCATGATCTGTCGATTGATGAGAGTGGGGTGTTGAAATCTCCTACTATTATTGTGTGAGGTGCAATGTGTGTTTGGAGCTTTAGTAAGGTTACTTTTATATATGTAGGTGCCCTTGTAGTTGGAGCATAGATATTTAGGATTGAGAGTTCATCTTGTTGGATTATTCCTTTGATGAATATGAAGTGTGCTTCCTTATCGTTTTTGATGTCTTTTAGTTGAAAATTGATTTTATTTGATATTAGAATGGCTACTCCAGCTTGCTTCTTCAGACCATTTGCTTGGAAAGTTGTTTTCCAGCCTTTCACTCTGAGGTAGTGTCTGTCTTTGTCTCTGAGGTGTGTTTCCTGTAGGCAGCAGAATGCAGGGTCCTCGTTGCGTATCCAGTTTGTTAATCTATGTCTTTTTATTGGGGAGTTGAGGCCATTGATATTGAGAGATATTAAGGAATAATGATTATTGCTTCCTGTTATATTCATATTTGGATTTGAGGTTATGTTTGTGTGCTTTTCTTCTCTTTGTTTTGTTGCCAAGACGATTAGTTTCTTGCTTCTTCTAGGGTATAGCTTGCCTCCTTATGTTGGGCTTTACCATTTATAATCCTTTGTAGTGCTGGATTTGTAGAAAGATATTGTGTAAATTTGGTTTTGTCATGGAATATCTTGGTTTCTCCATCTATGTTCATTGAGCGTTTTGCAGGATACAGTAACCTGGGCTGGCATTTGTGTTCTCTTAGGGTCTGTATGACATCAGTCCAGGATCTTCTGGCCTTCATAGTTTCTGGCGAAAAGTCTGGTGTGATTCTGATAGGTCTGCCTTTATATGTTACTTGACCTTTTTCCCTTACTGCTTTTAATATTCTTTCTTTATTTTGTGCGTTTGGTGTTTTGAGAATTATGTGACGGGAGGTGTTTCTTTTCTGGTCCAATCTATTTGGAGTTCTGTAGGCGTCTTGTATGCCTATGGGCATCTCTTTTTTTAGGTTAGGGAAGTTTTCTTCTATGATTTCGTTGAAGATATTTACTGGTCCTTTGAGCTGGGAGTCTTCACTCTCTTCTATACCTATTATCCTTAGGTTTGATCTTCTCATTGAGTCCTGGATTTCCTGTATGTTTTGGACCAGTAGCTTTTTCCGCTTTACATTATCTTTGACAGTTGAGTCAATGATTTCTATGGAATCTTCTGCTCCTGAGATTCTCTCTTCCATCTCTTGTATTCTGTTGGTGAAGCTTGTATCTACAGCTCCTTGTCTCTTCCTTTGATTTTCTATATCCAGGGTTGTTTCCCTGTGTCCTTTCTTTATTCTTCTATTTCCATTTTTAATTCCTTCACCTGTTTTGATTGTGTTTTCCTGAAATTCTTTCATGTATTTTTGTGATTCCTCTCTATAGGCTTCTCCTTCTTTATGTTTTCTTGCATTTCTCTAAGTGAGTTCTTCATGTCTTTCTTGAAGTCCTCCAGCATCATGATCAAATGTGACTTTAAATCTAGATCTTGCTTTTCTGGTGTGTTTGGATATTCAGTGTTTGCTTTGGTGGGAGAATTGGGCTCCAATGATGCCATGTAGTCTTGGCTCCTATTGCTTGAGTTCCTGCGCTTGCCTTTGGCCATCAGGTTGTCTCTGGTGTTACCTTGTTCTGTTATTTCTGAGAGTGGCTAGACTGTCCTATAGGCCTGTGTATCAGGAGTGCTGCAGACCTGTTTTCCTGTTTTCTTTCAGCCAGCTATGGGAAGACAGTGTTCTGCTTTTTGGCATGTAGTCTTTCCTGTCTACTCGTATTCGGCTGTTCCTGTAGGTCTGTGTCCTGAGACACCAGGCAGGTCGCTTGGAGCAGATAAGCTGGTCTTACCTGTGGTCCCGCAGCTCAAGTTGCTTGTGGGGGGGCTGCTTTTGAACTCTCTATGAGGGCGGCAACCAGGATGGCCTGCGCAACCTTTTCCTGGAGCCCCCGTGCACTGGGGTCCCAGATGGCGTTAGGTGTTTTCCTCTGGAGTCAGAAATGTGGACAGAGTGTAGTCTCTTCTGGCTTCCCAGGCGTCTCTGCCCCTCTGAAGGTTTAGCTGTCCCTCCCAGGCAATTTGGGTGCAGAGAACTGTTTATCTAGTCCCTTTAGGTCCAGGTGGTGTCTGGAGTGCAGGGGACCTGCCACTCAAGTGCCCCTGTCTTCTGGTTCCCAGAGGCTATATACAGTTTCCTCTTGGGCCAGGGATGTGGGCAGTGGTGGGCAGTATTGGTGGTCTCTCCTACACTGCAGTCTCAGGAGTGCCCACCTGTCTGGACAGTGAGCTCTCTCTCCCAAGAGGTTTGGGAGCAGTGAGCTGTGGGCTCGGATCAGCGAGGTTGGGGCTCCAGCTAAAAATCGGTGTTGTCAGGTCCCAGAGGAATTTTGCCTCTCTTTCTTTCTTTCTTTCTTTCTTTCTTTCTTTCTTTCTTTCTTTTTTAAACATTGTATTGTTTAGGCTTCTTTGTTAAAAATGAAGTGTCCATAGAACTGTGAGTATACTTCTGGGTCTTCAATTCTATTACATTGAGGAACATGTCTGATTACAGGTTCTTATTACAGTACTATGAATTATTTTTATTATTGCTCTGTAGTGTAACTTGAAATCAGGAATGGTTTTACCTGCAGAAGTTCTTTCACTGTGCTTTTATTGTATTTTGACTGTATTTTAACTGATTGTTTAAGCTCTCCTGGTTTGTTTCTTGTTGGTTTTGTTATTGTTGTTTTTCCTTATGAAAGTAAGAATTGTTTTTGAAGATCTGATACGAAATGTGTTGGAATTTTGATGGGAATTTCAGTGAATCTGTAGATTGTTTTTGATAAGATGGCAATTTTCACAATGTTAATCCACCAATCCATGAGCAAGTGAGATCTATCCATCTTCTGATATCTTCCTCCATTTTTTTCCTTCAGAGACTTGAAGTTCTTCTCATGTAGACCTTTCACTTGCTTGGATAGAGTTACACCAAGATATTTTATACTATTTTTGGCTTTCGTAAAGGATATTGTTTTTCTAATTTCTTCCTCAGTCTATTTATTGCTTGTGTAAGAAGAGTTACATTTTTTTAGTTGATTTTGAGTCCAGCCACTTTGCTGAAGGTGTTTATCAGCTATAGGAGTTTTCTGGTAGAATTTTGGAATTACTTTTTTGGGCTATCATATCATCTGAAAATAGGGATACCTTTGTTTCTTCCTTTACAATTTGTGTCCCCTTGATATCCTTTGGTTTTCTTATTGTTTTGGCTAGAAGTTTAAGTACTGTGATGAATTGATACAGAGATGGTGGGCAGCTTTGTCTTTTCCCTGATTTTAGTGGAATTGCTTTAAGGTTTTCTGATTTAATTTGATGCTGGCTATTGGTTTGCTCTATATTGCTTTTATTATGTTTAAGTATGCATCTCATATCCCTGATATTTCAAATATTTTCTCATTTGTGCCTGAAGGTTTGATTTCTTTCATGGTGCCTACATACACAATACTTTTTAAAGATGCTGTCTATCAGCTGAACTATATCACAGCCAAACCATCACAGTTTATCCTGATAATATGTTGTCTCACTCCCGAGTGCTCAGTAAGAACAATTACTTCTCCTGAGTGAATTTGGACAAGGTGACATATTTTAATTTTATCTGTTGAGTTGTTAATTTTTAGGTGAGACACTGAAGATAACATCAAGTAAGTATGGAGGGAAACATGAATGTTTTGGAAGCAGGGAGGATATTATGGGGAATCTAAGATTGTTTTCTACTTCTTTAAGTGGGATATTATTGTTGAAACTTTGTTCAAAATGACTGAGATCAGTCTGCACAGACAGATATAAAATGGAGAGAATAGCTCACACATGGGAAACCCAGAGCTCAGTTGTTTCAACTCTACTGTTTTCCTGTAATTAAGGAAGTTCACTCTTACATTTGATAGTGCCACTTCCTAACAAACTCATGTACAGAATGTCCTTTTCCAGATGACATAACTATGAGTCTAGAGGGAGATGAGCTGATATCTCTTCCTTATAACTACTTCTTAGGGCCTCATTCTACAAGGATGTTTGCAGAAGGCCCAGCTGGGTGAGTGTTTCTCTTCATTATAGTGAGAGCTGTAATTAAGTGGTAGAAGGAAGAAGGATTTCTGTAATAAATGATTAGAAAATACTCTGCTAGTATATTACTTTTGAGTCACCCTGTATAACCAGGATTCAAAAGATGCTTGAACACATAAAGGAATTGGTGAAATGATTAAGAGAAGAACATAGTTTTCTCTAAGTATGATCTCTGGTTATATATGTGGCACTAGAACAGACTATTCAAAAAAGGAGCACGACCTAGCAGAAAGATAGAGAGAAAGAAAAGGATAAAAGTGTGAAGGTGGTCAATGGGTATTATATATTTGGTAAATATATTATGCATTCCCTCACTTTTTAAAATGAATGTACTACATATGTATGTAAAAGTTGCTCCAGATGCAACATTTCAGGAGGGCATCTGCCTTCAAATTTTCTTGAGTGTGTATTCTAATAATTCTAACAATACAGTTCCACATAGGGAATGCCAAATGTGCTGGTTTTCAATCCTATAACAAGGCACTGAAATACCTTTGAGGGTGATGAACAAGGAAACACACTTATTGGTATGCAGGATTACCTTCATGGTATTGTTGCCTTAAATTGTATTTTGTATTTTCTCTTTTTACTTCTTTTCCCAAGTTAACTGGCTGTATGCATTTAATAATATGAAACAAGCTAGAAGTGTACAACAAATATTAATTAACTTAGTGTTTATTAGTTATATATTCATTTGTTAAGTTTACATATCTTTAGGAAATCTCATGAAAGTTCCAAGTCATAGCCTAAGTATATGTAAGGCACTCTTAACATTATATAATCAGGGATTTTTAACTTTAGAGAGACTGGCTTCTTCAATTACAATGATTTCTCCTTTTTGATTGTTTTCATATTTACTTTTGTTTTCACTTTTTTCTGTTATATGGGAAATGATTCAAGCTGACTAAGAAATTTCTCAGGTCTTACATCTAGGAAATTGAACAGGTAAGCATTAGAATTAGTTTTATAACCAAACAGCTTCTGTGTACATCTATATCTTACATGTATAACTTTTATACATACCACATTTTCTTTAGGGCACTTTCTCAAGAAGTCCTAGAAGGAATATATCTATTTAGCAAGTACAAATTTTTTATCACTAGGCTCTTGAATAACTCCAGCATCAGTGGACATTTAGTATTGAACTACAAAAATGATCACTAAAGCACAGTTTTAGCATTTAATGAAACCACAAATTAATACCAGGAGTTTTGGCAAGTACATTTATAATTTTATAAAATCACTCTTAATTATCCATTATTATGGTCCATATGAATGTGTAAACCTCCAAAGTATTACTTGTCAGCACACACAGCTTCAGTTTCAAACAATATATGCCAGCTTCTATTCACCCACTTAGCTTGGTAATGTCATTTTCTCACCCTTAGTGGCAAAAGTTCCCAAGGTTATATGGCTCTATGCTATGGACCACAAATGTAAATTGAGGCAGCACTGCTCCTGGATCTGACACTCAACAGCAGTCCTTTATGTAAACAATTGATCATTTCCCTTGCTCACATTTTCTTGGGCACCAGTACTGAACATTTATGTGTGAGAGACTAGCAATTTAATATCCCAGTTCCTTTTCCAGGTGAGTTTACACACATTCCTCGTCATCTCTTTGGAATCTTTTCTTCTTTTGCAACATCAAAATAAACCTGGGGAATGTTGATATTTTCTTCTTGAAAGTCACTCTTATTTCAAACTTTTTTCATGTTTCAACATAAGTTTTCTACTCTAATAAAACTAATTATATTTGTTTCAATGTTTTTAAAGTTGTTCACTCTACAATGCTCTTATCACATCATTTTAATGTCTTTCTTGTCCCGAAGACACAAAGAAAGATCACTTATGAGCAACTACCTCCCTTCTAGCAGTAGCATAAATTAGACAGACAGTGTCTTGGGAGTATTAAATTCCTCTGTCTTCATGATAGCATCTTTTGCAATTTCTTTTTTTTTTTATTAACTTGAGTATTTCTTGTATACATTTCGAGTGTTATTCCCTTTCCCGGTTTCCGGGCAAACATCCCCCTAATGCCTCCCCCTCCCCTTCTTATGGGTGTTCCCCTCCCCATCCTCCCCCAATTGCCGCCCTCCCCCCAACAATCTAGTTCACTGGGGGTTCAGTCTTAGCAGGACCAAGGGCTTCCCCTTCCACTAGTGATCTTACTAGAATATTCATTGCTACCTATGAGGTCAGAGTCCAGGGTCAGTCCATGTATAGTCCTTAGGTAGTGGCTTAGTCCCCGGAAGCTCTGGTTGCTTGGCATTGTTGTACATATGGGGTCTCGAGCCCCTTCAAGCTCTTCCAGTTCTTTCTCTGATTCCTTCAACAGGGTCCTATTTCTAATAAAATAGATCACTTCTGTGTATTTCAAACATATCTCAAACATATCTGAAAATCTTATACCTAATATTTATTTTATTAAATCCCTGTAAAGTTATCTTTACACAACAGAAAAATGGGTTAGATTTGTTGTTTGAATTAAAATAAAATCAGCTTTAATATTTCAAGTTTTCTTAACTGAACCTTTTAATCTTGCTCCTGATATGATATTGAGTAACCTACTCATTAGAAGAGAAAAATATTTTTAATCTTCAAATAGTATAAAAGTATTTAAAGTCAAAATTCTCAAGGTTTCCTCCAATTCTTAAAATACAATTACTCATGAAAATATTCATTTCCAAAGAAATGACAAGTAAATTTTATGTGATGAAAGTCACAAGTCTATTTTCATTTTGCTGCACCATCAATTTCTAATGTATATAGTTACACTGGAAAATTACGGCAGGTGTGGTGGCACACACCTATGATCCTAGCACATTCAAGGCTAAGACAGGAAGAAGGTGGGTTTGATTGAAGTTGGTCTGAAATACAGTTTGCAATCTCCCTCCTTCATTTGTTTTAACACACACACACGCGCGCGCGCAAATTAAACTGAAAAATAGATAATGTAGAATTAAGAAATTGTTGATGTTTAAAAATAGAATGAAATTATGCCAGTTAATGCCATTGAGTCACTGGCGACAAAATATCAATACTACAAAAAGCAAATAATAAAAACTTGAGCTTATATTTGCACTCATTAGAAAAGTTTTAGTTCTTTTAAGTAATACAATAAGGTCTGTACTAGTACACTAGGCAAGGCCCATGCATTTGATCAAGTCAGAAACAGAGGACACATTTTCCATTTCCTTAAAATTCATTTTACTCACAAACATATTTTAATTCTCAGCTTTTCATTCAGTTGATGTAAAGGTATTCATGTTGGCAGCCTTGGTCCACACTGCCATTGCTCTATTCTTAGTCTCAGTAGTCCAATAATTTCACACACACACACACACACACACACACACACACACACACACACACACACACAATTTTCACTGAACATTTTCATATCTTTCCCAAACTCATACTGTGGAACTTGGGAAACTCTGGGGATGAGTGCTTCCCTACAGTCTCTACAGCAATAGTCCTGCTGCTGCTGCAGGATCTCAGAAGTACTGGCTCATAATGTCAGACTGTAATATTCTAGTCAACATCCTAGATGCTAAGCTCAATTTTCACAGAATTCATGCATTTCATTTATTTAAGAGGGTCAGGTAATAGCTATGAATTAATACCTTCTTTATAAGTGATCAGTATTTATTCCTCCTATCCTCTACTTTATGAAAATTTCATGAAACTAGCTTGGGTGGCTAACGTATTCATCTCCTGAGATTCCTGAAGACTTATTCTTGCTCCTGACAGTACACTGTACATCGGCCAACATCATGTATCTTGTCACCTGAAAGTCATATACTCATTTCATGTTCTCTCTGAGCAGTCATACAGATTTTAGTTCATTACTCACTAAATATGCTAAAATTTGAAGTGAGGTTGATACTTATCATCTATTTTACTTGTATGTTCCATAGATTACTAAATCTCCACATCACAGAAAGCAAGACTGTTCTAAAATCAAGTTCTTGGGTAATGAAAAGGTAAAGTAAATTTTCTTGGAAGAATATCAAGAAAACAATTCTCAATCACTTTTGTTGTAGGTCTCTTCAGACCCCTGTCTGCACACTGCTTAGTTTTTTCATTCTGAGTCCATAGAATAGTGGTGGCTTTTCCATCATTATGAATGTCTCTTGACACACTTAGGACTTTAATACTTACAACTAATTATTACAATTTAAACTAGTTGGAAACACCCCAGCACTGAATTTTTTAAATAAAACAGAAGACTTGTCTCAGGGCATGCCTTTGTTAACAGCTCTATATTCATGGTAATTATGGTCTTTCCTGGTCTGCTCTCAAATTCAGTGTACCCCAGAGAAAGATTCCACTCGTGCAATTAGAAGATGTGTCATTTCAACAGGTGCAAAACATTTACAAAGCAATGGATATGAAAGTTTGAAAAATATACCTTTAGGGTAAAAGCACTTAAATTCCTATCATTTGACTTATACTATCATTTGTATTATATGTTGTATTTTAATAAATTATAGGTGTATAGTAATAAGTAATTTTACACATCTATGTTTTATGCCTTTGCAGTTTTAAAATTTTTTAAAAGTAATTGTTCTTTCAATTTGGACTCCAATTCTTACATTGAGTATTATCCAGGACATTTATTTATTTACAATTTATTTATATGATTTTATGTATTTGAGTGTTTTTCCTACATGTATTTCTGTGTACCACAGCCATGCCATAACATAAAGGGAAATGAATACTCTATACTGAGGGTTACAGATGTTCCTGAGCTACCATGTCTTTTCTGGGAATCTAATCCAGGCGCATTGCAAGTTAATAGTGTTCTTAGTGCAGCTTTACAAAAAAAAGATTTAAAAAAACCCAGCATGTCACTCTACAGCAAGCAACATTACATATTTGTTGATGAGCAAATTAAATATCTGGCTCTGAAAATTGGGATGAACCCATTAATTTATTAGATTAAGCACTTTAGGAATAAAAAATCATATAACTGTAAAATGTGATATATCATCTTATATTTATGGAGATGTAGGATGCTGTCTTCTGCTAGCTGCTGCATTGTTTGCTTTATGTTTATACATGTAACCATGTGTGTGTGTATGTATATGGAATATTCAAGTGAACTTGAAAACAAAATCAGGCACTACATTTTCCACAAGCTTTCTGTCAGTGTAGTCATTTTCTAGTTCTTTATCACAAAGCTGATTTTTAAAGCCTGAATTAAATCAATTCAATAATAAATTCATCCTGGTAACCAGGCCAAGTAACTTACATAAGCAACAAAGGTTGTTGAGTAGTACTGTAAAGAGTGTCTGGATGTTGGTGATGTATTATACCACTAAGAACTTGTTTTCCATTACATGAGAAGAAATCTCTTTTAAACAAAATTTCCAAACAGAATCCTATATGGTCATCTTCAGCAAGTTCATTTTTGTTATAATGTATGGAAAATAGGGTTGTCTTAGCACCCCATAGTCTATCGTGTTGGAGGCTCCCAGCTCCAAGTCTTCAGATGTGATTATGTAGCGTGTAATAACTGCAGAAACCAGGAAAGTAAAAATGGGACTACTGTGAGGATAGGGGTGAGAGTGGGAGCAATGGAGAACAGAATAGCAGGCTACAAGTGTCTCATCAGGAAAATGGGAAAGACAGGGCTCCTTAGGGTGAAGAGGCAGTTAAATTCAGATGAAGTGAGGAGGAAGGTACAGAGGAGTAGCATCAGGACACAATTGATCAAAGAGGAAAATGGGAAATGGGTGGGTTCCTAGGTAAGGAATAGGGAGACAAATACAGAACGGGAAGTGAGGGAAAATAACATGTTTTGTTGAAAAATCCTGTTAAGGATTTACCCACCCATCCTCCCCAAAAAAGGTTTTTAAAAATTGACTTTTCTTGATACCTTAGAATTATTACCTTAATCCTGAATTAGGGTTCACAAATAGTCTTCCACTGCATGTATGTCTTTAATTCTAGATTCTGGGGATGTAAGATTACATAAGAAAAAAACATACTAAGGATGAATTGCCATAGACTTTTGCTGATTAAAACTGTCAACATTACCATGAATTATGCCTGGGATCCCATTGGAATTGTGATTAAAATGTAGAAAATTGCTGAACAGATTTTAGTATAATTATACACGATAATGTATTTGCATCTTGTTTTTTTAATGTGTTTTATGATGTTTCTTCAGCTCCTCATAATTTTGGTACATTTGTGAAACTGTGACGGATATTATATGCTCATTACTATTGTTTTAGTTATTAAATATAAAATGAACCAATTTAAATTAATAATATTGAATTTCTAAGGTATGTGAATCAGGAGTAATACGGGAACACAAAGTGTGCATAGATACGACTTTAAATGGATTCATTGTCCATAATATTCTCTCTATATAGGAGATACTTGGAGGATGTATGGAAATGTAGGCTATATCCAGTATGAGACATTAAAAGAGAAAAAGGTAGGTAATTCAATAATTAGTATGGAAAATACAATAATTTTATAGCCATACTGCAAAGCTAATAAATTTGATATATAATCTATTATTTTCAAATATATGAAATAGACTTCCATTATGCTTTTCAGATGAATACACTTTTCATATATGTCTTCAATCAAGAATGTCCTTTATCTCCAAACTGGACTTGGAGTACTAGCCAATATGTTTCTGCTGACTTTCTATATCTTCATTATCCCAGGTCATAGACCAAAGCTCATGGACTTGATCTCATGTCAATTAACTTTCATTCACATAATGATGTTCCTCAGTGCAGGGGAGATTTGGCTTACAGAATTATTTGAGTCACTGAACATGGAGAATGACTTCATATGTAAAACAATTTTTTACATAAGCAGGGTAATGAGAGGCCTCTCTATCTGTACCACCTGCCTCCTGAGTGTGTTCCAGGCTGTCACTATCAGCCCCAGTACCTCACTGTTGGCAAAATTTAAACATAAACTGAAAAAATACATCATCTATGCTTTCTTCTATATATGGTCTTTCAATTTGTCCTTCAGCAGTAACCAGATCTTCTCTGTTGGTTCTTATACCAATGTGAGTAAGAACAATCAGATGAAGGTCACTAAATACTGTTCAAACTTTCCCATGAACAGCATCATCAGGGGATTGATTTTAACAGTAACAACTTTAAGAGACGTGTTTCTTGTAGGAGTCATGCTAAGCACAAGTGCATACATGGTGGTTTTCTTGTTCAGACATCAGAGGCAATGCAAGCATCTTCATAGCATCAACCACTTGAGAGTGTCCCCTGAGAAAAGGGCCACTCAGACCATCTTGCTCCTGGTGATTTGCTTTGTGTTCATGTACTGGGTGGACTTCATCATCTCATCCACATCTATCCTGTTATGGAAGTACGACCCTGTTATCCTGACTATTCAGAAGTTTGTGATGAATGTCTATCCCACAATTACTCCTTTGGTACAAATCAGTTCTGACAACAGAATAATCAATGTGCTGAAAAACTTATGGCCAAAATGCCAACAGGCTTCTTAAATGGGGGTTCTCTCTCTCTCTCTCTCTCTCTCTCTCTCTCTCTCTCTCTCTCTCTCTCTCTCTCTCTCTCTCTTATGCAAAGGACCCTGAAACATATACAACAGAAGACTGCCTGGTCTTGCCTCAGTGAGAGAAGACACATGCAACCTTCGAGAGACTTGAGGCCCCAGGGAGTGGGGAGGTCTAGTGGGGTGGGGACATCCTTTTGGACATCAGGGAGGAACTATTGGAAGAGGAACAGTCAGTGCATACTGGTGTGGGATAATGAGTGGACTGTAATAAAAGAGTAAAGAATAATATACAAAAGGGGAAATTTAATTTATTTTCTAGGTATGAGTTTTGTGACAGCATGTCTACAAGTGTGCAATTCTGGTGTTCAGAGAGGACATATGAGGTCATTGGACCATTTAGAACTGGACTTAGCAATGATTCTAGGATTTTATATTGTGAGGATTCTAGCTTCAGTTATTAAAAAAAAACTAATTCTTTTTAAATTATTTAATAGTCCAAGAAGCAAAGTAAGATTTTTATATGATTTAAGTAAAATATGAGGTATCATACATTCTTTTATCATTTCTGCTGCCAAGATGTATGGAGTTCTTTCAGTTCATGGTACACCAGAAGTTGATATTTCCACATGAATTCTCTTTCTCCATTATAATTCATATCATAAATGTTCCCCTGATGCTGAGTTTACTCGAAAGAAGATTCTTAACTTCTAGTGACTTTTTGCCATTTATGTTGAAAATATGTTAATTTACTCTAAATTTTCCAGAATAATGCTAAGATGATATTGTAGATTTGTTTCCCAATTATTTTGTTTACTCTCTCATACAATACTTCCTGACCACAGTTTCCCATATATTCACTCCTTTCAATCCCTCCCTAACCTCTTCTTCCCCCAGAGCCACTCATTTTCCTCATAAAAGGAAAAGAACAGGCCTCCCAAGGATATCAACTGAACATAGCATAGCAAGTTATAGTAAGACAAGGTGCAAAGCCTCTTATGAAGACTAGATGAAGCAAGTTACTAGGAGGAAAAAAATCCACAAACATAAGCAAAAGAATCACAGACACCACCTCTCACTCTTACAAATCCCATAAGAACACCCAAACTACACAACTATCATATATATGCAGAGAACATGGCTCACACCCATACAGGCTTTATGTTTCTTACTTTAATCTCTGTAATCTCTTGTGATCCTCCATAGTAGATTCTGTGAGCCATGTGTTCCGGATATCCTTGATTCCTCTGGATCCTATAATCTTTTCTCCCTCTTCTCATCTATGGGTTTCCCTGGCTCTGCCTGATCTTTGGCTATGGATCTCTGTTTCTGCTCCCATCAGTTCCTGGCTCATGCTTCTTTCAGGTGACTATTGGGATAGGTGCTAATCTCTGAGTACAGCAAAATATAATTGGGCATCATTTCATTGATATTTTTCCACTTGGTTGGTTCTGTCCTGGGTCTGTAGGTTGTCCTCTCTCTGGTTCTTGGTGATGTAGGAAGCATAGGCTACCCCAGGACTCTGGGTCAAAATTTGTAACACACATTAGTTAGCCACAAACACATGTTCAGTGTCACCATTACCACAGGACCTCTGACAGGAAGAGCAGATTGTCGATAGAAAGTTTCTGCTGGGTTTATGTCCTAGTCCCTCTGCTGTATGCCTTGCCTCTTTATACAAATTACCTCTTCAGGCTTTGAATCCCACATTACTAGGGAGCTTCACTGAGGTCACTCTCATTTATTTCAGGGAATTTTCAGTTAATTACCTTTCTATATCATCCACCCAACCACACCCCAATTCCAGTCTTCTCTTTTATTACTATTTCTCCATCTTCCCACATCCTGACTTATCCCTCCTGTTCCCATCCCTCCTGACCGACAGTCTACCTGCAAATTCTATTCTTTTCACCTTCCATTCATCTCCCTTTGAGCCCTCCCTGTTACTTTGCGTTTCTGGATCTGTGGATTGTGGCATGAACACCTATTATTTTATCTTAGTGTCTACTGGTAAGAGAGTACACACTGTGTCTTCTTCAGTCTGGGTAACAATACTCAGGATGATTTTTTTCCTAATTTTGTCCATCTGCCTACAAATTTCATAATGTTTTTATTTTTATCAATTCAATAATACTCTGTTGTGTATATTTACCATATTTTCTTTAACCATTCATAGGTTGTGTTGTTTACAGTTTCTACCTATTATGAATAAAGCTACTGTAACATACTTGAGCAAATGTCCTTGTGGTATAACTGAGTATCCTTTAGGTATACACCCAGGAGAAGTATAGCTGACTTTGAGGTGGTTCGATTCCCAATTGTTAGAGGAAATGCCATATTGATTTGAAGAGTAGCTGTACACCTTTGTATTTTCCAAAGTAATGGAGGAGTGTTCCCCTTACTCCACACTCATGCCTAGATGAGTTGTCATCTCTGTTATTGTTTTCAGCCTCTCTAAAGAGTGTAAAATGAAGCCTCAAAGTAGGTTTGATTTGCATTTCACTGAGGGGTAAGAATGTGGAATATTTTAAGAGTATCTCAGCCATTATGATTCAGCCTTTGATAATGTATTGTATAGATAAGTACATCATTTTTAATTGGATTCTTGGGGTTCTTTTTAGATTTTTTATTGAATATATTACTTTTTTTTCATCTTTACTAAATTGGGTATTTCTTATTTACATTGCAAATATTAATCCCTTTCCCGTTTTCCAGGCCAACATCCCCCTAACACCTCTGCCTCCCCTTCTATATGGGTGTTCCCCTCCCCATCCACCCCCTCTTATTGCCCTCCCACCAACAATCCCGTTCACTGGGGGTCCAGCCTCAGCAGGACTAAGGGCTTTCCCTTCCACTGGTGCTCTTACTAGGCTACCTATGCAGTGGAAGCCCAGGGTCAATATATGTATAGGCTTTGGGTAGTGGCTTAGTCCCTGGAAGCTCTGGTTGCTTGACATTGTTGTACTTTTGAGGTCTCGAGCCCTTCAAGCTCTTCCAGTTCTTTCTCTGATTCCTTCAACGGGGGACCTATTCTCAGTTCAGTGGTTTGCTGCTGGCATTCGCCTCTGTATTTGCTGTATTCTGGCTGTGTCTCTCAGGAGCGATCTACATCCGGCTCCTGTCAGTCTGCACTTCTTTGCTTCATCCATCTTGTCTAATTGGGTGGCTGTATATGTATGGGCCACATGTGGGGCAGGCTCTGAATGGGTGTTCCTTCAGTCTCTGTTTTAATCTTTGCCTCTCCCTTCCCTGCCAAGGGTATTCTTTTTCCTCATTTAAAGAAGGAGTGAAGCATTCACATTTTGATCATCCGTCTTGAGTTTCGTTTGTTCTAGGGATCTAGGGTAATTCAAGCATTTGGGTTAATAGCCACTTATCAATGAGTGCATACCATGTATGTCTTTCTGTGACTGGGTTAGCTCACTCAGAATGATATTTTCCAATTCCAACCATTTGCCTACGAATTCCATAAAGCCGTTGTTTTTGATAGCTGAGTAATATTCCATTGTGTAGATGTACCACATTTTCTGTATCCATTCCTCTGTTGAAGGGCATCTGGGTTCTTTCCAGCTTCTGGCTATTATAAATAAGGCTGCGGTGAACATAGTGGAGCATGTGTCTCTTTTATATGTTGAGGCATCTTTTGGGTATATGCCCAAGAGAGGTATAGCTGGATCCTCAGGCAGTTCAATGTCCAATTTTCTGAGGAACCTCCATACTGATTTCCAGAATGGTTTTACCAGTCTGCAATCCCACCAACAATGGAGGAGTGTTCCTCTTTCTCCACATCCTCACCAGCATCTGCTGTCACCTGAGTTTTTGATCTTAGCCATTCTCACTGGTGTGAGGTGAAATCTCACAGTTGTTTTGATTTGCATTTCCCTTATGACTAAAGATGTTGAACATTTCTTTAGGTGTTTCTCAGCCATTCGGCATTCCTCAGCTGTGAATTCTTTGTTTAGCTCTGAACCCCATTTTTTAATAGGGTTATTTGTTTCCCTGCGGTCTAACTTCTTGAGTTCTTTATATATTTTGGATATAAGGCCTCTATCTGTTGTAGGATTGGTAAAGATCTTTTCCCAATCTGTTGGTTGCTGTTTTGTCCTAACCACAGTGTCCTTTGCCTTACAGAAGCTTTGCAGTTTTATGAGATCCCATTTGTCAATTCTTGATCTTAGAGCATAAGCCATTGGTGTTTTGTTCAGGAAATTTTTTCCAGTGCCCATGTGTTCCAGATGCTTCCCTAGCTTTTCTTCTATTAGTTTGAGTGTGTCTGGTTTGATGTGGAGGTCCTTGATCCACTTGGACTTAAGCTTTGTACAGGGTGATAAGCATGGATCGATCTGCATTCTTCTACATGTTGACCTCCAGTTGAACCAGCACCATTTGCTGAAAATGCTATCTTTTTTCCATTGGATGGTTTTGGCTCCTTTGTCAAAAATCAAGTGACCATAGGTGTGTGGGTTCATTTCTGGGTCTTCAATTCTATTCCATTGGTCTATCTGTCTGTCTCTGTACCAATACCATGCAGTTTTTATCACTATTGCTCTGTAATACTGCTTGAGTTCAGGGATAGTGATTCCCCCTGAAGTCCTTTTATTGTTGAGGATAGCTTTAGCTATCCTGGGTTTTTTGTTATTCCAGAAGAATTTGCAAATTGTTCTGTCGAACTCTTTGAAGATTTGGATTGGTATTTTGATGGGGATTGCATTGAATCTGTAGATTGCTTTTGGTAAAATGGCCATTTTTACTATATTAATCCTGCCAATCCATGAGCATGGGAGATCTTTCCATCTTCTGAGGTCTTCTTCAATTTCTTTCCTCAGTGTCTTGAAGTTCTCATTGTACAGATCTTTTACTTGCTTGGTTAAAGTCACGCCGAGGTACTTTATATGATTTGGGTCTATTATGAAGGGTGTCGATTCCCTAATTTCTTTCTCGGCTTGTTTCTCTTTTGTATAGAGGAAGGCAGCTGATTTATTTGAGTTAATTTTATACCCAGCCACTTTGCTGAAGTTGTTTATCAGCTTTAGTAGTTCTCTGGTGGAACTTTTGGGATCACTTAAATATACTATCATGTCATCTGCAAATAGTGATATTTTGACCTCTTCTTTTCCGATCTGTGTCCCCTTGAACTCCTTTTTTTGTCTGAGTGCTCTGGCTAGAACTTCAAGAACTATATTGAATAAGTAGGGAGAGAGTGGGCAGCCTTGTCTAGTCCCTGATTTTAGTGGGATTGCTTCAAGTTTCTCTCCATTTAGTTTAATGTTAGCAACTGGTTTGCTGTATATGGCTTTTACTATGTTTAGGTATGGGCCTTGAATTCCTATTCTTTCCAGGACTTTTATCATGAAGGAGTGTTGAATTTTGTCAAATGCTTTCTCAGCATCTAATGAAATGATCATGTGGTTCTGTTCTTTCAGTTTGTTCATATAATGGATCACGTTGATGGTTTTCCTTATATTAAACCATCCCTGCATGCCTGGGATGAAGCCTACTTGATCATGGTGGATGATTGTTTTGATGTGCTCTTGAATTCGGTTTGCCAGAATTTTATTGAGTATTTTTGCGTCGATGTTCATAAGGGAAATTGGTCTGAAGTTCTCTTTCTTTGTTGTGTCTTTGTGTGGTTTAGGTATAAGAGTAATTGTGGCTTCATAGAAGGAATTCGGTAGTGTTCCATCTGTTTCAATTTTGTGGAATAGTTTGGATAATATTGGTATGAGGTCTTCTATGAAGGTTTGATAGAATTCTGCACTAAACCCGTCTGGACATGGGCTCTTTTTGGTTGGGAGACCTTTAATGACTGCTTCTATTTCCTTAGGAGTTATGGGGTTGTTTAACTGGTTTATCTGTTCCTGATTTAACTTCGTACCTGGTATCTGTCTAGGAAATTGTCCATTTCCTGAAGATTTTCAAGTTTTGTTGAATATAGGTTTTTATAGTAAGATCTGATGATTTTTTGAATTTCCTCTGAATCTGTAGTTATGTCTCCCTTTTCATTTCTGATTTTGTTAATTTGGATGCACTCTCTGTGTCCTCTCGTTAGTCTGGCTAAGGGTTTATCTATCTTGTTGATTTTCTCAAAGAACCAACTTTTGGTTCTGTTGATTTTTCTATGGTCCTTTTTGTTTCTACTTGGTTGATTTCAGCTCTGAGTTTGATTATTTCCTGCCTTCTACTCCTCCTGGGTGTATTTGCTTCTTTTTGTTCTACAGCTTTTAGGTGTGCTGTCAAGCTGCTGACATATGCTCTTTCCTGTTTCTTTCTGCAGGCACTCAGCGCTATGAGTTTTCCTCTTAACACAGCTTTCATTGTGTCCCATAAGTTTGGGTATGTTGTACCTTCATTTTCATTAAATTCTAAAAAGTTTTTAATTTCTTTCTTTATTTCTTCCTTGACCAGGTTATCATTGAGTAGAGCATTGTTCAATTTCCACGTATATGTGGGCATTCTTCCCTTATTGTTATTGAAGACCAGTTTTAGGCCGTGGTGGCCCGATAGCACGCATGGGATTATTTCTATCTTTCTGTACCTGGTTGAGGCCCGTTTTTTTTGACCAATTATATGGTCAATTTTGGAGAAAGTACCATGAGGAGCTGAGAAGAAGGTATATCCTTTTGCTTTAGGATAGAATGTTCTATAAATATCCGTTAAGTCCATTTGGCTCATGACTTCTCTTAGTCTGTCGACATCACTGTTTAATTTCTGATTCCATGACCTGTGAATTGATGAGAGTGGGTGTTGAAATCTCCCACTATTATTGTGTGAGGTGCAATGTGTGTTTTGAGCTTTAGTAAGGTTTCTTTTACGTATGTACGTGCCCTTGTATTTGGGGCATAGATATTTAGGATTGAGAGTTCATCTTGGTGGATTTTTCCTTTGATGAATATGAAGTGTCCTTCCTTATCTTTTTTGATGACTTTTAGTTGGAAATTGATTTTATTTGATATTAGAATGGCTACTTCAGCTTGCTTCTTCCGACCATTTGCTTGGAAAGTTGTTTTCCAGCCTTTCACTCTGAGGTAGTGTCTGTCTTTGTCTCTGAGGTGTGTTTCCTGTAAGCAGCAGAATGCAGGGTCCTCGTTGCGTATCCAGTTTGTTAATCTATGTCTTTTTATTGGGGAGTTGAGGCCATTGATATTGAGAGATATTAAGGAATAGTGATTATTGCTTCCCGTTATATTCATATTTGGATGTGAGGTTATGTTTGTGTGCTTTCATTCTCTTTGTTTTGTTGCCAAGACGATTAGTTTCTTGCTTCTTCTAGGGTATAGCTTGCCTCCTTATGTTGGGCTTTACCATTTATTATCCTTTGTAGTGCTGGATTTGTAGAAAGATATTGTGTAAATTTGGTTTTGTCATGGAATATCTTGGTTTCTCAATCTATGTTCATTGAGAGTTTTGCTGGATACAGTAACCTGGGCTGGCATTTGTGTTCTCTTAGGGTCTGTATGACATCAGTCCAGGATCTTCTGGCCTTCATAGTTTCTGGCGAGAAGTCTGGTGTGATTCTGATAGGTCTGCCTTTATATGTTACTTGACCTTTTTCCCTTACTGCTTTTAATATTCTTTCTTTATTTTGTGCATTTGGTGTTTTGAGAATTATGTGACGGGAGGTGTTTCTTTTCTGGTCCAATCTATTTGGAGTTCTGTAGGCTCCTTGTATGTCTATGGGTATCTCTTTTTTTAGGTTAGGGAAGTTTTCTTCTATGATTTTGTTGAAGATATTTACTGGTCCTTTGAGCTGGGAGTCTTCACTCTCTTCTATACCTATTATCCTTAGGTTTGATCTTCTCATAGAGTCCTGGATTTCCTGTATGTTTTGGACCAGTAGCTTTTTCCACTTTACATTATCTTTGACAGTTGAGTCAATGATTTCTGTGGAATCTTCTGCTCCTTAGATTCTCTCTTCCATCTCTTGTATGCTGTTGGTGAAGCTTGTATCTACAGCTCCTTGTCTCTTCTTTTGGTTTTCTATATCCAGGGTTGTTTCCATGTGTTCTTTCTTGATTGCTTCTATTTCCATTTTTAATTCCTTCAACTGTTTGATTGTGTTTTCCTGGAATTCTTTCAGGGATTTTTGTGTCTCCTCTCTATGGGCTTCTACTTGTTTATTTATGTTTTCCTGGAATTCTTTCAGGGATTTTTGTGTCTCCTCTCTATGGGCTTCTACTTGTTTATTTATGTTTTCCTGGAATTCTTTCAGGCATTTTTGCGATTCCTCTCTGTAGGCTTCTACTTGTTCTCTAAGGGAGTTCTTCACGTCTTTCTTGAAGTCCTCCAGCATCATGATCAAAAATGATTTTGAAACTAGATCTTGCTTTTCTGGTGTGTTTGGATATTCCATGTTTGTTTTCATGGGAGAATTGGGCTCCGATGGTGCCATGTAGTCTTGGTTTCTGTTGCTTGGGTTCCTGCGCTTGCCTCTCGCCATCAGATTATCTCTAGTGTTACTTTGTTCTGCTATTTCTGACAGTGGCTAGACTGTCCTATAAGCCTGTGTGTCAGGAGTGCTGTAGACCTGTTTTCCTCTCTTTCAGAGAGTTATGGGGACAGAGTGTTCTGCTTTCGGGCGTGTAGTTTTTCCTCTCTACAGGTCTTCAGCTGTTCCTGTGGGCCTGTGTCTTGAGTTCACCAGGCAGCTTTCTTGCAGCAGAAAATTTGGTCTTACCTGTGGTCCTGAGGCTCAAGTTCGCTCGTGGGATGCTGTCCACGGGCTCTCTGCAGCGGCAGCAACCAGGAAGACCTGTGCCGCCCCTTCCGGGAGCTTCAGTGCACCAGGGTTTCAGATGGTCTTTGGCTTTTTTCTCTGGTGTCCGAGATGTGTGTGCAGAGAGCAGTCTCTTCTGGTTTCCCAGGCTTGTCTGCCTCTCTGAAGGTTCAGCTCTCCCTCCCACGGGATTTGGGTGCAGAGAACTGTTTATCCGGTCTGTTTCCCTCAGGTTCCGGCGGTGTCTCAGGCAGGGGTCCTGCCGCTCCTGGGACCTCCCCCACGGGAGCCCAGAGGCCTTATACAGTTTCCTCTTGGGCCAGGGATGTGGGCAGGGGTGAGCAGTGTTGGTGGTCTCTTCCGCTCTACAGCCTCATGAGTGCCCACCTGACCAGGCGGTTGGGTCTCTCTCTCACTTCCTTTGGTTTTCTATATCCAGGGTTGTCTCCCTTTGTCCTTCCTTTATTGTTTCTATTTCGACTTTTAATTCCTTCACCTATTTGATTGTGTTTTCGTGTAATTCTATCAGGGATTTTTATGTTTTCTCTCTAAGGGATTCTATTTGTTTACTTGTGTTTTCCTGCATTTCTCTAAGGTAGTTCTTTATATCTTTCTTAAAGTCCTCCATCATCATGATCAAATGTGACTTTAAATCTAGATCTTGCTTTTCTGGTGTGTTTTGATAGTCAGTGTTTGCTTTGGTGGAAGAATTGGGCTCTGATGATGCCAGGTAGTCTTTGTTTCTGTTGCTTCAGTCATGTGCTTGTCTCTCACCATCAGGTTGTCTCTGGTGTTACCTTGTTTTGCTCTTTCTGACAGTGGCTTGACTGTCCTATAGGCCTGTGTGTCAGGAGTGGTATAGACCTTTTTTCCTGTTTTCTTTCAGACAGTTATAGGAACAAAGTGTTCTGCTTTCATGCATGTAGTCACTCCTGTCCTCTGGTTTTCAGCTGTCCCTATGGGCAGGAACCAGAAAGGCCTGGTTCTCCTGGGCCCTTCTTCTCCTGGGTCCCTGTGTGCAGGGGACCCAGATGGTGCTAGGCATTTTCCTCTAGAGGCAGAAATGTGGGCAGAGAGTAGTCTCCTCTGTTTTCCCAGCATGTCTGCCCCTCTGAAAGTCTAGTTCTCCCTCCCACAGTATTTGGGTGCAGGGACCTGTTTGACCTGGTCCAGTCAGATCCACGCACAATCTTGACCACAGGGCTCCTGCAGCTTGACTGACCCTATCCTCCTTTGCCCAGAGGCCCTATTCAGTTTCCTCTTGTGCCAGGGATGTAGTCAAACGTGGGCAGAAGTGTTGGTCTCTCCCTCTGTGCAGTCTGGACAATCAGGTCTCTCTCCCACGGGGTTTGGGAACAGGGAGCTGTGGGCCAGGATCAGTAAGGTTCAGGTGCCAGCTAGAAACTGGAAGTGTCTGGTGCCAGAGGAATTTTGCCTTTGTGTGTCCTGAGTCCACTAGGCAGGTCACTTGGAGCAGAAAAGTTGGTCTTAACTCTGGTCTCAGGCCTGAAGTCGCTCCTCAGGGCTTGGTTTCAGCTATCCGTAAGGGCAGAAACCAGAAGGGCCTGCCACTCCTTCTCCTAGGTCCCTGTGCACATGGGGCCCAGATGGTGCTAGTCATTTTCCTCTAGAGTCAGAAATATGGGCAGAGAGTAGTCTCCTCTGTTTTCCCAGCATGTCTGCCCCTCTGAAGGTCTAGCTCTCCCTCCCCTGGATATATTTCTTTATTTATATTTCAAATGCTAGTTCCTTTTTCAGTTTCCTGTTCATAAGCCACCTATTCAATCCCCCTCCCCCATAGTGGTATTCTCCCCATTTACTCACCCTTAACAAAAACCCCAAAATTCCCCTGCACTGGGGGTCCAACCTTGGCAGGACCAAGGGTTTCCCCTTCCACTGGTGCCTCAACAGGTCTATTCTCTCCTACATATACAGTTGGAGACCTGAGGCAATTCATGCATAATCTTGGGATAGTTGTTTAGTCCAAGGAAGCTTTAGTTGGTAGACATTGTTGTTCTCCTGGGGTTTCAAGCCCCATCAGCTCTTTCAATCCTTTCTCTAATTCCCCCAAAGGGGACTTAGTTCAGTGGTTTGCTGCTAGTATTCGCCTCTGTATTTGACATGGTCTGGTTGTGTATCTCAGGAGAGATCTATATCCAGTTCCTGTAACCATGCACTTCTTAGCTTCATCAATCTTATCTAGTTTTGGTGACTGTATATATATATATATACATATACATATATATATATATGGGCCACATGTGGGGCAGGCTCTGAATGGCCATTCCTTCCATCTCTGCTCTAAACTTTGTACCCATATACCCTCCTATAGATATTTTTCTTCCCCCTTTTTATAAAAAGTGAAAAATCTGCCTTTTGGTCATCATTCTTCTTATTCTTTATGTGGAATGTGGATGGCATCTTGGGTAATTTGAGCTTTTGGGATAATATCCACTTATTGATAAGTGCATAGCATGTGTGTATTTCTGTGATTGGGTTACCTCACTCAGGATGATATTTTCTAGTTCAATCCATTTGCCTATGAATATCCTGAAGTCATTGTTTATGGTTGCTAAGTTGTACTGCAATGTCTAGATACCACATTTTCTGAATCCATCCCTCTGTTTAAGGGCATTTGGATTGATTCCAACTCTGGCTATTTTAAATAATGTTGCTATGAATATAGTGGAGCACCTGTCTTTGTTGTATGGTGGAGCATCTTTGGGTATATGCCTAGGAGAGGTATAGCTGCATCCTCAGGTAGTGCAATGTCCAATTTTCTGAGGAACCTCCAGACTGATTTGCAGAGTGATTGTACCAGTTTGCAATACCAACAACAATGGAGGAGTGTTCCTCTTTCTTCACATCCTCCCCAGCATCTGCTGTCACCTGAGATTTTGATCATAGCCATTTTGACTGGTGTGAGGTGGAATGTCAAGGTTGTTTTGATTTGTGTTTCCCTGATGACTATGGATGTTGAACATTTCCTTAGGTGATTCTCACTCATTCAATATTCCTCAGCTGAGAATACTTTGTTTAGCTCTGTACACCATTTTTTTTCTTTTTTTTTCTTTTTTTTCTTTATTAACTTGAGTATTTCTTATATACATTTCAAGTGTTATTCCCTTTCCCGGTTTCCGGGCAAACATCCCCCTCCCCCCTACCCTTCCTTACGGGTGTTCCCCTCCCCACCCTCCCCCCATTGCCGCCCTCTCCCCAACAGTCTAGTTCACTGGGGGTTCAGTCTTAGCAGGACCCAGGGCTTCCCCTTCCACTGGTGATTTTACTAGGCTATTCATTGCTACCGATGAGGTCAGAGTCCAGGGTCAGTCCATGCATAGTCTTTAGGTAGTGGCTTAGTCCCTGGAAGCTCTGGTTGCTTGGCATTGTTGTGCATATGGGGTCTCGAGCCCCTTCAAGCTCTTCCAGTTCTTTCTCTGATTCCTTCAACAGGGGTCCTACTCTGAGTTCAGTGGTTTGCTGCTGGCATTCGCCTCTGAATTTGCTGTATTCTGGCGATCTACATCGGGCTCCTGTCAGTCTGCACTTCTTTGCTTCATCCATCTTGTCTAATTGGGTGGCTGTATATGTATGGGCCACATGTGGGGCAGGCTCTGAGTGGGTGTTCTTTCAGTCTCTGTTTTAATCTTTGCCTCTCTATTCCCTGCCAAGGGTATTCTTGTTCCCCTTTTAAAGAAGGAGTGAAGCATTCGCAGTTTGATCATCCGTCTTGAGTTTCATTTGTTCTAGGCATCTAGGGTAATTCAAACATTTTGGCTAATAGCCACTTATCAATGAGTGCATACCATGTATGTCTTTCTGTGATTGGGTTAGCTCACTCAGGATGATATTTTCCAGTTCCAACCATTTGCCTACGAATTTCATAAGGTCATTATTTTTGATAGCAGAGTAATATTCCATTGTGTAGATGTACCACATTTTCTGTATCCATTCCTCTGTTGAAGGGCATCTGGGTTCTTTCCAGCTTCTGGCTATTATAAATAAGGCTGCGATGAACATACTGGAGCACGTGTCTTTTTTATATGTTGGGGCATCTTTTGGGTATATACCCAAGAGAGGTATAGCTGGATCCTCAGGCAGTTCAATGTCCAATTTTCTGAGGAACCTCCATACTGATTTCCAGAATGGTTGTACCAGTCTGCAATCCCACCAACAATGGAGGAGTGTACCTCTTTCTCTGCATCCTGGCCAGCATTTGCTGTCACCTGAGTTTTTGATCTTAGCCATTCTCACTGGTGTGAGGTGAAATCTCAGGGTTGTTTTGATTTGCATTTCCCTTATGACTAAAGATGTTGAACATTTCTTTAGGTGTTTCTCAGCCATTCGGCATTCCTCAGCTGTGAATTGTTTGTTTAGCTCTGAACCCCATTTTTAATAGGGTATTTGTCTCCCTGCGGTCTAACTTCTTGAACTCTTTGTATATTTTGGATATAAGGCCTCTATCTGTTGTAGGATTGGTAAAGATCTTTTCCCAATCTGTTGGTTGCTGTTTTGTCCTAACCACAGTGTCCTTTGCCTTACAGAAGCTTTGCAGTTTTATGAGATCCCATTTGTCGATTCTTGATCTTAGAGCATAAGCCATTGGTGTTTTGTTCAGGAAATTTTCTCCAGTGCCCATGTATTCCAGATGCTTCCCTAGTTTTTCTTCTATTAGTTTGAGTGTGTCTGGTTTGATGTGGAGGTCCTTGATCCACTTGGACTTAAGCTTTGTACAGGGTGATAAGCATGGATCGATCCACATTCTTCTAAATGTTGACCTCCAGTTGAACCAGTACCATTTGCTGAAAATGCTATCTTTTTTCCATTGGATGGTTTTGGCTCCGTTGTCAAAAATCAAGTGACCATAGGTGTGTGGGTTCATTTCAAGGTCTTCAATTCTATTCCATTGGTCTATCTGTCTGTCTCTGTACCAATACCATGCAGTTTTTATCACTATTGCTCTGTAATACTGCTTGAGTTCAGGGATAGTGATTCCCCCTGAAGTCCTTTTATTATTGAGGATAGCTTTAGCTATCCTGGGTTTTTTGTTATTCCAGATGAATTTCCAAATTGTTCTGTCTAACTCTTTGAAGAATTGGATTGGTATTTTGATGGGGATTGCATTGAATCTGTAGATCGCTTTTGGTAAAATGGCCATTTTTACTATATTAATCCTGCCAATCCATGAGCGTGGGAGATCTTTCCATCTTCTGAGGTCTTCTTCAATTTCTTTCTTCAGTGTCTTGAAGTTCTTATTGTATAATTCTTTTACTTGCTTGGTTAAAGTCACACTGAGGTACTTTATATTATTTGGGTCTATTATGAAGGGTGTCCTTTCCCTAATTTCTTTCTTGGCTTGATTCTCTTTTGTGTGGAGGAAGGCTACTGATTTATTTGAGTTAATTTTATACCCAGCCACTTTGCTGAAGTTGTTTATCAGCTTTAGTAGTTCTCTGGTGGAACTTTTGGGATCACTTAAATAAACTATCATATCATCTGCAAATAGTGATATTTTGACTTCCTCTTTTCCGATCTGTATCCCCTTGACCTCCTTTTGTTGTTTGATTGCTCTGACTAGAACTTCAAGAACTATATTGAATAAGTAGGGAGAGAGTGGGCACCCTTGTCTAGTCCCTGATTTTTGTGGGATTGCTTCAAGTTTCTCTCCATTTAGTTTAATGTTAGCAACTGGTTTGCTGTATATGGCTTTTACTATGCTTAGGTATGGGCCTTGAATTCCTATTCTTTCCAGGACTTTTATCATGAAGGGGTGTTGAATTTTGTCAAATGCTTTCTCAGCATCTAATGAAATGATCATGTGGTTCTGTTCTTTCAGTTTGTTTACATAATGGATCACGTTGATGGTTTTCCTTATATTAAACCATCCCTGCATGCCTGGGATGAAGCCTACTTGATCATGGTGGATGATTGTTTTGATGTGCTCTTGAATTCGGTTTGCCAGAATTTTATTGAGTATTTTTGTGTCGATATTCATAAGGGAAATTGGTCTGAAGTTTTCTTTCTTTGTTGGGTCTTTGTGTGGTTTAGGTATAAGAGTAATTGTGGCTTCATAGAAGGAATTCGGTAGTGCTCCATCTGTTTCAATTTTGTGGAATAGTTTGGATAATATTGGTATGAGGTCTTCTATGAAGGTCTGATAGAATTCTGCACTAAACCCGTCTGGACCTGGGCTCTTTTTGGTTGGGAGACCTTTAATGACTGCTTCTATTTCCTTAGGAGTTATGGGGTTGTTTAACTGGTTTATCTGTTCCTGATTTAACTTCGTACCTGGTATCTGTCTAGGAAATTGTCCATTTCCTGCAGCTTTTCAAGTTTTGTTGAATATAGGCTTTTATAGTAAGATCTGATGATTTTTTGAATTTCCTCTGAATCTGTAGTTATGTCTCCCTTTTCATTTCTTATTTTGTTAGTTTGGACACACTCTCTGTGTCCTCTCGTTAGTCTGGCTAAGGGTTTATCTATCTTGTTGATTTTCTCAAAGAACCAACTTTTGGTTCTCTTGATTCTTTCTATGGTCCTTTTTGTTTCTACTTGTTGATTTCAGCTCTGAGTTTGATTATTTACTGCCTTCTACTCCTCCTGGGTGTATTTGCTTCTTTTTGTTCTAGAGCTTTTAGGTGTGCTGTCAAGCTGCTGACATATGCTCTTTCCTGTTTCTGTCTGCAGGCACTCAGCGCTATGAGTTTTCCTCTTAGCACAGCTTTCATTGTGTCCCATAAGTTTGGGTATGTTGTACCTTCATTTTCATTAAATTCTAAAAAGTTTTTAATTTCTTTCTTTATTTCTTCCTTGACCAGGTTATCATTGAGTAGAGCATTGTTCAATTTCCACATATATGTGGGCATTCTCCCCTTATTGTTATTGAAGACCAGTTTTAGGCCGTGGTGGTCCGATAGCACGCATGGGATTATTTCTAACTTTCTTTACCTGTTGAGGCCCGTTTTTTGACCAATTATATGGTCAATTTTGGAGAAAGTACCATGAGGAGCTGAGAAGAAGGTATATCCTTTTGCTTTAGGATAGAATGTTCTATAAATATCTGTTAAGTCCATTTGGCTCATGACTTCTCTTAGTCTGTCGACATCACTGTTTAATTTCTGTTTCCATGATCTGTCCATTGATGAGAGTGGGGTGTTGAAATCTCCTACTATTATTGTGTGAGGTGCAATGTGTGTTTTGAGCTTTAGTAAGGTTTCTTTTACGTATGTAGGTGCCCTTGTATTTGGGGCATAGATATTTAGGATTGAGAGTTCATCTTGGTGGATTATTCCTTTGATGAATATGAAGGGTCCTTCCTCATCTTTTTGATGACTTTTGGTTGAGAATCGATTTTATTTGATATTAGAATGGCTACTCCAGCTTGCTTCTTCCGACCATTTGCTTGGAAAATTGTTTTCCAGCCTTTCACTCTGAGGTAGTTTCTGTCTCTGTCTCTGAGGTGTGTTTCCTGTAGGCAGCAGAATGCAGGGTCCTCGTTGCGTATCCAGTTTGTTAATCTATGTCTTTTTATTAGGGAGTTGAGAGCATTGATGTTGAGAGATATTAAGGAATAGTGATTATTGCTTCCTGTTATATTCATATTTGGATGTGAGGTTATGTTTGTGTGCTTTTCTTCTCTTCGTTTTTTTGCCAAGACGATTAGTTTCTTGCTTCTTCTAGGGTATAGCTTGCCTCCTTATGTTGGGCTTTACCATTTATAATCCTTTGTAGTGCTGGATTTGTAGAAAGATATTGTGTAAATTTGGTTTTGTCATGGAATATCTTGGTTTCTCCATCTATGTTCATTGAGCGTTTTGCAGGATACAGTAACCTGAGCTGGCATTTGTGTTCTCTTAGGGTCTGTATGACATCAGTCCAGGATCTTCTGGCCTTCATAGTTTCTGGCGAGAAGTCTGGTGTGATTCTGATAGGTCTGCCTTTATATGTTACTTGACCTTTTTCCCTTACTGCTTTTAATATTCTTTCTTTATTTTGTGCGTTTGCTCTTTTGACTATTATGTGACGGGAGGTGTTTCTTTTCTGGTCCAATCTATTTGGAGTTCTGTAGGCATCTTGTTTGCCTATGGGCATCTCTTTTTTTAGGTTAGGGAAGTTTTCTTCGATGATTTCGTTGAAGATATTTACTGGTCCTTTGAGCTGGGAGTCTTCACTCTCTTCTATACCTATTATCCTTAGGTTTGATTTTCTCATTGAGTCCTGGATTTCCTGTATGTTTTGGACCAGTAGCTTTTTCCACTTTACATTATCTTTGACAGTTGAGTCAATGATTTCTATGGAATCTTCTGCTCCTTAGATTCTCTCTTCCATCTCTTGTATGCTGTTGGTGAAGCTTGTATCTACAGCTCCTTGTCTCTTCTTTTGGTTTTTCTATATCCAGGGTTGTTTCCATGTGTTCTTTCTTGATTGCTTCTATTTCCATTTTTAATTCCTTCAACTGTTTGATTGTGTTTTCCTGGAATTCTTTCAGGGATTTTTGTGACTCCTCTCTATGGGCTTCTACTTGTTTATTTATGATTTCCTGGAATTCTTTCAGGGATTTTTGCGATTCCTCTCTGTAGGCTTCTACTTGTTCTCTAAGGGAGTTCTTCACGTCTTTCTTGAAGTCCTCCAGCATCATGATCAAATATGATTTTGAAACTAGATCTTGCTTTTCTGGTGTGTTTGGATATTCCATGTTTGTTTTCATGGGAGAATTGGGCTCCGATGATGCCATGTAGTCTTGGTTTCTGTTGCTTGTGTTCCTGCGCTAGCCTCTCGCCATCAGATTATCTCTAGTGTTACTTTGTTCTGCTATTTCTGACAGTGGCTAGACTGTCCTATAAGCCTGTGTGTCAGGAGTGCTGTAGACCTGTTTTCCTCTCTTTCAGTCAGTTATGGGGACAGAGTGTTCTGCTTTCGGGCGTGTAGTTTTTCCTCTCTACAGGTCTTCAGCTGTTCCTGTGGGCCTGTGTCTTGAGTTCACCAGGCAGGTACTTGCAGCAGAAAATTTGGTCTTACCTGTGGTCCCAAGGCTCAAGTTTGCTTGCGGGGTGCTGCCCACGAGCTCTCTGTGGCAGCAGCAACCAGGAAGATCTGCGCTGCCGTTTCCGGGAGCTTCAGTGCACCTCTGTACACCATTTTTAATACAGTTATTTGACTTCTGGAGTCTAACTTCTTGAGTTGTTTGTATAGTTTGGAGATTAGCCCTCTATTGGGTGTAGGATTGGTAAAGAACTTTTCCCAATAATTTGGTTGCCATTTTGTCCTAATGAGAGAGTCCTTAGCCTTACAGAAGCTTTGCAGGTTTCTGAGGTCCCATTCGTCGATTCTTGATCTTAGAGCATAAGCCATTGGTGTTTTGTTCAGAAAACTTTCCCCAGTGCCCATGTGTTGAAGACACTTCCCCACATTTTCTTCTGTTAGTTTGAGTGTATCTGCTTTGATGTGGAGGTCTTTGATCCACTTGGACTTTAGCTTTTTATGGGGCTATAAGAATGGAACGATTTGCATTCTTCTACATGTTGACTTCCAGTTGAACAAGCTCCATTTGTTGAAAATGCTATCTTTTTTCCATTGGATGGTTTTAGATCCTTTGTCAAAGGTCCAGTACGCATAGGTATGTGGGTTCATTTCTGGATCTTCAATTCTATTCCACTAATCTATCTTCCTGTCTCTGTACCAATACCATACAGTTTTTATCACTATTGCTCTCTAATTCTGCTTGAGGTCAGGGATGGTGATTCCTTAGAAGTTCTTTTACTATTAAGGATAGTTTTCACTATCCTGAGTTTTTTGCTATTCCTAATGAATTTGCAAATGGCTCTATCTCTATTGAGTTATAATTTTGAGGGGATTATATTGAATCTGTTGACTTCTTTTGGCAAAATGGCCATTTTTACTATATTAATCCTGCCAATCCAGGAGCATGGGAGATCTTTCCACCTTCTGACATATTCTTCAATTTCTTTCTTCCAAGAATTAAAGTTCTTGTCATATAGATCTTTCACTTCCTTGGTTAACTTCACACCGAGGTACTTTATATTATTTTGGAGTATTGTGAAGGGTGTCCTTTCCCTAATTTCTTTCTTACCCTGTTTATCGAGTAGAGGCAGACTACCAATTTGTTTGAGTTAAATTTATACCCAGATACTTGCTGAAGTTGTTTATAAAGTTTAATAGTTCTCTTTTGAAACTTTTGGTGTCACTTAATTATGCTACCATATCATTTTCAAATAGTGATATTTTGACTTCTTCCCTTCCAATTTACATCCTTTGATCTTTCGTTGTCTGATTGCTCTGGCTATTATGTCAAGTACTTTATTGAATATGTAGAGAGAGACTGGGTAGCCTTGTCTAGTCCCTGATTTTAGTGGGATTGCTTCATGTTCTCTCCATTTAGTTTGATGTTAGCTCCCGGTTTGCTGTATATGGCTTTTACTATGTTTAGGTATGGGCCTTGAATTCCTGATCTTTCCAGGAGTTTTCTCATAAAGGGGTGTTAAATTTTCTCAAATGCTTTCTGGGCATCTAATGAAATGATCATGTGGTTTTTATCTTTGAGTTTGTTTATATAGTGGATTATGTTGATGGATTTCTGTATGATGAACCATCCCCACATCCCTGCATTGAAGCCTACTCAACCATGATGGATGATCGTTTTGATGTGCTCTTGGATTAGGTTTGCAAGAATTTTATTGAGTATTTGGCATCAGTATTTATAAGGGAAATTGATCTGAAGTTCTTTTTCTTTGTTGGGTCTTTGTGTGGTTTAGGTTTAAGAGTAATTGTGGCTTCATAGAAGGAATTTGGTAGTGCTCTGTCTGTATCTATATTTTGGATAGTTTAGACAGTATTAGTATGAAGTCTTCTATGAAGGTCTGATAGAATTCTACACTAAACACACCTCGTCCTGGACTCTATTTGGTTGGGAGAATTTTAATGACTATTTCTATTTCTTTAGGAGTTATGGAGTTGGTTAGATGATTTATCTGTTCCTGATTTAACATTAGTACCTGATATTTTTCTACAAAATTGTCCATTTTTCTTCAGATTTTCCAGTTTTGTTCAATATAGGCTTTTGTAGTAGGATCTGATGATCTTTTGAATTTCCTCAGAGACTGTTGTTATGTCTCCCTTTTCATTTTGATTTTGTTAATTTGGATTCTCTCTCTCTCTCTCTCTCTCTCTCTCTCTCTCTCTCTCTCTCTTTCTCTGCCCTCTGGTTCATCTGGCTAAGGATTTATCTATCATGTTAATTTTCTCAAAGAACCAGGTCCTTCTTTTGTTTCTACTTTATATAGTTCTCTTTGTTTCTCTTTTATTGATTTCAACCTTGATTTTGATTATTTCCTGCCTTCTACTCCTCATGGGTCTATTTGTTTCTTTTTATTTCTAGAGCATTTATGTGTGCTGTCAAGCTGCTGATGTATGATCTCATCTTCTGGAGGAAATAAAAAAGAAATTAAAGACTTCTTAGAATTTAATGAAAATGAAAATACAACATGCCCAAACTTATGGAACACAATG
Organism: Rattus norvegicus; assembly: GCF_021556685.1. Lineage (NCBI taxonomy): Eukaryota > Metazoa > Chordata > Mammalia > Rodentia > Muridae > Rattus > Rattus norvegicus. The sequence goes on from NC_141537.1 coordinate 88,287,092, forward strand.
AAAGCTGTGCTAAGAGGAAAACACATAGCTCTGAGTGCCTGCAAAAAGAAGCAGGAAAGATCATATGTCTCTAGAAAAAGCTCTAGAAGAAAAGAAAATAAGACCAAGAGGAGGAGAAGGAAGGAAATTATCAAACTCAACTGAAATCAACCAAGTAGAAAAAAAAGGGCTACACAAAGAATCAATAAAACCAAAAGCTGGTTCTTTGAGAAAATCAACAAGATAGATAAACCCTTAGCCAGAGTAACCAGAGGTCACAGAGAGTATATCAAAATTAACAAAATCAGAAATGAAAAGGGAAATGTAACAACAGAATCTGAGGACATTAAAAATATCATCAGATCCTACAAAAAGCCTATATTCCACAAGACTGGAAAATCTGAAGGAAATGTTCAATTTTCTAGACAGACACAAGGTACCAAAGTTAAATCAGAAACAAATAAACCATTCAAACAACCCCAAAACTCCTAAAGAAATAGAAGCAGTTATTAAAAGTCTCCCAACCAAAAAGAGCCCAGGACCAGATGGCTTTAGTGCAGAATTCTATCAGATCTCCATAGAAGACCTCATATTAATACTGTCCAAAATATTCCACAAAATAGAAAAGACCGGAGCACTGCCAAACTCCTTCTATGAAGCCACAATTATTCTTATACCGAAACAGCACAAAGACCCAACAAAGAAAGAGAACTTCAGACCAATTTCCCTTATGAATATTGATGGAAAAATACTCAATAAAATTCTTGCAAACTGAATCCAAGAACACATTAAAACAATCATCCATCATGATCAAGAAGACTTCACCCCAGGCATGCAGGGATGGTTTAATATACGGAAAACCATCAATGTAATCCACTATATAAACAAGCTGAAAGATAAAAGCCACATGATCACTTCAGTAGATGCTGAGAAAGCATTTGACAAAATGAAACACCCCTTCATGATAAAAGTCCTGGAAAGAACAGGAATTCAAGACCCATACGTAAACATAGTAGAAGCAATATACGCAAACCAGTAGCCAACATCAAACTAAATGGAGAGAAACTTGAAGCAATCCCACAAGGCTGCCCACTCTCTCCCTACTTATTCAATACAGTACTTGAAGTCCTACCCAGATCAATCGGACAATAAAAGGAGTTCAAAGGGATACAAATTAGACGGGAAGAAATCAAATTATCACTATTTACAGATGATTTAATAGTATACTTAAGTGACCCCAAAAGTTCTACCAGAGAACTACTTAACCTGATAAACAACTATAGCACAGTGTCAGGTATAAAATTAACTCAAATAAATCAGTAGCCTTCCTCTACTCAAAAGATAAACAGAATGAGAAAGAAATTAGGGAAATGACACCCTCCACAAGATTTCCAAATAATATAAAATATCTTGGTGTGACTTTAACCAAGCAAGTGAAAGATCTGTATGACATGAACTTCAAGTCCCTGAAGAAATAAATTGAGGAAGATCTCAGAAGATGGAAAGATCTCCCATGCTAATGGATTGGCAGGATTAATATAGTAAAAAAGGGCCATTTTACAAAAAGCAATTTAGAGATTCAATGCAATTCCCATCTAAATTCCTACTCAATTCTTTATAAAGATAGAAAGAGCAATTTGCAAATTCATTTGGAATAACAAAAAACCCAGGATAGTGAAAACTATAGTCAACAATAAAGGTACTTCTGGGGTAATCACCAACCCTGACTTCAAGCAGTGTTACAGAGCAATAGTTATAAAAACTGTATGGGATTAGTACAGAGACAGGCAGATAGAACAACACACCTATGATGGTCACTTGATCTTTGACAAAGGAGCTAAAACCATCCAATGGAAAAAAGATAGCATTTTCAACAAATGGTGCTGCTTCAATTGGAGGTCAGCATGTAAAAGAATGCAAATCGATCCAACTTATCACCATATACAAAGATTAAGTCCAAGTGCATAAAGGACTTCCACATACAACCAGATACACTAAAACTAATAACAGAAAGAGTGGGGAAGAGTCTCAAACGCATGGGCACTGGGGAAATTTTCCTGAAAAAAACACCAATGGCTTATGCTCTAAGATCAGGAATCGACAAATGGGACCCCATAAAGCTGCAAAGCTTCTATAAGGCAAAAGACACTCTCACTGGGACAAAATGGCAACCAACAGATTGGGAAAAGATCTTTCCCAATCCTTCAACTGATACAGGGCTAATATCCAAAATATACAAAAACTCAAAAATTTAGACTACAGAGAATCAAATAACCCCTTTAAAAAAAATTGGGGACAGAGCTATACAAAACATTCTCAGCTGAGGAATATCAAATGGTGGAAAAGCACCTAAAGAAATGTTAAACATCCTTAGTCATCAGGGAAACACAAATCAAAACAACCCTGAGATGCCACCTTACACCAATCAGAATGGCTAAGATTAAAAAAACTCAGGTGACAGCAGATGATGGCAAGGATGTGGAGAAAGAGGAACACTCCTCCATTGTTGGTGGGATTGCAAATTGGCACAACCACTTTGGGAATCAGTCTGGAGGTTCTTCAGAAAATTGGACATTCCACTACCTGAGGTCCCAGCTATACCTCTCCTGGGCATATACCCAAAAGATGCTACAACATACAACCATGTTCACCATGTTCATAGCAGCCTTATTTATAATAGCCAAAAGATGAAAAGAACATAGAGTCCCTTCAACAGAGGAATGGATTAAAATATATGGTACATCTACAATATAGAGTACTACTCAGAGATCAAAAACAATGACTTCATGAAATTCATAGGCAATTGGAATGAACTAGAAACTATCATCCTGAGTGAGGTAACCCAATCACAGAAAAACACACTTGGTCTACACTCACTGATAAGTTAATATTAACCCAAAAGCTCAAATTACCCAACAGGCAATCCACATTCCACATGAAGATTAAGAAGACCAAAAGGCAGATGTTTCACTCTTTATAAAAAGGTAGAAGAAAAGTATCTAAAGGAGAGGATATGGATACAAAGTTTAGACCAGAGACTGAAGGAATGCTCATTCAGAGCCTGACCTACATGTGACCATCTATATACAGCCACAAAAACTACATAACATTGATAAAGCTAAAAAGTGCATGTTGAAAGGGACCAGATATAGATCTCTCCTAAGAGACACATACAGGGCATGTCCAATACAGAGGTCAATGCTAGCAACAAATCACTGAACTGAGAACAGGACCCCCTTCGGTGGAATTAGAGGAAGGATTGAAAGAGCTGAAGGGGCTTGCAACCCCATAAGAACAACAATGCCAATCAATCAAAGCTACCAGGAACTAAATCACTACTGAAAGACTATACATGGACTGACCCAGGGATTCCAACTGCATATGTAGCAAAGAATAGCCCTGTTGGGGCACCAGTGGAAGGCAAAGTCCTTGATTCTTCCAAGGTTGGACCCCCAGTACAGAGGAATATGGAGGGTACAGTAAGGGCAATGGATGAGAGGAATATCCATATGGGGGAAGGAAGGGATGCGGGCTTATGGACAGGAAATGTGGAAAGGGAATAACATTTGAAAGGTTAGTAAAGAATATATCAAGACCTTGGGAGAGAGAGCTCACTGCCCGGAGAGGTGGGCACTCCTGAGGCTGCAGAGCAGGAGAGACCACCAATACTGCCCGCCATTGCCCACGTCCCTGGCCCAAGAGGAAACTGTATAGGGCCTCTGGGAACTGGAAGAGAGGGGCTCCCAAGTGGCAGGTACCCTGTGGTCCAGACACGACCCAGATCTGAAGGGACCCAATCAAAATCTCCCTGCACCCAAATTCCATGGGAGGGAGAGCTAAATCTTCAGAGAGGCAGACACTCCTGGGAAGCCAGAAAAGAATACACTCTCCCCACATTTCTGACTCCAAAGGAAAACACCTAATGCCATTGGGGACCTGGTGCACGGGGGGCCCCAGGATAAAGCAGTACAGGCCCTCCTGGTTGCCGCCCTCATGGACAGCTCAAAAACAGCCGCCCAGGAGCCACTTCAGTGATGAGACCAACTTTTCTGCTCCAAGCGACTTGACTGGTGGACTTGGGACACAGGCCCACAGGAACAGCTGAAGACCTGTAGACAGGAAAGACTACACGCCCTAAAGCAGAACACTCTCTTCCCATAACTGACTGAAAGAAAGAAAACAGGAAAACAGATCTACAGCACTCCTGACACACAGGCCTAAAGGACAACCTAGCCACTGTCAGAAACAGCAGAACAAAGTAACACCAGATACAACCTGATGGTGAGAGGCAACTGCAAAAACCCAAGCAAGAGAAACCAAGACTACATGGCATCATCAGAGCCCAATTCTCCCACCAAAGCAAACCACTGAATATCCAAACATACCAGAAAAGCAAGATCTAGATTTAAAAACACATTTGATCATGATGATGGAGGACATGAAGAAAGACATAAAGAACTCAATTAGAGGAACTGAGGAAAACATAAATAAACAAGAGAGGAATCACAAAAATCCCTGAAAGAATTCAAGGAAAACACAATCAAACAGGTGAAGGAATTAAAAATGGAAATAGAATCAATAAAGACAGCACAAAGGTAGACATAGAAAACCAAAGAAAGAGGCAAGGAGGCATAGGTACAAGCATCACCAACAGAATGCAAGAGATAAAAGAGAGAATCTCAGGAGCAGAAGATTCCATAGAAATCATTGACACAACTGTCAAAGATAATGTAAAACGGAAAAAGCTACTGGTCCAAAACAAACAAGAAATCCAGGACTCAATAAGAAGATCAAACCTAAAGATAATAGCTTTAGAAGAGAGTGAAGACTCCCAGCTCAAATAACCAGTAAATGTCTTTAACAAAATCATAGAAGAAGACTTCCCTAATATAAAGAAAGAGATGCCCATAAATATAGAAGAATACTACAGAACACCAAATGGATTGCACCAGAAAAGAAACTCCTCCTGTCACATAATAGTCAAAACACCAAATAAACAAAACAAAGAAAGAATATTAAAAGCAGTAAGTGAAAATGGTAAGATCCAAAGGCAGACCTATTGGGCATCACACTGGACTTCTCACCAGAGACTATGAAAAGCAGAACATCCTGGAAAGATGTTAGACAAACCCTAATAAAACACAAATGCCAGTCAAAGTTACTGTACCCAGCAAAAAAAATCTCAATTAACATGGATGGAGAAACCAAGATATTCCATGACAAAAGCAAATTTATATAATATCTCTCTACAAAACCAGCCCTACAAAGGATAATAAATGGTAAAACCAAACACAAAGAGGCAAGCTATACCCTAGAAAAAGCAAGAAACTAATCGTTTTCCAAAAAAACAAAGAAAAGGCAAGCACACAAATATAATCTCACATCCAAACACGAATATAACAGGAAGCAACAATCACTAATATTCCTTAATATCTCTCAGTATCAGTGGACTCAATTCCCCAATAAAAACACACAGAATAAAAAAATGGATACAGAATGGGGACCCTGCACTCTGCTGCCTACAGGAAACACACCTCAGAGACAAAGACAGACACTACCTCAGAGTAAAAGGCTGGAAAACAACTTTCCAAGCAAATGGTCTGAAGAAGCAAGCTGGAGTAGCCATTCTAATATCAAATAAAATCGATTCTCAACCAAAAGTCATCAAAAAGATGAGGAAGGACCCTTCATATTCATCAAAGGAATAATCCACCAAGATGAACTCTCAATCCTAAATATCTATGCTCCAAATACAAGGGCAGTTACATACATGAAAGAAACCTTATTAAAGCTCAAAGCACACAATGCACCTCACACAAAAATAGTAGGAGATTTCAACACCCCACACTCATCAATGGACAGATTATGGAAACAGAAATTAAACAGAGACATAGACAGACTAAGAGCAGTCATGAACCAAATGGACTTAACAGATATTTATAGAACATTCTATCCTAAAACAAAAGGATATACCTTCTTCTCACCACCTCATGGTACTTTCTCAAAAAGTGACCATACAATTGGTCATAAAACAGGCCTCAACAGAAACAGAAAGATAGAAATAATCCCATGCATCCTATCAGACCATCATGGGCTAAACCGGGTCTTCAATAACAGTAAGGAAAGAATGCCCACATATGGCACTGGAGCTGCAGGTCCCTTGAGCCCCAGACCCCGCCAGAACCTGAAGGGACTGGATCAACAGTTCTCTGCACCCAAATCCTGTGGGAGGGTGAGCTAAACCTTCAGTGAGGCAGACATGCCTGGGAAGCCAGAAGAGACTACATTCTGTCCACATTTCTGACTCCAGAGGAAAACACCAAATGCCATCTGGGACCCTGGTGCATGGTGGTTCCCAGAAAAGGCGGTGCAGGCCCTCCTGGTTGCTGCCCTCACTGAGAGCTCAAAAGCAACACCCACGAGCAAACTTGAGCCGCTGGACCACAGGTAGGACCAACTTTTCTGCTCCAAGCGACCTGACTGGTGGTCTCAGGACACACAGAGGCAAAATTCCTCTAGGACTGGACACTTCCGGTTTTTAGCTGGATTCCCAACCTCGCTGATCCCCACCTGCAGCTCACTGCTCCCAAACACTGAGAGAGAGAGAGCCCACTGCCTGGACAGGTGGGCACTCCTGAGACTGCAGAGCAGAAGAGACCACCAATACTGCCCACCCCTGCCCACATCCCTGGTCCAAGAGGAAACTGCATATAGCCTCTGGGAACCGGAAGATAGGGGCACTGGAGTGGCAGGTCCCCTGTGCCCCAGACACAGCCTGAACCTGAAGGGACCAGATCAACAGTTCTCTGCACCGAAATCCCGTGGGAAGGAGAGCTAAACCTTCAGGGAGGCAGACACACCTGGGAAGCCAGAAGAGACTACACTCTTCCCACATTTCTGACTCCAGAGGAAAACACAAAACACGATCTGGGATGCTGGTGCACGATGGCTCCCAGAAAAGGTGGCACAGGTCCTCGTGGTTGCTCCCCTCACGGAGACCTCAAAAGCAACACCCCATGCGCAAACTTGAGCCTTGAGACCACAGCTACAATGAACTTTTCTGCTCCAAGTGACCTGCCTGGTGAACCCAGGACAAAGGCCCACAGGAACAGCTGAAGACCTGTAGAGAGGAAAAACTACATGCCCGAAAGCAGAACACTCTGTTCCCATAACTGGCTGAAAGAAAACAGGAAAACAGATCTACAGCACCCCTGACACACAGGACTATAGGACAGACTAGCCACTGTCAGAAATAGCAGAAAAAAGTAACACCAGAGATAATCTGATGTTAAGAGTCAAGCACAGAAACCCAAGCAACAGAAAGCAAGACTACATGGCATCATCAGAGCCCAATTCTCCCACCAAAGCAAACACTGAATACCCAAACACGCCAGAAAAGCAAGATCTAGATTTAAAATTACATTTGATCATGATACTGCAGGACTTCAAGAAAGACATGAAGAACTCCCTTAGAGAAATGCAGGAAAACATAAATAAACAAGTAGAAGCCTATAGAGAGGAATCACAAAAATCCCTGAAAGAATTCAAGGAAAACACAATCAAACAGGTGAAGGTATTAAAAATGGAAATAGAAGCAATCAAGAAAGAACACATGGGAACAACCCTGGATATAAAAAAACAAAGGAAGAGACAAGGAGGCATAGGTACAAGCATCACCAACAGAATACAAGAGATAGAAGAGAGAATCTCAGGAGCAGAAGATTCCATAGAAATCATCGACACAACTGTCAAAGATAATGTAAAGCGGAAAAAGCTACTGGTCCAAAACATACAGGAAATCCAGGACTTAATGAGAAGATCAAACCTATGGATAATACGTATAGAAGAAAGTGAAGACTCCCAGCTCAAAGGACCAGTAAATATCTTCAACAAAATCATAGAAGAAAACTTCCCTAACCTAAAGAAAGAGGTGCCCATAAACATATATGAAGCCTACAGAAACCCAAATAGATTGGACCAGAAAAGAAACTCCTCCTGTCACATAATAGTCAAAACACCAAATGCACAAAATAAAGAAAGAATATTAAAATCAGTAAGGGAAAAAGGTCAAGTAACATATAAAGGCAGACCTATCAGAATCACACCAGACTTTTCGCCAGAGACTATGAAAGCCAGAAGATCCTGGACAGATGTCATACAAACCCTAAGAGAACACAAATGCCAGCCCAGGTTACTGTATCCTGCAAAACTCGCAATTAACAAAGATGGAGAAACCAAGATATTCCATGACAACCCAAATTTACACAATATCTTTCTACAAATCCAGTGCTGCAAAGGACAATAAATGGTAAAGCCCAACATAAGGAGGCAAGCTACACCCTAGAAAAAGCAAGACACTAATTGTCTTGGCAAAAAAACAAAGAGAAGAAAAGCACACAAACATAACCTCACATCCAAAAGGAATATAACAGGAAGCAATAATCACGATTCCTTAATATCTCTCAACATCAATGGTCTCAACTCCCCAATAAAAAGACATAGATTAACAAACTGGATGTGCAATGAGGACCCTGCATTCTGCTGCCTACAGGAAACACACCTCAGAGACAAAGACAGACACTACCTCAGAGGGAAAGGCTGGAAAACAACTTTCCAAGCAAATGGTCGGAAGAAGCAAGCTGGAGTAGCCATTCTAATATCAAATAAAATCAATTTTCAACTAAAAGTCATCAAAAATTAAGGACGGACACTTCATATTCATCAAAGGAAAAATCCACCAAGATGAACTCTCAATCCTAAATATCCATAACCCAAATATAAGGGCACCTACATACATAAAAGAAACCTTACAAAAGCTCGAAACACGCATTCCACCTCATACAATAATAGTAGGAGATTTCAACACCCTACTCTCATCAATGGACAGGTCATGGAAACAGAAATTAAGTAGAGACGTAGACAGACTAAGAGAAGTCATGAACCAAATGGACTTAACAGATATTTATAGAACATTCTATCCTAAAGCAAAAGGATATACATTCTTCTCAGCTCCTCATGGTACTTTCTCCAAAATTGACCATATAATTGGTCAAAAAACAGACTTCCATAGGTACAGAAAGATAGAAATAATCCCATGTGTGCTATCAGACCACCAAGGCCTAAAGCTGGTCTTCAATAAAAATAAGGGGAGAATGCCCACATACACATGGAAGTTGAACAATACTCTACTCAACGATAACCTGGTCAAGGAAGAAATAAAGAAAGAAATTAAAGACTTCTTAGAATTTAATGAAAATGAAGGTACAACATACCCAAACTTACGGGACACAATGAAAGTTGTGCTAAGAAGAAAACTCATAGCTCTGAGTGCCTGCAGAAAGAAACAGGAGAGAGCATATGTCACCAGCTTGACAGCACACCTAAAAGCTCTAGAACAAAAAGAAGCAAATACACCCAGGAGGAGTAGAAGGCAGGAAATAATCAAACTCAGAGCTGAAATCAACCAAGTAGAAACAAAAAGTACCATAGAAAGAAAGAACAGAACCAAACGTTGGTTCTTTGAGAAAATCAACAAGATCTATAAATCCTTAGCCAGACTAACAAGAGGACACAGAGAGAATGTCCAAATTAACAAAATCAGAAATGAAAGGGGAGACATAACTACAGAATCAGAGGAAATTCAAAAAATCATCAGATCCTACTACAAAAGCCTATATTCAAAAAAACTTGAAAATCTGCACGAAATGGACAATTTCCTAGACAGATACCAGGTACTGAAGTTAAATCAGGAACAGATAAACCATTTAAACAACCCCATAACGCCTCACGAAATAGAAGCAGTCATTAAAGATCTCCCAACCAAAAAGAGCCCAGGTCCTGACGGGTTTATTGCAGAATTCTATCAGACCCTCATAGAAGACCTAATTCCAATACTATCCAAACTATTCCACAAAATTGAGACACATGGAGCACTACCGAATTCCTTCTATGAAGTCACAATTTCTCTTATACCTAACGCACACAGATAACAAAGAAAGAGAACTCCAGAACAATTTCCCTTATGAATTTCGACGCAAAAATACTCAATGAAATTCTGGCAAACCGAATCCAAGAGCACATCAAAACAATCATCCACCATAATCAAGTAAGCTTCATCCCAGGCATGCAGGGATGGTTTAATATACGGAAAACCATCAACATAATCCATTATATAAACAAACTGAAAGAACAAAACCACATGATCATTTCATTAGATGCTGAGAAATCACTTGATAAAATTCAACACCTCTTCATGATAAAAGTCCTGTAAAGAATAGGAATTCAAGGCCCATACATAAACATAGTAAAGGCCATATACAGCAAACCAGTCGCTAACATTAAACTAACTGGAGAGAAACTTGAAGCAATCCCACTAAAATCAAGGACTGGACAAGGCTGCCCACTCTCTCCCTACTTATTCAATATAGTTCTTGAAGTTCTAGCCAGAGCAATCAGACAACAAAAGGAGATCAAGGGGATACAGATTGGAAAAGAAGAAGTCAAAATATCACTATTTGCAGATGACATGATAGTATATTTAAGTGATCCCAAAAGATCCAACAGAGAACTACAAAACCTGATAAACAACTTCAACAATGTGGCTGGGAATAAAACTAACTCAAATAAATCAGTAGACCTCCTCTACACAAAAGAGAAACAAGCCAAAAAGGACATTAGGGAAACCATACCCTTCCCAACAGTCCCAAATAATATAAAATACCTCGGTGTGACTTTAACCAAGCAAGTGAAAGATATGTATGATAAGAACTTCAAGCCTCTGAAGAAAGAAATTGAAGAAGATCTCAGAAGATGGAAAGATCTCCCATGCTCATGGATTGGGATGATTAACATAGTAAAAATGGCCATTTTACCAAAAGCAATCTACATATTCAATGCAATCCCCATCAAAATAACAATCCAATTCTTCAAAGAGTGAGACAGAATAAGTTGCAAATTCATCTGGAATAATAAAAAACCCAGGATAGCTAAAACTATCCTCAAGAATAAAAGGACTTCAGGGGGAATCACTATCCCTGAACTCAAGCAGTATTACAGAGCAATAGTGATAAAAACTGCATGGTATTGGTACAGAGACAGACAGATAGACCAATGGAATACAATTGAAGACCCAGAAATGAACCCACCTACCTATGGTCATTTGATCTTTGACAAAGGAGCTAAAAGCATCCAGTGGAAAAAAAGATAGCATTTTCAACAAAGATAGCTGGTTCAACTGGAGGTCAACATGTAGAAGAATGTGGCCCATACATACACAGCCACCAAACTAGATAAGATGGATGAAGCAAAGAAGTGCAGACCGACAGGAGCCGGATGTAGATCTCTCCTGAGAGACACAGCCAGAATATGGCAAATACACAGGCAAATGCTAGCAGCAAACCACTGAACTGAGAACGGGACCCCCGTTGAAGGAATCAGAGAAAGGACTGAAAAAGCTTGAAGGGGCTTGAGACCCTATATGAACAACAATGCCAACCAACCAGAGCTTCCAGGGACTAAGCCACTACCCAAAGTCTATACATGGACTGACCCTGGACTCTGACCTCATAGGTAGCAATGAACAGCCTAGTAAGAGCACCAGTGGAAGGGGAAGCCCTTGGTCCTGCCAAGACTGAACCCACAGTGAACGTGATTGTTGGGGCAAGGGCAGTGACAGAGGGAGAATGGGAGGGGAACACCCATATAGAAGGGAAGGGGCAGGGGTTAGGGGGATGTTGGCCTGGAAACAGGAAAAGAGAATAACATTTGAAATGTAAATAAGAAATACCCAATTTAATAAAGATGGAGGGAAAAAATGCATTTAATTGGAAAAAAAGAAATGGCAATGAGGTTATATAATGGAAAATACAGCATATGGAAATACTAGAAATAATTTAAAAGAAATGAAATATACTTTATTTTTTTCACATTTTGATCTTAATGAGGGGTAATTACTTTCGTGAATTTTAATTCTTAGTATAAATGGAGTGTAAGATTAAAAAAAGAATGTTGAATATCTTTAAGAGATTTTCAGCCATTTCAGATTCAGCTTCTGATAATGTTTTGTATAGATATATACACCATTTTTAATTGGATTGTTTGCTTTCTTGGTGTTTAGTGTCTCAGGTTTTTTTTTTGTTGCTGTTGTTGTTTTTGGGGGTTTTTTTTGTTTGTTTGTTTGGTTTGGTTTGGTTTTTTTACCTTGCCTGTTAGGGCTCATTCAGATGTGGAGTTGATGAAACTCTTTTTGCATACCTTACTACCATTTTCTCCTATCTACATATCAGTAATGTCCTTTGCCTTTCAGAAGATTTTCGTTTTCATGATGTCCCATTTATTGATTGTTCAATTTAGTGCCAGTGCTACAGGTGTTCTGCTCAGGAAGTTGTCTCTTGTGGCAATATGTTCGAGGCTATTCCCAACTTTCTCTTCTATGTAGTTCAGCACATTTCATTTTATCTTGAGTTCTTTGAAATACTTCGATGTGATTTCTATGCAGGTTGATAGATGTCGAACTATTTGTATTCTTGTACTTGCCAACATCCAGATGGACTAGTACCATTTGTTGAAAATGCTGTCTTTTTTCCATTGCAGATTTTTCACTTCTTTATTCTAAACCTGTGTCCATAGGTGTCTTGATTTATGTCAGATTCTTCAATTCTATTCCATTTGTGAATTTCTCTGTACTTTATGCCAATACCTGTAGTGGAGCTTAAAATATGGAATGGCAATACCTGCAGATATTTATTTATTATACAGAATTGCTCTTTTGTTTTTCCACATGAAACTGAGTATTGTTCCTTCAACATCTGTAAAGAATTTGAATCACCTTCAAATTTTGATGGTGATTGTGTTAATGTGTAGTTTACTTTGGTAAAATCACCATTTATACTATGTTAATCTTATTGATCGGTGAGCATAGAAGATCTTTCCACCTTGTAATAACTTCTCCAATTTCTTTCTTCAAAGATTTCAAGTTTTTGTCATATAAGTCCTTCAGTTCTTTGGTTAGAGTTACTCTGAAATGTTTTATGTTATTTGTGGCAGTTGTGGAGGGTCTTGTTTCCCTGACTTCTTTCTCAGCTTGTCCATCATTTATGTTGTGTTAGTTACTCTTATATCCAGGCCCTTCACTGAAGGTTTTATCAAATGCAGGACTTCCCTGGTAAAATGTGTGGCTCACCTATACATACTATCACATCATCTGTCAATATACATACTTGACCTTCTTCCTTTTCAGTTTGAAAATGTGTATCCTCTTGATCTTTTACTGTTGTATAATTTCTCTAAGTATTAGTTCAAGTCGTATATTGAATATATATGGAGTGAATTAACAACTTGTGTTATGCCTGATTTTAGTGGAATTGGGTCCAGTTTCTCACTTAATTTGATGATGGCTATAGGCTTGCAGTATACGTGTTTCTTATATTTGGGCATGTCCCTTCTAGACATAATCTCGCCAAGATTTTGTCATAAAGAAATGTGAGATATTGTCAAAAGTCTTCTCAGTAGTGAATGAGATGCTTATGTGTTTTGTACTTTTTTTCTATCAGTTTGCTTTTGGGTAGATTAATTTACTGATTTTTGTTTGTAGAACTTTCCATGTATCTCCGGGATGAAAACTAGTATATCACGTGGATATTTATGTACTTTGTATCTTCAGAGTATTTTTCAGTATTTTGGTGTTCAGGTTCAGGCAAGAAACTGGTCTGAAATTTTATTTGTTGAAACTTTATGTGACTTAGCTATCAAGGTGACTGTGACTTAAAAATGAATTTTGTAATGTTCCTTCTGATTGTATTTTGTGGAATAATTTGAGAAGTATTGGTGTTAATTCTCCTTTGAAAGTCTGGTCAAATTTAAAGCTATCATTTGTTAATTGGAAGTCTTTCAAATGGCTGGTTCAAATGACAATGGCTAATTAAATTATTTAGCTGATCCTGATTTTACTTTGGTAAGTAGTATCTATTAAGGAAATTGTTCATTTCTTTTAGATTATCCAATTTTGTGGACTATAGGTTTTTAAAGTATGACCTAATGATTCATAGCATTTCCTCACTGTCTCTTGGTATGTGCCATTTTCATTTCGATTTAGATATTCTCTATGTATTTGGATAGGTGTTCTTATAACTTGTTGATTTTCTAAAATAACCAACTCTGTGTTGGTTCATTGATTCTTTGTATTATTCTCTTTGTTCCTATTTGAATGTTTTTAGATCTCGGCTTTTTTTTTTCTGCTCTCTTTCCTCTTTGATGGACTCACTTTGTTTTTGATTTGGAGCTTTCAAATGTGCTATTGACTTTGATGGATCTCTTCAATTACTTTTTTCTTTATCTTTTTATTTACTTATTTACTTACTTAATAACATGAGAGCTGCTCCCATGCCTCCTCTATTCCCAATCCCACCCTAATAAATTCTGCTCCCACCATTGTCTCTTCCTCTTCTCTTCAGAGAAAGGGGAGCCATCCTTGAGTGCCACACAACCTTAGGGTTTCCAGTTGCAGTAGGACTAAGCCTAACTTCTACTACTGAGCCCCAGCCAGGCAGTACAGTTTAAGGAAAGTGATCTAATAGCAGGCAGCACTGTCATAGACCAGTTCTATTCTTATTGTTAGGAGACCCACATGAAGACCAAGCTTCACATATGCTATGAATGGGTAGGGGTCCTAGTTCCAAACACCGTATCCTCCTTGGTTGGTCATTAAGTCTCGGTGAGAATCATGGGCTCTTCTAGTTGACACAGTAGCTCTTCTTGTGTTGTCCTTGCTCTCTCCACTTACATGAATTTTATCCCCTACTGTTGCAAAAAAAAAAAAAAAAAAAAAAAAAAAAAAAACTCCCCAAGCACCTCCTGATGTTTACCTCAAGTCTGTGCCTCTGTTTCTCTCCAATGCTGGATGAAGCCTTTCGCTAGACAGTTACACTAGGCACTCATCAACAAGCGTAACAGAGCACCATTAATAGTGTCATGTACTACCTCTCAAATATGGGATGTATCTCAACTTGGGCCAATTAGCAGCTGGCTACTCCCTCAATCTTTGTTTCAGCTTTACACCTGCCAATCTCATAGGCAGAACTAATTTGGATAAAGGTTTTTTTAGTGGGTTGATGTTCCCTTCTTTTTTTTTTTTTTTTATTAACTTGAGTATTTCTTATATACATTTCGAGTGTTATTCCCTTTCCCGGTTTCCGGGCAAACATCCCCCTCCCCCCTCCCCTTCCTTATGGGTGTTCCCCTCCCAACCCTCCCCCCATTGCCGCCCTCCCCCCATAGACTAGTTCACTGTGGGTTCAGTCTTAGCAGGACCCAGGGCTTCCCCTTCCACTGGTGCTCTTACTAGGATGTTCATTGCTACCTATGGGGTCAGAGTCCAGGGTCAGTCCATGTATAGTCTTTAGGTAGTGGCTTAGGCCCTGGAAGCTCTGGTTGCTTGGCACTGTTGTACTTTTGGGGTCTCGAGCCCCTTCAAGCTCTTCCAGTTCTTTCTCTGATTCCTTCAATAGGGGACTTATTCTCAGATCAGTGGTTTGCTGCTGGCATTCGCCTCTATATTTGCTGTATTCTGGCTGTGTCTCTCAGGAGCGATCTACATCCGGCTCCTGTCGGTCTGCACTTCTTTGCTTCATCCATCTTGTCTAATTGGGTGGCTGTATATGTATGGGCCACATGTGGGGCAGGCTCTGAATGGGTGTTTCTTCAGTCTCTGTTTTAATCTTTGCCTCTCTCTTCCCTGCCAAGGATATTCTTGTTCCCCTTTTAAAGAAGGAGTGAAGCATTCACGTTTTGATCATCCGTCTTGAGTTTCATTTGTTCTAGGCATCTAGGGCAATTCAAGCATTTGGGCTAATAGCCACTTATCAATGAGTGCATACCATGTATATCTTTCTGTGATTGGGTTAGCTCACTCAGGATGATATTTTCCAGTTCCAACCATTTGCCTACGAATTTCATAAACTCGTTGTTTTTGATAGCTGAGTAATATTCCATTGTGTAGATGTACCACATTTTCTGTATCCATTCCTCTGTTGAAGGGCATCTGGGTTCTTTCCAGCTTCTGGCTATTATAAATAAGGCTGCGATGAACATAGTGGAGCACGTGTCTCTTTTATATGTTGAGGCATCTTTTGGGTATATGCCCAAGAGAGGTATAGCTGGATCCTCAGGCAGTTCAATGTCCAATTTTCTGAGGAACCTCCAGACTGATTTCCAGAATGGTTTTACCAGTCTGCAATCCCACCAACAATGGAGGAGTGTTCCTCTTTCTCCACATCCTCGCCAGCATCTGCTGTCACCTGAGTTTTTGATCTTAGCCAATCGCACTGGTGTGAGGTGAAATCTCAGGGTTGTTTTGATTTGCATTTCCCTTATGACTAAAGATGTTCAACATTTCTTTAGGTGTTTCTCAGCCATTCGGCATTCCTCAGCTGTGAATTCTTTGTTTAGCTCTGAACCCCATTTTTTAATAGGGTTATTTGTTTCCCTGCGGTCTAACTTCTTGAGTTCTTTGTATATTTTGGAAATAAGGCCTCTATCTGTTGTAGGATTGGTAAAGATCTTTTCCCAATCTGTTGGTTGCCGTTTTGTCCTAACCACAGTGTCCTTTGCCTTACAGAAGCTTTGCAGTTTTATGAGATCCCATTTGTCGATTCTTGATCTTAGAGCATAAGCCATTGGTGTTTTGTTCAGGAAATTTTTTCCAGTGCCCATGTGTTCCAGATGCTTCCCTAGTTTTTCTTCTATTAGTTTGAGTGTGTCTGGTTTGATGTGGAGGTCCTTGATCCACTTGGACTTAAGCTTTGTACAGGGTGATAAGGATGGATCGATCTGCATTCTTCTACATGTTGCCCTCCAGTTGAACCAGCACCATTTGCTGAAAATACTATCTTTTTTCCATTGGATGGTTTTGGCTCCTTTGTCAAAAATCAAGTGACCATAGGTGTGTGGGTTCATTTCTGGGTCTTCAATCCTATTCCATTGGTCTATCTGTCTGTCTCTGTACCAATACCATGCAGTTTTTATCACTATTGCTCTGTAATACTGCTTGAGTTCAGGGATAGTGATTCCCCCTGAAGTCCTTTTATTGTTGAGGATAGCTTTAGCTATCCTGGGTTTTTTGTTATTCCAGATGAATTTGCAAATTGTTCTGTCTAACTCTTTGAAGAATTGGATTGGTATTTTGATGGGGATTGCATTGAATCTGTAGATTGCTTTTGGTAAAATGGCCATTTTTACTATATTAATCCTGCCAATCCATGAGCATGGGAGATCTTTCCATCTTCTGAGGTCTTCTTCAATTTCTTTCCTCAGTGTCTTGAAGTTCTTATTGTACAGATCTTTTACTTGCTTGGTTAAAGTCACACCGAGGTACTTTATATTATTTGGGTCTATTATGAAGGGTGTCGTTTCCCTAATTTCTTTCTCGGCTTGTTTCTCTTTTGTATAGAGGAAGGCAACTGATTTATTTGAGTTAATTTTATACCCAGCCACTTTGCTGAAGTTGTTTATCAGCTTTAGTAGTTCTCTGGTGGAACTTTTGGGATCACTTAAATATACTATCATGTCATCTGCAAATAGTGATATTTTGACCTCTTCTTTTCCGATCTGTATCCCTTTGATCTCCTTTTGTTGTCTGATTGCTCTGGCTAGAACTTCAAGAACTATATTGAATAAGTAGGGAGAGAGTGGGCAGCCTTGTCTAGTCCCTGATTTTAGTGGGATTGCTTCAAGTTTCTCTCCATTTAGTTTAATGTTAGCAACTGGTTTGCTGTATATGGCTTTTACTATGTTTAGGTATGGGCCTTGAATTCCTATTCTTTCCAGGACTTTTATCATGAAGGGGTGTTGAATTTTGTCAAATGCTTTCTCAGCATCTAATGAAATGATCATGTGGTTCTGTTCTTTCAGTTTGTTTATATAATGGATCACGTTGATGGTTTTCCGTATATTAAACCATCCCTGCATGCCTGGGATGAAGCCTACTTGATCATGGTGGATGATTGTTTTGATGTGCTCTTGAATTCGGTTTGCCAGAATTTTATTGAGTATTTTTGCGTCGATATTCATAAGGGAAATTGGTCTGAAGTTCTCTTTCTTTGTTGTGTCTTTGTGTGGTTTAGGTATAAGAGTAATTGTGGCTTCATAGAAGGAATTCGGTAGGGCTCCATCTGTTTCAATTTTGTGGAATAGTTTGGATAATATTGGTATGAGGTCTTCTATGAAGGTTTGATAGAATTCTGCACTAAACCCGTCTGGACCTGGGCTCTTTTTGGTTGGGAGACCTTTAATGACTGCTTCTATTTCCTTAGGAGTTATGGGGTTGTTTAACTGGTTTATCTGTTCCTGATTTAACTTCGATACCTGGTATCTGTCTAGGAAATTGTCCATTTCCTGAAGATTTTCAAATTTTGTTGAATATAGGTTTTTATAGTAAGATCTGATGATTTTTTGAATTTCCTCCGAATCTGTAGTTATGTCTCCCTTTTCATTTCTGATTTTGTTAATTTGGACACACTCTCTGTGTCCTCTCGTTAGTCTGGCTAAGGGTTTATCTATCTTGTTGATTTTCTCAAAGAACCAACTTTTGGTTCTGTTGATTCTTTCTATGGTCCTTTTTGTTTCTACTTGGTTGATTTCAGCTCTGAGTTTGATTATTTCCTGCCTTCTACTCCTCCTGCGTGTATTTGCTTCTTTTTGTTCTAGAGCTTTTAGGTGTGCTGTCAAGCTGCTGACATATGCTCTTTCCTGTTTCTTTCTGCAGGCACTCAGCGCTATGAGTTTTCCTCTTAGCACAGCTTTCATTGTGTCCCATAAGTTTGAGTATGTTGTTTCTTCATTTTCATTAAATTCTAAAAAGTTTTTAATTTCTTTCTTTATTTCTTCCTTGACCAGGTTATCATTGAGTAGAGCATTGTTCAATTTCCACGTATATGTGGGCATTCTTCCCTTATTGTTATTGAAGACCAGTTTTAGGCCGTGGTGGTCCGATAGCACGCATGGGATTATTTCTATCTTTCTGTACCTGTTGAGGCCCGTTTTTTGACCAATTATATGGTCAATTTTGGAGAAAGTACCATGAGGAGCTGAGAAGAAGGTATATCCTTGTGCTGTAGGATAGAATGTTCTATAAATATCCGTTAAGTCCATTTGGCTCATGACTTCTCTTAGTCTGTCTACATCACTGTTTAATTTCTGTTTCCATGATCTGTCCATTGATGAGAGTGGGGTGTTGAAATCTCCCACTATTATTGTGTGAGGTGCAATGTGTGTTTTGAGCTTTAGTAAGGTTTCTTTTACATATGTAGGTGCCCTTGTATTTGGGGCATAGATATTTAGGATTGAGAGTTCATCTTGGTTGATTTTTCCTTTGATGAATATGAAGTGTCCTTCCTTATCTTTTTTGATGACTTTTAGTTGGAAATTGATTTTATTTGATATTAGAATGGCTACTCCAGCTTGCTTCTTCTGACCATTTGCTTGGAAAGTTGTTTTCAGCCTTTCACTCTGAGGTAGTGTCTGTCTTTGTCTCTGAGGTGTGTTTCCTGTAGGCAGCAGAATGCAGGGTCCTCGTTGCGTATCCAGTTTGTTAATCTATGTCTTTTTATTGGGGAGTTGAGGCCATTGATATTGAGAGATATTAAGGAATAGTGCTTATTGCTTCCCGTTATATTCATATTTGATGTGAGGTTATGTTTGTGTGCTTTCATTCTCTTTGTTTTGTTGCCAAGACGATTAGTTTCTTGCTTCTTCTAGGGTATAGCTTGCCTCCTTATGTTGGGCTTTACCATTTATTATCCTTTGTAGTGCTGGATTTGTAGAAAGATATTGTGTAAATTTGGTTTTGTCATGGAATATCTTGGTTTCTCCATCAATGTTAATTGAGAGTTTTGCTGGATACAGTAATCTGGGCTGGCATTTGTGTTCTCTTAGGGTCTGTATAACATCAGTCCAGGATCTTCTGGCCTTCATAGTTTCTGGCGAGAAGTCTGGTGTGATTCTGATAGGTCTCCCTTTATATGTTACTTGACCTTTTTCCCTTACTGCTTTTAATATTCTTTCTTTATTTTGTGCGTTTGGTGTTTTGACAATTATGTGACGGGAGGTGTTTCTTTTCTGGTCCAATCTATTTGGAGTTCTGTAGGCTTCCTGTATGTCTATGGGTATCTCTTTTTTTAGGTTAGGGAAGTTTTCTTCTATGATTTTGTTGAAGATATTTACTGGTCCTTTGAGCTGGGAGTCTTCACTCTCTTCTATACCTATTATCCTTAGGTTTGATCTTCTCATTGAGTCCTGGATTTCCTGTATGTTTTGGACCAGTAGCTTTTTCCGCTTTACATTATCTTTGACAGTTGAGTCAATGATTTCTATGGAATCTTCTGCTCCTGAGATTCTCTCTTCCATCTCTTGTATTCTGTTGGTGAAGCTTGTATCTACAGCTCCTTGTCTCTTCTTTTGGTTTTCTATATCCAGGGTTGTTTCCATGTGTTCTTTCTTGATTGCTTCTATTTCCATTTTTAATTCCTTCAACTGTTTGATTGTGTTTTCCTGGAATTCTTTCAGGGATTTTTGCGATTCCTCTCTGTAGGCTTTTACTTGTTTATTAATGTTTTCCTGTGCTTCCCTAAGTGTGTTCAGGTCTTTCCTGAAGTCCTCCAGCATCATGATCAAATATGATTTTGAAACTAGATCTTGCTTTTCTGGTGTGTTTGGATATTCCATGTTTGTTTTGGTGGGAGAATTGGGCTCCGATGATGGCATGTAGTCTTGGTTTCTGTTGCTTGGGTTCCTGCGCTTGCCTCTCGCCATCAGATTATCTCTAGTGTTACTTTGTTCTGCTATTTCTGACAGTGGCTAGACTGTCCTATAAGCCTGTGTGTCAGGAGTGCTGTAGACCTGTTTTCCTCTCTTTCAGTCAGTTATGGGGACAGAGTGTTCTGCTTTCGGGCGTGTAGTTTTTCCTCTCTACAGGTCTTCAGCTGTTCCTGTGGGCCTGTGTCTTGAGTTCACCAGGCAGCTTTCTTGCAGCAGAAAATTTGGTCTTACCTGTGGTCCCGAGGCTCAGGTTTGCTCGTGGGGTGCTGTCCAGGGGCTCTCTGCAGCGGCAGCAACCAGGAAGACCTGTGCCGCCCCTTCCGGGAGCTTCAGTGCACCAGGGTTCCAGATGGTCTTTGGCTTTTTCCTCTGGCGTCCGAGATGTGTGTGCAGGGAGCAGTCTCTTCTGGTTTCCCAGGCCTGTCTGCCTCTCTGAAGGTTTAGCTCTCCCTCCCACGGGATTTGGGTGCAGAGAACTGTTTATCCGGTCTGTTTCCTTCAGGGTCCGGTGGTGTCTCCGTCAGGGGTCCTGCCGCTCCTGGGCCCTCCCCCACGGGAGCCCAGAGGCCTTATACAGTTTCCTCTTGGGCCAGGGATGTGGGCAGGGGTGAGCAGTGTTGGTGGTCTCTTCTGCTCTGCAGCCTCAAGAGTGCCCACCTGACCAGGGGGTTGGGTCTCTCTCTCACCGGGTCTGGGAGCAGAGAGCTGCTGCGGGCCGGGATCCGCGGGTGTGGGACTTCCGGTAAACACAGAACGTGCCCGGTTCTAGAGAAATTCTGCTTCCGTGTGTCCCAAGCTCACCAGGCAGCTTTCTTGCAGCAGAAAATTTGGTCTTACCTGTGGTCCCGAGGCTCAAGTTCGCTCGTGGGGTGCTGCCCAGGGGCTCTCTGCAGCGGCAGCAACCAGGAAGACCTGTGCCGCCCCTTCCGGGAGCTTCAGTGCACCAGGGTTCCAGATGGTCTTTGGCTTTTTCCTCTGGCGTCCGAGATGTGTGTGCAGGGAGCAGTCTCTTCTGGTTTCCCAGGCCTGTCTGCCTCTCTGAAGGTTTAGCTCTCCCTCCCACGGGATTTGGGTGCAGAGAACTGTTTATCCGGTCTGTTTCCTTCAGGGTCCGGCGGTGTCTCTGGCAGGGGTCCTGCCGCTCCTGGGCCCTCCCCCACGGGAGCCCAGAGGCCTTATACAGTTTCCTCTTGGGCCAGGGATGTGGGCAGGGGTGAGCAGTGTTGGTGGTCTCTTCCGCTCTGCAGCCTCAGGAGTGCCCACCTGACCAGGCGGTTGGGTCTCTCTCTCACCGGGTCTGGGAGCAGAGAGCTGCTGCGGGCCGGGATCCGCGGGTGTCTGCGGGCCGGGATCCGCGGGTGTCTCCCTTCTTTTTACTAGAAATTCTGCATGGTTTCATAAGGTGGCCAATTCACTCTCCATAACCACTTCTCTTATGAGACTCAGCTAAAGTCATTGCCATAGATACCCTGGGACTCTCCCTTGTCCCAGGTATCCAGTTACTCCAAAATTTCCTCCCATTGGGTACCACACTCACTCACACTCTTCTCCTGCACCCCTCTTCCCATACCTGATCCCCATCCTCATCCTCATTGTAGCTCCCACACAGTTCCCTTCATCCATCCATCTCCAATGACTATGTTGTTCCCTCCTTTGAGTGAGATACATTCATCCTCCCTTGGCTCTTCCCTATTACTTAGTATCTTTTGGTCTGTGGATTGTAGCATGGCTATCCACTACTTTATGGATGGTGTCCACTTTAAAGTAAGTGAATGACATGCATGATTTCCACTCACAATGATATATTCTAGTTGCATATATTTGGGTGAAATTTTCATGATATCCTCATTTTTAATAGCCAAAGCCAAATTGTATTCTACTGTGTAAATGAACTACATTTTCTCTATCCATTCTTTAATTGAAGGCCATCTAGGTTGTTTTTAGTTACTGGCTATTATGAATAAAGCTGCTATGAACATAGCTCAGCAAATGTCCTTGTATAGAGAGGGGCATCTCTTGGGTTTATGCCCAGAAGTAATATATATTTGTGTCTTGGGGTAGAACTATTCTCAATTATTTATAAAACAATTAAATCATTCTCCAAAGTAGATGTACCAGTTTGCAATCCCATCACCAATAGAGGAGTGTTGCCCTTGATCCACAGTCTCGCCAGTATGTGCTGTCTGTTGATATTTTGATCTTAGCCATTCTGAAGGGTATAGGATGGAATGTCAGAGTTGTTTTCTTCTGCATTTCCCTGATCAGTATGGATGTTGAACATATTTCTTTAAATGTTTCTCAGCCATTACAGATTCCTCTGTTGAGAATTCTCTGTATAACTCTCTAAGACACTTTATTATTGGGCTTATAGGGCTTGTTGGTGTCTAAATTCTTGAGTTCTTTATTTGTTTTTGTTATTCGTCCTTTGCCACAGGCATTGTTCAGGATTCTCTCATTCTATAATCAGCTATTTTGTTTTATTCATCAATAAAATAAAGCTTTTCAGTATATAAGTTTCTCTTTATTATTTGTTGGTCTAAGTACCTGAGAACTAGTACCCTGTTCAGGAATTTGTCTCCTTTGCCAGTGTGTTCAAGGCAGTTTTTCACTATCTCTTCTGTTAGATTTAGGGTGTTGGATTTTACATTAAGGTCTTTGATTCATTTGCACTTGCATTTTGTACAAGGTGATAAATATGGATCTATTAAGATTCTTCTTTATGCAGACATCCAGTTATACCAGTACCAATTGTGAAAGGTTTTCTTTCTTATTTTTTTTACATTGTATTGTTTGGGCTTCTTGGTCAAAAATGAAGTGTCCATAGAGCTGTGAGTATACTTCTGGGTCTTCAATTCTATTATATTGAGGAACATGTCTGAATACAGGTTCTTATTACAGTACTGTGAAATTTTTTTATTATTGTTTTGTAGGGTAGCTTGAAATCAGGAATGGTATTACCTACAGAAGTTCTTTCACTGTGCTTTTATTGTATTTTGACTGTATTTTAACTGATTGTTTAAGCTCTCCTGGGTTGTTGTTGTTGTTGTTGTTGCTGTTGCTGTCGTTGTTATTTTTCCATATGAAAATTGAGAATTGTTTTTGAAGATCTGTTACAAAATGTGTTGGAATTTTGATGGGAATTTCAGTGAATCTGTAGATTGTTTTTGATAAGAGGGCAATTTTCACATTGTTATTCCACCAATCCATAGGCAAGTGAGATCTGTCCATCTTCTGATATCTTCCTCCATTTTTTTTTCTTCAGAGACGTTAAGTTACTCTCATATAGACCTTTCACTTGCTTGCTTAGAGTTAAACCAATATATTTTACACTAGTTTTGGCAATTGTAAAGGTTGTTGTTTTCCTAATTTCTTTCTCAGCCTATTCATTGTTTGTATAAGGAGAGTTACAGATTTTTTAGTTGATTTTGAGTCCAGTCTCTTTGCTGAAGGTGTTTATCAGCTATAGGAGTTTTCTGGTAGAATTTTGGAATTACTTTTTTGGGCTATCATATCATCTGCAAATAGGGATACCTTTGCTTCTTCCTTTACAATTTGTGTCCCCTTGATCTCACTTCGGTTTTCTTATAATTATGATTAGAACTTTAAGTACTATGATGAACAGATACAGAGAGGGTAAGCAGCTTTGTCTTTTTCCTGATATTAGTGGAATTGCTTTAAGGTTTTCTGATTTAATTTGATGCTATTGGTTTGCTCTATATTGCTTTTATTATGTTTAAGTATGCATCTCATATCCATGATATTTGAAATATTTTCTCATTTGTGTCTGAAGGTTTGATTGTTTTCATAATGCCTACATACACAATACTTTTTTGACATGCTGTCTATCAGCTGTATCCCACCCCCAACATCACAGTTTATCCTGATAATACATTGTCGCACTCCTGAGAGCTCAGTGAGAACAATTACTTTTCCTACATGTATTTGGAGAAGGCGACATATTTTAATTTTATTTGTTGAGTTGTTAATTTTTAAGTGAGACCCTGAAGATACAGTCAAGTAAGTATTGAGGGAACCATGAATGTTTTGGAAGCAGCGAGGATATTATGGGGAATCTAAGATTGTTTTCTACTTCTTTTAAGTGGGATACTATTGTTGAAACTTTTGTTCAAAATGACTGAGATCAGTCTGCACAGACAAATATAGATGGAGAGAATAGCTCACACATGGGAAACCCAGAGCTCAGCTGTCACAACCCTACTGTTTTCCTGGAATTGAGGAAGTTCACTTTGCCATTTGATAGTGCCACTTCCTAACAAACTCATGTACAAAATGTCCTTTTCCAGATGACTTGATAACTACATGTCTAGAGGGAGATGGGCTGATGATATCTCTTCCTTATAACTACTTCTTAGGGCTTCATTCTACAAGAATGTTTGTCGAAGACCCAGCTGGGTGAGTGTTTCCTTTTCTCTTAATTACAGTGAGAGATGTAATTAAGTGGTAGAAGGAAGAAGGATTTCTGTAATAAATGATTAGAGAATCCTTTGCTAGTATATTACTTTTGAGCCACCCTATATAACCAGCATTCAAGAGATGCTTATAGACATAAAGGAATTGGTGAAATGATTAAGAGAAGAACATAGTTTTCTCTAAGTATGATCTCTGGTTATATATGTGACACTAGAACAGAACTATTCAGAAGAGGAACACGACCTAACAGATAAAGAGAAAGAAAAGGATAAAAGTGTGAAGGTGATCAATGGGTATTATATATTTGGTTAATATATTATGCATTCCCTCGCTTTTTAAAATGAATGTACTAAATATGTATGTAAAAGTTACTCCAGATGCAAAGTTTAGGGACCATATCAGACATAGGATTCTCTTGAGTGTGTACTCTAATAATTCTAACAATATGGTTCCACAAAGGGTATGCCAAATGTGTTAGTTTTCAATCCTATAACAAGTACTGAAATACCTTAGAGGGTGATGAACAAGAAAACACACTTATTGGTATGCAGGATTACCTTCATAATATTAAGTTACCTTAAATTGTATTTTGTATTTTCTCTTTTTACTTTTTTTCCCAAGTTAAATGACTGTATGCATTTAATATTATGAAACTTAAGCTAGAAGTGTACAACAAATATTAACTTAGTGTTTATTAGTTATATGTTCATTTGTTAAGTTTTCATATCTTTAAGAAATCTCATGAAAGTTTCAACTCATAGCCTAGCAATATATGAGACACTGTTAACATTATATAATAAGAGATTTCTAACTTTAGACAGATTGGTCTCTTCAATTACAATGATTTCTCCCTTTTGGTTGTTTTCATAGTTTCTTTTGTTTACACTTTTTTCTGTTATATGGGAAATGATTCAAGCTGATTAAGAAATTTCTCAGTTCTTACATCTAGGAAATTGCACATGTAAGCATTAGAATTAATTTTATAACCGAACAGCTTCTGTGTACATCTATATCTTACATGTATAACTTTTGTACATACTACCAGCAGAGGTTTAAGACAGTGATGCCATTTTCTTTAGGGCATTTTCACAAGAAGTCTTAGAACAAGTATAACTATCTATTTATTAAGTACAATTTTTGATCACTAGGCTCTTGAATAACTCCAGCTTCAGTCAAAATTTAGTATTGAACTACAGAAATGATCACTAAAGGATGGTTTTAGCATTTAATGAAACCACAAAATAATACAAGGGTTTTTGGCAAGTACATTTACAATTTTATAAAAATCACTCTTAATTATCCATTATTATGGTCCATATGAATGTGTAAACCTCCAAAGTATTACTTGTCAGCACACTAAGCTTCAGCTTTAAACAGTATATGCAAGCTTCTATTCATTCATTTAGCTTAGTAATGCCATTTTGTCACAATTAGCGGCTAAAGTTCCCAAGGTTACATGGCTCTATGCTATTGATCACAAATGTAAATTGAGGCAGCACTGCTCCTGGATCTGATCAGTCCTTATATGTTAACAATTGAACATTTCCCTTGCTCATATTTACTTGGGCACCAGAACTGAACATTTATGTGTGAGAGACTATCAATTTAATATCCCAGTTCCTTTTCCAGGTGACTTTTCCAGGTGTAAACACAGTGCTCATCATCCTTTTGGAATCTTTTCTTCTTTTGCAACAGCAAAATAAACCTGGGGAATGTTAATATTTTCTTTTTGAAAGTCACTCTTATTTCACCAATTTTTTTCATGTTTCAACATAAGTTTTCTACTTTAATAAAACTAATTATATTTGTTTCAATGTTTTTAAAGTTGTTCACCCTACAATGCTCTTATCACATCATTTTAATGTCTTTTTTGTCCTGAAGACACAAGGAAAGATCACTTATCAGCAGCTACCTCCCTTCTAGCAGATAGATTAGACAGATAGTGTCCTGGGGTTTTAAGTTCCTCTGTCTTCATGATAGCATCTTTTGCAATTTCTAATAAAATAGATCACTTCTGTGTATTTCAAACATATCTGAATATCTTACCCCTCATATTTATTTGATTAAATTCCTTAAAGTTCTCTTTACCCAACAGGAAAATGGTTTAGAATTGTTTCAATTAAAATAAAATCAGCTTTACTATTTCAAGTTTTCTTAACTGAACCTTTTAACCTTGCTACTGATGTGATATTGAGTAGGCTATTCATTAGAAGAGAAAAAATATTTTTAATCCTCAAATAGTATAAAAGTATTTAAAGTCAAAATTCTCAAGGTTTCCTCCAATTCTTAAAATACAATTAAAATATTCATTTAAAAAGAAATGCCAAGTAAATTTAAGTTTAGGTGATGAATGTCACAAGTTATTTTCATTTTGCTGCAACATCAATTACTAACATATGTATAGGAAGTTACAATGGAAAATGAAAGCAGGTGTGGTAACACACACCCATGAACCTAGCACTTTCAAGGCTAAGACAGGAAGAAGGTGGGTTTGATTGAAGTTGGTCTGAAATACAGGTTGCAATCTCCCTCCTTCATTTGTTTTAACACACACACACACACACACACACACACACACACACACACACTTTTCACTGAACATTTTCATATCTTTCCCAAACTCACACTATGTAACATGGCAAACTCTGGGGATGAGTGCTTCCCCACAGTCTCTACAGCAATAGTCCTGCTGCTGCTGCAGGATCTCAGAGGATCTGGCTCACAGTGTGAGACTGTAATATTCTAGTAAACATCATAGACGCTAGGCTCAATTTTCACAGAATTCATGCATTTCATTTATTTAAGGGAGTCGGGTAATATCTATGAATTAATACTTCCTTTATAAGTGATCAGTAATTATTCCTGCTGTCCTCCATTTTATAAAAATTGCATGAAACTAGCTTGGGTGGCTAAGGTCTTCATCTCCTGAGACTTCTTATTCTTGCTCCTGATAGTACACAGCACATCAGCCAACACCATGTATCTTGTCACCTGAAAGTGATATACTGACTTCATGTTCTCTCTGAGAAATCATATAGATTTTAAGTCATTACTCACTAAATATACTAAATCTTAAAGTGAAGTTGATACTTGTCAACTACTTTAATTGTACGTCCCTTAGATTACTATATCTCCACATCGCAGAAAGCAAAGATCATCCTAAATTCACAAAACAAGACTGTTCTAAAATCAAGTTCTGGGGTAATGAAAAGGTAAAATAAATTTTCTTGGAAGAATATCAAGAAAACACCTCTCGATCACTTTTGTTGCAGGTCTCTCCAGATCCCTGTCTGCACACTGCTTAGTTTTTTGATTCTGAGTCCATTGAATAGTGATGGCTTCTCCACCATTATGAATGCTTGACACACTTTAGACTTTAATACTTACAACTAATTATTACAATTTAAACTAATTGGAAACACCCCAGCACTGATTATTTTTTTTATTTTCAGCATTTCCATGATTTTTATAGATTAAAGGTAGTTTGCAATAGACATTCAACATTTTTTATAATGTAGGCATAACATTTTGCCAAAAATATTCACCCCTTCATCACTTTGTAGAAAATGAATGTTTTGACTTCTTTTTTTTTGTTTATTTCTATATATTTTTTTATTAACTTGAGTATTTCTTATATACATTTCAAGTGTTATTCCCTTTCCCGGTATCCGGGCAAACATCCCCCTCCCCCCTCCCCTTCCTTATGGGTGTTCCCCTCCCAACCCTCCCCCCATTGCCGCCCTCCCCCCAACAGTCTAGTTCACTGGGGGTTCAGTCTTAGCAGGACCCAGGGCTTCCCCTTCCACTGGTGCTCTTACTAGGATATTCATTGCTACCTATGAGGTCAGAGTCCAGGGTCAGTCCATGTATAGTCTTTGGGTAGGGGCTTAGTCCCTGGAAGCTCTGGTTGCTTGGCATTGTTGTACATATGGAGTCTCGAGCCCCTTCAAGCTCTTCCAGTTCTTTCTCTGATTCCTTCAACGATTATTTTTTAAAATAAAAAAGAAGACTTTTCTCAGTGAATGCCTATGTACTGTAACAACTCTGTATCCATGGTAGCTATGTTCTTTCCTGCTCCACTCTCAGATTCAGTGATTCCCCAGAGAAAGATGCCACTTGAGCAATTAGAAGTTGTGTCATTTCAGTAGGTGATAAACATTTACAAAGCAATGAATATGAAAGTTTGAAAAACATACCTTTGGAAGAAAAGCACTTAAATTATGATATTTTGACTTATCATTTTATATTACTTGTATTTCATGTTGTATTTTAATAAATTATAGATGTATAAGTAGTAAATAATTTTAAACATATATGTTTTATTCCTTTGCAATTTTAAAATTTTTAAAAAGCTATTGTTCTTTCAATTTATACTTCAACTTTTACATTAAGTATTATCCAGAACATTTATTTGTTTTTAATTTATTTATTTCATTTTACATATTTGAGTGTTTATCTTGCAAGTATGTCTGTGTACCACTGGTATGCCATATCATATAGGGAAATGGATAGTCCGCAATGAGAGTTACAGATGGTCATGAGCTACCATGTCTTTTCTGGGAATCTATCCCAGGAACATTGCAAGAATTAAAAGTGCCCTTATGTACTAATAGGGGAGCTATTAAAAAAAACCAAAAAACAAACAAACAAACAAACAAACAAAAAACCAAAAAAACGAACAGAATGTCACTGTACAGGTACCGTAAATATATGTTAATGAGCAACTTAATTATCTGGCTCTGAAAATTAGGATGAATCTATTAATTTATTAAACTAAGCTTTTTAGGAGCAAAAAATCATGTAAATGTAAAATGTGTGATTCATCATGTTATATTCATGGAGATATTATAGGATGGTCCTTTCCACGAACTGCTGCATTGTGGTTATACATACAAGCATGCATGTGTCTATGTCTATGGAATATTTGAGTGAACTTGAAAATAGAATTGGGCACTCCTTTTCCCACAAGCTTTGAATTGATGTAGACATTTTCTACTTCTTTATCACAAAGCTGACTTTAAAGGACTGAATTAAATCAATTCAATAATAAATTGATACTCGTAACCAGGCCAAGTAACTTACATAAGCAACAAAGGTTGTTGAGTAGTATTGTAAACAGTGTCTGGGTGGTGGTGATGTATGATAAAATTGGGAATGTGTTTTCCAGTGCATGAGAAGGAATCTCTTTTAAACAGAAATTCCAAACAGCATTCCTATATGGTTATCTTAAGCACATTCATGTTTGTGATAATGTATGGACAATGTGGATTGTCTTAGAATCCCTGATTTTCTCTTGTTGGAGGCTCCCAGCTCCATGTCTTCAGGTGTGATAATGTAGCCTGTAGTAACTGCAGAAACAGGGAAAGCATTTTGACAATAGGGGTGACAATGGGAGCATTAGAGAGCAGAATAGCAGACTACAAGTGTCTGATCAGGAAAATGGAAAAGATGTGGCTCCTTAGGGCAAAGAGGTAGGTAAATACAGATGAAGTGGGGAGAAAGGTACTGGGAGTAGCAGCAGGACACAATTGATCTAAGAGGGAAATGGGAAATGGGTGGGTTCTTAGGTAAGGGGGAGGGAGATAAATAAAGAGTAGGTAGTTAGGGAAAATAACAGCATGTGTGGCTGAAAAAGCCATAAGGAAACATCCTTTTAATGATTTACGCACCTGTCCTCCCCCAAAAAGATAAACGAAAATTGTATTTTCTTCATACCTGGAAATTAGTTCCTTAACCGTAAATTGGAGTTCACAAATGGTTTAAGTTGGATGGGAACTAAACTGGAAACCATCTAGGCCAATTTATAACCATACTGCTTATAAAAATTTGGTTTGAAAGGTACACTAATGGTCTTCCACTATATCTATGTCTTTAATCCTAGATTCTGAGGATGTAAGATTTCATGAAAAAAGAAACATGAAAAAAAGATGAATTGACATAGACCCTTTGCTGATTAAAACTGCCATATTATTATGAATCATGACTTGGACTCCATTAGAATTGTGAGTAAAAGTAAGGATAATTGCAAAATAGAGCACAGTAAAATTATGCACTATGATGCATTCTCATCTGATTTGGATATCTTTTGTGATTTTCCCCCAGCTCACCACACTTTATATTCATTGGTGCAAATATGATTGATATTTTATGCTCATTTCTACTGCTTTAGTTGTCAAGTATAAATAAGCCAATTTAATTCAATACAATTGGATTTCTAAGGTATGAGACTCAGGTGTAATACAGGAACACAAACTGTGTCTTTGGTATATGACTGACTATGAATGGATTCATTATCCATAATATTCATTCTATATAGGAGATACTCAGAGGGTACATAGAAATGTTGGCTATATACAGCATGAAACATCAAAAGAAAAAGAGATAGGATATTCAATAATTAGTAGAGAAAATAGAATGATTACATAGTCATACTGTGAAGCTAATCATAAGTTTAATATATAATCTATTATTTCTTTCAGGTACATGAAATAGACTCCTATTATGTGTTTGCTATGAATACACCTTCCATTTATGTCTTCATTCAAGAATGTCCTTTATTTCCAAACTGGACTTGGAGTCTTATCCAATATTCTTCTACTGACTTTCTATATCTTCACAATTCCAGGTCACAGACCTAAGCCCATGGACCTGATCTCATGACAATTAACTTTCATTCACATCATGATGTTCCTCACTGCAGGGGAGATTTGGCTTACAGAATTATCTGAGTCACTGAACATTGAGAATGACCTCAAATGTAAGGCAACTTTTTACATAAACAGGGTGATGAGAGGCCTCTCTATCTGCACCACCTGCCTCCTGAGTGTGTTCCAGGCTGTCACTATCAGTCCCAGTACCTCACTGTTGGCAAAATTTAAACATAAATTTAAAAAATACATCATCTATGCTTTCTTCTATTTTTTGTCTTTCAATTTGTCCTTCAGCATTAATCAGTTCTTCTCTGTTGGCGCTTATACCAATGTGAGTGAGACCAACCAGATGAAGGTCACCAAATACTGCTCACACTTTCCCATGAACAGCATCATCAGGGGATTGATTGTAACAGTGTCAACTTTAAGAGATGTGTTTCTTGTAGGAGTCATGCTGACCACAAGTGCGTACATGGTGATTATCTTGTTCAGACATCAAAGGCAATGCAAGCATCTTCATAGCATCAGGCACCTGAGAGCATCCCCTGAGAAAAAGGCCACCCTGACCATCTTGCTGCTGGTGGCTTTTTTTGTGGTCATGTACTGGGTGGACCTCATCATTTCATCCACCTCAATCCTGTTATGGGTATATGACCCAGTCATCCTGTCTGTTCAGAAATTGGTGGTGAATGCCTTTACCACAATTACTCCTTTGGTACAAATCAGTTCTAATAACATAATAATTAATGTGCTCAAAAAGTTGTGTTCAAAATGCCACTGGGCTTTTTAAAAGGGAGTGACTTTTCTCTTCATTTAACGAAGTTATATTTCATTTTATTTTATTTATATGTGTGTGTGTTAGTGCCAGTATGTGTGCATTCTTGGTGCTCACAGATATCATACGAGGTTGTTGGCTTCTGTGGCACTGGACTTAGCAATGTTTATAACTTATTTTCATCTAGCCTCAATTATTTCTTTTGGAAAAACAAATTCCTTTTAAGTTGTTTAATAGTTCAAGTAGCAAAGTGAGATTTCTTTCATATGATTTAAATAAAATGTGTGGAATTATACAGTCTTTTAACATTTCTGCTCCATTTTAATTCATATCATAAGTCTTTTTCTGATAGTAACTTTACTCTAAAGGATTTATTAAGTTTTTCTTTTGAAAATAATTTAATTAAATCATCAAGAATAGTGTTAAGATACTAGGGTAGATTTAATTGTTTCTTTTTATTATTATCATTGTCATTATTATTATCATTATTATTATTATTATTATTATTATTATTATTATTCTCTCATACAGTACTTCCTGGCCTCAGTTTCCCATCCTTTCACTCCTTCCAATCCATCCCTACCATCTTCCCTCCCCAAATCCACTCTTTTTCCTCTTAGAAGAAAGGAACAGGCCTCCCAAGGATATCAACTGAACATGGCATAGCAAGGTAGACAAAATACAAAGCCTCTTATGAAGACTAGATGAAGCAACCCACTAGGAGAAAACAACTCCACGTAGAAGGCAGGAAATAATCAAACTCAGAGCTGAAATCAACCAAGTAGAAACAAAAAGGACCATAGAAAGAATCAACAGAACCAAAAGTTGGTTCTTTGAGAAAATCAACAAGATAGACAAACCCTTAGCCAGACTAATGACAGGACACAGAGAGTGTGTCCAAATTAACAAAATCAGAAATGAAAAGGGAGACATAAATACAGATTCAGAGGAAATTCAAAAAATCATCAGATCTTACTATAAAAGCCTATATTTAACAAAACTTGAAAATCTACAGGAAATGGACAATTTCCTAGACAGATACCAGGTACCGAAGTTAAATCAGGAACAGATAAACCAGTTAAACAACCCCATAACTCCTAAGGAAATAGAAGCAGTCATTAAAGGTCTCCCAACCAAAAAGAGCCCAGGTCCAGACGGGTTTAGTGCAGAATTCTATCAAACCTTCATAGAAGACCTCATGCCAATATTATCCAAACTATTCCACAAAATTGAAACAGATGGAGCCCTACCAAATTCCTTCTATGAAGCCACAATTACTCTTATACCTAAACCACACAAAGACACAACAAAGAAAGAGAACTTCAGACCAATTTCCCTTATGAATATCGACGCAAAAATACTCAATAAAATTCTGGCAAACCGAATCCAAGAGCACATCAAAACAATCATCCACCATGATCAAGTAGGCTTCATCCCAGGCATGCAGGGATGGTTTAATATACGGAAAACCATCAACGTGATCCATTATATAAACAAACTGAAAGAACAAAACCACATGATCATTTCATTAGATGCTGAGAAAGCATTTGACAAAATTCAACATCCCTTCATGATAAAAGTCCTGGAAAGAATGGGAAGTCAAGGCCCATACCTAAACATAGTAAAAGCCATATACAGCAAACCAGTTGCTAACATTAAACTAAATGGAGAGAAACTTGAAGCAATCCCACTAAAATCAGGGACTAGACAAGGCTGCCCACTCTCTCCCTACTTATTCAATATAGTTCTTGAAGTTCTAGCCAGAGCAATCAGACAACAAAAGGAGGTCAAGGGGATACAGATTGGAAAAGAAGAAGTCAAAATATCACTATTTGCAGATGATATGATAGTTTATTTAAGTGATCCCAAAAGTTCCACCAGAGAACTACTAAAGCTGATAAACAACTTCAGCAAAGTGGCTGGGTATAAAATTAACTCAAATAAATTAGTAGCCTTCCTCTACACAAAAGAGAAACAAGCCGAGAAAGAAATTAGGGAAATGACACCCTTCATAATAGACCCAAATAATATAAAGTACCTCGGTGTGACTTTAACCAAGCAAGTAAAAGATCTGTACAATAAGAACTTCAAGACTCTGAAGAAAGAAATTGAAGAAGACCTCAGAAGATGGAAAGATCTCCCATGCTCATGGATTGGCAGGATTAATATAGTAAAAATGGCCATTTTACCAAAAGCAATCTACAGATTCAATGCAATCCCCATCAAAATACCAATCCAATTCTTCAAAGAGTTAGACAGAACAATTTGCAAATTCATCTGGAATAACAAAAAACCCAGGATAGCTAAAGCTATCCTCAACAATAAAAGGACTTCAGGGAGAATCACTATCCCTGAACTCGAGCAGTATTACAGAGCAATAGTGATAAAAAACTGCATGGTATTGGTACAGAGACAGACAGATAGACCAATGGAACAGAATTGAAGACCCTGAAATGAACCCACACACCTGTGGCCACTTGATTTTTGACAAAGGAGCCAAAACCATCCGATGGAAAAAAGATAGCATTTTCAGCAAATGGTGCTGGTTCAACTGGAGGTCAACATGTAGAAGAATGCAGATCGATCCATGCTTATCACCCTGTACAAAGCTTAAGTCCAAGTGGATCAAGGACCTCCACATCAAACCTGATACACTCAAACTAATAGAAGAAAAACTAGGGAAGCATCTGGAACACGTGGGCACTGGAAAAAAATTTCCTGAACAAAACACCAATGGCTTATGCTCTAACATCAAGAATCGACAAATGGGATCTCATAAAACTGCAAAGCTTCTGTAAGGCAAAGGACACTGTGGTTAGGACAAAACGGCAACCAACAGATTGGGAAAAGATCTTTACCAATCCTACAACAGATAGAGGCCTTATATCCAAAATATACAAAGAACTCAAGAAGTTAGACCGCAGGGAGACAAATAACCCTATTAAAAAATGGGGTTCAGAGCTAAACAAACAATTCACAGCTGAGGAATGCCGAATGGCTGAGAAACACCTAAAGAAATGTTCAACATCTTTAGTCATAAGGGAAATGGAAATCAAAACAACCCTGAGATTTCACCTCACACCAGTGAGAATGGCTAAGATCAAAAACTCAGGTGACAGCAGATGCTGGCGAGGATGTGGAGAAAGAGGAACACTCCTCCATTGTTGGTGGGATTGCAGACTGGTACAACCATTCTGGAAATCAGTCTGGAGGTTCCTCAGAAAATTGGACATTGAACTGCCTGAGGATCCAGCTATACCTCTCTTGGGCATATACCCAAAAGATGCCCCAACATATAAAAGAGACATGTGCTCCACTATGTTCATCGCAGCCTTATTTATAATAGCCAGAAGCTGGAAAGAACCCAGATGCTCTTCAACAGAGGAATGGATACAGAAAATGTGGTACATCTACACAATGGAATATTACTCAGCTATCAAAAAGAATGACTTTATGAAATTCGTAGGCAAATGGTTGGAACTGGAAAATATCATCCTGAGTGAGCTAACCCAATCACAGAAAGACATACATGGTATGCACTCATTGATAAGTGGCTATTATACCAAATGCTTGAATTACCCTAGATGCCTAGAACAAATGAAACTCAAGACGGATGATCAAAATGTGAATGCTTCACTCCTTCTTTAAAAGGGGAACAAGAATACCCTTGGCAGGGAAGAGAGAGGCAAAGATTAAAACAGAGACTGAAGGAACACCCATTCAGAGCCTGCCCCACATGTGGCCCATACATATACAGCCACCCAATTAGACAAGATGGATGAAGCAAAGAAGTGCAGACCGACAGGAGCCGGATGTAGATCGCTCCTGAGAGACACAGCCAGAATACAGCAAATACAGAGGCGAATGCTAGCAGCAAACCACTGAACTGAGAATAGGACCCCCGTTCAAGGAATCAGAGAAAGAACTGGAAGAGCTTGAAGGGGCTCGAGACCCCATATGTACAACAATGCCAAGCAACCAGAGCTTCCAGGGGACTAAGCCACTACCTAAAGACTATACATGGACTGACCCTGGACTCTGACCTCACAGATAGCAATTAATATCTTAGTAAGAGCACCAGTGGAAGGGGAAGCCCTGGCTCCTGCTAAAACTGAACCCCCAGTGAACTAGACTGTTGGGGGGAGGGCGGCAATGGGGGGAGGGTTGGGAGGGGACCACCCATAAGGAAGGGGAAAGGAGAGGGGGATGTTTGCCCGGAAACCGGGAAAGGGAATAACACTCGAAATGTATATAAGAAATACTCAAGTTAATAAAAAAAAAAGTTAAAAGCCAAAAAGAAAGAAAGAAAGAAAACAACTCCACAAGCATAAGCAAAGGATCACAGACAACCCTACTCCCAACTCTTAGGAGTCCGGTAAAAACACCCAAACTACACAACTATCGTGTATATGCAGAGGACATGGCTCAGAACATACAGGGTTCATATTTCTTACTTCAATCTCTCTGATCCCTTGTGCTCCTTCATAGTAGATTCTGTGAGCCCTGTGCTCCTGGTGTCCTTGACCCCTCTGGCCCCTATCATCCTTTCTCTATCTTCTCATCTACGGGTTTCCCTGGCTCTGCCTTCTGTTTGGCTATGGATCTCTGCATCTGCTCCCATCAGGTGCGGGATCATGTTTCTATCGGGTGACAATTGGGATAGGTGCTAATCTCTGAGTATAGCAAAATATAATTGGGGATCATTTCACTCATATTTTTCCATTTGGTTTGGTTCTGTCCTGGGTCTGTGGGCTGTCCTCTCTCTGGTTCCCGGTGATGCAGGAAGCATAGGCTCCCTCCAGGACTCTGGGTCTAAAGTTGTACCAGACATAGGTTAGCCACACCCACATGTTCTGTGTCACCATTACCTCAGGACATCTGGAAGGAAAGGCAGATTGTAGGTAGAAAGTTTCTGCTGGGTTTATGTCCCAGTCCCTCTGCTGTATGCCTTTCCTGTTTATAGAAGATTATCAGTTCAGGCTCCGAATCCCACATTACTAGGAAGCTTCCTTAAGGTCACCCTGAGTTATCTCGGTGAGTTTCCACTTAATTGGGTCTCTAAATCACCCTCCCAACCACCCCCATATTCCAGTCCTCTCTCTTAATACTCTCCCTCCATCTGCCCCACCTTCCTCCTGTTTCCATTCCTTCCTTTCCCATAGTCTACCTGCATATTCTATACTCTGTCTCCCTTCCAGGAAGATCCATACATCTCCCTTTGAGTCCTCCTTGTTGCTTTGCCTCCCTGGGTCTGTTCATTGTAGCATGATCATCTATTATTTTAGAGTTAATATCCATCTATAAAAGAGTATACACCATATTTTCTTTTTAAGTCTGGGTTATGATACTTGGGATGATATTTTTCAAGTTCTATTCATCTGCCTACAAATTTCATGTCATTATTTTTAATAGCTGAGTAATACCCTACTAAGTATAGGGTATATCACATTTTCTTTTATCCATTCATAGGTTGTGGGTCATCTGTATTATTTACAGTTTCTGTCTATTATGAATAAGTGCACATACTTGAACAAGTGTTCTTGTGGCTATTCATTTGCTGTATATTGCTTTTATTATGTTTAGGTATGCATCCCTGATCTTTCTAAGAGTTCCAACATGAAGGGATGTTAGATTTGGTCAAAGCCCTTTTCAGCACCTAATGAAATGATCATATGATCTTTTTCTTTTACTTTTTTCATGTGGTGGATTATGTTCTTGGATTTGCACTTCTGTGATGAAGCCTCTTTGATCAAGGTGGATGATGCTTTTTATGCATTCTTGGATTCATTGCAAATATTTTCTTGATTATTTTTGCATCCATGTTTATAAGTGAAAGTGGTCTGAAACTTTCTTTCTTTGTTGAGTTTTTGTGTGGTTTAGGTATCAGGAAGGCTCTGGCCTCATGGAATGAGTTTGGCAATGTTTTGTCTATTTCTATTCTGTTTAATAGTTTGAGGAGTATTAGTATTAGCTCTCAATTAGGTATCTGATAGAATTCTATACTAATCTCTGGTCCTAGGTCATTGTTGTTGTTGTTGTTGTGAGATTTTTAATGACTATGAACTTCCATATTAGCACTGCCTACATTGTGACCCATAATTTCTACATTCATTTTTATTGAACTCTTTCTAAGAAGTCTTTGATTTTTTTATTTCTGTCTTGACTTAGTAGTCATTCAGTAAAGACTTTTTAAGGCTCCATGAGTTTGTGCGCTTTCTGTTGTTTCTGATGTTGTTGATGTCCAGCTTTGTTCCCTGGTGGTCTGATGGGATGCAGGGTGCTATTTCAGTTTTCTGATATATGATGAGATTTGCTTTGTGCCCGAGTATATGATCAATTTTGGAGAAAGTTGCTTGAATTGCTCAGAAGAAAGTATTTCTTTTGTGTTTGGGTGAAATATTCTGTAAATATATGTTTGGTCCACTTCGTTCACAACATCTGTTAGCTCTAGAATTTCTTTGTTTAGCTTTCTTCTTGATAACTTGTGTGTTCGTAAAAGTAGGGTGTTGAACTCTCCTTTTATCAATGTGTGGTTTAAGTTTTAGTAGTATTTCCTTTACAAATTTGGTGCTCTTGCATTTGGGGCATAGATTTTAAAAACTGAAAGATCATCTTAGTAAATTTTGCTTTGACCAATACGTAGTATTCTTCCCCATTTTTTTATTGATCTTGGTTTGACACCTACTTTGACATTAGAATTACTGCACCAGTTTGTTTCCTAGATACATTTGCTTGGAAAATCTTTTTCTCCAACCCTTTACTCTGTGTTAATGTCTGTCTTTGATGCTGAGGTGTGCTTCTTGTATTCAATAGAAAAATAGATTCTAGTTTTCCATTTATTCTGTTAGTCTGTGTCTTTTTGTTGAAGAATTGTATCCATTGATTTTGAGAGATATCAATGGCCAATGATTGTTTATTCCTGTTACTTTGTTGCTGTGATGGTGATATTGGAGTTTGTGTGTGTGTGTGTGTGTGTGTGTGTGTGTGTGTGTGTGTGTGTGTGCGTGTGTGTGTCTTCTTTTGGTTTTGCTCATGTGAGATCGTTTATTTTCTATGTCTCTATGGGTATAGTTAATTTCCTTGGGTTGGAAATTTCCTTCTAGTATCTTTTCTCAGGCTAAATTCCTGGACATAAACTGTTTAAATTTAACTTTATCCAGGAATATCTCCTTTTATCCATCTATGGTAATTGAAAGATTGCTGGATTATTAGTCTGGGATATGTTCTTTTAGAGTCCGTGCGACATTTGTCAAGGCCTTTCTGACTTCTAGAGTCTCTATTGAGAAGTTGATCTAATTCTAACAGATCTGCCTTTATATGTTACTTGGTCTTTTTCCTTTGCAAGTTTTAAGAATCTTTCTTTGTTCTGTAGATTTAGTGTTTTGATTATTATGTGATGAGAATTTCTTTTTTGGTTCAACATATTTGGTGTTTTGTAGGCTTCTTGTACAATATAGTCATCTCCTCCTTTAGATTAGGACTTTTTTGTTCTATAATTTTGTTAAAGATTTTTCTGATGCACAGAACACTTGAAACTCAAGAAGGATGACCAAAATGTGAATGCTTCACTACTTCTTTAAAAGGGGAACAAGAATAACCTTGGCAGGAATAGGGAGGCAAAGTTTAGAACAGAGGCAGAAGGAACACCGATTCAGAGCCTGCCCAACATGTGGCCCATACATATTCAGCCACCCAATTAGACAAGATGGA
The DNA here is from genome assembly GCF_021556685.1 of Rattus norvegicus. Lineage (NCBI taxonomy): Eukaryota > Metazoa > Chordata > Mammalia > Rodentia > Muridae > Rattus > Rattus norvegicus. The sequence continues at coordinate 88,327,445 of NC_141537.1, forward strand.
CGAAGCAAAGAAGTGCAGGCCAACAGGAACCAGATGTAGACCTCTCCTGAGAGACAGAGCCAGAATGCAGCAAATACATAGGCGAATGCCAGCAGCAAACCACTGGACTGAGAACGGGACCCCCGTTGAAGGAATCAGAGAAAGGACTGAAAGAGCTTGAAGGGGCTCGAGACCCCATATGAACAACAATGCCAACCAACCAGAGCTTCCAGGGACTAAGCCACTACCCAAAGACTATACAGGGACTGACCCTGGGCTCCAACCTCATAGGTAGCAATGAATAGCCTAGTAAGAGCACCAGTGGAAGGGGAAGCCCTTGGTCCTGCCAAGATTGAACCCCCAGTGAACATGATTGTTGAGGGAAGGGTAGTAATGGGGGGAGGATGGGGAGGGGAACACCCATAGAGAACGTGAGGGGGAGGGGTTAGGGGGATATTGGCCGGGAAACTGGGAAGGGGAATAACAATCGAAATGTAAATAAGAAATACTCAAGCTAATAAAGATTAAAAAAAAGATTTTTCTGAGCCTTGATTTAAGATTGTTCTCCTTTCTATATTTCTATTATTCTTAGGTTTGGTCTTTTCATAGTATTCTAGATTTCCTGGATTTTTGTCAAGATTTTTTTCATTTAGTAATTTCTTTCACTAGTGTATTTATTTTTCTATTTTATTTTCATGCCTCAGATTGTCTCTTATATTCTGTTGGTGATCCTTAAGTCTGTAGTTCCTGTGTGCTTACCTAAATTTCTCATTTCTAGCATTCCTTCATTTGTGTTTTCTTTAGTGTTTCTATTTCCATTTTCAGGTCTTGAACAGTTTTATTCATTTCCTTCAACTGTTGGTTTTTTCTTGGCTTTCCTTAAGGGACAGAGTAAAACCCACTGTCTCACTGTCCTCCCAGTTCCCCCTCAAATTCCCACCATATATATTTATATCCTTTTTTCTCACTTAAAAACACTAGGCATCTACATAGCAATAATAAAATAAAGCAAACTACAATAATGTAAAATAAAACAAACTATTTTTAAGTTAAAACAAGCAAGAAAAAGGCCAAAGAAAAAGCACAAGAAACACATAAATATGTAGAGACATACAAGTTTGCACACAGAGAAATCTCAAAAAAAAAAGAAAGAAAGAAAGAAACCCACAAAAATGTTAGCCAAAATATATATACAAAGGATATGTAAGGTAAAAACAAAATAAATTAAATCAAAACAGACTGTCCTAACTCAGCATTATCAAAGAACCTTCAAATATCTCTATCTAGTTTGCTTTCTGTTTGCCAACTACTCCAGTGTATGGTGCCTAGAGTTAAAAGTGGTTTGTTTCCCCCAGGAAGAATCACAAGGAGAAAACAAAAGTTTCACTTGCAAGTGATTATCAGTTGGAGATTGCTTCTGGGTTAGGGATAGGTCCTTGTGTCTGCTTTTCCTTTCAGCTCTAGAACTCTATTGTTGGCAATTTCATTAGACACACACACACACACACACACACACACACACACACACACACACACACACAAAGCTTCTACTATATTAAGTTCCCATAATGCCACTCTAATGTTAGTTATTTTCCACTGTACCTCCCTGCATTCACTTCCTTGTCCCCTCTTCCACATCCTATCCCTGGTTTAATCCACCCATTCCACCCCAACCCCAGTCTAGCCGTAACTATTCTATTTCTCATTCCTAAGGAAATTTATCTGTATTCCTTAGACCCTTACTCTGTATCTAACTTTGTAGTTATATTGTTGTAGTTTATTTACCAGTGACTTACAATTAAAATCCACATATAAGTGAACATATACCATATTTCTCTTTCTGGGTATGGATTACCTCACTTGGGATGATATTTTTTCCAAGTTTTGTCCCATTTACCTGTGAATTTCATTATTTCATTATTTTTAATGGTTGAGTAATATCTCATTGTACAAATGTACCATGCATATTCTTCATTCATTCATCTGTTGATGGGCATCTAGTTTGTTACTAATTTCTGGTTATTATTAAGAGAATAATGGTGAGCATGGTTGAGCAAGTTTTGTGTCCTCTGTAATAGAATGAACGATCCTTTGGGTATATGCCCAGGAATGGTATACCTGGCTTTTGAGGTAGATTGTTTCCCAGTCTCCTGAGGAGCTACCACACTGATCTCCCTAATGGATGCACAATTTTGCACTCCCACCAGGAAAGGATGAGTGTTCCTCTTACTGAACATCATCACCAATATAGCCTATCTTATCCATTCTAACATATACCATGAAATCTCAAAGTAGCTTTAACTTGCATCACCCTGATGACTAAATGTAATGAATGGTTCATTGATTGATTCTCTGCCACCTGAGTTTCCAATTTTAAGAATTTTCTGATTTATATCTGCACCCCATATTTTGATTGGATATTTGTTTCCTTATTGCCCAGGTTTTACTTTTTTATATATTTTTAATATTAGCAGATGTATAGTTGGTAAAAGTCTTTCCCCATCCTGTAGCATTCTGCTTTGTTTAAATGTTAGTATCTTTTGTCATGCAGAATATTTTCAGTTCCATGAGGTTTGTTTATTAATTGTTGTTCTTTTTGCCTGTGTTACCAATGCTCTGTTTAGAAAGTCTTTTCCTGTGCCAATGACTAGTCCTCCACTTTCTCTTTTATCAGATTCTGTGTATGTGGCCTTATGTTGAGATCTCATTGGTCCGTTGTGTTGAGTTCTGTGCAGTGTAATAAGCATTAATCTGCTTGCATTCAGCCATCCAGTTTGATCAGTACTATTTGTTGAAGATGTTCTTTTTTTCTAGTGTGTATTTCATGATTCTCCACCAAAACTAAGGTGTCCATAGGTGTGTGGACTTCTTCCTGGGTCTTCAACTTGATTCCCTTAATAAATATGTCTTTTGTGTCAATACTATGCTTTGTTTATTAGCATAGCTTTGAAAATGCAATCTGAGATTGCTTCAAGCATTTCATTTATCATAAAGGAATGTTTAGCTATCCAGGAACTTCTGTGTTTTTATATGAAGCTAAAAGTAATGTTTTCAACTTACTGTGAAGAACTGTGATGGAATTTTGATGGGGAGTGCATTTAATATGTGCTTTGCATTTTATAGATGGCCATTTTTATTATATTAATCCTTCTAATTTATGAGCCTGGGAGATCTTTCCACCTCTTGATATCTGCTGCAATTTCATTCTTCAATGTCTTAAGTTTTTATTACACATTAAAAACTGCTTTACTTGCTTGCTTAGAGTTACCCCAGGATAGTTTATATTTTTGAGACTCTTATGAAAGTATTGTTTCCCTTCTTTATTATTTCTCAGCCTATTTGTCATTTGTACATAGGAGGGTTACTGAGCTTTGTGTTTAATTTCACAGCCTGCTACTTTGCTGAAAGTTTTTATCAGCTATTGGGGTTTCCTGGTAGAATTTTAGGGTCACCTATGTTCACTATCATATCGTCTTCAAAAACAAAGATATTTTGAATTTTTTCCTATTTGTATTTCCTTAATGTCCTTCAGTTTTCATATTGTTCTAGTTAAGAATTCAAGTGCCATATTTAACAAGTATGGAAAGATCGAAAATTCTGGTGTTGTTCTTGATTTTAGTGAAAATAACTCTCTCTCCAATCAAAATATGTTGACTATGATTTAGTATAAACTGCCTTTATCATGTTATTATGTCCCTTGTCTCCCTAATCTCTTCAGAGCTTTTCTCCTGAAGAGGTGTTAGATTTTACCAAAGGTCTTTTCTTCATTGAAGGAGATGATAACACATCTTTCATCAAACAGATTGAAAACATTTTTTGTCTTTCAATTTATTTACCTGATGGGTTAGATTTATTGATTTATGTATGTTTCTACAGAGCTAAAACTATAGGATCTTCATGACATAGGGCAACAACAGGATATCTAAGAGGAGCCCCAGTGAGGTTCCAGTATTGATAGAGTAGCAGAACCCAGAGGCCTCATACCAGAGCAACAAATCATTGCAATGAAATTTGTAAGAAAGAAGTGTGGACACAAGCGAATACTATGGGACAACTGTGACACACTGTAGATTTCATAATGAGATCTTCTTTTTCGTTGTTGGGAGGGAGGTTGCAAGAGTGGAGGCCAGGTACAAGAAAAGGGGGATTCTGATACATGATGTGAAGTTCTGAAATAAATCATTAACTATTTAAAATCTTAAAAAGAAAAGGAAACAAATTAGGTATCCCTGAGTATGGTGTATATATGATTAGAGTAGTAGTTTCTTCTTGGTATATTGATCCCTTGATTAATGAAGTGTCCTCATTAATCTCATCTAATTAGTTTTAGGAAAGTCTATTTTGCCAGATATTTGGATAGTGACTCCTACTTTCTTCCTGGTTCAATTTGACTGTAGTACGTTTGCCCATTCTTTCACTCTGACTTAGCGTTTATAACTATGATGTGTTTCTTGTAGGCAGCAAGCAGATGGGTTTGGTTCTTAATAAGTCAGTCTGTGACTTTTTATTGGATTACTGAGGCCATTCATGCTTAAATTATTATTGAAATGTATGTGTTACTTCTGGTCATCATGTTGATTTTGGAACTGTGTTCTCCATGGTACTTGTTTTAATAATTATAGTTTCATATTTTTTCAAGGTCTCTCTGCTTTGATTATTCCTTTCTTCAGACCAAAGTAATGTTCCATGTATTTTCCTGAAGTTTGGTTGGTTGAATTTATCTTTCAGGCTGTTAATGTAGAAAAATGTTCTTCCTCCCTCAATCACTGCAATCATTTTTCAGGATATATCATTTTAAATGGGATGTTATTTAGGACTTGGGGTGTATTGCTCCAGGCTCTTCTAGCTATTAGTTGTTCATTTGGTGGGTTTTTCCACCATTTTCACTGTTATTCTCTTGAAGCTCTTAATACACTTTTTTTTGTTCTGCATATTTAGTTTAACTATGAGATACCATGGAAATTCTCTTCTCCCTCTCCTTCTCCCTCTCCCTCTCTTTCTCTCTCTCTCTCTCCCTCCCTCTCTCTCTCTCTCTCTCTCTCTCTCTCTCTCTCTCTCTCTCTCTCTCTCTCTCTTCTGTTTACTTCCTATATTTCTCTGGGGTTTGTCTTTCCTAATTAGGGGCAGTTTTCTTCTTTTATCTTTTTAAAGATCAGGTCCTTGCCATTTGACTTGGGATTCTTCTCCTTTACCTGTACCTATAATTTGAAGGTTTGTTTTTGTTTTTGTTTTTTTACAGTGTCTCATATACCTAACTTTCTAGGTATGCACTCTACCAATTGAGCTACATCCCAGCCACTAAGTCAAATTGCTGCTGATAAAACATTACCTCACTTATATGTGCTCTATAAAAAAAATTACTTTTCCTAAGTGTGTTTGGAGTAGTTAACATTTTCTTTTTCTTTTTTCTTTTTTTTTACTGGATTTTTTTTAAATTTACATTTCAAATGTTATTCCTTTGTCCTGTTTACTATCCTGTCCCTAAGCTCCCTATCCCATCCCCGTTCCACCTTCTTCTATGAGGGTGCTCCCCATTCCCACCACTCCCTTCCCACCTCTCTGCTCTGACATTCCCCTACACTGCAGGGAGTTGGGGGAGGGGGATCCAGCCCTGGCAGCACCAAGGGCTTCTCCTCCCATTGGTGCCCAACAAGGCCATCCTCAGTTACATATGCAGGGGAAACTATGGGTCCATGTGTACTCTTTGGATGGTGGTTTAGTCACTAGGAAATCTGGTTGGTTGGTATTGTTGTTCTAATGGGATTGCAAGCTTCTTCAGCTCCTTCTATCCTTTCTCCATCTTCTCCAACTGGGACCCCACTCTCAGTTCAGTGGTTTGCATTTGCCTCTGTATTTGTCATGCTGTGGCAGAGCCTTTCAGGAGACAGCTATATCAGGCTCCTGTCAGCATGCACTTCTTGGCTTCATCAATATTATCTAGGTTTGGTGGTTGTATATATATGGGCTGGATCTCCAAGTGGGGCAGGCTCTGAATGGCCTTTCCCTCAGTCTCTGCTCCAAACTTTGTTTCCATTTCCCTTCCTATGAATATTTTTGTTCCCCCTTTTAAGAAAGACTGAAGCATCCACACTTTGATCATCCTTCTTCTTGAGCTTCATGTGGTCTGTCCAAAGAGCTGTTAATTTCTAGGTTAGACTCTGAAGCCACTTGTCAAGTAAGTATGGAGACCTCCATGAATTTTGAAAGAAAGAAAAATACCTTGGGGAAGCTAAAATGTTTTTCTACTTATTTTAAGTGTGATATTATTATTGTTACTTTTGTTTTGTTCACAAGGGCTGGGATCAATTATTCTCACAGATATGAGCTGAAGAGAATACCTCACACATGGGAAACCCAGATTCAGCTGCTCCTACTCTTCACTACTCCTGAAATTAGGGAAGTTCACTTTTCCATTTGATGGTGCCACTTTGTAAGAACGTCAAGGTCAGAACTGACTTTTACAGATGATGATAATTATCTGTCTAGAGGGAAATGAGCTGATGATATTTCATCCTTATAACTACTTCTCAGGGCTTCATTCTACATGGATGTTTATCAAAGGCCCAGCTGGGTGAGTGTTTCTTTTATTCTTCATTATAGTGAGAGCTGTGAGTAGGTGTTAGAATCAAGTATGGTTTTCTGTAATAAGTGATTAGAGAATTCTCTGCTTAGAATTTTCCTTTTGAGCCATACTGTATCATACTCAAACATAACAAATACTGTAAACATGGAAATATCAGTGTAATGATTTATAAAAAAACATAGATTTCACTTAATTTTGATCTCAGGATAATATATATATTGAGTAGAAACATAAACAGCTCACAGGGTGAAGATGATCAATGGGTATTATATATCAAATAAAAATGTCATAAAACTCATTACTATTTTTCAATGGTGTACACTAACACTTATGTAAAAAGTAACCCCAAGTAAACTATTTTAACCAGTATATCTGACAATGGATAATCTTGATGGTGTACTCTAATAATTCTAAAAAACATGTTTCTATCTAGGTAAGAGCAACTGTGTTCATTTTCCATCCCTATCACGAAACACTTGAAATATCTTAGAGGGTGAAAAACAAAGAGCACACATTTATTGCTTTGCAAGACTACATTTATAATGTTAAGATCCATTTAAATTGTATTTTGTATTCTCTCATTTTACTATTGTCTCATTAGCTGACTATATTCATTTATTTATATAAAACTTAAGCTGGGAATATCCAACAAACATTAACTTATTTAGTGTTTATCAATAATTTTCTAGTCTGCTAAAAATACATACATTTAAAAATTCTTATCAAACCTTCAACTCATGGCCTATGAAAACAAAAGGAATTTTTAACATATTTTAACATTTAAATTTTTTACATAGATTTGTTTCTTCTATTGCATTGATTTCTAATAAAAAATTATCTTTTCTGGATCCCTCAGAAGTATCTGAATACTTCATCTTACTTATTCATGGAATCTTTATAAATTTATCCTTATAAAAATGTAAACTGAAATTTTTTAGTATATTGGGTATTTTAATTAAATAAATTCAGTTTTAATATTTCTTGTTTTCTAAATTGAACCTTGTAACTTTGATATGATGTTATAATGAGTAAGTTTTTCATTAGCATTGACATATATTTGAAATTCTCCAGGAGGATAAAATTATTTAAAGGAAAAATCCCTAGTTTCATCTAAAAGGTACAAATACAATTATTGGCTAAATTATAATCCCCAAAGAATGCCAAGTAAATTTAAGTTTAGCTGCTGAACATCACAAATTCAATTTTATTTTGCTAGAATATTATTTTCTAATGTACCTAGGAGAATCAAATTGACAATGAAGACAGGTGTGGTGCCACACTCTTACGATCCCAACACTTTCAAGGCTAAGGCAGGAGTGTTATGTGTTTGATTAAAATCTGTCTGAACTACAGGGTGAAACACTATCTAACACACATGATATAAATATTAATTTATGTTTGCAACTATTACAGAATTTTCAGATTGGGTAACTCACTGGTACACTAGGAGGGCCTATGGATCTCATTAAGTCAACCAAAAAAAAAAAGAAAAGAAAAGAAAAGAAAAGAAAAAGAAAAAGAAAAGAGAAAGAAAAGGAAATAGAAAAAAAAGGACACATTCTCTTTAAAATCCATTTTATTTTCATGAACATGTAATGATATAACCCTCGGTTTTTCACTCAGGTTATATATAGTTATTCATGATCACAGTCCTAACATACACTATGCTGTTGATCTATTCTTAGGCCCAGTAGTCCAATAATTTCACACACACACACACACACACACACACACACACACACACACACCACACCACACCACACATTTTCAGTGAACATTTTCATATCTTTCCCAAACTCATGCGATGAAGTTCTGGGTTTAGTTTCTTCACAGTCTGTGCATTCTCACTTGTGCTGCTGCTGCTGCTGCATCTCAGAGAAATGTCTCGTAAGTGTGAGGCTGTAATACTCTGGTCAGCATCTGTGTGCTTCCAGTTACACCTGTGCTAAACTCAAGTTCCAAATAACAGCTCATGCATTTAAATTAAAGAGTATCTGGCAATAGCTATGAATTAATACCTTATTAATAAGTAACAGTATTTTTCCCTGCTAGCACTTCGTAAAGACTCTCTCATGGAACTTACTTGGGTGGCTAATGTCTTCTTCCTGAGCTTCTCAGATTTGTTAATGTTACTGACATTAGACAGGAGTATATCAGGCAACACCATGTAGCTTGTCATGTGAAAGTCACATATGTACCATATGTTCTCTGTGCAGCGATATAGCTTTTTACTCACTAAACATGTTAAGATGAAGATGATACCCATGATCTAATGTATTTGTGTATTCATATATATTTGTTGCATTATTAAATCTGCACAGAGCAGAATACAGAGACAATCATCAAACAAGACTGCTCTAAAATCAAATATTGTGGCAATGAAAAAGTAAACTGATTTTTTCAGAAGAATATAGGTCTGTGGATGAAGCAGCTCTTGGTTTATTTTGTTACAGGTCTCTTCAGACATCTGCCTACAGACTTCTTAGTTTTGCTCTGGGTAAATTTCATAGTTATGCATCTCCACTATTATGTTTATAAAACCTCGGGTTTTAGTACCTACAACTAATGTTTATAACTTAAAGTAATGTGAAATTCAGAAGCAGAGCAATAACTGTCATCTACAGTGTCTGCTCTGAATGTGTTCCTGTGTTTTCACATCTGCCTGAGCAGCCCTAACCTGCACACGCCTACAGACTGTATGGTGTGTATACAGTGAACAATCAGTGTGTCCTAGGGGATCCAATTCTCCCTGGCACTATACAACTTTGTAGACCTTATGTCTGACGTTTTCTTCTAATTTATGACTTTCTAGCTAGCACTACATTAATATAGGTCTTTTTATTCTTTTATTATAAAACTGCCAGAGTCATCAAATAAAATTTTCTGATAAGTACTTAAATTTTAAATTAAAATTATCAACTCAGATTGTTATGCAAACCAGTAACTCTACCGCTCAGGAAGCAGAAGCATGAAGAACTAAATTTGAGAACATCCTGCTACCTAGCAAGGTCAAGCCTGCATCAGCTATAGAGTGAGGTCCTGTCTTAAAACCAGAAACAAACAAACAAACAAAAAAAACCCCAAGCAACAAAAGTCAGAGCTTGAGGGCATACAAGTCACAGTTTTAGAGTACTTTCCTAGAATGTAAAAAAATATTTAGATTGACCCCAGCATTGCAATATTTTTTGAAATAAAACAAATGACTTTTTCAGGACATGCATACATTAACAACTCAGTTTGTAGTCATGATAGGTCTGGTCTTTTCTGGTCCAGACTCAGCTTCAATGAACTCCAGAAAAAGATTCTACTTGATGAATCAGAAGATGTGTCATTTTCTGTATGTGATAAACATTTACACAGCAATAAATAAGAAATAGAGAGGGGAGCTGCATATACTTCAGAGAAGAAAAAACATTTTAGATTACTATCTTTTACCTAATCACCTTTTTGTATGACTCATAACACATGTGCTATATTAATAAGTTGAAGATGTATAATTAATAATAAATGGTTCTACATATATTAGCAATTTTAAAATTAGGATTGTGCTATAGCTATACTTCTTTCAGTTAGGAGGCTAAGGCTTGAATTAAGTATTATTCGAAAACATTTATTTATTTGTTTAATGCTTGTTTTATATTTATAAATATGAGTACTTTGCCCATATATATGTCTGTGTGCCACCTGCATCCCTGTTTTAGATAGGGCAATGTGTCCCCTGGAACTAGAGTTAGAGATGGTTAGAAACCATCATGTCATTGCTGGGAATCTAACTCCTGTCATTTGCAAGAGTGAAATGCTTTTAGCCACTGAACCGTCATCTCCCTAGCTTTTATCCTGGAACCTTTAAAAGATAGAACATCACTATGTAATTTCTATAAATATACGTTGCTGAAAGAATCAAATGTTTGACTCTTGCAATTGTGATGAATCCATTCCTTTACTAGATTGAGATTTTTAGGAACAAAATCATGTAAACATAAAATGTGTGATCTATGGTATCATATATACATAAATGTTATAGGATGGTCTCATCCACTCATTTCTGCATAGTTTCCATACATTCATACATGCACCTATATACGTGAAATATACGTAAACTTGAATATATAATTTGGCACTCTTTTTAACACAAGAAGTCAGTACAGTCATTTTTATTTCTCTATCATAAAGCTGACTTTAAGATACTAAATTAAATTAACTCAATATTAAATTGATCTTGGTAACCCAGACAAATAACTTACATAAACACCAATGGTATTGATGATGTGTGATAACACTGGAGACCTTGATTTTCACTTGGGAAGAAATCTCTTTAAAACAGAAATTTCAAAACAGGATCACTCTATGGTCATCTTCGGTGAGTTCATGTTCGCCAGAACATGTTGAAAATTAACATGTTTGTCTTAGAGTCACATGTTCTCTTTTATTGGAGAGCTTCACATCTTTAAATGTGATTTTGTAGCCTGTAGAAACTACAGAAACCAGAAACATAAAACAGGATCATTGCAGGATAGTTCTGGAGGGGAAAGAAATAGAGAGGAGAAGAGCAGGATACAAATGATCTCATAAGGGAAATGGGAAAGAGGAGCTACTTAGGAAGGGGAAGAGAGGCAAATACAGAAGAAGCTGGGAGGAAAGTAAAGGGGACCAGCAGAATTCAATTGGTCAGATAAGGAAAATGGAAAACTGGGTGGGTTTTTAGGTAAAGGTGAGGGAGATAAATACAGAATGTGGAGAAGGTATGTAAATTAACAACATAGATGGCTGGAAAAGCCATAAGGGATCATATTCTTAAGGACTTACTTCCTTCCCCCCACAGAAAGAAATGAAAAATAGTGTTTGTCGTGATACCTATGACTTAGTCCTTTAAACCTAGAGTGGAGTTCCTAACAGGTTTAAATTGGATAGGAACTGAACCAGAAGACCACTTAGGATCATAATTAATTGTTATATAATTAATAAAGTGTGGAAAGTACATGAATGATCTCCAACTGTATCTATTCCTTTATTTCAAGATTCTGGGGATGTAAGATTTCTTGGAAAAAGAAACATAAAAATGAATCGTGAAAGACATTTTGCTGATTAAAATAGTGAAATTATCATGAATTAAAACTGCGATACCATTAGAATTATGAGTTAAAACATGGATAGTTGCAAACCAGAGCACAGCAAAATCATGTACTATGAGACTGATACATCAGTTTTTTGGATTTCTTTTGTGATTTTTTTCCCAGACCAATATGACTTTTGTTGAGTCATTCAAATGTGATCAATATGTGATCTGTGCTCATCATGACTGGGTTAGGTGATAATTTTAAAATGAGACAATGTAAATCAACAGGAATAGATTTCTAAGGCATGAGACTCACGTGCAATACAGGCATGCAAAGTGTGCATTCTGTATAGATTTCACTGTGAATGCGTGTATTTTCTATAATATGGGATATATAGAAGAGACATATAAAGCATGTAGAAATTTAGGCTATGATGCACAGACTAGAACATTAAAAGGTGTAGACACAGGCTATCAATAATGAGAAGGTAAACAATATATGAATAGAAAGATAGGTGATAGATAGACAGACAGATAGATAGATACACACATAGAGACTATTAATCATAAGTTTGATGTATGCTCTATTATTTTTCTAGATATGTAAAATATTTGTCCTCTGCTTTTTTCCCCCTCTCAGCTTTTAGGATGAATAGTCTTTTCACTTATGTCCTCATCACATACTGTCCTTTATTTCCAAGCTGGACTTGGAGTCCTAGCCAATATGTTTCTCCTTTTGTTCTATATTTTCATAATCCTAAGTCACAGACCTAAGCCCATGGACCTGATCTCCTGTCAACTGACCGTCAGTCACATAATGATGATCCTCACTGCAGGAGACATTTTGCTTGCAGACATATTACAGTCACTAAAATTTGGGAATGACTTCAAATGTAAGACAACTATTTACATAAACAGGGTGATGAGAGGCCTCTCTATCTGTGTCACCTGCCTCCTGAGTGTGTTCCAGGCTGTCACTATCAGTCCGAATAACTCTTTGTTGGCAAAATTTAAGCATAAAGTACAAAAATGCATCATCTATGCTTTTTTCTATATTTGGTCCTTCAATTTGTTATTTAGTAGTAGGTGGTTCTTCTATGCTGCTGGTTTTACCAATGAGAGTGTGACCAACCAGATGAAGGTCTCTAAATCCTGCTTTCTCTTCCCCATGAACCACATCCTCAGGGGATTGATGGTAACAATGGCAATGTCCAGAGATGTGTTTCTCGTAGGAGTCATGCTGACCACAAGTGCGTACATGGTGATTATCTTGTTCAGACATCAGAGGCAATGCAAGCATCTTCATAGCATCAGACACCTGAGAGCATCCCCTGAGAAAAGGGCCACCCAGACCATCTTGCTGCTGGTGGTTTTCTTTGTGGTTATGTATTGGGTGGACTTCATCATCTCATTCACCTCAATCCTGTTAGGGGTCTATGACCCAGTCGTCCTGACTGTTCAGATATCTATGATGAATGTTTATCCTACAATTACTCCTTTGATACAAATAAGTTCTGATAAAAGAATAATTAATGTGCTGAAATATTTAAGGTCAAAATGAAAACAGATTTTTTTATAGAAGGTAATTTTTCTCTTCTTAAAAAAAAAGAATTTCTTTCTTTTATTTAGAAGTATAAATGTTGTGCCATCATGTATGCAAGTGTGTGTTCCTGGTGCTCACAGAAGTCAGAAGAGATCATGGGATCATCTGGAACTGTAATTACAGAGGTTTTAAGGCTCCATGCTGGTGCAAACCCCAACATTTTTTCCTAAGAAATATTATTTTAAAACTTTAATGGCACAACTAGCAAAGCAAGATTCTTCATATGATTTAAAGAAAATGTGCAATATCATACATATATATTCTATGACATTTCTGCTGCCAAGAAGTATAGAGTTCTTTAAGCTTATTGTACACCATAAGTTGATATTTCCACATGAAATCTTTTAGTCTCTAAATTTTACTTTACATCATAAATGTTCTCTTGATACTGAAGTTACTCAAAGTAGCTCCTTGGTGATAGTGACTTTGTAAGCTTCTTTGAAATATATTTTAATTTTAATTAACTATAAAGCTTTAAGAACAGTTTAAATATTCTATTGTAGCTTTAATTCTGTTTCCTACTTATAATTTTGCTGGATCATAAAATAATGTGAATTTAAATTTTTCATTTTTTTACTTAATGTGTTACTTATGAGTCATTTATCAAAATATCATGTTTCTGTTTATTTTTACTTCATTTCATCTATAATTATTAAAATATTATTGGTAAATAAAGGCTGTTTGTATATACATATGTGTTATATAACTGTGTTTGTGTATGTGTGCATGTGTGTATGCACAAAGTTGCATATGCATGTGTACATGGAGGCTAGGAGACAACCTTGTCTTCTCTTAATGTGTCATTTACCTTGTATTTTGAGTGAGCATCTCTCATTGTGACCTGTCCATCTCTGAAGTTACAATTTGCATCTCTATGCCGTAATTAATTTTTATTGAAAATAACTTTTTTCATACAATATATTCTGATTAACATTCTCTCTCCCCAGTCCCTCCCAGTTCCTCCCCACCTCCCCTTTTATCTGGATCTAGACTCCTTTTGCCTCTTCTTAGAGAACAAATAGGCATCTAACTAATAATAATAAAATAAACAAGAATAAGAAAACAAAATCAAACAAATCTGAATAGGACAAAAAAATTAAACAGAAAAGGGAGAGAGGGACCCACAAGAAACATATACAGACCTAGAGCTGCATAAGTTCACACACACACACACACACACACACACACACACACACACACACACACAGAGGAATCTCAGAAAATCACCAAACTAGATGCCACCATAATACGTATAGAAAGTACTTGTAAGAGGAAAAAAGATTGCCATGACTCCATATTGTGAAACAAAGACCCTCCACAGATGCCATTGAGTTCATTTTCTGCCCCATCTTCTTTCAGGGCAGGGAGCCTACCTTTAAAAGCTGTTTGTTTACCTAGTGAGACTCTCTTGGAGAAAACTAAGTTTTCATTTACAATAGCCTATCAATGAGATATAGCTTCTGGGTTAGGAATTGAGCACATGTCTACTTCTAGAACCCTATCTTGTGGAGACCCCTTGAGGTCCTTTGCATGCTGCCTCAGTCTCTGAGTTTATATGTGTGTTCATAGTTTTTTGTAAAGAAGGCCTAGTTTCCTTGGAGCCCTCCACCCCCTCTGGCTCTTATAGTCTTTCCATCTCCTCTCCCACAGAGTTTCCTGAATGATGAGGAGAGAGATTTGACTGAGACATCCCATATAGGTCAGAGGGTTTCAAGGTTTTATGGTATTTGCATATCTTCTGGCTGTGGGTCTCTGGTACTGGAGAAGCTTCTCTGATGATAGCTAAACAAGATACAGATCAAAGAGAATAGCAGAATGTCATTAGGAGCCATTTTATTGCTAAGTCCCATTAGGAGAATGGTGTATTGGTTTTCGCCTCAGTTCTTGGCATATGTAGTCTCAGGTTCTTGCCATCCAATTGGTATTGGGTATAGGTTTCATCTCATAGAGTGCATGCATTAAATCAAGTCACTTATTGGCTGGTTACTCCCACAAGCTTTGTGCTACTATTATGCCAGCATATGTTGGAAGCAGGGTGTCATTGTAGAGTTTAGGGTAGTTGAGATGATACTTACCTTTTCTCCCCTTTAGTAGTATAAAGAGTAGATTCCAGTGCCATGAACACTAGTCTATAGGAGTGAAGCCTCTACATTGGCACCAGCTTGAATTATCGAAGCTTAATGAATTGTGTAGGATTTATTTTCAAGAATAAGGCCTTATTGTTAGTTTGCGATAAGCAGTCAATAGCCACGGCAATAGGTTGATTTGTTTGGGGGTTCTTGGCACAGCCATGTCTAATGAGAACAATGAAAGTCATAAACCCCAGCACATCTGTTTAACAAAGCTGAGTTACTACTGTGCCATCTTTCGCTTTTAGTATTGATTTCCATGTGTTACATGCTTGGGAGGCTTTTAATATTTGTACAACTTGGGGATATTGGATTGATGGAAAGTTTCTTATGAGTATTATATGCCTTCTCCCAAGAGTACTGCTTTAATGCTTGCCCAGGAAAGTTCTGAACATACTACTCCTGCCACTTTTAGGGAGAAACCCTTATCTGCCCTTATTTGAAGGTCTTCCTTATGCCCTGGAGGTTGTGACTCACAAGAAAATGCCAAAGATCAACTTATGAGACTCTGGCTCCAAGATATTCTCAGAACATTTGGCCCTGTACTTACTTAGGAACAAGATAATCAGAATAAAGTAAACATTAAAAAGGTAAACAAGATTCAGTGGGCTAGAGAAGGTGGCAGTAGATCAGAATAAAGGCATCTTATTCCTATTCACTCAGGTGATTCATGGTGTAATATAAGATTGGGGGCCACATATGGTATGCCCCTCCAAGAAAAGATACAGCAACAAAGTTAGCTTGGCTGAAGCTACCTCTGCCCTGAACAGTGGATTATACTGATAGACAAAGAATGATGTGGATAAATGATAAAAGAATGAAGCATTAAGATATCCATTTCATTCCTTTACTCTCTGCTCTACATTTGGTCTCTGTATTTCCTCCTATGAGTATTTAGTTCTCCCTTCTAAGAAGGACTGAAGCATCCATGCTTTGGTCTTCCTTCTTCTTGAATTTCATATAGTCTGTAATTGTATCTTGGGTATTCTGAGTTTTTGGCCCACTGTCCACTTATCAGTGAGTCTGCATCGTGTGGGTTCTTTTGTGATTGAGGTACCTCATTCAGGATGATATTTTTGAGTTCCATCCATTTGCATAAGAATTTCAGGTCATTGTTTTTAATAGCTGAGTAGTATTCCATTGAGTAAATGTACCACATTTTCTGTATCCATTCCTCTGTTGAAGGACACCTGGGTTCTTTCCAGCTCCTGGCTATAATAAGTAAGGCTGCTATGAACACAGTGGAGCACGTGTCCTGGTTATATGTTGAAGCATCTTTTGGGTGTATGCCCAGGAAAGTTATAGTTGGGTCGTCAGGTAGTACTATGTCCAATTGTCTGATGAGCCACCAGACTGATTTCCAGAGTGCTTGGACAAGCTTGCAATCTCACCAACAATGGAGGAGTGTTCCTCTTTCTCCACATCATCACCAGCATCTGCTGTCACCTGAGTTTTGATCTTAACTATTCTGACTGGTGTGAGGTGGAATCTCAGGGTTGTTTTGATTTGCATTTCCCTGATGACTAAGGATATTGAACATTTCTTTAGGTACTTCTCAGCCATTCAATATTCCTCAGCTAGGAATGTATTGTTTATCTCTGTACTCCATTTTTTGAGCCCCAATCTTTATTTCATAGAGAAAGAAAAAGCTTCTACCCTTTTAATGCAAAATGAATTAAACCCAAGTTTGTAAGTAAAGGTTTTGTTCCTTTTAATAAGACTAAGCCTGCCTTGTTATTAAGAAAGGACCTCTTCTGTCCCACAGTAAGGAGAATCCTGCCTGCTCCTTCTGCTCTCTGCAGCTTCTTCTATTTCCCTCTTTTCCTCTGCATTCTACCCCATTTTTAATAGGGTTATTTGATTTTCTGGAGTCTAACTTATTGAGTTCTTTGTATATGTTGGATATTAGCTCTCTCTATCAGATGTAAGATTGGTAAAGTTCTTTTCCCAATCTGTTGATTGTCATTTTGTCCTAACCACAGTGTCCTTTGCCTTACAGAAAATTTTCAATTTTATGAGGTTCCATGTGTCGATTCTTGATCTTAGAGCATAAGCTCTTAGTGTTCTGTTCAGGAAATTTTCTCCAGTGCCCATGTGTTCAAGACTCTTCCCCATATTTCTTCCATTAGTTTGAGTGTATCTGGTTTTATGTGGAGGTCCTTGATCCACTTGGACATAAGCTTTGTTCAGGGCGATAAGAATGGATCAATCTGCATTCTTCTACATGCTGACCTCCAGTTGAACCAGCTATCTTTGTTGAAAATGCTATATTTTTTTCCACTGGATGCTTTTAGCTCCTTTGTCAAAGATCAAATGACCATAGGTGGGTGGTTTCATTCCTGGGTCTTTAATTCTATTCCACTGATCTACCTGCCTGTCTCTTACCAATACCGTACAGTTTTTATAACTATTGCTCTGTAATACTGCTTGAGGTCAGGGATGGTGATTCCCCTAGAAGTTCTTTTATTGTTAAGGATAGTTATGGCTATCCTTGGTTTTTTTGTTATTCCAAATGAATTTGGAAATTGTTCTTTCTAACCCTATGAGGAATTCATGTGGAATTTTGATGGGGATTACATTGAATCTGTAGGTTGCTTTTGGCAAGATGACCATTTTTACACTATTAATCCTGCCAATCCATGAATGTGGGAAATCTTTTCATCTTCTGAGATTGTTAATTTCTTTCTTCAGAGGTTAGAAGTTCTTATCATACAGATCTTTCACTTGCTTGGTTAAAATCACACCAGGATATTTTGTATTATTTGGGACTCTTGTGAAGGGTGCCATTTCCCTAATTTCTTTCTCATTCTGTTTATCTTTTGAGTAGAGGAAGGCTACTGATTTATTTGAGTTAATTTTATACCCAGCCACTTTGCTGAAGGTGTTTATCAGGTTATGTAGTTCTCTGGTAGAACTTTTGGGGTCATTTAAGTATACTATTAAATCATCTGTAAATAGTGATAATTTGTTTTATCTTCCCTTCCAATTTGTATCCCTTTGACCTCCTTTCATTGTCTGATTGCTCTGGCTAGGACTTTGAGTACTATTTTGAATAAGTAGGGAGTGAGTGGGCAACCTTGTCTAGTCCCTGATTTTAGTGGGATTGCTTCAAGTTTCTCTCCATTTAGTTTGATATTAGCTACTGGTTTGCTGTAGATTGCTTTACTATGTTTAGATATGGGCCTTGAATTCCTGATCTTTCCGGGACTTTTATTATGAAGGGGTGTTGACATATGTAAAAGCAATCTAAATGAAGTAGACTGCTCCTGGCTTCCTGTGTCCTGAGGGTTCCAGGCAGGTCCCTCTGAGCAGAAGTGGTGGTCTTACCTCTGCTCTCAGGTGTGTCAGAGCTCCGGAAGACTGGCTTTCAGCTCTGGCTACAAGCAGAAGCCAGAAGGATCCTTTCCCTAACTGTTCCTAGGTTCCTGTGTCCATAGGGCTTCAGGCGGGTTTCTGTTGGGCCAGGAATGTGAGCAGAAGTTCCTTGTTCTCTCAGGATTGTCCGCACCTTTGAGACTCCAGCTCTCTCTACCAAGGGCTCTGGGTACAGAGAGCTGTGGGCCTGTGATTATTGTTTAGGTGCTTCTTGGCCATTCGATATTCCCAGCTGAGAATTCTTTGATAAGCTCTGTACCCCATTTTTTTTGTTTGTTTGGTTTTTTTTTACTTTATAATTTTACATAATTTATTAATTCATTGAAAATGTTTTATTTGCAGATTAAGAATCCTTAATGATACTTGATAACATATTTTTCCTTCTTTTCTATTCTTTTTTTTTTTTTTATTAACTTGAGTATTTCTTATATACATTTCGAGTGTTATTCCCTTTCCCGGTTTCCGGGCAAACATCCCCCTCCCCCCTCACCTTCCTTATGAGTGTTCCCCTCCCAACCCTCCCCCCATTGCCGCCCTCCCCCCATAGACTAGTTCACTGGAGGTTCAGTCTTAGCAGGACCCAGGGCTTCCCCTTCCACTGGTGCTCTTACTAGGATATTCATTGCTACCTATGGGGTCAGAGTCCAGGGTCAGTCCATGTATAGTCTTTAGGTAGTGGCTTAGTCCCTGGAAGCTCTGGTTGCTTGGCATTGTTGTACTTTTGGGGTCTCGAGCCCCTTCAAGCTCTTCCAGTTCATTCTCTGATTCCTTCAATAGAGGACCTATTCTCAGTTCAGTGGTTTGCTGCTGGCATTCGCCTCTGTATTTGCTGTATTCTGGCTGTGTCTCTCAGGAGCGATCTACATCCGGCTCCTGTCGGTCTGCACTTCTTTGCTTCATCCATCTTGTCTAATTGGGTGGCTGTATATGTATGGGCCACATGTGGGGCAGGCTCTGAATGGGTGTTCCTTAAGTCTCTGTTTTAATCTTTGCCTCTCCCTTCCCTGCCAAGGGTATTCTTTTTCCTCATTTAAAGAAGGAGTGAAGCATTCACATTTTGATCATCCGTCTTGAGTTTCGTTTGTTCTAGGGATCTAGGGTAATTCAAGCATTTGGGCTAATAGCCACTTATCAATGAGTGCATACCATGTATGTCTTTCTGTGATTGGGATAGCTCACTCAGGATGATATTTTCCAGTTCCAATCATTTGCCTACGAATTTCATAAACTCGTTGTTTTTGATAGCTGAGTAATATTCCATTGTGTAGATGTACCACATTTTCTGTATCCATTCCTCTGTTGAAGGGCATCTGGGTTCTTTCCATTTTCTGGCTATTATAAATAAGGCTGCGATGAACATAGTGGAGCACGTGTCTCTTTTATATGTTGAGGCATCTTTTGGGTATATGCCCAAGAGAGGTATAGCTGGATCCTCAGGCAGTTCAATGTCCAATTTTCTGAGGAACCTCCAGACTGATTTCCAGAATGGTTTTACCAGTCTGCAATCCCACCAACAATGGAGGAGTGTTCCTCTTTCTCCACATCCTCGCCAGCATCTTCTGTCACCTGAGTTTTTGATCTTAGCCAATCGCACTGGTGTGAGGTGAAATCTCAGGGTTGTTTTGATTTGCATTTCCCTTATGACTAAAGATGTTGAACATTTCTTTAGGTGTTTCTCAGCCATTCGGCATTCCTCAGCTGTGAATTCTTTGTTTAGCTCTGAACCCCATTTTTAATAGGGTTATTTGTTTCCCTGCGGTCTAACTTCTTGAGTTCTTTGTATATTTTGAATATAAGGCCTCTATCTGTTGTAGGATTGGTAAAGATCTTTTCCCAATCTGTTGGTTGCCGTTTTGTCCTAACCACCGTGTCCTTTGCCTTACAGAAGCTTTGCAGTTTTATGAGATCCCATTTGTCGATTCTTGATCTTAGAGCATAAGCCATTGGTGTTTTGTTCAGGAAAATTTTTCCAGTGCCCATGTGTTCCAGATGTTTCCCTAGTTTTTCTTCTATTAGTTTGAGTGTGTCTGGTTTGATGTGGAGGTCCTTGATCCACTTGGACTTAAGCTTTGTACAGGGTGATAAGCATGGATCGATCTGCATTCTTCTACATGTTGCTCTCCAGTGGAACCAGCACCATTTGCTGAAAATGCTATCTTTTTTCCATTGGATGGTTTTGGCTCCTTTCTCAAAAATCAAGTGACCATAGGTGTGTGGGTTCATTTCAGGGTCTTCAATTCTATTCCATTGGTCTATCTGTCTGTCTCTGTACCAATACCATGCAGTTTTTATCACTATTGCTCTGTAATACTGCTTGAGTTCAGGGATAGTGATTCCCCCTGAAGTCCTTTTATTGTTGAGGATAGCTTTAGCTATCCTGGGTTTTTTGTTATTCCAGATGAATTTGCAAATTGTTCTGTCTAACTCTTTGAAGAATTGGATTGGTATTTTGATGGGGATTGCATTGAATCTGTAGATTGCTTTTGGTAAAATGGCCATTTTTACTATATTAATCCTGCCAATCCATGAGCATGGGAGATCTTTCCATCTTCTGAGGTCTTTTTCAATTTCTTTCCTCAGTGTCTTGAAGTTCTTATTGTACAGATCTTTTACTTGCTTGGTTAAAGTCACACCAAGGTACTTTATATTATTTGGGTCTATTATGAAGGGTGTCGTTTCCCTAATTTCTTTCTCGGCTTGTTTCTCTTTTGTATAGAGGAAGGCAACTGATTTATTTGAGTTAATTTTATACCCAGCCACTTTGCTGAAGTTGTTTATCAGCTTTAGTAGTTCTCTGGTGGAACTTTTGGGATCACTTAAATATACTATCATGTCATCTGCAAATAGTGATATTTTGACCTCTTCTTTTCCGATCTGTATCCCTTTGATCTCCTTTTGTTGTCTGATTGCTCTGGCTAGAACTTCAAGAACTATATTGAATAAGTAGGGAGAGAGTGGGCAGCCTTGTCTAGTCCCTGATTTTAGTGGGATTGCTTCAAGTTTCTCTCCATTTAGTTTAATGTTAGCAACTGGTTTGCTGTATATGGCTTTTACTATGTTTAGGTATGGGCCTTGAATTCCTATTCTTTCCAGGACTTTTATCATGAAGGGGTGTTGAATTTTGTCAAATGCTTTCTCAGCATCTAATGAAACGATCATGTGGTTCTGTTCTTTCAGTTTGTTTATATAATGGATCACGTTGATGGTTTTCCGTATATTAATCCATCTCTGCATGCCTGGGATGAAGCCTACTTGATCATGGTGGATGATTGTTTTGATGTGCTCTTGAATTCGGTTTGCCAGAATTTTATTGAGTATTTTTGCGTCGATATTCATAAGGGAAATTGGTCTGAAGTTCTCTTTCTTTGTTGTGTCTTTGTGTGGTTTAGGTATAAGAGTAATTGTGGCTTCGTAGAAGGAATTCGGTAGGGCTCCATCTGTTTCAATTTTGTGGAATAGTTTGGATAATATTGGTATGAGGTCTTCTATGAAGGTTTGATAGAATTCTGCACTAAACCCGTCTGGACCTGGGCTCTTTTTGGTTGGGAGACCTTTAATGACTGCTTCTATTTCCTTAGGAGTTATGGGGTTGTTTAACTGGTTTATCTGTTCCTGATTTAACTTCAATACCTGGTATCTGTCTAGGAAATTGTCCATTTCCTGAAGATTTTCAAATTTTGTTGAATATAGGTTTTTATAGTAAGATCTGATGATTTTTTTAATTTCCTCCGAATCTGTAGTTATGTCTCCCTTTTCATTTCTGATTTTGTTAATTTGGATGCACTCTCTGTGTCCTCTCCTTAGTCTGGCTAAGGGTTTATCTATCTTGTTGATTTTCTCAAAGAACCAACTTTTGGTTCTGTTGATTCTTTCTATGGTCCTTTTTGTTTCTACTTGGTTGATTTCAGCTCTGAGTTTGATTATTTCCTGCCTTCTACTCCTCCTGGGTGTATTTGCTTATTTTTGTTCTAGAGCTTTTAGGTGTGCTGTCAAGCTGCTGACATATGCTCTTTCCTGTTTCTTTCTGCAGGCACTCAGCGCTATGAGTTTTCCTCTTAGCACAGCTTTCATTGTGTCCCATAAGTTTGAGTATGTTGTATCTTCATTTTCATTAAATTCTAAAAAGTTTTTAATTTCTTTCTTTATTTCTTCCTTGACCAGGTTATCATTGAGTAGAGCATTGTTCAATTTCCACGTATATGTGGGCATTCTTCCCTTATTGTTATTGAAGACTAGTTTTAGGCCGTGGTGGTCCGATAGCACGCATGGGATTATTTCTATCTTTCTGTACCTGTTGAGGCCCGTTTTTTGACCAATTATATGGTCAATTTTGGAGAAAGTACCATGAGGAGCTGAGAAGAAGGTATATCCTTTTGCTTTAGGATAGAATGTTCTATAAATATCCGTTAAGTCCATTTGGCTCATGACTTCTCTTAGTCTGTCGACATCACTGTTTAATTTCTGTTTCCATGATCTGTCCATTGATGAGAGTGGGGTGTTGAAATCTCCCACTATTATTGTGTGAGGTGCAATGTGTGTTTTGAGCTTTAGTAAGGTTTCTTTTACGTATGTAGGTGCCCTTGTATTTGGGGCATAGATATTTAGGATTGAGAGTTCATCTTGGTGGATTTTTCCTTTGATGAATATGAAGTGTCCTTCCTTATCTTTTTTGATGACTTTTAGTTGGAAATTGATTTTATTTGATATTAGAATGGCTACTCCAGCTTGCTTCTTCTGACCATTTGCTTGGAAAGTTGTTTTCCAGCCTTTCACTCTGAGGTAGTGTCTGTCTTTGTCTCTGAGGTGTGTTTCCTGTAGGCAGCAGAATGCAGGGTCCTCGTTGCGTATCCAGTTTGTTAATCTATGTCTTTTAATTGGGGAGTTGAGGCCATTGATATTGAGAGATATTAAGGAATAGTGATTATTGCTTCCCGTTATATTCATATTTGGATGTGAGGTTATGGTTTGTGTGCTTTCATTCTCTTTGTTTTGTTGCCAAGACGATTAGTTTCTTGCTTCTTCTAGGGTATAGCTTGCCTCCTTATGTTGGGCTTTACCATTTATTATCCTTTGTAGTGCTGGATTTGTAGAAAGATATTGTGTAAATTTGGTTTTGTCATGGAATATCTTGGTTTCTCCATCAATGTTAATTGAGAGTTTTGCTGGATACAGTAACCTAGGCTGGCATTTGTGTTCTCTTAGGGTCTGTATGACGTCAGTCCAGGATCTTCTGGCCTTCATAGTTTCTGGCGAGAAGTCTGGTGTGATTCTGATAGGTCTGCCTTTATATATTACTTGACCTTTTTCCCTTACTGCTTTTAATATTCTTTCTTTATTTTGTGCGTTTGGTGTTTTGACAATTATGTGACGGGAGGTGTTTCTTTTCTGGTCCAATCTATTTGGAGTTCTGTAGGCTTCTTGTATGTCTATGGGTATCTCTTTTTTTAGGTTAGGGAAGTTTTCTTCTATGATTTTGTTGAAGATATTTACTGGTCCTTTGAGCTGGGAGTCTTCACTCTCTTCTATACCTATTATCCTTAGGTTTGATCTTCTCATTGAGTCCTGGATTTCCTGTATGTTTTGGACCAGTAGCTTTTTCCGCTTTACATTATCTTTGACAGTTGAGTCAATGATTTCTATGGAATCTTCTGCTCCTGAGATTCTCTCTTCCATCTCTTGTATTCTGTTGGTGAAGCTTGTATCTACAGCTCCTTGTCTCTTCTTTTGGTTTTCTATATCCAGGGTTGTTTCCATGTGTTCTTTCTTGATTGCTTCTATTTCCATTTTTAATTCCTTCAACTGTTTGATTGTGTTTTCCTGGAATTCTTTCAGGGATTTTTGCGATTCCTCTCTGTAGGCTTCTACTTGTTTATTAATGTTTTCCTGTGTTTCCCTAAGTGTGTTCATGTCTTTCTTGAAGTCCTCCAGCATCATGATCAAAAATGATTTTGAAACTAGATCTTGCTTTTCTGGTGTGTTTGGATATTCCATGTTTGTTTTGGTGGGAGAATTGGGCTCCGATGATGGCATGTAATCTTGGTTTCTGTTGCTTGGGTTCCTGCGCTTGCCTCTCGCCATCAGATTATCTCTAGTGTTACTTTGTTCTGCTATTTCTGACAGTGGCTAGACTGTCCTATAAGCCTGTGTGTCAGGAGTGCTGTAGACCTGTTTTCCTCTCTTTCAGTCAGTTATGGGGACAGAGTGTTCTGCTTTCGGGCGTGTAGTTTTTCCTCTCTACAGGTCTTCAGCTGTTCCTGTGGGCCTGTGTCTTGAGTTCACCAGGCAGCTTTCTTGCAGCAGAAAATTTGGTCTTACCTGTGGTCCCGAGGCTCAAGTTCGCTCGTGGGGTGCTGCCCAGGGGCTCTCTGCCGCGGCAGCAACCAGGAAGACCTGTGCCGCCCCTTCCGGGAGCTTCAGTGCACCAGGGTTCCAGATGGTCTTTGGCTTTTTCCTCTGGCGTCCGAGATGTGTGTGCAGGGAGCAGTCTCTTCTGGTTTCCCAGGCTTGTCTGCCTCTCTGAAGGTTTAGCTCTCCCTCCCACGGGATTTGGGTGCAGAGAACTGTTTATCCGGTCTGTTTCTTTCAGGTTCCAGCTGTGTCTCAGGCAAGTGTCCTGCCGCTCCTGGGCCCTCCCCCACGGGAGCCCAGAGGCCTTATACAGTTTCCTCTTGGGCCAGGGATGTGGGCAGGGGTGAGCAGTGTTGGTGGTCTCTTCTGCTCTGCAGCCTCAGGAGTGCCCACCTGACCAGGCGGTTGGGTCTCTCTCTCACCTGGTCTGGGAGCAGAGAGCTGCTGTGGGCCGGGATCCGCGGGTGTGGGACTTCCGGTAAACACAGAACGTGCCCGGTCCTAGAGAAATTCTGCTTCCGTGTGTCCCAAGCTCACCAGGCAGCTTTCTTGCAGCAGAAAATTTGGTCTTACCTGTGGTCCCGAGGCTCAGGTTCGCTCGTGGGGTGCTGCCCAGGGGCTCTCTGCAGCGGCAGCAACCAGGAAGACCTCCTGTACCCCATTTTTAATAGGGTTATTTGATTCTTTGGAGTCTAACTTCTTGAGTTCTTTGTATATATTGGCCATCCAGAAACTGCCACACCCAGGGACCCATCCCACATACAGTCACCAAACCCAGACACTATTGTGGATGCCAAGAAATGCATGCTGACAGGAGCTTAATATAGCTGTCTCCTGAGAGGCTCTGCCATAACCTGAGGAATATAGGCAGATGCTCACAGTCAACCGTTGGGATTAGAATGGCGTCCCCAATGGAGGTGTTAGAGAAAGGACTGAAGTAGCTGAAGGGGTTTGCAACGCCATAGGAAGAACAACAATATCAATCAATCAGATCTCACCAGAGCTTCCCAGGAACTAAACCAGCAACCAAAGAGTACACATGGAGCTCCAGCCACATATGTAACAGAGGATGGCCTTGTAGGATATCAGTGGGATGAGAGGCCCTTGGTACAGTAAAGGATCGATGCCCCAGTGTAAGGGAATGACAGGGCAGGGAGGTGAGAAAGAGTGGGTGGCTGGGTGGGGAGCACCCTCATAGAAGGAGGGGGATGGGGGATGGAGTAAGGGATTTTTGGAGGGAAAACTGGGAAAGGGGATATCATTTAAAATGTAAATAAAGAAAATATCCAATAAAAAAGCATTGTACTATCAAAAGAGCTAGAAGTTTGAAATTAAAATCCAAATAATGGAAGAAAAAAAAAAGATCTCCTTTTCTTACAAAAGTTAGCTTGTGCAGGAACAAGATTAGATACATAAATGCTACGAAGATATAAATGTTGTATTATGGCCAAAATTGAATAATAACCACAGGAACTTTGTCCTGAAGACTTTTCTTGGGCCTAATGACAATTAGCATTCTGACAATTCAAAGTTGATAATTCATTGCCTGCAACATGACAATCTTCCCAGGCTGGCTTGGAGATTTTCTTTCTGTCTAGTGCTCTTGAAATTGCAGAAGCTACCAGCCTGAGAACAGCTGTCAGACTTTGGCAAAATATGCTTTGAGATTCCTAAATATTGGCTTATGGTGTTGATGAAGGAAAATGAATGTAAAAGATAACTCTGTTCTGTCATTGTTTACCAATGATGATTAAACTTATGTCCGAGAGGAAGTCAGAACACATGTATAGGGACAAAAATATAAGATCTATGTTTCAGAACAACATGAATCTATCCCTGCTTATGGAGTTCTGTATAAATAAAAAAGCACCTCAACTACCAGTCAGGGTGCACAATTCCCCTGACTTCCATGCACGACTTACTTCTCCCTCACTGATTCTTTTCTCCTCTGTGGGACCTTGCCATAGGCAGACTGGTCCCTGGCAGATTTCTGTAAGACTCCTTTGGGCAACAACTTGATTAGATATAACCCATTTCTCATAGCAGAAGCTTCATTTGGTAATAAGCAATGTCAAGTTGGAGGGCCATCTCCTCTGTTACATGTCTATTTCATTTAGATTGCTTTTACATATGTCTATATTTTAGGAAGCTCCTACTGAATTAGATTTCCATACAACCTCCAAAGTGTTCCTTAGCTTTAGCTGTCCCTCTGCGCATTCCCTTTCTTGGCCCTCTCTTACCTTTCCTTCGCTTTTTAATCCACACATTCCCCACTTCTGTCAATCAAAGACTATTTCCTCTTCCTAAGGAGGTCTATCACTAACCCCCATCCTCAGTCCCTTACTCTTTTCCTAACTTTGAGGTAATTTTAGATTTTTTAAAAATCAATTACTTAATAACTAAAATCCACAGAAAGACAAATTGTCTTTCTGGGTCAGGGTGACCTCGCTGCAGATTGTTTTTTTCTAGTTTCATTCCCAAGTAAGGCGAGCAGGTAGTTTGGTTCAGCAAAATTCAGTAACCCATGTTGATTTATATTTTTTCTGACCTGAGTAGTTTATTCTAAGTATATTTAAACACAACACAATTTGGTAAATTTTTTTCCTGTTAGTAATCCCATGTGCACAACAAAGCTAAGGACATGACTACATCAAAACCCTTTGAAAATTATAAGTGACAGCTTCCATAAAGATAGGGTCTGTAGACTGAACAAAACAAACAAGATCAAGCTCAAAATCCTCTTGGGAAGGATTTTGTGTAGTCTCTGTCCCAGAGATACCACAAAGGTGACCAGGCTATTAACCATATCTACTCCAAGCTTTCTGGGAAGAAAACAGGTTATGTATCTCTTACTTTGAAGAGAACATACCCATGTGTTTAACATTTCTGGTTCCTCTAATCTATGAGCCCAAACCTTCTGTGCCTCTAACACATAGGTGAGTAGATTTATGTCTGGGTCTTCATTTCAACTCCATTGATCAATACGTTTGCTTTTGTGAACTGCTGTGCTGCTTTCATTACTATTGTTCTGCAGTGCAATTTTAGATCCAGGAAGGTGATACATTTTTATTATTTAGGAATGTTTTAGCTATGCTGAGTTGTTTGTTTGTTGTTTTCCAGATAAAGCTGAAAATTAACAAGTTCTGAGGAAACTGCTGGAATTTTGAGGGGGATTACATTGAATCTGTAGATTGCTTTTAGTATGGTGGCCATTTCTAGTACAGTAATCCTACTGATTTATGAGTATGAGAGATCTTTCCACTCTCTGATATATTTTTCAATGTCTTTCTTCAGTGTCTTAAATTTTTTTATCATATAAGTCTTTCGTTTGCTTGATTAAAGTTAGCCCAAGATATTTATACCTTTGAGGTTCTTATGAATATAGTTGTTTCCCTGATATCTTTCTTAGTTCATTTGTCACTTGTATATAAGGAAGCTACGAATTTTTGTGTGTTAATTTTCTATCTGGCTACTTTGTTGAAAGATTTTTATTAACTGTAGGAGTTTCCTAGTAGAAGTTTTACATTCATCTATATAAACTATGACACCATCTACAAATAAAGATATTTTGATTTCTTTCCTATTTGTGTCTCTTTGATATTTTTCAGTTATTGTATTGTTCTAGTTAAGACTCCACAAGTACTGAATTGACTAGGTAGAGAGTGAATGGACACCCTTGTCTTGTTCTTGGTCATAGTGGAAATGTCCTAAAAGACAGAGAGAAAAAGAGAGAAAGACACAGACAGAAAGAGATATAGAGACAGAGAAGCAAACACAGAAAAGGAGAGACAGAGATAGACACAGACAGAGACAGAGACAGAAAAGAAATACATGAAAATGTGGAACATCATGAAAAAACACAAACCTTTGGATTCTACACATAGATGAGAGAGAAAAAGTCAAAGTAAATGGCATTTACACCCATAAGGAAGGGGAGGGGGGAAGGGGATGTTTGCCCGGATACCGGGAAAGGGAATAACACTCGAAATGTATATAAGAAATACTCAAGTTAATAAAAAAAAAAACTTACACAAACTAAAGAAAAGCATAACCATACAGATACAAAAAGCACACAGAACACCAAATAGACAAAACAAGAAAAGAAAATTCCCACATAATCAAAATATTAATTGTACATTACAAAGAAAATGTATCGAAAGCTTCAAGAGAAAACCTGCAAGTAACATATAAAAGAAAACCCATGAATTACAGCTGATTTCACAATGGTAAATTACAATGCCAGAGGAACGGGAATAATGCATTCCAAGTTGTAAAAGACGATGAAGGCCAGACTAGACTAACATACCCAGAAAAACTATCTGCCATATCTTAACTGAAGTCAGGAATAAGAAAAGAATGGCCACTGCCCTCACTCTTTTTCAATATTATGCTCAAAGAATTAGCTGGAGCAATAAGAAAAAGGAAAAAAAATTAAAGGGATATAAATAGGAAAAGAAACTCAACTATTCTTATTTTCAGATGATCTGATATTATACATCAAAAATCCCCAAATTCTCAAAAAATTCTAGAAATAATAAACAAATTCATTAATTTGTCAATGTATAGAATCAATTTTTCGCAAATCAGTAGCTCTTCTTTACACCAACAACAGAAAAGAAGATCATGCAAACACATACATTTACAATACATTTATTCAAAAAAATAAATCTAGTAATAAACCTGACCTAAGAAGTGAGTAACCTCTATAATTAAAACTTTAATGCTTCGAAGAATAAGACACAGAAAAACACTAGAAAATGAAAAAGCATCTAAGTTGGGATTTCCATGAAATCTGTGAAGAAACACAGTGACTCTTATAAGGGACAACATTTAATTGGGGCTGGCTTGCAGCTTCAGAGGTTCAATCCATTGTTATCATGACAAGAAGTATGGCCGTTTCCAGGCAGACATGGTGTTGGAAGAAGCCAAGAGTTCTACATCTTGATTCAGAGGCAGTCAAGAGAAGACTGTCTTCCAGGTAGCTAGAAGGAGAGTCTCAAAGCCCAACCCCACAGTGACAACCCTCCTCCAACAAGGCCACACTTCCTTGAAGGCCATACCTCCCAAAAGTGCTACTCCCTGGCCCAAACATATTCAAACCATCACAGCATCCCATGCTTGTGGATTGGTAAAATTAATCTTGTGAAAATAAACATCTTTCTAAGAGCTTTTAAATGGATTCAATGCAATCCTAGATAAAATGAAATCTCATTCTTTACAGAAATAAAGAAAACTATCCTAAAATTTATATAGAACCGTAAATGACCGGACATAGTCAAAACAACCCTGAGCAAGAACAGTGCTGGTCGGTTGCCATTTCTGAGCCATAGTAATAAAAATAATGTGGTACTGGCACAAAAACAGAGGACATGTAGGCCAATGGAACAAAATCAAACACCCATACATGGTTACACATATTCGGCCTTTTAATATTTGACAGTGATGCTGGAGAAAAGAAAGCATCTTCAACAAATGGTGCTGGGAAAACTTGATGATCACACACAGATGAATGAATCTATATCTATCACCTTGCACCAAAACTAAATACAAAGGGATTAAAGACCTGAACACGAAACCTGAAAGTGCTAGAAGGAAACAGGTAGTAGCTGTTGTGATATAGGCATAAGAACAGACTTTCTGGGGTTGGGGATTTAGCTCAGTGGTAGAGCGCTTGCCTAGGAAGCGCAAGGCCTTGGGTTCGGTCCCCAGCTCCAAAAAAAAAAGAACCAAAAAAAAAAAAAAAGAAAAGAAAAAAAGAACAGACTTTCGGAATTGAGATCCATCTCCCTACGAATTAGGGCCAAGAAGTGACACGTGGGACTTTATAGAACTGAAAAAGCATCTGTACGACTAAGGAAACAATCGGTCTCATGATGAGGAAGCCCACAGAATGGGAGAGAATTTTTGCCAGATGTGCATTTGACAAAGAATTAAGATCCGGAATATATAATGAACTAAAAAACAAAGAAGCAACAAAACAAAACAAAGCAGAAGAAAATCACAACAAAAGAAAACAGAAAACTAAAAAACAACCTCCTCTAAACGAAGGGAAAAAAAACATAAACAAAACAAGCAACTATTTCAAAAACAAGCTGGGAGTTCTCAAAAGAAGACCAAGAAAAAAAATCTAAAAAACAAAAACAACAACAACAAAAAAAGCCATACCTAGGAACTAGGGAAATGGCATAGCCTTACCTAAGTCATGGCAAAGATCAACAAAACAACTGACAAGAAGTGCTGGAGTGGGTGTGGGGAAAATGGAACCCTCACTCACTGCTGGTGGCACTGCAGACTAGAGCAGCCGCAACAGAAATCACTGAATTTCCAGAAAGCTAAAATTAAATCTGGCATATAACCCAGATTTTCTTTGCATGTGCCATGAGAGCATGACATCCCCCTGCACAGACGCTTGCCAAAGCACATTCATTGCTGCTCTAGTCACAATAGCTAGAAAATGGAAGCAGCCTAAATGTCTTTCAACTGACAAATGGATGAAGAAAAACGTGCTGCATGTACAATAAGGGATGCTATCCAGCTGAAAGGAAATGAAATCATGAACTTTGCAGGTGAAAAAAAGAAAAAACTAGAAAAGATCACATCGAGCAAGTTTACATAGACCCAGAAGTGCCAACATCAAAAAGTCTGTCATTTGAGGCTCTAGCTCCAGTTCTTCAGATGTGAGTGTATAACCTGGAGTAATAGCAGAAACCAGGAAAGCAGAGAGGACTGTTACTAGGATTGGAAGGTCAGGGAGCAATAGTGAGGGGAACAGCAGAGTATAAGTGATCTGAATGGTGCAACAGGAATTAATCAGGGGGTGGGGACTAATTAGTAACAGGGAGTGAGATTAATACAGAGGATAAAACAAGGCTAAAACAATAGTTAGTATATCTGAAAAAAGGTTGTAAGAAATCATACTAGTCACTAAAAATACCACCAATTCTGCATGTATATATCTGTGTATAAATACAGATATTATTTAAATGAATTTTTCTCATCTGAGCTGACAATGCTCCCTCCAACAGCTAAAGACCTCCTAAGAAAATTCTCAGCACTAGGCTGATTCAGTTGCTGGTTAGGCTTGTCCAAAAGAATCCCGTAACATTGCAGACTATTGCTATTGACCTTGGTTGTTCCCCAGAGGTGGAAGGTAATCGCTATTGCTGAAGACAGCATGCATTTCAGAGGCAAGGCAGAGGCCTCTGAGCTGGAACTGATTTAAATGTTTCCTCCATGAGGATAAGCTATCATGGCACCAGAAGGTATTTTGCAAGCCTCCAAAGAAGGGAATCAGCCAACAGTCCTATCCAGGCACTGTAAGTGTCATCACTTATGAGTCACAAAAATGACCAGCTTGGCTCTGTAAACCTAAGGGTGAAATTGTGGCATGCATACCTTTGTGATAACCAATAGCTCTCTAGTTGGACTTAACACTTACTATACAAGAGAAAAATGATGCCTTGTGCTGGAAACCTAGCCAGTTTCCCAGGGCTGGGGAAGCCATGTTCTATTCACAACAACCAGGAAACGGGACTTGCCTAAATGTCCTTCAGTGGAAGAATAGAAAATGAAAATTGGTACACACACACACACACACACACACACACACACACACAATAAAGTGCCATTTTACTGGAAAGAAAAATGAAATTATGAACAAATTAGGTAAGTGGATGGAATTAGATTGTGTTAGATTGATTTTAGATTGATTTTGGTATCTCAGACCCAGAGAGACAAATTCTACATGTTCTTTCTTATTTCCAGACACTTGCTCAACATTTTGTTTTTGGGTGTATAATTGGGAGTGACTGCAGAAGACAGAAAAGTAGGAAGGGACTACGGCTGATGGGGTAGAAGGAGCTCAAGGCAGGGATAATGAGAGTGAAAGGGGAAATAGGGTGGGAAGAGGTTGCGAGTTAAATGGGGAGAGAGGAGGAGGATAATTCAGAGGGAGAAGGAAAAGAAAAATAATACTAAGTATGTTTGAAAATGTCATAGGGAAATATTTTGTAAACTTAAACAAACTTTACACAAATATGTGTATATCTAATTTTTAAAACAAAGTTTTGCCTCGTAGGGTGACGAGGCTCTCCCGATAGCCACTGTGGTGGTTTGAATAGGAATGGCCTCCAGAGGCTCATAGATTTACATGCTTAGTCATCAAGGAGTGGCTCTATTAGGAGGTGTGGCTTTGTAGGGGTAGATATGATCTTGCTGGAGGAAACTGGATGTGGGCTTTGAGGTTTCAAATGCATAAGCCAGGCCTCAGTGTCTCTCTTCCTACTTTCTGCTAACCCAGATATAGAACTCGTGGCTCCTTCTCCAGCACCATGTCTTCCTGGGCACCACCATGCTCCCTGCCACAATCACAATGGACTAGGCCTCTGAACCTGTAAGCTAGCCTCAGCTAAATGTTGTCCTTAAAAGAGTTGCCATAATCATCGTGCCTTTTCACAGCAATAGAAACCCTAAGACAACCAGATATGAGAAACCTCCCTTCAAGTTGTGGGTCAGGAGAGTCCAAAGAACTCCCAAAATAAATAAATAAATGGCAACTGTCATTGTCCTGGGTTGCCTCCCAGAACTTGGAGGTAAGACCCTATTGCTGTAGACACAGGATTTGGAAGAATTTAACTGTAACTGACCTAGAAGCCTCTTTCCTGAGGATTAGCTGTTACAGTATCAGAAGGTGTTATGTAAATTAACAAGGGAGAAAAACAATCAAAACTCCTACCCAGGGATAAATCCTGAAAACCAAAACAGTGACTGCTCCAGCAAGATATCCCTAATGGCTAATGGCTGTACTTAAATCTTGGGGTTAACCATCAGCTGTCTAATTGAACTTGGGGCCTGCTCGATCAATAGGTCAGAATTCTTTGTACTGTGAACCTAGCCAATTACCTGGGACTGCAGAGGCCATAAACCTTAAAGAAGTACCTACCACTGCCATTTTTCTAAATCAATATAGGTTTTCAACTGCACTCTTGAAAACTTATGCTCATTCCCACAGAAGAATGCCGTTCATGCTGCTTGTTAATAGAAACTTCTCATGCACATGGAGGCCACTATGAAGATCCTCAGCTAGTCAAAATCAAATTATATATATATGTGTGTGTGTGTGTGTGTGTATGTGTGTGTGTGTGTGTGTGTGTGTGTTCAGATTTCTCCAGGAACGAGCCCCTTTAGGTTATCTAGTCCCAAGTGGTGAACCCTAAATGTGTTTATATAAGCAACACTAAATGGACTCAGTATGTTATAATATAGTGCTCCAGATAAAGGTGTGTGTATAAATGTAACAATAATAATCGAAGATGAGGTCGTTTACTTGGGAGGGAGTAGAAGGGGGCACAGACAGAACTGGAGAGGGGGGAGGGAGGAGTGGAAATGTACAACAATACCCCTGTGTGAAATTCTTTAAAACAATTTTAAAAACCATTACAAAAAACGATGTGTAAAGAAGGCCAAGTTACCACAGCCCCATGATCCTTTGCAGTCTTTCAGTCAGTTCTGTGTGCACAGAAAAGTCTCCCCAGAGAAACTGCTTGTAGTGACCAGAAAGCTAAGAGTATCATCAGGGCCAAAGCAGAGATTTGCCTGCTCCTCTATAACCTACCTACTTAATGCTTCCATTAAGGGATTGGTTTTTTTATTTTTATCCTGTTACTATAAAACTTCATGGAGCTATTACTGTGTTGGAGCATGGAATTTGGTGGTAACCATGAGCCCATGCTTTCCTGCTTTGCTTACCAATTGTAACAGGTGTAGTTTCACAGTGTATGCTCTGTCTTAACCAAGTATGTATATTGAAAGTTGGCAAAGTACTTAAGAATTGCCTTGTGGGAGGAGGCAGTTCTGCAATTTAACCAACTCTAGTTATTAAAAAAAATATTTAATTCATTATTGTGAGTGTGCATGCTGTGTTTGTCTGAGGCACGCATACATGCCATATGAGCATGTGGTACAATGAGATAAATCCGTTTCCACCTTACACTTCCAGAGAAGCTAAAATCTTCGGGCTTTCCTGCCAACCGTTTTGCCTGCTTAGGGGTCTCTCTGAACCTAAAAGATCCTATTTTCTGATCCGTGCACTCAGCATTCCATATCATAGTTTAAACTAACCGTTTTCTTGTTTACCTCCACATATTTGGCCTCCAGCTCAGGTTTGAAACAAATTCAACTTTAATAAGTCTAGTAAATTCAGATGGCCTCTGAGCCTTATTGTTGCAGGTGGGAAAAAGATAATGTCTGAGAGAAAATAAGAGTATTCAGCAGCAATTCTCTATGATTAAAGAGAAGGTGAGGTGCACTGTGGAGTACAAAGGTGGGGCCCCAGCAGAGTCAGGCAGAAAGATGTTGGCATAAACCTACACCAACCTTTTGCCATCAGCTGTCTTTTCCTTATGGTTTAACTGTCCTAGAGAGGGATGGATCGCTCACCTTACCTACAGGAAGCGCAGTGAGAATGTCTCTGGGAGTAGAAACTTCAGGAAGACCCAGTGATGGGTCCATTTGCGTCCATCCCCCAGCCTCCCAAACCCGGTGCCATTTAATAACCTTCCCAGAACTGTCGAGGTGAGACAAGATGGTCTTCTCTGGGAGAGGAGGCACCAAGCCGTCTTCTCACCCAGCCCCGCTGTCTCCGCGTCCCGCAGCGCGCTCCACAGACTTTGAGGGCTCCGAGCCCGCGAGCGCGCGCCCGTGAGGTGGGTCGGGAGCGCGCGGCGAGGGTGGCTTGGCACGTCCTCCAGCTCTGCCGGCCTGCGGCGCGTCCTTCTGCCGGCGTCGGCTCATATCCCCGGAGTCCACCCGCCCGCCCCGGGCTGTGCAGCCCGGCTTCAGGCGGTCCTCGCCGGAGCCATGGCCCGCCCGCTCGGCAGAGTGGCAGCGCTGCTGCTAGGGCTGCTAATGGAGGTAGGGCCGCCGGCTCCGGGTGCCTCTGGGAGCAGGGACGCGGGAAGGGCACTGCGGAGCTCGCGAGTCTGCCGTGTGGGGCGGCGGTGGGGCCTGATGTCCGGACCCCCAGTCCTCCCAGCGCGCCTCCTCCTTCTGTCTGCGCCCGGTTTCCCCCATCGCTGCTTGCTCGGGTTTGCGGCCCCGGGGAGGGACCTTTGTGCGTGTCCACACGCGCATCCCGGCGCTAGGGGCCTGGGGCGGCGCCTCCCGCAGCTGGTAGGAGGGACAGGGACATTTCTGCCTTTGGAGATGAAGTGCAAGCTTTTAGAAGCGAGGAGAAAAATTCCACGGGGAGCTTGGGTGTACTGAAGTGAAGCCGCGGGAACTTGATGGTGGGTGGAAGCGCCGCCGAGGTACAACCGGGGTTAGACCCGGGCTGCGGTCGACTGAACTGCGACATCCTGTGACTGTGATGCGAGCCATCCTTCCTGTTCCAGTGGGTTCATTCAAAGGCAAACAGTGGACTTATGGCGTGTAAAATATGGATTGGGGTTTGGAGGTTTGTTCATAGTCCCCCAGGTTTAGTATTTTGAAAGACCTTTGTATTAATAAAGTCAGTCTAAGTGGGTAAGGATGCCCGGCTGACTATCATGGTCCTGCCTCAGAGACCTGTAAACTTCCGTGGTTGGGGAGTCAGCAGTACTCCGAAAGATTCTCATTTATGCTGGAGGGAAAGTCTTTCTCCTTTAATCTGGAGGATTGAGGGAAGAGTTTCTCCATGCTATAAGTTCGAAACGGAGCAAAGGTTGCTCGCTTTTCTTCGAAATACCTCTCTTTTTTTTTTAATATATAACGTTTTTGAGAAGTGCCACCTCTGGCTTTCTTTCTTCCCACTTGTTCAGATTTTAAAAAGCTTAGGAACCAAACCCTCTGGGTGACGATTCAACATTGAATGCTGTGGAAAAGCCAACCAGGGAGCACTGTTTACAAAAATAAATGTGTGTTTACCTCAACACATCTCTGCCAATTTTTGTAATCTGGTTGTGTGTGTGTGTGTGTGTGTGTGTGTGTGTGTGTGTGTGTGTGCAACATAAGATTAACTAGAGTTCTCTTGTTTCTATATTTGTGCCACTCCTGTCTCCAATTTAGCTTTGTGTGCATCCTAAAAAGCACTGTTTTTATTTACTGGGCGCGCGGGGGGGGGGGTGGTATTTTTTTCATATTTTTGTCTTCCAACGATGTTTATTAAGGAAATGAACAGTAAAAATACTGGCAGATATGCCAACACTCTAGCTTTATATTCAAGAGCCGGCAGTGGAAAAGCTTTCAAATCGAGTCACTTAAATTAGCTTTTCGGGGGAGGGGAAAAACCAAAAGTAAAATCAAATATGACCTATGATTGTCATCAGTTTTTATTTCCAACTTTTAATCTACTGCTTTGTTGGTTGGATACCATCACAGTGACATTGTCTGGAGTTGTTGGGATGGACTCTCTTTCTCTGCTAATTTAAAAAATAACAAAGCGGTAAAAACAAAGGTCTCAGCACCCAGCCTTGTATTGCAAACAGAAAAACACACAGAGAAAGAGAAATAAAGGGGTGGGGGGGAGAGAGAGAGAGAGAGAGAGAGAGAGAGAGAGAGAGAGAGAGAGAGAGAGAGAGAGAGAGAGAGGGAGGGAGAGAGAGAGAGAGAGAGAGAGAGAGAGAGAGAGAACAAACACAAAGAGACAGAAGAGACAGACTCCCAGGTGGAGGAGATCCAGAAGACCTGGAAATCAGAGTTTGTCTGGCAGTGCTAAAAGTTTTATGTTTGGGGATGGGGTGAGTTTCTCCTTTTCGTTCTTAATTGGCTTATTTGGGCTACTACAGGAGATTGGGTAATCCAGACAAAGAAAGGGAAGCTGATTGGTTCCTACTGTAGGACCCTCCCCTACTTCTTGTGGGAGATTTGAAAGCCCACTGAATACTTTCGGGCAGAAAAAAAGCCCACAAGTCTTGGTGAGGGAGAGGACCAGGAAATTGGTTGTCTCTAATGTACAAGTGAAAAGTATATTAATGCCTCTAGAACTTCGTTTCCTTGTCTGTCTGCCTGCTGAGGATCTGTCAAAAGCCTAATCCTTTAGTGAAGAAGGTTTTGTTCTATCCTGGACGCTGTTTCGTGGCATAAAAACTTTTTTCAAGTGCCAGGAACAGACCTCAGGGCCTTGAACAAAGTAGTCAAACAAGGCACTGTACCATGGACCTTGCATTTGTTCATTTAATTTAACCTTATTGTTTTCTTAGCTACCAGAGGGAGATTGAACCTGGGGCCTCTTAAACTTGCTGGGCCAGTACTCTGTCCAGCTGGAGTCACTGTTAAGATAGGATCTTCCCGTTTGGCCCAGGCTTCAGTCTCCCGTATGCTGTGATAACAGGGATGGGTCGCCATGTCTGATTGGAATATTTTGTCTTAATAGGGAATTTAAAACTTCTTTGTAGGATTTAAAGCCCCCCAAAAGGCTGAGCTCTTATGCTCTCATGAAATTCACTATCTGGATGCTGGTGACATTGTTTTCTAGGTAGCTCACTTATACATGATGATATCTTCAGTGCCTGATTTCTGGTCGAGTTCCAGGACAGCGAGGGCTATAAAGAGAAGCCTTGTCTCAAACAACAACAACAACAGCAGCAATAACAACAACAACAACAACAACAACAAAAGACTTAAGAATCACATACAAGTTTAATGTGAGGTTTTAGTCTGAGCTTTTGCATCTTAAACTGTCTGCTTTGAATATCTTAATGGCCCATATCTGAATTAAATGTGCACTTACAGTTACAGAGCAGCTGAGGAGGCAGAAGATCCCTCTGAGGACATTAAAACAGTTGGAGAATCCCCTTCATGGTTCCAGCTTCTGTTGACTGATACACAGGACATTTGGTGCGTGTGCGTGCACGTGCGCGCGCGCGCGCGCGCGCGCGTGTGTGTGTGTGTGTGTGTGTGTGTGTGTGTGTGTGTGTGTGTGTGTTGCTTCAGATGGTTTCAATGTGTAAAGTTGTTTACACACTTTGAACATCTGTCGTGAAGTTTTGTGGTAGTGGATATCCCTTTTCTGCCCTCCAGCAACCATTCATCATTATTGAAGATCAGGCTTGGGAGTTTTATATCCTTGTATAGAGAGAGAATCTTAACAATTTGAAGAGAGCTTTCATGTCTCACTCTGATATCCTTTTATAGAAGGTTGCTTGAATGTAGAAATTTGTATTTTTATTGAGTGAACATTATAGGATGATTTATTCTATTACCAAGCCCTGCTCTGAGCACTTTATAAATGCTAATTCATGATTCATTGTAGTCCATGGTTGTTTCAAGTGGGAGATAT
Organism: Rattus norvegicus; assembly: GCF_021556685.1. Taxonomy (NCBI): domain Eukaryota; kingdom Metazoa; phylum Chordata; class Mammalia; order Rodentia; family Muridae; genus Rattus; species Rattus norvegicus. The sequence continues at coordinate 88,366,772 of NC_141537.1, forward strand.
TGTATAATTTGTCCCAGATCTTACTGTTGTTAAGCGTGGGGGTAGAGACACTTGGTTCTTCTGTTTCCCTGCCATGATGCTCCACTTCTTCCTCAAAGTCTGCATATACACTCTGCATTAGCCCAGAGAGATTTGTAGAGGTATGCATCCCAACATGCAGAACTCCTCCAGGAACTTGTCAGTCCTCCTTAGAGAGGTAATCTGATTTAACTGGGACATTTCAGAGAGGGGAGTTGGATGTATACTGGATAGCAGGCATCAGCAGAAATATCTCAGGAGACCTGGTTGTTCAGTTGGACTCCTAGGTCAGGCCTTAGAGCAGGAAGAGGCAGCTAACAATACTATTCTACCCCATGGATGCATCCTGAAGAGCTCATTTCCTGGAACCACCCTTCTCCCTAGCTTAGTTTCTGTGAATTGGGTGATCAACTAACAGGAGTTCTCGTCTTATACTTTGCATACCCCACCTGGTTAAATACAAGCATAAATGCATGTCAGAAATGTGGCATACTCTATATGATGATCACAGACTAATGTTCGTGAATAGGAGAAGCTAAAAGCCCCCCTGAGTTCTCAGATTCTAAGGTTAGATGCTTTAGCTTTGCTGGCTGGTTCCTAAGAGTTCTCATAGAAGAGAACAGAACTCTACCTCCTATTAGGACTGATGGGAAAATTCCCAGTGGCCTTCAATGGGCCACAGTAAACTGCAAAAGAAAACTAAAAAGCTGATGGTACCTTGCTTGAAACAAAAAACTGAACCAACAAACCAACAAAATAAACAAAAGCAACCCACTTTGTGTGTATATTTATTTTGGCTATATGTGCATGCCAGGCAAATGCTGTAGCTTTGAGCTATATGCTCCCACTCCTGTAGAACACTGTTGAATATGAATCACCCATTCAAGCCTGTAAGTTCACCTATGTTCACAGGGGCATGGACTCGTTTTGTAGGTAGGACTAACTTCAATATCTTTTAGAGCCTTTCTTGGCACCAAAAGCTGAGTATGAAAGGCTCTTCTCCAAAGAGTGGTTGTTCTTGGCTAGGAAGAAAGGGTGGTCATCTCTGGGAGAGAAAGGGTGAGAAATTGAATATTGACTTTTGAAGTTAGGGAAATGAGAGGATTAGTATATGTTTTTCTGTAGTTCTATGTATGTTGTTGCTGGGAAATGTCAAAATTAGAACTTAGTTGTTTCAGAATGAGGGATTTTTTTGTTGTTGTTGTTAAATATTTCATGCTCTGGAATTCCAACGTATGAGTTTTCTAAAATAAACTTTTCAACTGTCCTACTTTCAACAAATATTTAAAATCTGAGCAATTATTCAATTCCAATGGAAAAGGCATCAGGTTTATCCCTGGAAACTCCAGAGAAGGCTGGGTGGCTACAGGTAAGAGAAAAATGGCAAAACTAGATGAGCCAGATACAGATGTAGCAAAGGCATTGCTGGGAAATAGTGAATGACTGTCACCAGATGCAGGGAGTCAGAAACGCTGTCCAGAGCTGGGGCTCTACTTGGCCTCTGCTCTCCTTTAGCTTGTGCAGATAATGGAGGCTCGCTGAGGGTGGGAGGGAGGATGACATACACAGCAAGGATAGGGTCATGGTCGTGGCTGGCCACTTAGTTAGGTCCATGGCCCATGTAATTCCCGGCACTTATTTTTTGTAGTCTCCCTGGGAAGCCTCTCCCTGGGAGACTTAGTAAATATTTGAATGAGTAAATAGATAAAAGGGTAAGTAATCATGTGGCAGGAGCTGGACAGGGATATAGTAGGAGGAAGGTGAGTGATAAGACTTGGAAGAGGGAGTGCCTGTGCAGTGTGCATGAAATTCCTGAAGTGTTTGTTGATATGTCAGTTCACAGTAGGAGTCCCCTATCCCCATCCTAGTTATTTGTTCTAGTCATCAATCCCATCCCCCTTTTAACTTCTTTAGTCTTTATTTAAATATCATTCTACTTATGCAGAATTTAGCTGCCAAATTCTTTTCTTTCTTTCTTTCTTTCTTTCTTTCCTTCTTTCTTTCTTTCTTTCTTTCTTTCTTTTTTGTCTCTTCATTAACTACAATGTAGTATTACGTCTTATAAGATCTGTAAGGTTACTTTCCTGTTCTTTTCTTTTATGCACTTCTAGGACCCTGTGGTTAGCTCGGTTATAGAGCTAAGTGTTAGTGAGAAGTGGACTGTTATTTTATAAATCAGATTACTTTCTTGGGCACAGGAGATATCTGGGTGTTAGTGAAGTCTCATGTCTAGATGCCATTCTGATTAGATTATATAGCCTCTTGGCTCTTCATGGAATAGCTGGGAATCTCTGAATAAGTTATAGGTGTAAACTCTCACTCTCTCACTGACTCCACTGATTCATTTGTGAAAAGAGAAGTGCCTGGCATTGACAGAGCTCTTTTCAAATCCCCACCTGGAATTTAACTGGTTCCACAGGTTGTATTAAGAGATTCTGAACAGGTGCCAGAGTGATAGCTCAGTTCTTACCAGAATTTGGTTCCCGGCATCCAGTTGGGTGAATTATGGTAGCTCTTAACTCCAGCTCCATGAGATCTGCTGTTTTCAAGTAATTCCTTTATATACAGATAATTAAAATAAAAATAAAATGTAAGAGATGAGATAATTAATATTTAATCAATTCTCAAGCAAGATTACAATGCCCACATCCTTGCCAAGATCAGCAAGATCTCTCTTGTCTACCTACAAAAAAGAGCTTCAGTTAATTCTTTATTTGAAAGTTTTGCTTCTAGTAAGTTGTCCATACCCATGCTGATGCAAGCAGCCCTAATTTCCTTTCTATTCTTTCTTTCCTTTTCCCTATTCCTTCTCTTTGATGTGGAGGTTATCTACAATTTTTATATTCACGTAAGAATTTTCCAAAATTTGTACTATTTTAACATCATTTTAGAATGAATATGCAACCTTTTATTGTTGATTTTAAAAAATTATAGTGGATTTGGTTTCTCATGTATTATAAAAATATGAAGTGAAATTATAGCATTAATCTTCTAAGGTGGAGTCTAACTATCTTTAGTAATTTGATACTGATTATTATTCCTTTGAAAATACATAAATACCTTTTATACCAGTTGGAAATGTAATCTTAAATCCTTGAACTTCTTTTCCTAAAGTATTTTACTGTAACAAATATTTATTTATGCTTGAACATCTTAGGGTTAGCAACTAAACTTACACATTATTTTTATGAGCATTCATTTAGCTCTCTGGATGTCTTAGTTAGAGTTTCTATCCTTGTGATAAAGACCACAATGAAAAGCAACTTGGAGAGAGAAGGATTTATTTCATTGTACTTCCTTTACCTAGCTATCTAGTCATCTAGTCAAGACAGGTACTCAAGGCAGAAATCTAGGGGCAGGAACTGAAACAGAAGCCATGGACAAATGCTTCATTCTGTCTGGTACCCCATGGCTTGACTAGTTTGTTTTCTTATTGTCTTACTTATTCTGTTTTTGTGAAGAGAGGCCATGACTACGGCAATTCTTTGAAGAAAGCCATTTTATTGGGGCTTGCTTACATTTCAGAGAATTAGTCCATAACTATCATGGTGGGTAGAGTGGCAGCAGGCCAGGATGGTGCTAGAGCAGAATCTAAGAGCTACTCCACAAGGATCAGGCAGAGAGAGCCATTGGACCTGGCATGGGGTTTTGAAACATCAAAGCCTACCCCTGAGACATGCTTCCTCCAACAAAGACACACCTACTTCAACAAGGCCACATCTCTTAATCCTTCTAATCTTTTTCAAACAGTTCCACTCTCTGGTGATTAAGCATTTAAATATTTAAGCCTGTGGAGGCCCATCTCATTCAAACCACCATACATATATCTAAAGACCATTTGCCTATGGGTAGCATTGTTCCCACATCAACCATTAATCAATAAAATGGCCCACATATACCAACACGTGTCCTGTGGAGACATTGTTTTTCATTTGAGATTCCAGATAACTAACCAATGGGGACATTCGCTAAAGCTTAAAGTAAACATTAAAAAATGGAAGTTTCTTGTTTTAATTTGTAAATTTAACGTAAAAATGGTTTGGGTGTATGAAAAGCTACATGTAATGAATATATGCAACTTCACAAGTTTGAATATAACCGTGTTGCACTCTACTATGTATGTAATAAACCTATTTTTTCCCAAACTTTCTACTTGTCTTCTGTAGTAGTTTGAATGAAAATGGCCCACATAGGTTCATATGTTTGAATACTTCAGTAGGTGGAATTGTTTGAAACGGATTAGGGGGTGTGGACTTATTGGAGATGTGTTATTTGGCAATGCCTTTGAGGTTTCAAAAGCCCACACCATTCCAGTTAACTCTCTGCCTCATGTTTGTGGTTCAAAATAAAACCTCTCTGCTACTGTGCCAACTCCAGTGCTCCCTGCCATGATAATCATGGACTCACACTCTGAAGAAGGCCTCAAATAAATGCTTTACTTTATAAGTTACCTTGGTTATGGTGTCTTGTTAGAAAAATAGGAAAGTTGGTACCAGGAGTCAGGTAGTATTGTAACAGCCTTGACTATTCTGGGTTTTTTGTTTTGTTTTTGTTTTTGTTTAGAATGTGAATACTTTTTTTTTAAACATTTAATTATTTATTATGTATACATCATACAGCTTTCTGCCTGCATGTATGCCTGCAGGCCAGAAGAGGGCACCAGGCCTGATTATGGATGGTTGTAAGCCACCATGTGGTTGCTGGGAATTGAACTCAGGACCTCTGGAAGAGCAGACAGTGCTCTTAACCTGAGCCATCTCTCCAGCCCTAATGTGAATACTTAACAGTCCATCTTAATTGGAGCTTGGAAGACAATGCTGCTGAGAGCAATATGGACTATGGAGGCACAATTCAAGAGGTTTACAGGGGAACAATATTAGCAACTTGGGCTGGAGGTCATCCTTGTGATATCTTGGCAAATAATGTGGCTGCTTTTTACCCTTGTCCTACAAGTCTGCCTGGATTGAATTTAAAAAGATTGGGCTAATTTCATTGGCAGAGGAGATTTCAAGAGAGCCTAATGTTGACTCTGTTGTGCAGTTGCTAGCAGCCACTCACACTGCTCTACAATCCCGGAAAGCAAACAGTGCAAAGCAAAATGTAAAATGTACAGTTCTAATTGAATACAGCACTAGAAAATTTAGCATTTGAACCAAAGCTTGAGCTGAAAGAGATGACAGGCCTGATGTGAAGTGGAATAAAGGGAACAGTACCCTCAGGGCAAGACCCCACCCAGCAATAGTAGTGTGTAGCTGCTCTACAACAAAGGAACGTTTATGCCATAGAAGAAAGCTTATGCACATCTAATCCAAGGAGAGGGCCAGACCCCATCCCAAGCAGGCAGCTGAACTTGGCAACATTGGTTCTGGCTTTAGAGTCACAAAAGATGTATAAGTGAATAAGTGCATTGTGGAATCTTTCTCTGTGATTAAGGAGAGGCATTGAGGCCAGGAGTTTGGCAGGGGAGTTCCTGTATGGAGGCCCTGAGATGCCATTGTATAAAATGAAGCCTGGAGTGGATCGAAAACCCCAGAGCTTTGAGACACCTGCCAAGGAGAGCTACATACTTGGAGTGAAACCAGCCCAAGAGAGAGAATTATGGTGCAGTCAGCAAAGCTGGAAGGGCAGAGCCATCTAAAACCCTTTGGTGTGGGACATGGACCTATAGGATTTAGAGTTTGTCTTGCTGAGTTTCAGTCTTGCTTTGGTCCAGTATTTCCTCAGGATGTCCCATTCTTCTATTTTGGAATGGTAATGTTCTGTGCCCTGTTCTGCATATGTTGGAAGTATGTAATTTGCTTTTGATTCTGATTTTACAGGGGGTTACAACTAAGAGATTGCCTTGAGTCTCAGGAAAGACTTCAGCTTTGGAGTTTTAAACAGTGTTGAGACTATGAAAGACTGCTCAGCACCATGCCTGCCTGCCTGCTGCCTGATCCCTGCCATGATGGTCATGGACTCTAACCCTCTGCAGCTGTAAGCCCCAAATAAACTCTATCTTCTCTAAGTTCCCTTGGTCATGGTTTCTTAGCAATGAAAACGTAACTAAGACAGCAACCCAAACAGCAATAGTAAATATTGAGCATGCTAACGTATTATAATGCAAAGCCGTATTTGTATGCTGAGGAATGACAATAGGAAAATATTAAGTATCATTTTATATAGTTGTTTCCATAACAACAGAAATGTTTGCTTATACAGTATATCTGTTGCCATTTATAATACGTGTTTGAATCTGAGTAAGATATTTAGGGTTTCATCTCTTGGCAATTTGAGGGTAAGCAGTGTGCAAACTGGGTGTGTTGTATGTTCAGAGCCAAGCCACGTGATACAACATGAAGGAATGCTCCTAGAAACACCTTGGATTGTCTATGTAATAAATTTTGAACTGGTTTTTGGTCATTGCACATTCTGAAAAATTTCACAACAGTGAAAATTTCACTCCATATTCAGTGGCTTGACCCTATCCACAGATTAAGAAACTATAGTTTAGGAGATAGGCTCTCTTGAGCTGGTCTTGTCTCTTTGGTTCTCTGACTGAGTTGTGTTGTGTCAGGAAGTGACTTCTTCCAGAAGTCCTTGCACTTACTATGTAGTAAAGGAATGTCTGTATTCTTCCACAAGCATAGGCATTTTCTGTGTCTTCTCTTTCTGGGAAGTAGGGCCTTGGGCATGGCCCTGACCTGAGTCAGATGGTAACCCTGGCCTGTCATCAAGGGAGTGACTATGCTCTGTGTGTAGATGGCCTACAGATTGTTTTCCCGGTCATGTCATCCATCTCTACAGTGAACATGACCAGATTGGGAACTGCTATGACTACAGGCTAGTATGTGGGACTTTTCTTAAAATGGAGATTTCTTATTGAATACTCCCATTCTATACCGACTATAAAGAAGGAGCAGTGTAACTCATAATGTGGATGTATGTGTGTCTATTTAGAATGGCCTGCTGAAGGTGAAGACCATAGATTAAAATAAAAATCTCATTTGCAGTCACTTTCCCTTTTTCTTTTGTGTTCATGGTCAGTGTTCAGTATACCAGTTAAATGCTTGCCCTGCTGTGAACTGTTAGCTGGTGTATCCCTGCTCCTGTCCATCACCCTAGGTTAGATGACATTCTAGATCACCTGCCCTGAGGGAGGGGTGAATGATTAGAACCTTTGCTACCTTTCTTTGCCCCATGTCTGTGTATAGTAAGTTGATCTTTGATTCATGAGTTTGGATATCCTTACAGATTAAGAATCGTACATGACTAATTAGCCCTTTGTCTTTCATCAAACCTCCAGGTTATTAGGGGTTGACTTAGAATATCTGACCTATGTGTGTCAGGACTATTCCTAGTTTGGTGACAGACTTCCTGAAAATGATCATCCTTGCTAGACAGCCTAGGGAAGTACCTGTACCAAGAGTAAAACTTTTCAACTTCAGTGCCCCACAGGGGACCAGCTTCTTGGAACCTATGTCTCCATGCACCTCACCCCACTGTAGCCACTGTTCTTTCTAGATGTTGAGGGAACATCTCCACCGCCAGGACTGTAGGCTTTAGGAAATGCTAGGATTTCATTTACGTGTGTGTGTGTGTGTGTGTGTGTGTGTGTGTGTGTGTGTGTGTGTGTGTGTGCTGGCTTGCCTTTTCTTATTTCTAATATGTTGTGGCAAAGATGCTGGTAATTAGGGACTGCATTTCTCAGATTTCTAGATGTAATCTTGGTCCAAGAAGAATGTTTTAAACGTAAGAACAAGGCTGATGAAAATAATGATGACAGAGTCTTAGGTAGAGTACACATGACAGAGGCTTTCTGTACTGTGAGTTAATAAGCATGGATTCTTTGTGTAGAAGGTCAAGCTCATTTTGTCTTCTGGGAAGTGAGTGGCTCTGAGGATAGGGGATATGGGATACTCACCATCACTCTGGTTTAGCAGATTTTCAGTAAGTCTTTTGTTTGTTTGTTTGTTTTTCAGAAAGAATTGAGTATCTAAATTTTTATGTTAAGTTTCTATAGTTTAAAACACTCACACAGGATGGATAGTTGGAGATCATCACTCCAACTCAATTTTCAGTAAGTCTGTGAGTTCAGTATGGGTTGAATAATACATGTGCTTAGTTCTGTGTGTGCAGAGATCTCTGTAAAGATGTTTTCCTGCTGTTTCTTAGGTTTATCTGATGTACTAGCTGGTTCTGTGTCATCAGAGAGGAAGGAACCTCTGCTGGGGAAATGCCTCCATCAGATCCAGCTGTAAGGCAGTTTTTAAATTAGTGATTGGTAGGGGTGAGCCCAGCCCATTGGGGATGGTGCCATCCCTGGTCTGGCAGTCCTGAGTTCTATAAGAAAGCAGGCTAAGTAAACCACAAGGAATAAGCGCGCGCGCACACGCGCGCGCGCACACACACACACACACACACACACACACACACACACACACACACCGGCTTCTGAATCAGCTCCTGCCTCCAGGATCCTGCCCTGTTTGAGTTCCCATCCTGACTTCCTTCAGTAATGAACAGCAATATGGAAGTATAAGCCAAATAAAACCTTTTCTCCACAACTTGCTTCCTGATTATTTTGTTTTGTAGCAGCAATAGAAACCTTAAGACATTTGAGATTCTGTAATTTGCAGGAAGTTGAGAAGATATATTGGTTTGCAGAAGGTTAAATTTAAAGACCAATATACTTTAATATTAGAGAACTATGAGGTTTCATATAAAATGTGATAAAACATACCTAAGATGGCTAGGTACTTCCTAGCCTTGTCTGTTGTTAGAGAGCCTCCAAGGTCACTGGAGCCAGCTCACTGCTGCTTTTCAGTCATCCAGTTTTGTGGGGAGAGGCAGCCTTGGTCTTGCCAAGACCCTGTGGGTGGTATCCCTGGCATTTCTGTCTTAATTCCTCAGACTCAGTGGAGGCAAGACAGGGGCAAGACTGGAAATGAACAGGTCGGCAGGTGAGGACACTGAATGAAAACTCAATTCTCCACCACTTCCAAGAGTCTTGGACTATTGTGAGGTTTTACAGCTCACCTGGGGCTACTAAAATCCAGGTCAGTGGGATTATGATATATCTGGCCTTCCGCCAGGTAGGACAGTTAGTGTGATGTGGGTCAAATGTGATTCTGCCTCATTTATTTGCAAGTCAAAGACTGCCCTTCTCCTGTTTCCCAGGGGCACTTAGGGCAGAGTATGGAATCCTATATTCCTCGAGGAGCTGACTGTGGCAGTAAAAATCAAAGCTCAGCTCTTTACCCAGTGTGGGCTCTGAGTGATCTCCGCCCTCCTACTTCAGCCTCTTTACTCTTGGTCCTGCCATTCCATTTCCAAGCTAGAGGCCTTAATTCAGGTTTCTCTTAGCTTTTGGGTTTTGGCTATACAGGGAGATACACAAAGTATTTGTATGTTTTCACATTAACTTTTAATTTTAGAGTAATTTTTAGATTTAGAAAAGTTGTAAAACCTTTGCAGCGTTCCTATGTAGGTATTACCTAGTTTGCTGCCTGGGAATATTTGGCACTGCTATAGTACGTCTGCCTGAACAACAACAATAAAACTCAATCATTAGTCCAAACCCTCCCGCTTTCCTTCAAATTCATGGCTTCGTTTTCCACTGGTTATTACATGCAAATATGTATTTGTAAATGCATATACATATATGCATATATGTGTGTATAAATATATATATATATTCCTATGTAGGTGCATATGCAAAGTATAAATTGTTCAGTCCATGTAATGTTACTTTTATGGTAGGTTTCAGTGCAGACTGTTTGGCCCTGGGCAGCCACTGCCATGCTTGTCCCTGGGGAAGACCCAGTCTCCTGCTCCCAGCTCTGCTCAGTTGACTGTAGTTAGTAGGGTTGAGACCTTGTGGCTTTTCCCTGTCCCTATGTCCCGTCATTGTTCAGTTCATCTGGACAGTTGTGTTGGTTTCATGTGTGTAGCTTCTGACTGAACTAAGAGACACAATCTCAAGGCAAATTCTCCGATCCTCCGGCTCTTAGAATCCTTTCGCCCCCACTTCGGCAGTACTTCCTGAGCCTGACTTAGAGTGGGAATGTTTTGTAGATGTATCCACTGGGACTCTGCGTTTTGATTGGCGGTGTTTTTCTGTATTGGTCTTCATCTGTGGCAAAAAGAAGTTTTCTTTGATGAGGGCTGATACACTTATCTGTGGGTATAAGGACAAATGTTATAGATTGTAAGGGATTATGCCACCTTAATACATTTGTAGATTCTCCTCCAGGAACCATGGATTCAGCAGCACTGATAGTTAGCTCTGCTGTTTTGTTTGCAGGTAGCTCTCCGAGACATATATACCCCAGAAAAGGGCATTGGATATCCTGGAACTGTAGTTACAGACTGATGTGAGCCATTATGTGGGAGCTAGGAAGTTTTGTGCTTGCTACTTTTTAGAAGATCATATTTTCAATTATTTTAATTGAGCCTGGTAATACTTAAGAACTACGCTTTAAAAGTGTGTATGTCCTTACGAGTCTTCATTAACAGTGTTTGCATTATTTGGTCTGTCTTTGTGTATCCTCAGTATATTCTGTTATGTCTGTCAGAACAAATACAGTAAAATACTGTATTCACTCTAATATGTATTATATTTTTCTGTCTATATAAGAATACTTTATATGACTATAATACACATGAATGTTTAGTAAGTCCATACTAATCCTAATTGTGTATATTTAAATTTTTTGACTCTTGAGCTATGTAGAATATACCAGAATTCCACTTAATTTTTATGTAGTATGTATGTATGTATGTATGTATGTATGTATGTATGTATGTATGTATGTATGTATTTTGGGTTTTTTGAGACAAGGTTTCTCTGTGCCCCAGCTGTCCTGGAACTCTCTCTGTAGATCAGACTGGCCTGCAACTCATGGAGATCAGAGTGCCTCTACCTCCTGAGTACTAATATCAAAGGCATGTATCACCACACCTGGCCCACTTAAAATACTTTTAATCTTTGAGAATTTCTTAACAGTGTATTTTAGTCACATTCACTTCTCAATCCTCCCCGATTCAAGGTCCACATCTACCTTTCTATGTTCTCTCCCACAGTCATTGTTCTCTTCTCCCTAAAAAAAAAAGAGAGAGAGAGAGAGAGAGAGAGAGAGAGAGAGAGAGAGAGAGAGAGAGCCCATCAAGTCCAATTTGCGCTGCCCGTTTACTCCTCAGTGTGGTATCATCTGCTGGATGTTGGTGACCTACCAGGATCCACCTTTAAAGAAAGCTGACTCTCCCTGCCCCAGAAGCCATGGTCCATAGCTCCTAATTTAGAGGACTTAGAGGTGGGGTTCATGAGTCCACTCCTACTCCCTCTTAGAGCACCGATTCTCCTGACCTTTGACCTTGTGCAGGAGTTAGGTGACACCACAGCTGCTGTGATGTCATGAGTGTACCCTGTCATGCACTGAAGACACTGGCTTCAATGCTCCCCAGCCTCTGGCTCTTAGACTCTTATTCTCATCCATTCTGACTGGAGTGAGGTGAAATTTCAAAGTTTTAATTTTCAGTTCCCTAATTGGCAAGGATGCTGATCACGTTTTGAAATATTTCCAAGTCATCTTTCTTCTTTTCAAAACTCTCTGTTCAGATTCATAGCTCATTTTAAAACCTGATCATTTTTTTCCTTGACATTTTTGAGTTATTTATATATTTTGTACGTTAGTCCTCTGTCAGATACAGAGGAGACGTCAGGGACTTGCTTCTGTCTTTTAATTCTATAGATAGTTTCCTTTGTTTTCATGAGGACCCACTTGTCAGTTGATGACCATAATTCCTGGGCAGGTAGTGTGTTCTATTCCAATAGTTATTTTGTATGGTTCTGCCTCTGTTTGTTTGGTTGTTTTTTTTTTCCTACAAGTTTCAACATTTTGGATTTCAAATTGACATCTTTGATCCATTCAGAGTTAATTTTTTTTAAGGGTGCTAGGTACACAGGTCTAATTTCACTCGTCTGTGTGTGGGCACCCAGTTTTCCCAGCCTCATTTGTTGACGATGCTGTCTTATCTCCATTTTATTTTAGTAGCCTGCCTATAATAGGCTTTCCTGTACTGTCCTACTGTGTGCACCATGTTTGTGTTTGTAGCCCACCTATAATAGGCTTTCATGTACTTCCCTACTGTGTTTATCAAGTTCAGTGTTCATGTTTGTAGCCCACCTACAGACTTTCTTGCACTGTCCTCCTTCTCTCTGCTCATGGAATGCCTTGGGCAAGATGTTTCCTTCCCCTTCCTCAACATGATTTTGGCATCTTTGTCAAATCTCAGATGGTTGTAGTTATGTGTGCCCATGTTTGGATCTTCTGTTTTGCTATGTTGATGAATGTGTGCTTCTGTGCCAGTGCTGTTTTATTGCGTACTCCTGTAGGTCCGGTAATCACTTCAGCGTTGCTCTTTTTGCTTGGGTTACTTTCTCCATCTGGGTCTGTTGTAGTTCCATATGACTTTTAGAATGGTCTCATCTATTACTGTGAGGAAGATTGTGGGGATTTTGATTGGGATTGTATTGAATCTGTAAGGTGCTTTGGGTACAATGATCATTTTGTAGGACTGATTCTGCAAATTGGTGAGTGTGGGAGTCTTTCCACACTCTAGTGCCCTCTTCAGTGCCTTCTTTTCAAAGATTTGAAGTTTTCATTGTGGAAATCTTTCACCTCCTTGTTTAGATTTCTTCCTAGATAGTCCCCCCGCCCCTTTGAAGCTTTGTAAATGGGAATGTGTATTTTAGTGGTATATAGGAAAACTATTGATGTATTGAAAAGCTATTGGTTTTTGTAGTTGATTTTGTATCTTGCCTCTGTGGTGAAATTATTGATCATTTATGCAAGTTTTCTGATTGAGTCTTTGTTTTCTCTTGTGTAATATATCCTATTATTTCCAAACAGGGATAATTTGACTTCTCTCCCTATTTGTATCTTTTAATTTTCTTCTCTTGCCTTATTGTTCCAGCTAGTGCTTCCAGCACTATATTGAAAACAACTGGGGATAGTGGTAGCACTGTCTTGTTCCTGATTTTCACAGGATTGCTTGGAATATCATCATTCTATTTACAGCAATGTTTACTATTTCTAGCCTTTATTATGTTGAGGTCTGTTCCTTCCAGTCCTATTCTCTTTAGGATTTTTATAATGAAAGCATGTTAGGGTTTTTCTGAAGTGTGTGTGTGTGTGTGTGTGTGTGTGTGTGTGTGTGTGTGTGTGTTGAGAGAAAAAGAGAGAAGAGAAGAGAAGAGAAGAGAGAGACAGAGAGAGAGAGACAGAGAGAGACAGAGACAGACATACAGAGAGAGAGAGAGAGAGAGAGAGAGAGAGAGACCCCAGAATTTTTTGGGACAAAGTCAACCTGAGCATGGTAGATGGTCTTTTGATATATGCCTGAATTTCACTTGCAAGTATTTTATTAAGGATTTTTGCAACTATTAATCAATGATATTGACCTGTAGTTGTTTTTTGTTTTGTTTTTTTTTTAATTTTTGTTGTGTTTTTATCTGGTTTTGGTATTAGAGTAGTACTGGCTTTGAAGAAGAAGTTTGGGAGTATTCTTTCTGTTTCTACTTTTTCTTGAATAATTTAAAAAGTATTGGGTGTAGATCTTTGAAACTCTGATAGAATTCTGCTGTGAATCCATTTGGCCCTGAACTTTTTCTTTTCTGGAAGTCTTTTTTTTTCTTTAAATTGTAGGAGTCAGTTCGCTCCTTCCACTAAATTGGTCCTGGCAATTGAACTCAGGTTGTCAGACTTGGTGACAGACAACTTTAATACCATCTGATATACCACTGAGCTATTTTACCAGACTACTTCTTACTACTTTGGAGATGAAGAAGTCCAAGCTCAAAAGCAATTGGTTATCAGGCCCAAATCTTTCCACGCTATTGAGGCACAGAAGCAGGCGTTGTGCTGTGTATTATGGCATGTTTGTTCCAGTAGCTTACACTGTTTTTAGATATGAGTGATGTCATAGTTTACTCAGCTCAAGGCATGTCTTTATTTGATCTCAATTCTGAAGCTTTTGGTTTTACTTGTTTTATTTTGCTTTTGTAATTCTTTGTGTAAGATTCCTGGGCTTTCAGTATTATATGTGTCATCAGAAGCTGTGACACACTTTTCTTTCTAAAATAGAAATCAGATGATTGGCAAGGTAAAGAAGGAAATTTTTCTATGAGTTGCCCTCTGCCTAGGCTTTGGGTTCCTTTTTTCTGTGGATGTTTGTAGAGTGTTGACTTTCTAAGCACAGAAAGATGGTCTTCTTAGTGAAGTTGTTATGTGTCTATCTGGTGCTTTGTTTTTGTTCCTAGGGTTGTGGTAAAGGATGTCATAGTTACATTTCAATTTCTGTGACAAAATATCATGACTACAGAACTTATAAAAGAAAGAATTTAATATGGGGCTGGTTCTACAGTGTTAGAGCCTATGACCATCGTGGCAATTAATATGGGAGCAGCTGGCAGACATGGCATTGGAGCAGTAGCTGAGAGCTTACATCTTGATTCACAAGCATGAGGCAGAGAGAATACTTGTGGCACATCTGCTTTATCAAGGCCACACCTCCCAGTCCTTCCCAAACAATTCTACTTTGTACTAAAATCCAAACATATGAGCCTATGGTCCATTCTCAGTCAATCTAAACTATTCTCCTCTCTCATTCCCATAGACTTGACCCCATATTGCAATGGAAAATGCATTTATAGTAATTTAAACACTCTCCAGAATCTTTCACAGTTTCAACATGGTTTAAATGTACAGTCTTTTTTTGAAACTCAAGGCAGTATCTTAGTTGTAACCCCTGAAAAATCGAAAGCAAAAAAGTAACCCCTAATTTTAGAGAAACACTGGTACAGAATATACATTATTATTCCAATTGGGAGGAATGGAACATAGGAAGGAAATACTGAACCAAAGCAAGACTGAAATCCAGCGGGGCAAACTCAGTCCTAGAGCTACAGGTCTTCTGTCAGAGACCTTAGATGGCTCCACCCTTTTTGCTTTGTTGACTGCAGCACACTTCCCTCTCTGGGCTTGGTTCCACTCCTTGTAAGCAGTTTTCTTTGGCAGACATCCTACTGCTCTGATGCCTCCAACATCCTGATGTTTCTTCTTCAATCCAGGCTTGACTTTCACAGCATTATGCAGTGACCTCTCAGGGCCTCCATGCATACACCTGATATGCATGAGATCCCCTTCACAACAAAGGAAGAGTCTACAACCCCTTACTCCTATAACCTTTTATAATTCTAAAGTCAGAACACACGGCTGATGTTGCCAGGTTCACTGCTTACTTGGGATGGAGCCTGGCTCCCTTGAATTAAATTTGCATAAACTTTCCCTTGTTGCATAAGCTTTCCTTTACTCTAGGAGCAGAAAGTCCCATGTGTATTTCCTTTTAACAAGTTGGAAGCTTTTCAGGGTGTGGCCTTGCCCTGAGAGCATCACACCCTTTATTCCATTTAGATTGAGGACTCTCTTTATCTTTTCCAGCAGAAATCTTGGTTCAAATGTTAAATTGCTTGGTGCTCTTCCTTTTTTCTTCAATTTGTACATTTTTGTATTTCTTTTTTCCCAGCTTGCCTGGTTTTTTAGTTGTTGTTGTTGTAGACCTACATTAGAATGATTACTAATAACTGGACTACAGAGACAATATTATGCTTTCTTGAAATCTCCTCTGCCAATGAAATTAGTCCAAAACTTTTCAGTTTTGCCTCAGTCAAAATTTTCTAACCAGGGCAGAAGGCAGCCATGTTCTTTGCCAAAATACTACAAGAATGATCTCTCACCCAGCTACTACTATTGTTCCTTATGAAACCTCTTGAGCTGGATCTCCATAGTCTACATTATTCTTAGAACTATTGTGTTCCAAGCACCTACAACTATGCCTGTTCAGCCCTGAGTACAGCATTCAACCACTTTCCTAGTCCAGTGTCTTCCATATTTATCCCCAAATCAGCGTGATCAGACTTGTCACAGCAACACCCACCTCCTGGTACAAATTTCTGTCTAGTTATTTTCAATCGTTTGATAAAACCCAATGACCAAGGCAACTCATAAAATGAAGGAGTTTAATTTAGGGCTTATGGTTCTAGAGGCTTAGAATCTATGTCAGTCAGTTGGGGCAGTGAGGAATGACAGCAGTCAGGCAGACATGGTGCTAGAGCAGTAGCTAAGAATTTATATCTTAATCCACAAGTGTGAGGTAGAGAAAACTAACTAGGAATGGCCTGGGATTTTGAAGCCTCAAAAACTGCCCCAAGGGACACGCCTTCTCCAACAGACAATACCCCCTTATCCTTCCCAAACTGTTATACCAACTTTGAACCAAGCATTCAAATATATGAGCCTCTGGGGACCATCCTCATTCAAACCACCACAGTAGTATTGAAAGATCATCATCACAAAAGACTCTTTCATTTGGATTCAGATATCTGTTCCATTTTCTGTTAGTGAAATGATGTCTACAATACATCTCATGCCAGTTCCTATGCAGAATATGGCATGTCTTCTAAAAGGTAGGATGATTGATTGTTTGTGACAAAAGAAATTATATCATCTATACAGTGTTTACAGAGAATACACAGACATTTGAAACGAACATAACTTGTTCCCATTTTGTATTTGCTTCCTACATTACATTTCCAACTTACCTGTCTATAGCCTTTGCTTATTTATAAATGGATGTTCTACCCAACTTTCAGGATAGCCATGATGTTAAGGGAGATTTTATATAAAAATTATCTGTGAGTACTACACTCACACACAGACACACACATAATATTAGTGACTATTTTCCCCCATTTAATTTAGCTGGAATAAGAAACATACATTATGCATTATGAGAATGGCAGTTAAGCCACTGTGAGATATTAGTATAGCACGAGATGGTTAATATCAAAAGGACAGATGATAAGAGTTGAACATGGAGAAACCTGAGCTCTGTTACATTTTTTAGTATGCATAAAAAACAATGTAACTGCTGGGTAAAACATTGACAGTTTCTCAGAAAGGTATAAAAGGAAGCTATGTGCAGTGATGAATACCTGTTTTCTCAGATATTCGGGGGCTTGTGAGGTTGGGTCCCTCAGCCCAAAAAGTTCAAGGCCTTGTCTCTTTAAAAAAAGAAAAAAGAAAGAAAAAAAACCAAATTGAAAAGTTATATATATGGTGTGTTGTGTTGCCTAGGAATTTTATTCTTAGGTGTCTACCCAAGATATAAGGACATGTATGCAAATGTTTTTTGAGTTACCAGGGAAACTGAGGTTTCCTTTTTGGGCTCTTAGTCTTAATAAGAAAATAATTTAAAAATGGACTCAAAAAGAAGCCCAAGGATAATTTTATTTGCGTCTGAGAGCAAACAACAGGGAAGGCAAGCTGCAAACCTTGGTGGCTCCTTGGAGAGGCAGATGAAACAGAGGGAGAGAGAAGGCCATGACCTCTTCAGTGGCGGTTGGCGAACCATGGTGGAGGTCTTAGAGCTTGGGAGAGTGAGTGAGCAAGCCCAGGAAATGTCACGGAGCCAAAGGAACCACAAATGAAGGAAAAGAAAAAGTTGCACTTTTTAAAGTCAGGATTCAGGAGTGTGGGTGGCCACATGGCAGAGGTTCCACAGTGCTATGTGGTGAAAGCTGCAGATGGCTGCATCAAGAAGGCTCTTCTAGGAAGGACAAGTACATTCTCTCATGTGAGGGGAGTTGATCCTTTCCTCCCCTGAGCATGTCTTCAGGTGACTCAGATGTCCCACTTGACAGGATGCTGGGTGGGTACATTCTTAGCCAGGTGATTGACAGACCAAGTTGGACTCCCCACAAACCCGCTTTGAGACTGGAACTTTCTACATATTTCTTCCTGTTCTAGAATTCATTATGTAGACAAGGCTTATCTTGAACTCAGATATCTGCCTGCGCTTGATATTAAAGGCATGTGACACCACACTCATGTATGTGGCCACATTGTATGTCTGTGTTGTGTGTGAGTAGTGTCCAAGGAGGCCAGTACTAGGGTTAGCAGTTATAAACCACCATGTGGGTGCAGGGAACTTAACCCTGCCCTCGGGAAGAGCAACTGGTGCTCTTAACCACTGAACCATCTCTCTGGCTATTGGATTGACTCTTAAAAGAAGCCAGCGCTAAGTGAGTTTTGTTCTACAACCAGGACAGAAAGCTGAATTTAGATGCTATTCTTTTGACTTTGCCTAACTGAAAATACCACCCTTTTACAGGGTAAATTCAAACCCCAAGGATTAGCAAATCTGGTGTTTAGTTTGTTGTGCTACCAGAGAAGTGGGATTTAGGGACCAAGCTACTGTAACATTCTCCCTTCTGAAGAGTTAGAGGCCAGCCTGGTGTACATAGTACGGTCCAGGACAGGTGAGGCTATATAGAGAGTCCCTGCCTTTAAATTAAAAAAAAATTTACTTTATCAAACCTTGTAGAAAAGGCAAGACCATAGAATAGAAACCCAGAAAGCATCCATTAGAAATGAGATAAGATATAGAGTTGATTGTAGAACTCTGGGGACAGAAAGCTATGTTGTGCGTGACACTGGAGTGCAATAGAGAGAGTACTTTGCAAATGGATGGTATGGAGAGTATATGAACTAAAAACCTCAGTAAATCAAGCTGGAACTTGGTTCACCCAATCCTCTCCTAAATTTTGTTTTTAAATTGTGTTTTTAAAAAAAACTAGGTAAACAATTTTCAGAATTCTGTGCACAAGGGCATGAGCCGTCCGTCCAAGTGTCTTTAACATACCCCACCCCTGAACTACAGTTCCGAAGAGGTACTTTTACAGTAACCCTAAAGAGATTATGCCGTTCAAAAACGACCCTCCACGTGTGTGAGTGATTATTTTTATTAGGTGAAAGTAAACGTGCAGAATTTTAAGATAAATTTAATTTTATCATGCACACTCCATGATAACCTTTTCCTCAGTGCGGTCCCCAGTGAGCAGTATGTGCTTCAGGCCGGGCTCCTACCTTTGTATATTATGATCTTCGCCCATGCTAGCTTTTATTTAATTCTTCATTGTTTAATTCTTCGTTAGATGATTTTCTTTATTAAATGCTGCTACTTTTATATCACAAATATCTTTGTATGCCCTGCTTAGTTCCTTATTAGAGTCTAAGATATAATTGAAAACAAAATGTTAGAAATTTCATAAAAGAACTTCGAGACTATCAAAGTATAGCAAGAGCAAACCTTTGCTGCCACACTGAAGAGGACTTCTCCTGAGTAGTTTTCATACATCGATCCATGCTAGAAGGGTTCTTCAATGATAGGGTCCTGAGGGAGACCAGAAGGTCAGATAATAAGGAGACAGAAAAGTTCAGGATCAGGACTTCAGTAGTTTGAGATTTCCTACTTTGCTTTATCTAACGTTTCTACAAGTATTTTAAAAAGATGTCTTGATTTATGACTTTCTGTGTTTATGAAAACTTCATGAGTAAACCTTTTACTACATTGAAACCTGGAATTTGTGATAATCTGAATCTGCCTTCCTAGATCGTGGTTACTCTAGAATAAACTATTTCTTATCCCATTTGAGGTGAGAGTCCGTTGTCTTCTTGACAGTTTCCATATTATTTTCCTTTTTAATGTGTAAGAAAACTGCGTAATTCTATTTTGTTGGCTTTCTTAGCTGAGGTATTCCTGTGTTATTCTGTTTCTCCACAAAAGAAAGATAATGCCTTGATAGTCTGGGAGTGATGTCTATTAAGGACACCATTGCCCCATTATAAGGTAATTCATTTTTTTATGAGTCTTAGGCTTTTAATCCCAAATACTTGAGAGGCTGAGGCAGGAGGATAGCAATTTCAATGCCTGACTGGGGCACAGAATGTGTTCAGTGTGGGCAACTTGTTTGATCTCCTGTCCTAGAATGAGAACAAAATAAAACACTGGGGAGGCTGGAGATAGGGATGTGTAACTGGAGCACATGCCTAGCACAGGTTCAATCCTACAACAACAAAAAAAGAAAAAGCCTAACTCAAGGTTCAATCTTACTACAGAACAAATAAAGATATATAATTTAAAAAATAAAAATTATTAATGTGTGTGGAAAAGTGCGGTCCTCAGACACATTTTTTTCCCTCCTGGCAGCATTATATATATATATATATATTCTTATTGGCAGAGAATATCAGGACTTTCTTTTCTATTTTTTCATTCAAAAGCCCATCTTTTCTTAAGGAATTATATTTGCTCTTTATTATTGTTAATTATGGCCAAGTCATTTTGAATATTTCCTATGCGTTGATCCTTTCCCTACACTGTAGTAATCAGCATTGATTGCAACAGTAAAATCGTTTGTTTCCCTGATTTCCTCATACCTCTGCAGACCTCAGACAGTGACTGGCTATAAGGGTCATATGTGGGTTACTTCTCACCTGTACACCATTCTTTGGTTATTCTTGGCAGTGGCCATTCTTGGGCCAGAAAAGGAAGCTTTTGGTTTGAAGTCCTTCTCCCTCCTTCCCAACAACCCTTTATAGCCCGAGAGAGGGCCGTGTTTGCTCTCCTTTCCAGATCTGGAGCACTCCCTTGCCCAGGTTTTTTTCTGAGCCTGTTCCATTGCAGAAGTTGCTGGTTTCCTTGTGTCTTTTCTTCTGCCAATCTTTCAACTGGTTAATGATATTACTCTTTCTTATTGCATAGATGCTTACTAATGTTTGACTTTTAATTTTGGTTATGGGATAATTTTATCTGCAGGAGATAAGGATCTTTAATGTAATAGAGTTCAGGTCCTTTGCAACATCTGTTGCCATGCATCCCTTTAGGGAAAAACAGGCAGAGAAACTGTATCCAGAACATTATGGGTGCTCACAGATTTTTTTCCCCTTAGGGATATGTAGTTAGGAGTAACTTGTGTCTTATGGTACTCATCCTCCCAAAGTCTTTAAGAGAGTGACTGATTTCAGGACTATTGCTTGTAAAAAGCATCAAGGCCTCTGCAGTACAATTAGGGATGGGAAATGGCTTCAATCAATTCCCTGAGTGACGATTACTGTGCAGTCTTGGTTTTAAGGGCGTTCTCTTTTTCAGAAGCACTTCTTCAGTATTTTTAGAGATTAGAGGATGAAGCTTCTTCCAAGCAGTATTTTTATTTATTTTTTATTTTTGTATTAATCATTTTATTCATTTACATTTCAAATTATATCCTCCTTCCCAGTTTCCCCTCCACAAACCCCCATCCCATCCCTCTTCTTTCCCCTCCCCCTTTACCTCTATGAGGGTGCTCCTCTACCCACCCACTCACTCCCTTCTGCCTCACTTCTCCAGCATCCCCCTACCCTGGGGCAGCAATCCTCCACAGGACCAAGGACCTCCCCTCCCATTGATGCCAGATAAGACTATCCTCTACTACATATGTATCTGGAGTCATAAATCTCTCTATGTATACTCTTTGGTGGTTAAGTCCCTGGA
Organism: Rattus norvegicus; assembly: GCF_021556685.1. Taxonomy (NCBI): domain Eukaryota; kingdom Metazoa; phylum Chordata; class Mammalia; order Rodentia; family Muridae; genus Rattus; species Rattus norvegicus. The sequence goes on from NC_141537.1 coordinate 88,388,204, forward strand.
GCTCTGGGTGGTCCAGTTAGTTGATATTGTTCTTCCTATGGGGTTGCAATCCCCTTTAGCTTCTTCAGTCCTTCCCTTAGCTCTTCCATTGGAGTCCCCAGGCTCAATCTGATGGTTGGCTGTGAGTATTAAGCTGTATTTTTTAATATTGAGAAAAAGAGTATGCTACTTAGAATCTTTCACAGTCTTATAGAAAAAATGCAATTCGCAAGTCATACAATACTGGCAAATAATGATTTGGCACACTCAGTTGGGAGAAAGGGCACTAACTTTGAAGGTTTCTTGAGTAGTACACAGGGGCTTGCTCTATAGTGCATCAGAGGGAGAACTGAAGGCTCCCTGGGTCTGACCACAGATGGTGGTGAGTCACAAAGAAATGGAGATAGGCAGGGAGGATGCTCTGAGGTGTGCAGGAGTAATCAGATTAGAGGTACCCCAGAAAGACTGAAATGGAGATGGGAAGGTGGAGGAAGGCATGGGCAGCCTACCTGGGTTCCAGGCAAATGTGGAGTCCCTGTAAGGTTGTTGCAGAATCACAGAGGAATGCAGACGGCCTAGAGAAATGGCGAAGTAGAGCATCAGGAATGACTCAGGAAGGGGATAGAGGTGGGTAGGGGGAGGAACTGAGGCACACAGTAATGGCTACCCTCTCCTTTCTTGCATCTAAGGGAACACATGATCTGGAGCTCTTATGTGCTGCTGAGGAAACCTCGTTTGCACTGTCCAACAGACTAGGGTCCACCACTGTGGAGTGAATAGATTGAGTGTGGATTTCATGATGTTGTGAAACACAAAGATCTAGAAATAATGACAGTATGGGGGAGATGTCCGTCAAACACAAAAGTATTGGGACAGTAGAGCACCCAGTGCTTTGAATTATTCATTATTTACTATTTTGAAGTATACATTTTTTTAAAAATGGGGGTGATGTAGCTCAGTGGTTACACCACGTGCCTAGTGTACACAGGCCCCTATGTTTGATTCTTAGCAACTCCTCACTTCTCCCCGACTAAGGATATCTTTCGTTTACCCCTTTAAGGAAATATTTATGCATAATGTATTTAGAGGCATAGGAGAATAGTCGCTTCTGTTCCCATCCCTTTAAAAATGTTTTGAAGAAATAAGACATCTATGAGAAAGGGAGGAGATGGGATTCCCCGTTACTTATTGCTTGCTTCTCTGCTGGCCTTTTGTGACTTCCTCCACTGCCACTCTTTCCTTGTTAACTTCCTGAGGCTTTTTCAGTAGTGTACAAACCACTGACAAAGTTTTTTTTTTGTTTTGTTTTTGCTTTTATTTCTAGTGCACAGAGGCCAAAAAACATTGCTGGTATTTTGAAGGACTCTATCCCACATACTATATGTAAGTATAGTGCCTTCCTGCTGATTTGACTGTGGTCAGTTGTTTTCTTTTCTCCAGGAGTGGTTTCTTTTATAGGGATAGGATTGGGTTGTTGGATAGAGAAAGTGCAGTCAAGTGGTGTTTTTGGCAGTTAAGTCTGTGAGGTCCAAAGGCAGTTTGTCAGGGGTATTTTACAGTTTGCAGAGAGAACCACCTAGACACAGGTGAAGACAGAATGAACCGGAGAGTGAGAAGGCACCAGAAGATTAGAACAGATTACCAGAGTTAGTCTGAGACCAAGCAGAGCAGTTCAATGAGAAGCAGAGAGAAGCCACATTGAATCAGTCAGCTTGGAGAAGAGTTTGTGTCAGAACAGCTGAGTTGAGCCAGTCAGTTCAGAAAGAGCTAGAAAGGGCAAATTTATTCAGCAATAAGCCTCCAAGATGACAATGGCATAAGGCAAATAAGATACTTTTACAGAAATAGTGAGAGTTCCAACTTAAAAAAAAATGCATAGCAGAATTCTATCAGACTTTTCTAAATCTCCAACCAATACTTAAATCATTGAAACAAATAGAAGTGAAAGGGATCCTCCACACTCCTTTTACAAACCCAATATTATTCTAATAGTAAGACCAGGTAAAACACAACCAACCCTAAATTCATAGGCCAGGATTCCTGATGAACACAAATGTAAAAAATTCTTACCGAAATATTTGCAATCCAAACACAGGCATGCATCAAAAAGATCATCCACTATGATCAAGTTGGCTTTATTCTGGAGATGCAGGGATGATTTGATATATGTAGGTCAATAAGTACAGTAATCATATAAATTACAGACAAAACCCACACAATCATTTTGGTAGCACAGTAAAAACTTGACAAAAATTCATCACGCCTTCATGATGAAAGTCCTAGAGACAGTAAGACTGGAGGGAATAAAGCTTAGCATAAGCAAGGCAGTCCATGACAAACACACAGTCAATATTTATACAAAACAGACAAAACCTTGCAGCAATGCTTTTAAAAACCAGGAATAAGACAGGGCTGTTCACTATCCCCACCTCTTTTCAGTAAAACTGTTCTCCTGCTAGAATAGTCACATAAGAGAAAATTAAAGAGATAAGAATAAGTAAAATTATTCCTGTTTACAGAGGGTATTATATGTATATGAGTGATCCCAAAAACTCCCAACAGAAACTTCTGGAAATGATGAACAGTTTTAAGAAAGGGACAGAATTCAAAATCAGCTTACAAAGAACCCTATCTATGTATCAACAAAAAACATATGAGAAAAAGATCCTGGAAATACTCCCATTCACAATAGCTAAAAACGAAAAAAAAAATCTAGCAGTAAATTTAACCAAGGAGGTGAAAGACCTACAATTGAAACTTTATGTTCCTGAAGACACGAGAAAACAGACAGATGTCCTATGTTTTTAAAATAGAAAGGGGGAAGGAGAAAGAGAAACATACATACATACATACATACATACATACATACATACATACATTTTACCAAAAGCAACTTGCAGTTGCTTTTCTACCAAAAACAATACAAACCCAATCAAAACTCCCACAATATATTTCACAAAGACAGACAAATCATCCTAAAATTCACATGGAGCTACACAGGTCCCTGGGCAGCCATAGCAACTGTGAGCCAACAAAACAAAACAAAACAAAAACCAAACAAAAACAAGAAAAGGAAGTAAAAAGCAATCAGTGCAAAAAGATTATCACTCAGCTATACCACTGCTTAGCATGTGCCCAAAAGACTTACATCTTATTCCAGAGATGGACTAATAGGTTGTATTTATATAGTTGTTCCTACACACACACACACACACACACACACACACACACACACACACACACACCCACACACACACACAAACACACACACCAATAACTCTTAAAGGAGAAGTAGCCAAGAATTTAGGAGAGAATGTGAGAATGTGGGGGAGCATGGAAAGAGTTGAAGGGAGGAGTGGGGAAATGATATAACTACAGTACACATAAATGAAATTTAAAATTTTTTAGAAAAGAATTATTTCAAAGTGAGAAGCTGAGTGCCTGAATTATAGATGTTAATGATTAACTTAGTCATCAATAATGTATCAGTGTCACATTAAGGAGTGAAATCAAAACACTTCACTTAGAGTCATTTAACAAGAGCAAGTTCTGACTTGAGTTCTCTACTTCATGTTGCCTACGTCTTCCATACTCTGTCTGATGTATGAGTCTAAATCTGTGCTTGTCTAGTGTCCTCTGTCTGTATGTGTTTGTCCCTAACAAAGGTCTTCACTCTGTGTTTATTGAACAGCACAGAAATCATCACAGTGAGAAGGAATGGGTTACTTTGCAGAAATCTTCAATAGAGTCTTTACAAGGGCTTAAATCACTGGCTCTAGTATATCCTAACTCATCCAAATAGCAAAAGCGATTGCTTTATCAACAGATAACCTTAAATGAATGCTTTCAGCCTTTATGGTTAATTTGAGGAAGTTGCATTCAACTTCTGTCTTGGCTGCTTTCAGCAAGTGATATAAATGGGTTCTAATGGGGTAAGGTCATGGGGGAGTACACAATTTAAGACTGTTGCTATGCCTTATATGGTTGTTTTCAAGGGCAATCCAAGGTAAATAAAGTTGATTGTTATATTGTTCTTAAAGGCAAATTAGTCTGAGTACATAGTAGATTGGTCTTAAATTGTGACTTCAGGATGTATTATCAATTTTGCTAGGAGGTCCAGCAAAAGTTCTAGTCTCTTAAAATACAAAAGGTATTTTTTTATGTTGCAACTCCACATCTGAGAAAAGGTGGTAATTTAATAAAAGTGAGAGAAATTTTGAGGATGAGAGAGGTTTCAAAGTATTTCATTGTCTAAGGAAGTTTTTATGGCCATGGGAGAAAGTGTAGAAAGGCTGATGTAATTGCTATTGAAATTGGTGAATTCTCTGGGGTCTCCTGAGCTAAGCTAATGGATCACACACATAATTTATGCCAGTCTCCCTGGCCCAGGCAAGGGAAGATCATGTTTATGTACTGCTCACTGAAGAAGCCTTTTAGGTGTTTCTCTTACAAGATTGTCCCCTTCCTACTAGTGATTGAGTCTTGTTGACCGAATACACTTTATTGTAAGTGCTGATGTGTGGGAAAGGTTTTACCCTCAAAGACTGCTTTGATGCTTGATTTTTCCTCTGTTCTCTTGAAACGCTGAGGAAACCTTAAGATCAATGCAGTAACAGACCACTGGATGCTCAGCCATTACCTTAGACCTGAAGCATCTTCAGAGGCTTTTTGCATGTTTGAGTCACATCTCTCTTTGGCTGCCATACTTATGGGGCAGAATAACAGAAGGGTTCAGATGTAAATGTACTTAAAGAAAGGAGTTCGAGGATGCCTCTTTGAAAACACGTCCTTAATACTGGAAGGGAAGCCATACCCAGAAGGAAAAGCATGGAAGGGAATATAGGATGGACAGGTAGTCTTGTCTCTGGCTTGTCTAGCACCTGACAAAACCCATTCTTCCCAGTACTGCTCTTCTCTGTCAACTTTGTCCAGGCCATTTAAGAGCCCCAAATCCCAGGTCCCACTGTTAGACAGTGAAATAGTGAAGCTACTTGTCAAGAAATCAGTTGTCCTGTGTTATAAACAATGGTGAATGAATAAGTTGTCACCCCTAGGTATCACATTGCTTTGAATAGCTTTTCCTAGAGAGACATGAACTCATCCCAGATAGGATGCCAATGGCATCCAAAGAATGGTCAACCAAAGAAATGGTTTTATTCAAATGTCGCTTAGTGGAACCAGTAAGTCTTTGGGCTACATGGAGTAAGAGTCACTCCACGGCATTGGTGACATGGAAAAGCTCACCCCAGCATGGGGGATGATTCATTGTATCGCTGGGGCTCCCTAAGTGACTCAATGCCCACTTGGCCAGTAGAAGCACTTTTTCTCCAGCAATTGACACGTGGAGAATATTGTAGACTTCAGATATCAGAGACTTGAAAGTTTCGTTTAATTCTTGAGTCTTTGACCCTCTGTTATCCCTATGACAGGGAGTGTTTCAGATAAAAAGCTACAACACAGCGAAATGAGAGCCCAGAAACAAGCTTCTTTGAGTCAGTGCCCAGTGCCTTCTCAAGTAGAAGGTACCAGTGTGAGAGGCAGACACAGAGTACCAACCACCCATTGTGGCTCCATTTTGACACTGGGCCTGATACACATGGATCTGTGGTCATCTGACCAAGAAATATATAGGCTCGTGTATTTAACTCTTGATCCTAGTGGGCGGCCTATATGTGGAAGTTATGGAACTTTAGGAGATATAACCTTAGTGGAGGAAGTCTGTCATTGGTATTGGGCTTTGGGAGTTTATGGCCTTGCCTACTCCCTGCACTTGCTACTTCTTATACGTGTATGAAACTGATCAGCCAGCCTCTGCCCCTGTCTCCATGCTTTCTCTACCTGTTGCTATGCCTTCTCCATCAATAAACCCTTTCTTCTTTAAGTTGCCTTTGGTCATGGTATTTTACCACAGTCACATAAAAGTAACTAAAACATGGTCTCTACCCACTCTGGAGATATGCGAGGATGTGGAGGATGTGGAGAAAAGCTCTGGTTCCAGTGTGGTCCCCACTCCCTCTACCCCTTGCTTTCTAAAACCTTGTTCTCTGTGGCTGATCAGATAGCTGAGAGCAACATTTGATTACCTGCCAGGAGAGGCACAGGGAGTCTGCTGTGGAGAAATAATGCTTATAAATGACCCAGCCGGTGCTGTTTTCTTAAACAGCCTGCATAGACTGAGACAGCAGTGCAAGTAAGGACTATGCTAAGGGTAGAACCTAGTCACCAAGCTGAATCTGACTCCCAGATCAGGCTGATAGACTGGGCCTCCCTTTCATATCTCATGGCCAAACTCATGGTACTCCATTTGTAATTTTTGTGCTATGGGATTTAAAGGTTTATAAATTTTCTATCAAATTAAATTATTGCAAGGTTCTGGGAGGATTTCTACCTTTTCATTTCCCAAATTGCCCTGCTGCTCTGGCAGGGTGTGTATTTCTTAATCGTAACCATATCTTAATCTGAATCTTACTGAATCAGAAACTGGAAAGACTGTCTCCTAACACAGGCCTGAATCAAACTGATTTTAAGTGAGCAGCACTTTGCTAAAATGAGAAAAGAAGAAAAAGCTGGATTCTGGGAACACAGGGTAGACTTCGAAAAACTCTATAGAGTTAATGAAACTCAGCAGGAGTGTGAAGACCCACCCCTGACGTCAGCTCACCTCTACCCCATTGTAGCCGAGTCCTTCAAGAGTTACCAATTACGAGAAAATGAGTACTTTCTAATCCATCAGATTGCTAATTATACGATTTATAGTATTTATGATACTTTCTCCCTGAGTATAAATAAAAGTATAATTTCTTTGAGTAAATGCCACAAATCACCTAAAATACAAGCAGTTTTGGCTTATGCAAGTTTGAGAAAGTTGTCTTCTGGTGATAAATAGATCTGTAAAGAAAGGGCTGGCAGGTAGTCATTCCTCCTTGAAGCCACCCTGTTTGGCTTTGACCTGGGATATGTTGATTACATGGAAGTTAGATGACCCTCATAGTATGACTCTAGGTCTGAACAGACAAGCACACTCTGTTTAGGGAAACCAAAACAGTCCAGGAAGGAAGGTTCTGACCAACAATCAAGTAACTTTGGTAGGAAAAGAATCAGAAATTTATCCCCAATCTGTGATGCTTTGGCTTGATAACAAGTTAGATAAAAGGTCTGATACCTTGTGTGTGTGGAGATGAAAACTATATCTAAAATATATGATGTTATGTATGCATAGATGTACAGTATTAAGATGACCAAAATGTCATGTGTCCATACTCATCTCCAAGCTCATCACACTTTATAAATCAAATATTCAGCTCTTCGTACATCCAATTGTACCTTAATAATTTTTCTAAACTGATTAGGAAAGCAAAACAGCTTTTCCCACCTACAAGGACTCCACGCCCCCTTCACACACACACACACACACACACACACACACACACACACACACACACCTGCTAGGTTTAGAAACTAAAAACACGTAAAAGGCTCTCAGTTTAGGTCATCATGACCTTCTCAGCCCTGACTGTACTAGGGTTGTCTGAGGAATGGCTCCTAAACAAAAGCTGCTTGTGCTGGAACCATTGCACCCTCGACTCCTCCCACAAAATTATATCGCTGGAAACAATAGGAGACCCGCCTAACCACCTCCTCCCTGTGTGAGTTATACCCACAAGTAAAGGGTTCTGCACGGGTGGGACTTACTGCCACCTCCTTTATAAAGAGCTTTTCTAGGGTATGAAAACACCCTACAAGAAAGGCTGAAGATGCAGTCCTTCAGATTATGCTACAAGGAGGCTGTATATAAGTGACATCATACATAAAAGAGGTTGCAATAGAAAGACGAATTTGGAGATGAGTGGCAGACCTGGGAAAGGGTGTGTGTGTGAGTGTGTGTGTGTCCTAACACATTGATATGCCTCTCCAAAGGAGCAGTGTTTGAGAGATGTGGTGGAGAAATGTCACATTGGTCACAGATGACCTTGCTTTGGAGGGAAGAGGCAGTAACACCCTAGCCAACTGTATGCTCAGGAAGTGAGCAGCTCACAAAACTGAGAATTGAGGAAGGGGATGTGCAAGAGATTGTCCAAACAGTCAGAGAATGCCGGGAACCTCGTCAATAAATTATTAGACAAATGCGTATGATATCTGGAACCCAATGTCCTGCTGTATATTGCTCTTGTTTTCATCAGTGGGACTATGAGACCAGGATGTCCATGATATGACATGATGATATTTGGTAGTGTCTTAGTTGATATCGCTGATAGGCCAGTTATAGTAGGTTTGTAACTGGTGTGCAGATAACCCTACCTGTAAAATTATGCTTAGTAAAATCTCAGTCTATAATCCACCCTTTTGACTCCATCATCGTGTTATTATTGATTTGAATGAAAATATGGAAGTTGTACTGTGACAATCTTTTACAAGTTGTAGGTAGAGGAACTCTTTCGGTGTCTGTTTTCTTTTCCTTCCTTTCTTCCTTCCTTCCTTCCTGATTTCCAGATTAAAAAAAAATACAATTCATATGCTAATGAAGTTTGTTCTCCATTTATTTTATCAAAATGTGAATCCTGATCTACATCTAGTTGTGAGCAATGCATGGTGCTTTTCTCCCTGTCTCCTTGCCTTGTCTTCTGCTATGAGAGCTCCTGTCTCTTCCCCTTCGTGATGCTTCATCAGCTAACTTGACACCAGAGTCTCTCTGTACCCTCAGCAGTTTCCTTTGCTTTGGCTGACACTCTCCTAGACTTTAAGAAGGTACAGCTTTTGGATTCCAGCTTGAGATCTCAGGAGGATTTTACTACGTTTTCAGACCCAGGTCTAACTGTGGAATCACTGGACATTGCAGTGGTGCTAAGGAAGCTGCCACTGAGTCACAGTAGGAAAGATGAAGAAAATCAGTTGCACAATAATTTGAAATTTTGGGTCCCAAATGAATGTATCTCATAGCCATCAGTTGAATATCAAAATCTGAAGAACTAATAAACTCCTTGAGTGACAGAATGTAGAACCAAAAATAGGGTAAAATAAAGGTCAGATTTTTGTAAGTTGACATTCTTTGAGGTAGCTATAAAGTATTTACACCCTCAAGCTTCACTGTACAGGATAAAAAGGCACACCTTACTGAGATGTGTTTGTGATCGAGCACCCCTGTAGAGAAGCTGTGTCTGCAGAGTGTTGACTGGTTAGAACCACAACGCTGTGGGGAGATTGGATTGTGACAGGCCCAGAGCCTTGTGACTTTCTTACCCACCACTGTATCAGAACTAGCATCCCGTGACTAATGGATGAGCACATTTTCCAATCTATTAACAGACTGCTAGTTTCCACCAACCCAGAAGCTAAGAATGTCATCAAATAGCATCCCAGGCCCATAGAAAGCTTCCCCCAATCTGCCGTAATCACTTCTCTGATGTGCTCACCAATGTATTTTTAAATTGTCTGGATATAACTTTATTCTGTAAAGCTATAAAATTTCATGAAACTGCTTCCATGTTGGTATAATGAATTTGGGGTAGTTTAAATCTGTGTTTCCAGATCATGATCAATCAGAATGGCTCCAGAATAAACGATCTCATATTCCCTTTAAGATGAGAGTTGTGGTGCTTACATTGAGAAGCTGATGAAAGGTTCTTCACCATTTCCTTGTGTTATAGTTGGTTAAAAAAAAAATAGTAACAAGGAGTGTGGAAATGGGTAAGAATTAGGATTGGAAAGTCAAGATTGTGCCCAATTTGGGCATAGTCTCCCAGAGAGGGGAGGAATTATAGTTGGTAACATTGTCCAAACAGATCCAGACATCAAGTTAAAATATTTGATATAGGGGTTGGGGATTTAGCTCAGTGGTAGAGCGCTTGCCTAGCAAGCACAAGGCCCTGGGTTCGGTCCCCAGCTCCGAAAAAAAGAAAAAAAATATTTGATATTGCATAGAAACAAGCAAAACAGAAAAACAAAAAGAAAAGAAAACTAAACAAAAAGAAACAACAACAAAAGCCCAACCCTACTATTCTGGCAAACATAGAAATGAAGAGTCTTAGTGCTGTAAGCAGGGGAAAGATTCATTTGTTTTTTGTTTGTTTGTTTGTTTTTGTTTTGTTTTGTTTTGTTTTTCTGTAAGTTGGCATCTCACTGTGTTGCCAAGACTGAACCGAGACTCATGGACTTAAATCATTCTTCTACCTTGGGCTCCTAAGTAGTTGGCACCATAGCCACTGTCCTTAGCTGAGAATTAGATATTAAGTCAAATAGTACTTAAAGGATAAAATTATGAAGTTTAATTGTTAGCCATACCCTATCATCTTGCACCACCCTGCGATGGTAGCAGTTTACAGCTGTCAGAGTCTCTTATCTCTATGCCTTGCACCCTGAACTCATTTTACAGTTCCTTTACCACATTCAGAGTTAATTTCCTGCTTACCATTTTAACTGATATCTATTTAACATCTGCATGATGTTGGGTTACTATGACAACTTCAAGAGTTTGTTTAAAACAGCAAATATTTATATCTCTATGATTTCTGAAGCTAGAAGCCCGTGACGGTGTCAGGTGACCCAGTGTGGTTTGTAGACAGCCACCTGACTTTCCCTGTAGAGAACACAGGAAGAAAACAAAACGACAGGCTGTGTCCTGCCTGGCCTTATAAAGACACTAATTCCCCACCCTGACCCCCACCTCCAGGGCGTCACCTTTCTGATATGATAACTTCTCAAGGCTTGCCTTCAGATAACATACCATCCAGGTGTTAATATGGATTTTGGTGGAAGATGCAGGGGAGGGAACAAGAATATCCGGTCAGTCGTGGTAACTGAAAGGAAAGGGAGTGGGTTTTTTTTCCCATTCTTCCTATATATTTACTTTTTAAGATGAAACATGTTTGAGTATGTTGTCAGACGGTCTTACGGTAACACGGCTTAAGGGAACAAATGGGTTTTCAGTAAAACGTTTTTCTTCTGGGACAGTCTCCCACTCTGCTGCTGGCTGGTCTGGAGTGTACTGCTCAGAAGAGCTCCACCTGGCTCCTCCACAGGGCAGAACACAGTGCTCATCTCCAGCAGGTCACCAGAGTGCTCCCATTATGAGGATTAGACCTTGTAAAGTTGATCACTGCCAAATACCAAATAGGAGAATTGGAAACAAAAATGATAGTCCATTTGGCCAAACCTTGTTTTACCCCAGACGTGGGGGATCAGAAAGTTGGTCCTTCTTGAAACTACTAAAAGTCAAAAGTAACCCCAGAGCCAAGAGGATTGAACTTGGGGCTGGAACTACCCAGGGGGATGACAGAAGCCAATTTTGGACCCAGTAGCACTTTTTAGCATACCAGGTTTTGTTTGTTTGTTTGGGACTTTCCCAACAGTACCTCAAAAAACCATGCTTTACGGTACAGCCTATTATATACATACTTATATATGACAAAAATCTGTTCCAGAAAACATTTTCATAGAAGAGGTCACGTGACCCTTTCAAATCACAGTTCGCCTTCATAGTATTAGTTATAATCACCCCAGAGATTGCAGCCACTGGAAAATACTGTAAGTGCATTGCCCATTCATCTCAAACCTACACCAGGCTGTGTAACCTGTCAGTCACTGTATTACTTCAGTCCTTCAATGCTTAGTACTTGATAACTATAGCAAGCTCTTAATGTAAATGCTGCAGTCGTTTCTGGGACTCTTTGTAGCCAATGCAAAGTTCTAAGTTGAACTGAGAGCCCCTGCAGCTGGTATCACAGGAGTTGCTGACTCTCATCTATGGCTCAGCTCCGGGGCCTCCTGCCATTTGCATAAAGGTTATTGTGCTATCCTTTCGGTTTCCGAGCAGAAGGGCTAAGAATGAAGAGGGAAATCAAGAACAGGGAAGGTGTCTTTAGTGTTTGGTTCAAGTAATGTTCCAGAAATCTACAGATCTCCTGGCTTTTCTTGTTGTGAAAAAAGTACCTGACAAAAGCACTTAAGTAGGGAAGGGTTATTTTGCCTTATTGTAGTCCAGCATAGTAAGAAGTCAAGGCAGTGAGCATGGCGGGAGCTGTGGTGGTAGGAACACCAGGCAATGGATGTGGGTGTTACACTAACTTTTCCTTTCTGGGGTGGCCTGAGACCACAGCTTAATGAAGTGTCTTAGTTAGGGTTTTACTGCTGTGAACAGACACCATGACCAAGGCAACTCTTATAAAGGACAACATTTAATTGGAGCTGGCTTACAGGTTCTGAAGTTCACTCCATTGTCATCAAGGTGGGATCATGGCAGCATCCAGGAAGGCATGTACAGGAGGCGCCGAGAATTCTACATCTTCATCTGAAGGCTGCTAACAGAATACTGGCTTCCAGGCCACTAAGAGTCGGGTCTTAAAGCCCACACCCACAGTAGCACACCTACTCCAACAAGGCCCTACCTCCAAATAGTGCCACTTTCTGGGCCAAGCATATACAAACCATCACATGAAATGTACCACTCATGTTGAAGGTGGGTCTCCCTGCTTCTGTTAAACCTCTCTGGAAATGTTCATAAAAACAGGCAAACTCAGATGTTTGTCTTCAAGTCCCATCAGGTTAGCCATGAAGATTAGGCATCATGCTAGCCAAGTTCACTCTTGCTATCAGCAGACAGTAACCAGAGCAAAGAGGTGCCCTTAAGGCTTATTATTTGTTGTACATATGGTTACTAGACTTTAGCAAGCCATGTCTATAGGTGTCTGTAAGAACGGCTTATATTCTGTACCTCTTGCTCTTCTTTATTCTGTTGTTTTGTAATGAACTGGTACAAACCTTTCTAGTTGAAACACCATGCTTGTATTACCTCAGTCCCCATAGATGCTAAGTGTGAACCCAGCCAAAGTAGTTTCTCTGCTCGTGGTCTCACAAAGCTGAAGTCAAGAGACTGGTTCAGTTGAACTCTCATCTAGCACTTGGAGTCCTTCTGGTTCTGTTTGGACATGAGCAAATTCAGGCTCTTATGATTTGGGGACAGCAATTTATCCAGGATTGTGTACAGAGTCTAGAGCTCACTTTCACCCCACATGGCTTTCCCATACTTGTATTTCTTCTTCAAACTCAGTAGGAGAATATCAAGTCTGTTCTGGCAATGTCTTGCATCACATACAGTTTTAATTTTATAGTCTGGTGAGGGGACATCTCATTTTGTTTACAGGTCCCTCTGCACTGGAGGGAGAGGCATGTAGACATTTAGTATTCGTAAGAACCTAACATAGTTGCTAAGAATGTTCATTTTTGCAAGCCATTCTAGGAACCAGACCTTTCTCTTTAGATTATAGTTGTCTGATTTCTACCCACTCTAACAGTAAGAGTCCAATATCTCCCTTCAGTGTTCCTCTCTCCTCCTATAAGCTTATAAAGGAAGGTATTCTTTGTAACATTAGTTGCCCAGGAGTGCGGACATGGTTGAGAAGGAGATGAAATACTGACAAAGCTTAGTGAATCACCCCAGGCCTACAACAGGTCTCATTTCCAGTCAGGAACTTTCTTAAGTGGCTCTTCTGGGTTAGGACAGCCCCTGAACATGTCTCCTGAGTATGGGCCCTGGCACAGGCCTGGGTATGTAGAGATCTGTGGGATGAGGGAGCCTGAGCAGGTAAACATGAGGCCCTAAAATCACTTGAAAGGTTCCCATTGTTCTATCTTGCTAGTCAGGAAGCTGAGCCTGATAGAGTTTAATAACAGAAATCACATAGATAGTAAGTTCCCAGACCTCCTCAGTTAGCCCCACTCTGTAACCTGTGCTTTTAACTTGTGAGAGCATATGGAGGCAGGCCCACCTTTCCCATGGTCCCGGGTTAAAGTCAGCAGAGAACCTGTCCTTGCTAGTATTCTTCTGTTGCAGAGCTTCCTTGGAGCATGATCTGGTAGATTTGATGCTTTTTCTGGTCCTGGAGCCTCTCCAAAAGGAATCCATTTTGATTTCTCTTTCTAAGAATGTTTATGCTTATAGTGATTCTGGATGGAACACTGTGATGAGAAAAATCTACCCTTTTTAACCCAAAATTGTTCTCTCTCCCCCTCAGATGCCGTTCCTATGAAGACTGCTGTGGCTCCAGGTGCTGTGTGCGGGCCCTCTCCATACAGAGGCTGTGGTATTTTTGGTAGGTTACAATTCTTGCTGGATCTTGGAAGGTTCAGCCTTGAGCAGCTTCTTAGCCAGTTTTTAAGATAGTGTTGGAGCTGATTGCTTGAGGAATTAGAGTCAGCAGACTGAGATTTATGACAAAGTTTCTGCTGCCTAAAAATCTTCCCACATCTGTGTCTACTGCATCTTAGCTTTCAAGACAGTCACCCTGCAACCTTCCATCTCCCCAAGTTCCTCACAGAACTCTAGAGAGCATACAACACCTATCAGATCACATCTGGAGAGAAGGGTGGGAGGTAGACTATCACTTAGAGTCACCTTGTGCAAGTCTTAGTTTGCAGAGAGGCCTCCCAAAAGGCTCTGCGAGTATGCTGTGCCCTATAGCTAAGAGGCATTTCACATGCCTGGAATAGCACAGTGCTGGAAAGGGGATTTCTGTACAATGCACTGAGCATTTCTTAAACTCATCTCCTTGGCTTGTTTGTAGTGATCATGTCCTCCAGTACATGCAGCTAAGGATTAAATCATCACACACTTTTCATGACTCAAGCCTCTTTATGACTTTACAATTCTGACTTTACTGATATTTTAACACTTAGAATTACTGGGAACTAACAAACAGCCGCTTGAATTGTTCTGAGAGTTTGCCTCTTTCTCTTGGCAGCTGTTTGAATAAGGAAGCCAGCAGGGACGACAAGTGTTACACAACAGATATTTTTCATTATAGCACAGATCCTTGCACCACTAGCAGCTCCTTGATTAGGCTTAGGCATTTGGCATCTGGGCATCATCTGTTTGCTTGGCCCTGGCTAGGCCTCCCTTTGCATAGGTAGCCATGCCTGGATGGTTGTACTCCCCCCAAGCAAAGAGTGTTGGTGTGCTGCCTTTCCCCTTTTCTCATAGCTGCTCTGGTCAAGGCATGTACCTGGCAGAAGGTGGCATAGAGCCTGTAATAATCCACGGGAGAAAGTCACACATCACCACACTTTATTAAGCCAGTTGAGAGCTTAGTGAGTCCTGTAGCCAGCTGACCAAGCATAAGCTCAGGGTTTCAAATCAAAAGACCACAATCACTTCCTGGTATGGCTTATGGGTCTTTACAGTGTGAGTGACCTTTGATCTTGTGAAACATCGCACAAGACCTTTCCTCCAGAGGAACCAAGTGGGAGTTTTTTTTGTTGTTGTTGGTTTATTTTTTTTTTTTGCTTTTTGGGGTTTTTTTATTTGTTTGTTTGTTTCTTTTTGCGTATTAGAACCTTTCTTCAACAGGGAAGGAGGGTTCTTCTGGTGTTGTAAAGCACTTTACCAAGAGGAAAGAGAAGACATCTGTTTACCGGCAAATGTGCCTCCCAAAGGAAGGAGGTTTTGGGGTGTGTGGAGGGAGTGGGTAGAGAGGGGTTAAGCTGTTTCATTCTCCCCTTCTTAACCCTTAGAAACATTCATTTAACTCCAGGCATTTGTCGTTTGACACAGTTTAACAACCAGTTAATTAAACAGAGTCTGACCATTAGACCAGATACAGCAGTTAGTAAAATTGTGTCAGACTCCAGTCCTAGAAGCCATTGTGGCTAGTCCTAGAGGAAGCATTATGATTAATATTTCCATGAGTCTAATGTGCAGAGAGGCCATAGTGACCCTTATCTCCAAGTGTCCCCTATTAAAGTCCTCAAGCCTCTGCCATATGGAGAACTTGTTGGCTTCCAGTGGCAGCAGTACTGAAGAAGCTGTATCTGTCACTTCTAGGAGGTGACCCAGAGAGGCTGTCTGGAGGGACTTTCACGGTCCAGATCTTCTTCACACCCACGCAGAGCACCTGCAACTTAGTGTTTAAATGAATGGCCATAGCTCAGCTGCCATGCTGGCCCACCCTGTGGCAGAGGCTCTGTCTTTGACTATCTAACACTCTCTTGGGGACTTTCTACACAATTGGGTAATTACTCTGAGCCCTGAGGAGTTTAGTTTTTGCTAAGAGGAGAACTGAAAGCCGAGGTATGTCAGCTCCCAAGATAATGAGTACAGAACGATTGCTATTTGCCTCTGTGTAGCAGTACCCAGTTGAATCTAATGTTCTAGGTTCCCGAATGAAACACAAACACACACACACACACACACACACACACACACACACACATACACACACTCACAAACACACACACACATACACACACACACACACACACACATACACACACACACAAATATACGCACAGCCTTTATATTTTTATATGCCTTAAATAGCTCAGTGGCTGGGCCACTTCCTACCCACCATGTGGCTAATCTACCTCCCTCTGATATTCCCGTTATTACTTACTAAAATCTATATTCCGTCTTAGCTGTCCTGGACCCAGGTGGGCAGCCCTCTTTGGGTCCCTTGTCCCCTGGCTCCTACATGGTGGCTATGCTCTCCATCCCCCACCTTCTCAGGCACAGCATCCTTCCTATCCACCCCACATGGCGGATGCCCTTCTTCCTTCTCCCTGCCCGGACCCTATCCCTTGCCCGGAAATCCTATATGCTCAATTTCTCCAAATAGCGAAAGCTTAGCAGAGTTTCCGAATGGTTAGACATACATCTTCAATTTCTGTTAATACAAATACATAGGAATCTGAATCATCTAACATACATTATCCTTAAGTCCCATCAATTTTTTCTTGGACAAAATTTTATTTTATCATAAAGATATAAATGCTTGATCCAAAATATATTAACTTTTTTTTTACCAAAAATATAGCTTCATGGTTTCTAAGACATTTCACATCTATTTATTTTTTAACTTTATTTCTCTAAACAAGAGTTGAGTTCAAGATATTTACATGACATACTGTAGCAAATTAAGATAACCTGTACCCAGACTGTTAAGTATCAAAGCATTTTTGTTGTAACTTTTGCATAATTTTTACAATTAGAATTTTATAGTTTTTTTTAACTGCCCCCTCCCTGGCCCTTCAATGTTCTTATAGCTCCTGAGAGGAAGAAAATGTACATTCAGCAACAGTTTTAAAAACTGATTGGGAGAGAAGAAATTGTAAACAAGAAAGGAGCAAGTATTCAAAAAACAAACATCTGAAATTACATTTAGCTGCCTTAACCTCAATATCTAAAGCTTTCTGATTAAAAAATAAATACTATGAGCTATAACAGTGACAAATAAACTTACCATTTGTTGTAGAAAATTTTTTCTAATGGGTAATGTTAGGTAATATATATTTTTATTGAGATCTTTGTAGAATACACACACATACACACACACACATACACACACACAGCAGCTAGAAGGAGTTACTAAATACTCAGATGCGAATCTAATGACCTTGCCTATTTTATTTCCTCCTTCCTTAAAGGAACACTGACATTTAACAAGCCCATCTGTGGTTAAGCAGGCACAATATTATTGAGAGGTTTTAGAAAGGGTTTTTGTGATAGTTTGAATGAGAATGGCCCCAATAACCTGATATATTTAAATGGTGGTTCCCAATTGGTGGAAACTGTTTGGACAGGATTCGGAGGTGTGGCCTTGTTGGAGGAAGTAGGGGTGGGCTATGAGATTTCAAAAGCCCAGACCAGGCTGAGTATTTCTCTCTGTGGATCAGGATATAAACTTCTCAGCTACTTGTCATGCGTGTCTGCTTTCTGTGATAATCATGGATTAACCTAAATCCTTAACCAATCTGTGTGTATCTGCAGAGGGAGGCAAACAACTTGAAAAGCTTAATAAGTATTTTTTTTATAAAGATACTAAGTTGAGGAATGATGTTAGTATGGTGAACTAAAAATCATTAAACAGAAAACTATGAAAACCAGACAGTGGTACTCAGAAAATGTTGGAATCATGTTGGGTCCCCAACTCACAGGTGTCTGTATCTGTAAAACTGAAAAGTAAGAGCAAGAGTATCCAGGCACTGTGGGATAGAAACAAAGGCAGACCACAGGCATAAGGCAAAGGAGTCCCCAAAACAGGAAGAACGTCCTATCTCAGTGAGGGAAAGCAGGCTTAAAGAAGTGGTAGAAATGCAGGCATCAGGACCCAGTATAGATCCTGCCTCCTGAGCCACACAGCTAAGGGCTGGGTGTTCCTACACTGAAAAGGGACCTTGTACCTTGTGGTCACTCTGAAGTGGGTTCCTGGATTTACGGCTGGTGAGGCTACCAGGATGCCCGTGGTCTTGGCTAGGGTAAAGAAGTCAGAGAGGTTGTTTTGTTCTGTTCCGTTTCTCTTGCAGCCACCCCTCACTCTGTGCCATAGGCCATCGTGTCCCAGCTGGGATCTTGTCTTACAGACCTCAATCAGTAAGAATGTATGGCTCGCTCCCTGTGGATCCAGGGAGGCCTTTGAGAGAAGGAGGAAGGAAGCTGACTAAATTTGGGCTCTGGGCAAGATTTTAAGTGAGAGCTAAGTGACAGATGAGAAGAAGTAAGGTGGGATTCTGAGGGATGGAGAGCTGGGAAGAAGCAGGGGAAGGATTGTTTGGGAAGAAGGACCAAGTGGAGCGATGTTCTTCTGACAGAATGGCAATTAAGTTAGGCTGGTGGGTAGGCACAAAGGACATTTTCATTTCCTGGGGCGTATGATTATGGTACCTAATTTTCAAAGGAGGTCTCTGCCCTAGAAGGGTAAGAGGGTAATCTGGACCACCACAAAAGAGTTTGTGGGCCCCAGCTGACTATCCTTAACTGTCATTGTAACTCCCAGAACTGTTGCCTTTTTTTTATTTGTAACTGGTCCAATTGGGTTTTTTTTCCACTTGTTTTGTTTTGTTTGGGGGTGTTGTTTGTTGTTTTGTTTTTAACAAAAACCTCTCTGTCACTGTCTACCAGTGATCTGACTGTGTTGCCTCTTATTGATTCAGTAACCAAGGGCCTTTGGAAGCATAATGGGATATAAACAGCTCCTCTAATTTGCCATCAATGTCCTTCATGGTAGGAGGGTCAGTGCTTCTTGGGTTTGGGACAGTTTAGATGTTGGTTTGGTCCTTTTTCCAATGCTGACTTTCCTATTCTTCCCAGGTTTTTTGTTTTTTCTTTTTTTTTAGTATCTGTTACTGAAGATTTTTTGAGCCACCTCAGTAAGCTGGGAGGCATTTATTCCAACAAAAGTATCTAGAGTTTTGTTTGTTTGTTTGTTTGTTTGTTTGCAAATATCATGAGTACACCTAGGGACAAGAACCATGTATAATTGCCTACTGTTTTTCTGAAGCTATTGGCTCAAAGTGGTTATAAATTTGGAAGTCTTTGTGGAGTCAATGGAGGAAAACCTGGGAAGACTCTCCCAGCCCCTGAATAACTTCACTGATCTTAGACAAATTACTGGACTTTCAAGCTATACCTTAAATTTCAGGCACAAGGCACTGATGACAATTGTCCAGGGAGTACTGGGTACTAATCAGGGCATTTGGATAGGAAGGCTTTCTCAAAGTCTACCAGCATCTGTGCCAGCACCCAAGGCCAAAATCCTGATGTCGATCCTATTTCATAGAGGGCCAGTCGACTTGACAGAAGTGCTCAGCTTTCCATTGAGACTGAAATGCCATAGTCCTCCCCACACTCCTTCAGTGAACACTAAGAGGCAAAAGTCTTCCAATGGGTGGTCTTCACGTTAGAAGGAAATTTAAGTAACTTGTTGAAGTAGATTAGTAGGACAGGCTCAGAAACAACATTGAAAAGAAGATATCTTGACTCCACATAAGACCTGTCACAGATCCTGAGTCAGAGGAGTAAGAAAGGTTCCAAGGCAGATTCTGTATGACTGGAAATTTCCCATCCTAGAGGAAATGTGAGAACTGGGAAGCCCACAAATAACAAGATAGAACACACAGAAGAAATAACAAATAATGGCTCTTGTGAGGGCAGAGAGCAAGAGTGCAGTGCGCTCAGGGCAATCAAGCTGCAAAGTACTGAGAGAGTGAATGTGGTAAATCAACATACCAAGAGAAGCCATCACCAAGCAGAGTACAGGGAAACAGTCCAACTCTCTCAGAACCAATAGAGAAGGAACAAAACAAGACAGAAACCCCAATAACAACTTAACGAGATAACTCTCAGAAGAGCTTGTCCAGTGTGCACTCAGTCATTTATACAGTTAGCTGGTCCTTCATCCAGACTAAAACCAAAACGAGATCTCTCCTCATGTTCCTCATGTTGTGGTTACCCACTGCAGTCATAAAATTATTTTTGTTGCTACTTCATAGATGTAATTTTCTACTGTTATAAATTATAATGTAACTGTCAGAGAGAGAGGCAAATCAAAAAATCCAAGCTATTGGTATCCCAAGTTAGCACAGGATGATAAGAGAAGGATCCTCATCATGAGTTTTCTTCACAAACATTAAGGTCTCTCAAAGGATGGTATCTTCAACTCTAAGGAAGCTTCCCACGAAGCCTACCCATCTTTCCCCCCAAAAAATCCTCAACGCCCTGTCTTTCTCCTCCTAAAAGAGATCCTCTAATGGCACAAACTTTCTAAAGAGATAAGAATTTGGTATACAGATTGACCTCCTAGAGGTTTCAGAAGGATTCATTCATTGTGTCTAGGAACACAGTGGTCATTTCAGACCCTTTTTTAACCCCCAGTGGTCCTGGAATGTTTGCAGGAGGATCCTCGCCTGAAACATCTCCTTAGCCAAGAAGGCTGAGTCCTCTGTTGGTGTGGAGATCTTGCTGGGGCCTCCAGTGAAATAATCCATGTGAAAAGTCATGTATCATTGTGCTTTATTAAGCCAGTTGAGAGTATAGTGAGTCCTCTAGCCAGCTGACCAATAGTAGAATTATATTTGGTGCAGAGACAAAGATGATTAGGCTTGGTTGGTTGGTTGGTTGGTTGGTTGGTTGGTTGGTTTACATTTTAAGTCAAAAATGGCTGCAGTCACATCACAGCTGGTGTAGGCTAGAGGGTCTTTACAGTGTGGCCATTGATCTTGTAAAATATCACACAAGGCCATTCCTCTAGAGCTGTGATTCTCAACCTTCAAATTGTTGCGACCCTTTAATAAGTTCCTTATGTTGTGGCTACCCATGCCCCACACACCGTAAAATTATTTCTTAACTATAATTTTTCTACTGTTATGAAGCTTAATGTAAATATCAGATAGGCAGGATGTCCGATATATGGCCTTTGTGAATGGGTTGTTCAACCAAAGATGTCATGACCCCCAGGTTAAGAACCACTGCTCTATAGGAAATAAACTGTTATTATGTACCATGACCCTTTCTCACCAGAGAATGAGGGCCATTGTGATGTTGTGAAGTACTCTATCAAGAGGCGTGAGAAGACATTTGTTTACAGACAAATGTGGTTCCCAAGAGACAACCTGACCTTTCTTAACCTATTTCACAACACCCATGCATAGGCTGCTAAAATCTGTGGAGCATAAATGAACTGAGGAGTATTGAAAAGTGGATGATGACACATCAATACTAGTTTTAGGAAAAAAGGAAACAGCACAACAGAACATGAGAGACCTTGGTGTGCATTACAGAGGGCTCAGTCGAAATCAGAGAGTGCTGTCCTAGGAGTGCAAGCTCAGTTTAAAGACCTAAGAACACGGGCCTCAGAGAATCTGTGCCCCACTTTCTTTTTTTTTTTCCCTTGGAGCTGGGAACCGAACCCACGGCCTTGCGCTTCCTAGGCAAGCGCTCTACCACTGAGCTAAATCCCCAACCCTTGTGCCCAACTTTCAATGAGATCATCTAAAGGGGAGCATGAGGGAGGCTCCCCTGTATAGGGTGAACCCTCTGGAATGTACTCCAGGTTCTCTCCTGTTCCACAAGGGGGAAAGGAGACAGTTTTGTCCAGATTTACAGTTTTACAGAGTAAAGGAAGTCATGAATCCTAACAATTTAAAATAAATTGGTAGGTACATCACAGAGATAGGAGAAGCTTTTCTGTAGGCTTCAGATACTGTCTGATGACATTCTTAACTTTTGGGTTGGTGGAAGGTAGGTATCCAATACATTTAATACATTCCAAAAGGAAATAGGTTTTCCTCTATCAGTCAGGGCGTTAGTCCTGCTGCAGAGGTCAGAAAAGAGCAGCTATTTAAGCACTAGGTTAACTTAGTTAATTTTGTTTAATTAGCTAGGCCAACTTTAAAGTCGTTAGCTTCTTGACCTGCAACGGTTCAGCCTTTCCACGTCATTGCAGTTCTAGGCTATCTCACAGACACAGCTTCTTTTCTGGAATTCTCATTCACAGGATCAAGACAGTCAGCAAACTAAGCCAGACTGAGACAGCATTACATGTGTTCTTTCAGTTGTTTCCTAGATTCACTTATAGACACATAAAACCATTTCTGTATGCAGTGTAAAAGGAGAAGGGAGGCTACAGGAAAGAGTCTAGTGGGGTAGGAAGGGGAGGACAGGACAGGGAGCATTGGGGTATGAAGATGTTCCACACACAGGATATACTTGAAAGAGATTGTCTTTACGGAACCCAGCACTATGTAGTGGGAATGCATCAGCTTAAAATTAAATAAGTAAAATGCTACCATAGAAGATGAACTTTTCTGCCCATACTTCCAAAAGTAAGGATTTATTCATCTCAAAACAAAAGGGAAACATAGTAAATGGCACTTCAGAGTATGGCCTGGATGCAAGGCCAGCTCTCATTTAGGGATCTTCTTCCCAGGTCCCACTGGCAGGAGGCAGGACGACAATGCATAAAACCCTAACCTAGGAGTAGTCACGGGTGTGCTGGCTTGGTCTGCAGCATTATATGCAGTGTGTTAGGGTTATGGGAACGCCTCTGAAAACGGTTAAACTTGTCAAAATTGGGTGTTGAGAAATGAGAGCGGGGGCTGGGGATTTAGCACAGTGGTAGAGCGCTTACCTAGGAAGCGCAAGGCCCTGGGTTCGGTCCCCAGCTCCGAAAAAAAAAAAGAACCAAAAAAAAAAAAAAAAAGAGAGAAATGAGAGCGATCTTGCAGGGCTCTAAGTGCTTTTGATTTCTGGGCTAGGGCATCTGCTAGTGGCAGGGTATCAGTGAGGCTACACATGGTGATTTGGCAGTATCTCACACAGACTGAAGCTTTTGTGAGTCCCACAACCTTGCTCTTACAAGCCCAGAGTGACAGCTACCAAAACAATTGATCGGGTTATTAGAGATTCAGTTATGACAAGCTACCACTGTAGGTATAGCCAGAATGCCTAGAAATGGAATCTGAAGTGCCCGGGTCAAAATTCAAGTGCTCCTGGAGGCTAATCCATACATTTCTTCTCTCAGTAAACATTCATTGGTCAAGATTCTGGGGCTTCTGTAGGAAGGCTTCTGTGGCAACCACATTCCTGAAAGGCACAGCTTTCAGTAGACTGTAACTATTAGAGTGAGATTGATGGACATGGCGCCGATGCAGAAAGAGCAGACAGGCATCTCCAGAAACAGAACTGGCCTTTTAATCAGAACAACTGCAGGGAGGGCACCAGTCATTCTGTAGGAGTGGAGACTGCACATGGCACAGGGGGATCTGGCGTGTCTAGGGCGAGAAAGGGGAAATTTGGGGATGTTGATAACGTGACCAGGTCAGTTCTCCTGCAGCCTCAGAGTGGCAGATGCCATCGGGTGCTTCTATGTTGATCTCCTTATCAGGAGCTTCCTGGCCCCCACCCAACAAGCCACAGGTGTTATCAGTCAAGTCAACTTTACTGTCTGGAGTTTTTCAGTCTGTCTGAGGCTTTTAGGTCATTAACCCTTCAGTAGCAAGCAGGTCATTGTATGGGAATATTGTGCGCAAAATAAATGATTTATTTATATTTTATATGCATTGGTGTTTTCCTGTATGCATGTCTGTGTGAGAGTATCAGATCCTGGAGTTATAGACAGCTGTGGGCTGCCATGTAGGTGCTGGAAATTTAACCCAGGACCTCTGGAAGAGCAGTCGGTGCTCTAACTGCTGAGTCTTCTGTGCAGCCCTGCACAAAACTTCTAATACCCTTCATTTGGGGGAAAGCTTCAAAGGTTTTGAGTAACTCTTTCAAATGAGGTTGTTCCTAGTATAATGAGGTAAACATTTAATGGAGAAGAGTCTGAGGCTGAGTGAAGTAAAGGCAGTGGTATATTTCCTCCTCTTCCCCTCCTCCTCTTCTTCTAATTAATTAATTTCTTTATTCTTCTCATATATTACATCCTGACTGCAGTTTCCCCTCCCCCCTCTCCGCCCAGTCCCTACCACATCTGCTCTTCCTCAGGCCTACACCCCTTCTGTTTCCCTTCAGATAAGAGCAGGTCACCCAGGGATATCAAGTAAACATGGCATATCAAGTTGCAATAAGACTGGGCACAACCCTCATATTAAAGCTGGATAAAGCCACCCAGTAGGAAGAAAAGGGTCCCAAAAGCAGGCACGAGAACAAGAGACAGGCTCTGCTCCCACTGTTGGGAGTCTGACAAAGACAAGGCCCACCCCTTTTGTCCGTTAAGTCTCTGAGTCCCTATGAGCCCTGCTTCGTTGATTGGGGGGGGCTTGTTCTGTGGTGTCCTTCACCTCTCTGGCTCCTATAATCCTTTCTCCCCTCCTTCTGTGGCCTTCCTTTGGCACTGCCTAGTCTTTGGCAGTGAGTCTTTGTGTCTGTGCCCATCAGTTGATGGATAAAGTCTCTGTGCCAGGCTCTAATACTGTGGTTTGGAGGAGAATGCGTTTAAGAGGCCCTGCCACCTGTAAAATCTTAAGCTGAGGGTTTTTTTGTCTATTTTTGTTTTTGTTTAAAGTCTAAATGCTGCCTCCCCTCCCGGTCCCACCTCACAGAATTCCCCCTTCCCCTTCTCTTCTGAGATGGGGTGCACCCTCTGGGTATCCCCTCACCCTGGTGCATCAAGTCTCTGCAGGGTTAGGAGAATCCTCTCCCACTGAGGCCAGACAGAGCAGCCCTGTTGGGGAAGGTTTGAATTAAATTTTCATGTTTAAGAACCGTGGCTGTGTGTGCCCTTTGTTAGCACTGTAAAGCACATGTTGGCAAGTGGAAAAGACAGGCAAGGATTCGGATGAAACTGCACTGGGAGGGTCCCATACCTCTCCTGGAATCGATCCAAGCCACAGGGTCTTGTGTCATTGCTGCCAGTCATCGGGACATTGCAGAATGGAGTACTGCCCCCATTAAAAGAGGAATTCGAAAGGCAAACTAAAATGAAGAAACTGGATTGCTTCTGACTTTAGAAACTGAAATCAACTTCTTCCAATCAGACCTTGAGAAACTTCCCCAAGTCTGCTGCACAACAGAGGAGTCTTGGTGGACAACTGCGTATGGGTCATTAGCCTTTAAAAAATGGCTTTTCCATTACATGCCACAACCCTCGCTCGCCCACGCAACATGAAGTTCATTTTCTTGGCCTTTTGTCATTTCCCCTTTTAGGAATAAGTCCTGAGGCTAATTTTTCATTAAGGAACAGATCTGTTACTGTGTGATACCAAAGCCACAAGTTGGTCTCCTGCCAAGTGACTCTCCTTGCTTCTGAAGTGTGAGGTACAGTGTCGTTTTTCATCTAGGAGAAAAAAAATTCCATTTGGCAGAGTAACCAGCATCTTGGCCTCTTCTCATGGTGAAGACCTGAGAGCCAGGGCTGTTAGAGTGGCCAGCGGTATCAACTGAGAAAGTAAATCTGTGCATATTCAACCTCTCTACACTTTCCACAAACGTACAAGGATATGTATTGTGGGACTTAACGTTAATGGTAAGGTAATTAGCTTTAAAAGGCTAGTCCGGCTGGGCTGCTGTCACTGACCTAGGCTGCCTAGGAGGCTAAAGCAGGAGAGTCTCATATTCAAAACCTGCTTGGACTACCAAGTGCATTCATGCCAACATGAGCAAGGTAATGAGACTCTACCTGAAAGTAAACATGTACAAAGGGTTGAGGATATAGGACGACTGGACTTGTAAAGATGGGCAGAGTGGAAGGGGAAAGGGAGAGTGGGGAAAAGACAGACAGGCAGACAGACAGACACGAGAGAGAGAGACAGACAGACAGACAGAGACAGACATGAGAGATGAGAGGGGGAGAGAGGGAGAGGGAGAGAGAGAGAGACCCTTCGTGATTCCAGCATTCTTGCTGATGAGTTTCTTGACCTCTGAACCCATTTCCTGAGTCTAGCCAGAGCTATCTCTGTCATGTCTTACCTGAACTTGCCCTGCTTTAGATCTCTTTACCTGTGTCCTTCTTCTCACAAGACTTCCTGTTTTCCCTCTTCTCATCTTTTAGAACCTAGCTCAAATATGGCTGAAAGAGAATAATTGTTCTTTCTTTTTTGGGGGGAGAGATGCTTTTTAAGACAGGGTTTCTCTGTGTAATGCTGTGTCCTGGTACTTGCTCTGTAGATCAGGCTGGCCTCATACTCAGATATCCACCTGCCTTTGCCTCACAAGTGCTGAGATTGCTACCACCAAATTATTTGTCCATTCTTATGTACAACAGATATCTTTGTGTAAACTTCCCAGTGCACTGACTTACACACTTAAAGTGAAATGATAAACTTTGATACAGATAATATATTACACAGGTCTATTCTTCCAATCTTCATTTTTCTTATCACTTGATATGAATAAAGAGTTGTATACATTTGCCACTCAGTTCTCCCCTCTTCTATTAAAATTGAAGTTCACTGAGGTGTGGGGAAGGGACTTTACCTACTGTCTTAGGATTTCTATTGCTGTGATAAAACACCAAGATTAAAAGCAGTATGAGTAAGAAGGAAGGGATTTATTTCATCTTATAACTCTCAGGCCATACTCCATCACTGAGGGTCAGAACAGGACCCGAAGCAGAAGCCATGAAGGAGAATTGCTTACTGGCTCGCTCCTCATGGCTTTCTCAGCCTGCTTTCTTATATAGGCCAAGTCCAACTGCCCAGGGGTGGCACTGCAAAGGGTTCACTTGTCCCTCCCACATTAAGCAATCAAGAAAATGCCCATAGATTTTTCCTACAGAGAATCTAATAGACACATTTTCTCAATTAATATTCTCTCTCCAAAAAATATGTCTGCATTTGTGTAAAATTGGCAAAAACCAACCAACATTTACTTTACCCCCCCCCACTGAGTTATAGACATTAGGTGCTGAATAGTTACTTGTCAAATAAATAATAAATTGAGAGAACACAAAGACTATAATTTCAGCCTTTTCCTGAGTCATCTCTGCCAGTGTCTGTTTTAAATCCCTGCTCAGTATTCCAAGATTCTCTGGTAAGTCCCTACTGACTGACTCATGGCCTTGACCTTAGTCATATTACTATTCTCAAAGGTCCATCACATGCTCTTGTCTTCAACTCTTTTTTAACACATTGTCTGGGGTCATTAGCCATGACCAACCCTGCTGTGTGACAGACCCAGAGTATAGGCATGTTGTGTGGAGTTCTAGAAAGTTCCATGGGCCAGAGATGGACAAGAATTTATCAGTTTTGCCTGGAATTGCCCTTGGCTGATGATTTACTGGTCAACGAGAATCTTAGATGGTTTAGACCAACGTCTTATCTGTAAAGCACACATTTTCTTTGCCTGCTAGACAAAGGTCAAGATCAAGATATGGAATGTAATCAGACTGGGGTTTTCTTAGTATTCTTCTAGTTTGCTGACCGTGTTCCTCTATCTTCCTATATTTCCCTAGTGATTTAACAGATGCCTTATTAAATTATTAAACGTTCACGTCATAACATAGAAAGGTGCTAGAAAGGATTAATGTACATTTATGTGGTTTTTGAAGTGTTGGACTTGGAAATGTTGAAACAGTAACAGAGACTAGATTTGGCAGTGTCTTCTGTTTAAAATGTGTTTGGTCACCAATCCTTTGAAACCGATCACCTGAAGCCACTGTGACACAGGTTTTTTTTTTTTTTTCAAGCCTCTCAGTGTTAGTAGCTTCTACTCTGGGGATGCCTCGGAGGTTAGCAGGATGAGTATCTCACTGGTGTCATCCACAAGAGAAGTGTCCCGAGCTGAAACAATCCAGAGACACCCAAGGCTAGTTGCATGTCCTCCTTGCTGGAGGCTTCTCACCGCTTGCTGGATCTCTGTGCTTTGCCACTGAGGAGTAGTGTTCCAGGGACCCTGGAGAATCCTCAGGCCTTTTTGTCAGTGTCTAGCCCGGCCTCAGCCTGTGACTTGAACTCTGACTTTGTGTCTGTGTTCTCTGCAGGTTCCTGCTGATGATGGGTGTGCTGTTCTGTTGTGGAGCTGGCTTCTTCATCCGCCGGCGCATGTATCCACCACCGCTCATTGAGGAGCCCACATTCAACGTGTCCTATACCAGGCAGCCACCAAATCCTGCTCCAGGTCAGCCAGCCTCATCCTTGTGTGTCCTCCTTATAATTCGTGTGACCTCTTCAGGCATTTGGTATGCCCCAGAGTGTACTAGAAGAGATATATCAGGCTCTTTGACCACTTAAATCCTGATGAGCAATTTTATTATTTGTTCCTGCTGGTAGCAATGCAGCATATGTGTGTATCATCTGTCCTTATTTTGTTAGTGATGTACCTTCTGTGGGCCAGCCCTGGCAGTTCTTCTTTCTTCTTTGTTCTCTCTTGAAGTAGCAGAGGCGGAAGAGTGTTTGCAGGGGCAAAATTTGGTCTTGAGAGATATTTAGGGTTGTTGTTTAATAGTAAAATGTGTACCTACCTAAAAATCTAAGTCACTTTGCTGCTGTTGTTTCTGACCTGCCTGAGTTTCTCTGAGGTCAGAAACTATAGTCTTGGCCTTAGATGTTTAGTACTTCATCATAAAACAGCAGCAAGGGATTAAGTAAAGGGTTAAGTGCTAGGGCCTTTTCCCTCTTGTCCAGAAGCCTCTCACTTGTCAGGCTTAGAGGAGGTTGAGAGCAATAAACTTCTATTGAACCAGGAGAAGAGAGTCCTGCTCACAGAAGGAAAACTTTCACACAACCAAATATGGAAAAAAAACCATAAATTCATATACACATTCATATATACACATTCAAACCAACTGGGCTCACCTTACATACTGATCTCATAATTAGATTCTTACCAGACACACACACATCCGTACTTACATATGTTTATGAAGCAAAAGACCAAGCACCAGTGCAGAAAGCACTCACTCATTCTGGATGAATAAATGAGTTCAGATCTTTATTTCATAGAGAAAGGGAAAGCTTCTACACTTTTATTGCTAAATGAATCAAACCTAAGTCTGTAAGAAGAAAGCTTTGTCCTCTTTGGTAAGACTGAGCCTGCCTTGCTATAAGAAAAGCCTGTTCTGTCCCATGGTAAGGAGAAGCCTGCCTGATCTGGTCCTTCTGCTCACTCTGCAGCTTCTTCTCTTTTCATCTTTCCCTCTGCGTTCTGCGTTCTACATATTGCTCTCTTAATTTTTTAAGTTGCCTTATAATTTCTAAGTTATTCTACTCTGAATTCTGCTCCTAATTTTGCTCTCTCTTCCTGCTCTGATGTGACAATGATAATGTCCTTACTCTCATTGCCTTTACCCCCAATGCCATGCCTGCCAATACAATCTTTCCTAGTCTTTCATACCTTTTCTAGGAGAATAGATCACATGGTTTTCCAAGCATCCCCTTTTTATAAAAGTTCACTAGAAGTTCTAACATAAGTTCAAATCATATATTGAGTAAGAAGTATACAAGAGAGAATGTTTACATGCACACTCACTAACAGTAATTAATTGTAGAGCAGCAGGAAACATCTTTATAGAAGTTACCATTGGCCTTGTAGAACATATTACCTGAAGCAATATTTCAATCAAAGTAATCAAAGAGAATTAACTCTATCTTAGTTCTTACAAGACAATTTTTCCCTAACTGTATACATCTCCCACATACTGTAGTAGTTGGTTCTGCCTCCCCTCTAGGCACAAGCTGGTATGGGGGTTTTGACAGTGTCTCTGAAGTCCCCTTCCTTGAAAGGAGCCTTCTCAACATGGAGAGTTGCAAGGTGCCAGAAGGTGGCAGAGTAGGCAGGCACTATTGCCCATCCCGGTCCTGGACTGGAGATTTTGTTTGGTGAATTTCAGGGCCAGTATGTTGGTCGCATTCACACCCCTGTGCTCCCAGGCACACTAAGGTAGATGACCGGACTTGGAGGGGCAGTTCCTACCTTTTGTAACATTTCTATTATACAGAACGAGTAAGTCCTATAAATCTACTCTACATCATATGAGCTATTATGAACAAAACTGTAGTTAAAAACTTGCTTGGAAAATATTCACTTAGAGACTAGGGCTTATGTATTTTTATTATTGTACAAATGCTAATAGTAAGTTAGATGACAGAGGATGTCTATAGGATATGTTATAGCATGGGCCATGGTGATTTCATGGATGCTACCTTCAGACCCATCAGACTGCAATCAATAAATAAGCACAGTATTCAATTTGTCCATCATGATTAAAATGGAATTGAGGAGTGGGAGGGTTGAATATAATTCAGTCTGCCCTGCTTTCCTGGTGACGTGTTCAAGGTGCAAAGAGAATTGTTCTTCCACAGTTTTCTTCTACCTGACACCTGGCAGGGTTTTTTCTTTTTTAAGATTATCACCAAGAAAGATGTGAATGTGTGTTTTCCAGTTCACTGGCAGCCACACCTTCAACTTTCACCCGAGTTTAGCATCAGTTTGTATTCACATATGGATCTCATTCTTTTAGCTTTGAAGTTTGTGCTCTGTCAGAATGTAAAATACAAATTTTCATTTAAAACATGAAATGGCTTAACATTAGTACCATTAATCAGTGGCTTTCATCTGGATCCATCACTCTCGGATAGAGAAAAGGCATGCAGGACACATGTCCTTCATGTCCAGAGCTGGCCCAGTGTCAGGATCGATGCTTCTATAGTCATCCAAACTAGAGCCAATATGGGGAGCAGGTGATAAGTGAGAGCCACACTTTTGTCTGTGCAGCTCACCTTGAGTGCCCTGTAGTATCCGAGTATCGTCAGAGGAGAACGCGTTACGGTCACTCACATTTCTCATTTTTACAGCAAATGTCAGTGGAAATTTGGTCTCACTTTGGCCACACCCAGTAAATCAGAAGATCTTACCAAATTTTATTTAGAAACCTGTATTTTTTTCTGAGAAACCTTTGCTGCCTGTTTTCACAGTTAATAGTCTCACTCTGCCCCTCTCTGCCTTCTAAGGAAAAAAAGGAACACATGGTTGGAGCTAAAACTACAACTTAGTTCTCTGAATCCAGCTTTGAGGACAGAGACCTGATGATTATCTAGATGCCTCCCACTGTTGGTTTAGGATTAACTTCCCAACACTTAACTTTATGGAGGAAAGATGATAACAACCATGACTGGCTCCACTCTTTCCTAAGTATGCATGCTGAGTTCCTCAGGTTCCTCCATGCTCATTTCATGGCTTGCACCCCAGTGAAGTAGCCCAAAGCACACACACAAATGACTATCAGCCCTCTACATATAGGTTCCATGTCTGCAGATTTACCTAACCGCCAGTCAGGAGTATATGAAGAAACGTTATATCCTTTCTGAACATGCATAGACTTTTCTTGATATTAGACAATATAGTATTAACAGACATTTGTATAGTAATTATATTTCTCTGGAATTTTGAATAATCTAGAGCTGATTTAATATATATAGAAAGATGTTTGTGCTTATACACTGTGCCATTTGATACAAGAAACTTAAACATCTGCAGATTTGGCTGCCTATAATGGGTTCTCCATGCCAAAGATGATTATGTATAGTTACTATACTGGTTAGTTTTACATCAACTCGACACAAGCTAGAGTCATCAGAGAAGTGCGAGCTTCCATTGAGAAATACTCCATAAGATCTGCCTGTAGGCAAACTGGTAGGGCATTTTCTTAACTGGTGATTCACTGAGGGGCGACCAGCCTATTGTGGGTCGTGCTATCCCTGAGCTTGTCCTGAATTCTGTAAGAAAGCAGGCTGAGCAAACCATGAGGAACACACCAGTAAGCAGCACTCCTCATGGTCTCTCATCAGTGCCTGCCTCCAGGTTCCTGCTCTGCTGAAGTTCCTGTCCAGACTTCCTTTGGTGATGAGCTGTGATGTGGAAGTGTAAGCCAAATAAATACCTTCCTCCCCGTGCTTTGATCATGGTGTTTCATCACACCAATAGTAACCCTAACTAAGGTACTTACTAACCATAATAGAGACAAAGTCGGAGTACCTATAAACCAAGTGAATTGAAAACTTCATCTGATGTTCAGAATAAAGACGTAGGCGCATTTACTGAAGCTGAGCTGGGAAAGGGGTTGCAGACAAGATTAGTAGATGAGACTGTGTGGCAGTCAGACTCTTTAAAATGTCCCTGGAGACTCATGAGCGTCACTATTTTAAATAGCCACTTTAGTCACAGTGGGTGTAAGAGTCTACATCAGGAGGGTCACCAAGTTTTGTTTTGTTTTGTTTTTTAAAGTGTCTTCGAAACCATCAAAGGCCATTGTTCAATCTGCCAATGGGCAGATGCCAAGGACTAAGGACCACTAAGTGTCCTACCTCTTCTGAGTTGTTTTCATGTGGCTAAGAGTCAGAATGAGGGAGGTGAGGTTTTACACCATCCCATCCATGGTCTGGTGGTTCCTGGAGGCATTCAGAAACACAGTGCCCTTATTTTATTTTACAACCACCCATGTTGCAGACCCCATGGGAGTTAAAGGATCCCCCTTGCAGGAGACAAGGATTTAAGTTCCTAGCACCATTTATCCCAAATTCCTTTTCTTTCTTTTTTTCCCCCCCTCAGGATTTCAGCATAAATTTATTTTCTATGTCTTTAAGATGTATTTATTGTTTTTATTATATCATAGATTCCCATTAAGGGACTGGGGAATAAATATATTTCTTTTTTTTAATTTTTTTTTATTAACTTGAATATTTCTTATATACATTTCGAGTGTTATTCTCTTTCCCGGTTTCCGGGCAAACATCCCCCTCCCCCCTCCCCTTCCTTATGGGTGTTCCCCTCCCAACCCTCCCCCCATTGCCGCCCTCCCCCCATAGACTAGTTCACTGGGGGTTCAGTCTTAGCAGGACCCAGGGCTTCCCCTTCCACTGGTGCTCTTACTAGGATATTCATTGCTACCTATGGGGTCAGAGTCCAGGGTCAGTCCATGTATAGTCTTTAGGTAGTGGCTTAGTCCCTAGAAGCTCTGGTTGCTTGGCATTGTTGTACTTTTGGGGTCTCGAGCCCCTTCAAGCTCTTCCAGTTCTTTCTCTGATTCCTTCAACAGGGGACCTATTCTCAGTTCAGTGGTTTGCTGCTGGCATTCGCCTCTGTATTTGCTGTATTCTGGCTGTGTCTCTCAGGAGCGATCTACATCCGGCTCCTGTTGGTCTGCACTTCTTTGCTTCATCCATCTTGTCTAATTGGGTGGCTGTATATGTATGGGCCACATGTGGGGCAGGCTCTGAATGGGTGTTCCTTCAGTCTCTGTTTTAATCTTTGCCTCTCCCTTCCCTGCCAAGGGTATTCTTTTTCCTCATTTAAAGAAGGAGTGAAGCATTCACATTTTGATCATCCATCTTGAGTTTCGTTTGTTCTAGGGATCTAGGGTAATTCAAGCATTTGGGCTAATAGCCACTTATCAATGAGTGCATACCATGTATGTCTTTCTGTGATTGGGTTAGCTCACTCAGGATGATATTTTCCAGTTCCAACCATTTGCCTACGAATTTCATAAACTCGTTGTTTTTGATACCTGAGTAATATTCCATTGTGTAGATGTACCACATTTTCTGTATCCATTCCTCTGTTGAAGGGCATCTGGGTTCTTTCCAGCTTCTGGCTATTATACATAAGGCTGCGATGAACATAGTAGAGCACGTGTCTCTTTTATATGTTGAGGCATCTTTTGGGTATATGCCCAAGAGAGGTATAGCTGGATCCTCAGGCAGTTCAATGTCCAATTTTCTGAGGAACCTCCAGACTGATTTCCAGAATGGTTTTACCAGTCTGCAATCCCACCAACAATGGAGGAGTGTTCCTCTTTCTCCACATCCTCGCCAGCATCTGCTGTCACCTGAGTTTTTGATCTTAGCCATTCTCACTGGTGTGAGGTGAAATCTCAGGGTTGTTTTGATTTGCATTTCCCTTATGACTAAAGATGCTGAACATTTCTTTAGGTGTTTCTCAGCCATTCGGCATTCCTCAGCTGTGAATTCTTTGTTTAGCTCGGAACCCCATTTTGTAATAGGGTTATTTGTTTCCTTGTGGTCTAACTTCTTGAGTTCTTTGTATATTTTGGATATAAGGCCTCTATCTGTTGTAGGATTGGTAAAGATCTTTTCCCAATCTGTTGGTTGCCGTTTTGTCCTAACCACAGTGTCCTTTGCCTTACAGAAGCTTTGCAGTTTTATGAGATCCCATTTGTCGATTCTTGATCTTAGAGCATAAGCCATTGGTGTTTTGTTCAGGAAATTTTTTCCAGTGCCCATGTGTTCCAGATGCTTCCCTAGTTTTTCTTCTATTAGTTTGAGTGTGTCTGGTTTGATGTGGAGGTCCTTGATCCACTTGGACTTAAGCTTTGTACAGGGTGATAAGCATGGATCGATCTGCATTCTTCTACATGTTGCCCTCCAGTTGAACCAGCACCATTTGCTGAAAATGCTATCTTTTTTCCATTGGATGGTTTTGGCTCCTTTGTCAAAAATCAAGTGACCATAGGTGTGTGGGTTCATTTCTGGGTCTTCAATTCTATTCCATTGGTCTATCTGTCTGTCTCTGTACCAATACCATGCAGTTTTTATCACTATTGCTCTGTAATACTGCTTGAGTTCAGGGATAGTGATTCCCCCTGAAGTCCTTTTATTGTTGAGGATAGCTTTAGCTATCCTGGGTTTTTTGTTATTCCAGATGAATTTGCAAATTGTTCTGTCTAACTCTTTGAAGAATTGGATTGGTATTTTGATGGGGATTGCATTGAATCTGTAGATTGCTTTTGGTAAAATGGCCATTTTTACTATATTAATCCTGCCAATCCATGAGCATGGGAGATCTTTCCATCTTCTGAGGTCTTCTTCAATTTCTTTCCTCAGTGTCTTGAAGTTCTTATTGTACAGATCTTTTACTTGCTTGGTTAAAGTCACACCGAGGTACTTTATATTATTTGGGTCTATTATGAAGGGTGTCGTTTCCCTAATTTCTTTCTCGGCTTGTTTCTCTTTTGTATAGAGGAAGGCAACTGATTTATTTGAGTTAATTTTATACCCAGCCACTTTGCTGAAGTTGTTTATCAGCTTTAGTAGTTCTCTGGTGGAACTTTTGGGATCACTTAAATATACTATCATGTCATCTGCACCTCTTCTTTTCGGATCTGTATCCCCTTGATCTCCTTTTGTTGTCTGATTGCTCTGGCTAGAACTTCAAGAACTATATTGAATAAGTAGGGAGAGAGTGGGCAGCCTTGTCTAGTCCCTGATTTTAGTGGGATTGCTTCAAGTTTCTCTCCATTTACTTTAATGTTAGCAACTGGTTTGCTGTATAAGGCTTTTACTATGTTTAGGTATGGGCCTTGAATTCCTATTCTTTCCAGGACTTTTATCATGAAGGGGTGTTGAATTTTGTCAAATGCTTTCTCAGCATCTAATGAAATGATCATGTGGTTTTGTTCTTTCAGTTTGTTTATATAATGGATCACGTTGATGGTTTTCCGTATATTAAACCATCCCTGCATGCCTGGGATGAAGCCTACTTGATCATGGTGGATGATTGTTTTGATGTGCTCTTGAATTCGGTTTGCCAGAATTTTATTGAGTATTTTTGCGTCGATATTCATAAGGGAAATTGGTCTGAAGTTCTCTTTCTTTGTTGTGTCTTTGTGTGGTTTAGGTATAAGAGTAATTGTGGCTTCGTAGAAGGAATTCGGTAGTGCTCCATCTGTTTCAATTTTGTGGAATAGTTTGGATAATATTGGTATGAGGTCTTCTATGAAGGTTTGATAGAATTCTGCACTAAACCCGTCTGGACCTGGGCTCTTTTTGGTTGGGAGACCTTTAATGACTGCTTCTATTTCCTTAGGAGTTATGGGGTTGTTTAACTGGTTTATCTGTTCCTGATTTAACTTCGATACCTGGTATCTGTCTAGGAAATTGTCCATTTCCTCAAGATTTTCAAATTTTGTTGAATATAGGTTTTTATAGTAAGATCTGATGATTTTTTGAATTTCCTCTGAATCTGTAGTTATGTCTCCCTTTTCATTTCTGATTTTGTTAATTTGGACGCACTCTCTGTGTCCTCTCCTTAGTCTGGCTAAGGGTTTATCTATCTTGTTGATTTTCTCAAAGAACCAACTTTTGGTTCTGTTGATTCTTTCTATGGTCCTTTTTGTTTCTACTTGGTTGATTTCAGCTCTGAGTTTGATCATTTCCTGCCTTCTACTCCTCCTGGGTGTATTTGCTTATTTTTGTTCTAGAGCTTTTAGGTGTGCTGTCAAGCTGCTGACATATGCTCTTTCCTGTTTCTTTCTGCAGGCACTCAGCGCTATGAGTTTTCCTCTTAGCACAGCTTTCATTGTGTCCCATAAGTTTGGGTATGTTGTATCTTCATTTTCATTAAATTCTAAAAAGTTTTTAATTTCTTTCTTTATTTCTTCCTTGACCAGGTTATCATTGAGTAGAGCATTGTTCAATTTCCACGTATATGTGGGCATTCTTCCCTTATTGTTATTGAAGACCAGTTTTAGGCCGTGGTGGTCCGATAGCACGCATGGGATTATTTCTATCTTTCTGTACCTGTTGAGGCCCGTTTTTGACCAATTATATGGTCAATTTTGGAGAAAGTACCATGAGGAGCTGAGAAGAAGGTATATCCTTTTGCTTTAGGATAGAATGTTCTATAAAAATCCGTTAAGTCCATTTGGCTCATGACTTCTCTTAGTCTGTCGACATCACTGTTTAATTTCTGTTTCCATGATCTGTCCATTAATGAGAGTGGTGTGTTGAAATCTCCCACTATTATTGTGTGAGGTGCAATGTGTGTTTTGAGCTTTAGTAAGGTTTCTTTTACGTATGTAGGTGCCCTTGTATTTGGGGCATAGATATTTAGGATTGAGAGTTCATCTTGGTGGATTTTTCCTTTGATGAATACGAAGTGTCCTTCCTTATCTTTTTTATGACTTTTAGTTGGAAATTGATTTTATTTGATATTAGAATGGCTACTCCAGCTTGCTTCTTCTGACCATTTGCTTGGA
The DNA here is from genome assembly GCF_021556685.1 of Rattus norvegicus. Lineage (NCBI taxonomy): Eukaryota > Metazoa > Chordata > Mammalia > Rodentia > Muridae > Rattus > Rattus norvegicus. The sequence continues at coordinate 88,425,370 of NC_141537.1, forward strand.
AAGTTGTTTTCCAGCCTTTCACTCTGAGGTAGTGTCTGTCTTTGTCTCTGAGGTGTGTTTCCTGTAGGCAGCAGAATGCAGGGTCCTCGTTGCGTATCCAGTTTGTTAATCTATGTCTTTTTATTGGGGAGTTGAGGCCATTGATATTGAGAGATATTAAGGAATAGTGATTATTGCTTCCCGTTATATTCATATTTGGATGTGAGGTTATGTTTGTGTGCTTTCATTCTCTTTGTTTTGTTGCCAAGACGATTAGTTTCTTGCTTCTTCTAGGGTATAGCTTGCCTCCTTATGTTGGGCTTTACCATTTATTATCCTTTGTAGTGCTGGATTTGTAGAAAGATATTGTGTAAATTTGGTTTTGTCATGGAATATCTTGGTTTCTCCATCAATGTTAATTGAGAGTTTTGCTGGATACAGTAACCTGGGCTGGCATTTGTGTTCTCTTAGGGTCTGTATGACATCAGTCCAGGATCTTCTGGCCTTCATAGTTTCTGGCGAGAAGTCTGGTGTGATTCTGATAGGTCTCCCTTTATATGTTACTTGACCTTTTTCACTTACTGCTTTTAATATTCTTTCTTTATTTTGTGCGTTTGGTGTTTTGACAATTATGTGACGGGAGGTGTTTCTTTTCTGGTCCAATCTATTTGGAGTTCTGTAGGCTTCTTGTATGTCTATGGGTATCTCTTTTTTTAGGTTAGGGAAGTTTTCTTCTATGATTTTGTTGAAGATATTTACTGGTCCTTTGAGCTGGGAGTCTTCACTCTCTTCTATACCTATTATCCTTAGGTTTGATCTTCTCATTGAGTCCTGGATTTCCTGTATGTTTTGGACCAGTAGCTTTTTCCGCTTTACATTATCTTTGACAGTTGAGTCAATGATTTCTATGGAATCTTCTGCTCCTGAGATTCTCTCTTCCATCTCTTGTATTCTGTTGGTGAAGCTTGTATCTACAGCTCCTTGTCTCTTCTTTTGGTTTTCTATATCCAGGGTTGTTTCCATGTGTTCTTTCTTGATTGCTTCTATTTCCATTTTTAATTCCTTCAACTGTTTGATTGTGTTTTCCTGGAATTCTTTCAGGGATTTTTGTGTCTCCTCTCTATGGGCTTCTACTTGTTTATTTATGTTTTCCTGGAATTCTTTCAGGGATTTTTGTGTCTCCTCTCTATGGGCTTCTACTTGTTGATTTATGTTTTCCTGGAATTCTTTCAGGGATTTTTGCGATTCTTTCAGGCATTTTTGCGATTCCTCTCTGTAGGCTTCTACTTGTTCTCTAAGGGAGTTCTTCATGTCTTTCTTGAAGTCCTCCAGCATCATGATCAAATATGATTTTGAAAATAGATCTTGCTTTTCTGGTGTGTGTGGATATTCCATGTTTGTTTTGATGGGAGAATTGGGCTCCGATGGTGCCATGTAGTCTTGGTTTCTGTTGCTTGGGTTCCTGCGCTTGCCTCTCGCCATCAGATTATCTCTAGTGTTACTTTGTTCTGCTATTTCTGACAGTGGCTAGTCTGTCCTATAAGCCTGTGTGTCAGGAGTGCTGTAGACCTGTTTTCCTCTCTTTCAGTCAGTTATGGGGACAGAGTGTTCTGCTTTCGGGCGTGTCGTTTTTCCTCTCTACAGGTCTTCAGCTGTTCCTGTGGGCCTGTGTCTTGAGTTCACCAGGCAGCTTTCTTGCAGCAGAAAAGTTGGTCTTACCTGTGGTCCTGAGGCTGAAGTTCGCTCGTGGGGTGCTGCCCAGGGGCTCTCTGCAGCGGCAGCAACCAGGAAGACCTGTGCCGCCCCTTCCGGGAACTTCAGTGCACCAGGGTTCCAGATGGTCTTTGGCTTTTTCCTCTGGCGTCCGAGATGTGTGTGCAGGGAGCAGTCTCTTCTGGTTTCCCAGGCTTGTCTGCCTCTCTGAAGGTTTAGCTCTCCTTCCCACGGGATTTGGGTGCAGAGAACTGTTTATCCGGTCTGTTTCTTTCAGGTTCCGGCGGTGTCTCAGGCAGGGGTCCTGCCGCTCCTGGGCCCTCCCCCACGGGAGCCCAGAGGCCTTATACAGTTTCCTCTTGGGCCAGGGATGTGGGCAGGGGTGAGCAGAGTTGGTGCTCTCTTCCGCTCTGCAGCCTCAGGAGTGCCCACCTCCAAATTCCTTTTCTAAGAACACAAACTTAGTTGAGCATGGTGGCACACAGAGGATACCATGCCTAGTCCATGCTGAGACATATGCAGATTTTGTGCATTTGTTGTGGGACTCCATTGGTAATCTAAAGGACAGAACCCGGATTTTAGTGAAATACATTTACTTTCAGCCTGTTTGAGAAACAGCACCCTCTCACTGAGCTACAGTCCTGGCCCTTGACTTTTAGAGACAGAAGTTTACAATGTAGCCCAGGCTGACCTTTAAACTCAGTGTGTGGTCCAGGCTGCCTTGAGAGGTCAGACCTTCCTGCCCCAGCAATTTCAGGGATGCACCAACACATCTTGCAAGCCATACTTGTTAACAAAGAAGGAAAGGCAGATTTTTGAGAATGAATATTCACTCTCTTGGCAGGAGATGGCAGCAGTTTGTAGTCTGGTGTGAGAAGGAGCTTTCAGTGCTCTTTGGACTAGCGTCCACAACTGGTATCACGGACCGGGCAACACTGAAAGGATGCTGCTGATTGGCCCTGGGAAGACCGATCTAGCATCATAGTTCTGGGACCATCCCATGGGCTGAGCAGGGCTTTGAAATAATGGGAAGGTACAGGTAAAGTAGCTGTGGAGGCTGAGCTGCTTGTGAAACTGTCCCACCACGTTTTTATTGGGAATATACAACAGATGACAAGGAGAGTTCAGTAAGAGTTCTGAGAATAAAGAAAGACGCTGATTGGAATATGGAAGGCCTAAAGCCTGTCCCTTTTGCACATGTTCCATGGCCATGGTCACTCAGATTGGGCTCCAAGATAGACTCTCTCTTGCACCCTTTAAGATGAGAGCTGTGGGTCTTCGCATCAACACCTCCATGCACCTGGAAGTCTTTGACCAGCTTTTCTCTGTGCTTCATTTACCTCCCTGAACCTTTATTTTTCCCAGTTTCAGTCTGTGTTTGTGGTCCCCCTTTGCAGATTCGTCCTGTAGAGTGGATGTATGGGTTTCCTTGGGAGCTTTTGTTCTTATCATTTGTGATGCAGTTGATTGTTGCACTGATGTGCTTTTGATTTCTGTGGAAGCATGTATACATTTGGGAACAGGTGTTTGAAATGTTCTCTCTTAAGTCTGGAGACACCTGCCTAACTTGCCAACCCTGTCTCCGAGGGTTTCAGACCTGCAATGACATCTTCGGCTTCTATTTACCTGAGTATGCACCTCTGCCTCAATCAAAACTGGGTCTGTCTGCTTTCAGTTGTCCTTCCTGGGCGCCTGAGTGGCTGACTTGGTCAGACTGGGCACTGTCTTCCAGCTAAATCAACAGAACTGTGAAGAGATCTGGATTGTGCAGTTCCTCTGAGAACCTCTGTCCCTGGCTAAGCTGTCCCTATCCCTACCTTGTTGTCTGTCTGGTGGAAGCCTTCATTTGCTAACCACTAGTAGACGCTGCTGCCGCTGCTGACACTGCTGTCTCTATAACCTCCACCACAGGTTTCCCAGCATGTTCAAGTCTGGTAGTTGTCAAGTTTCTCCTCTAAAGAAGAATGTTCTTGGTAGATATAACTTGCCCCTCTGTCATCTATTCTGCTTTTCAGTATTCTAAATGCATCTCCATGCTCAAGCATTTTGTAAAATTTTCAGATATATCCAGCTTGCCAATTCCAACAAAATCCATGAGCTGGTACTCTAGTATTGACTTGAGCAGCCCTAGTATGGGACATTACAAGCACATTCCAAGCTATATCTCCAGTACAGAGACAAAACCCTTCCCTATGCTCACCTGTCATGGGCCATTGGGTCCCCTTCATCCTCTGGTCCTCAAGAGCGGATGGCTAAGTGTATATAATAGCCACTTCTTTCTGCCACAGAAGAAGCAAACATATCTCAGGAAACTGCCAAGTATACCTTCATGGGCCTATGGGAGTTACCTACCTGCCTGAGACCTTTGGCCACCCAAAATGACAGATACTCTTTGCCTTTATAAAATGGTGCAGGAATGGAGACCTTGACTTAAGACGCAGTGAATTTCCAGCAAATTGTATTCAAAGTGTAATGGGACTATGAATCTGGGCCAAGAGCCAGCTCTATCAAATTGAGCTACCTTGTTTTCTCTCTTGTGATGGATGTCTGTGTCTCTGTAGAATAGTCCACCATTCTCTCGTTCTTCTGTGCTTTATTGCACTCTGAAGACTGATAGGATATTTTAGCAATATCTCTCTCCAGAGGAATTGTCCTCCCCTGAGAGCACAGCCATGCCTGTGTCTTTTGCTTGTTACCAAATTTAGATGTTTACTGTCTTGAGAAATGTTCTGTTTCTAATAGACACAATGAGGTGATTGATGGGGGCAGAAGGGCCTGGGAGTATTGAGATGTGCCAGAGGGTAGGTTTTTTTTGTTTGTTTGTTTTGTTTCTCTCTTTTGCACTCAATGTTTGGATATCTGTCTTTCAGGAGCACAGCAAATGGGGCCGCCATATTACACCGACCCTGGAGGACCTGGAATGAATCCTGTTGGCAATACCATGGCTATGGCTTTCCAGGTCCAGCCCAATTCACCCCACGGAGGCACAACTTACCCACCTCCTCCCTCCTACTGCAACACGCCCCCACCCCCCTATGAACAGGTGGTGAAGGACAAGTAGCAAGATGGTACATCGAAGGCAAAGAGGATGGACAGGCCCTTTTGTATTCCTCTCCATCCTCACTGATTCTTGCTAATAGGGTGGTCCAAGGGCACACTTCTCTTTGATATTTTCAAAGCAAGCCCAGCTCTCTTTCAAGTTTTTTGTGGAGGACATTTGAATCCACACTGTCTCCTCTGTTGCTTCTGTTTCTGATGTAGTTTGTGCTCTCTGAGAGAGTGTGGCAGCAGTCCCTGAGGGCCGATATTCCTAGGGTGGCATGGGTAGATCCTCGAGAGAGAGGCTAAGAGGGAAGGAAGGCATAGCCTATGTGTCAGGGAGCAGATAAAGCGGTCAGGCTGAGCTAAGACTCACATGTGCAGTAGCTGGCAGTGAAGTCCCAAGAGACACTATCCCAGCCCCTTCCCCTAATAGAAGCTGTGGGGATGTGCTGCTGATGCTCTTGGTGTCCACTCACAGTTTGAAAATAGGCTTTCCTCTGCAGGAATAAGAAAGACCCAAGTGCATATTGCTTCCACTAAAAAACGAGGGTCGGAATCAGGCCTCAGTTGGACATGTGTAGTTAAATAAAGACCAGTAGAGAGGGCAAGTCTTTAAGTTAGGGAAAATTCTCTAAATGGAGACATTACATTTTATGAATCACAGTCTGGCTTTTCTTTTAGTGCATGTATTAAAGTGAGGGCGTGTTCTTTGAGATCATATGGAGAATGGAAACTGGGGGGATCTCTGCTCAAAGGGCTTCAACACCCTTTTCTTAAGTAGTTCTGGTGATGGGCTTTATGGACCCTATAGAGCTGAGGGACACATTAGGCTGGGTAGTTACATTGACCCCTGGAGAGGGGGAGAGAACAGCCAAAGAGACCCAGCAAAGCAAGCCCAGCATTGCTGAGTAAAAGCTAGGGTTATATGTGATTCCAGCAGAGATGTGCTGGCCTCAGAAAAGGGGATGTTTGTGGATAGAACAGTGAAAACCTACTTAGTTGCACAGACCACATAATCAAAAGTAGAGAAAGAAGTGTAGTTAGAGATGCTGTTTCCTGGGTGAGAATCAGAGCTCATCCATAGATTTACAAGTAGTAGCGGGAGTTGTTAGCAGTGCCGAGTTCTGTTCCCTTTTATAGTTAGTCATGTTGATGTGTATTTAAACCCAGGTTGAGACCTTGTGTACTAAGAGCAAGAAAGTATAGCTAAGATGCCTAGATTATTTATGTGTAGTATGGTGGGGAGTGGGCTGCAAGGAAGGGGACTGACTGAAAATGAACTAACCAGAGCCATTTGATAAACCGTTACTTGTTTAACCGGGCATCTAAACATGTCTCTTGAGTGGACACTGAGTATTCTTTATCATCCACAAGACCAGGAGGCAAGGTGTCATTCTCCGTTGGGATATTTATAGGAGGCAGAGGTTTAGGAACTGAAAGTAGTTGTGTGGGCTTAGTTTAAGGACAGAAGGCTTGGAGACTTGCAGACTGTTTCATAGGAAATTGCAGGGAAGAAATGGATATCTTTAAAGACAGTTTGCGGATGCAGATGCTGCTGCCAATCATTGAGCACCCTTGTGTCTGGTTTCCTGTCACTGGATCCATTACCCTTCCATGCTTGGGTCCTTGTTTTACATAAGACGACAAAGCACAATGTCTGCTGTTTACAATCAAGACGACTACACGGTCCAAACATTTCCTCTCTCCTCTATCACTTGTGGCTTTAACTTCAATTTCTTCTGTTCCTTTTTAAAACCAAGAAGCACAGTCAGAGCTGCCCCTGGGATTACACCAGGGAACGGCTGATCAAGGCACTCGGTGTCCGTGACTAAATCTAATCTTTTTGATAGCAAATCCTTTTGAAAAACTGAACGACTGATAGGGCTCAGCAATTTTATACTCCAATGTCTGTTTAAGATACATTTTGTTCCCATCGAGCCCGCATTGGAATTCCTTCAGACGTAAATACTGACGATGCCTATGGAAACTGCACCTCTGGGGGATGTTTCCCAGCATTCTTGTTTTCTTCTGTTTGGTGAGTAAGGCTCACCTCTTCCAGCAGCTCCACTTGTGTGCTGAGGTCCTGTACAGCCGGTGCTTGGAGACAGACCTGAAGCAGACTTGTGCATGCTCTCTTTTGGCAACACTTGGCTGACGTTTCTTCTTTGTTCTCTTTTGATAGAGTCCTGTTTCCTATGTATTTAAAAAAATAAAAGTGAATTTAGTCACATGCTGTGATTTTTTTTTGTGTGGGGGAGAAAGGCTGGAGAGTGGGAAAGGGATAGAGATGAAGTTGCTAATGAGAAATTATGCACAATAGTTCATGAATTCATATGGGAGATGTGGTAGGGTAGATTATGCTTCCCTCCTACATGGCAGGAAGTTAAATGTTACCCAGGAATATATGTTTCTCTTGACCAAATGACATTTCTTGAAAAATCAAGATAGGAAAAAGTTGTCCAAAGCAAGTGGAGAGGCAGAATTGCTTACCTCACAGGGGATGGTAGTACTGGGGTAGGAAGGAGGCTTTGTTCTTCTACAGTTATTGGCCCTCACTGTAAAGCCCCACTCTACAGCTGGGTGTGGAAAATCAGCTGATTGGGGACCTGATCCAAAGGACTGTATGAATGCAGGAGTTCAAGATAGGCTAGACTAGATAGAGAACAGCTCTCATCCCAAGACAGCAAGTATCCTGCTCTGTGTAGCCTGCTATTGTGCTTCTTGGGTATGACTGCCGATTCGGCTGCAACAGGTAAGCTGCATTTTGGGTGAATTACTAAAAGACAAAGTTTTATATTCTCAATTCCTAAAATACTTGTCTTAGCCTGGTCCTTTCTCTATAGACTGATATTCAGAGTGTTTATTTCACTGCTATAGTCGCACCATGTTATTTTCATTGAACATTCTGAGAGACATCTTAATTCTGTAGTATCTTCTACTTTACAGATTTACAAATTACATTGTCCTCTTGGGGAAATGAGGAGGGGAAGCTTGGGGGTATCATAGCCCTCCTGCTCAAAAGTGCATGTAAGGACTAGTGATTCCAGGAGAACTAAGAAAAACTGGTTGACCCATCTTTTTACTCTGCACCCTGTGGCCTTTTATTAAAGGGCTTTATTCAGTCCTTATTACAAAGTCCTTAGCACATCTGATCGGTACATCTGCTGGATACATGGCAGTACGTGGATTTTTCAAAGGTCTGTTTATACTACTTACATACACTCATCAATAAGGTGAAACACTCAATGACCCATTTCATGTTAAAACTTTATTCAGGTTAAAAGCACAGCCTCAAAGTAATGCATGGATGTAAAATAGTCTTAAAATCTGTGAGTGAAGCTGCATGTGGTAATTAAAAAACTGTGTGTGGTTGTACACAGTTGCTATCTCAGTTCCTCAGGAGGCTCAGGCTCTGAGGATCACCAGAGCCCAGAAATACAGGATTTGTTTGAATAATACACTAGGTTTCTGATGCAAATATAGACAGATCCAGTAGATGTGTATCTATGAAAATAAAGCAAAATGCCAGTTTCTAAATACTTCATTCAAGTAGGATTCCTCAAAGCTGGACCACAGCAAAATGCCATGGAAGTGTTTTGTCATGAATAATTTCAAACACACAAAAAACTGAAAAAAAAAATAGTGAGAGAGAACACCATCAATTCACCACCTGAATTCTGTAACTCTTGGGAATGTTAAAATGATTTTTTAATAGTGATTTGCACTCTATGACAGTTTCTGCTCTACAGTTTAAAACACTGACAATTGCTGACAGACTAAGGAAATAATCTATGTGTGAATTTTAGTGTATGCTTACTGTCCTACCCTTTTTACTACTTCTGGCCTCAGCTCTAGTCTTATTTCTTCAAGACACTACAGTCTTAGGGTTTCTACTGCTGTGAAGAGACAATCTGACCAAGGCAACTCATATAAAAGAAGACTTTTCTGAAAACTGGCTCATAGTTTCAGAGATATAGTCCATTATTGTCATGACGGGAAGCATGGCAGTGTGCAAGCAAACATGCGGGAGAGGGAGCTGAGAGTTCTGCGTCTGGATCTGCAGGCAGCAGGAGTGAAAATGACACTGGTCAGGCTTCAGCTGAGACTTCAAAGCCCACCCTAGTGATGCACCTCCTTGAAAAGCCACACCTCCTCAAGGGTATATCCCTATATAGTGCCATTCCCTATGGGCCTATTAGAGCCATTTATATTCATACCACCATAACTGCTAATGTATTTTGTGATAAAATGCCCAGGAGAATCAACTTATAAGGAAGAAGTGTTTATTTAGATTCACAATTTGAGATTTCAATCCGTGGTCACTTGGGTCACATGGTCACAGAAAGCACATCGTACAAGGCGCACAGGTAGAAGAGGCCTTATTTACATCAACAATAAAGAGGGCTTGTTTGCAAATATTTCTTTCAGGGATATGCTCTCAGTTACCTAAGACTCTTCCACTTCAGTCAACCTCCACTACCTTTCAGTAGCACCCTGAGCTCTTAACAAGTCTCTCAACACGGTCTTGCAAAGACATTCATAATCCAAAGTATAATACTACCTGATTTCCAGCCACTCATATGAAAAGAAAACTGTATACTTCCTCTCAGGCCTGAGATTCCACAGGTCCCAGGGGCCTCAGCCCTTAGAAACCCAACTTACCCCTGAATTAGCTCTCATCTTGCAGCTAAATCCTCTTGCAGCTACTCCAGTGCTTTTGTGACATCTGCCTATCTGGGGTCATGACTGTTTAGAGCTCATAACAGTGCTTTACCAGATAGTTTGTCTAGGCCCATTCTTCAACCCATAGGTCAGGTCTGGCCATGTATATGGATAACTACTATTAAAGCCACTCTGAAGGTTTCCAGTGCCACCCAGATATATCACTCAGTATGAAATTTCTAAAATAGGTCACTTCATCTGTCTCTATCCTTCTTTAGGGACAAGAATTTGTTCCTTGACACACTGCTTGTGGCCCTACTTCCTTATACTATGGCTAGTGCTGTGCTGTTAGTTACTTGAAAAGAGTTCTAGGGTCTACTTGCCCTTAGGACCTTTTTATTTAAGTGTTTTAGTCTGCAGTGAGGAAATGGTCATGTTTCTAATGTATTAAATTTTGAAATTTGAGTAAAGAACATGGAATTTGGGGAGGAACTTAGATTTTTGGCAGATGTCTTAGCTGGTGACCCATCTTACAGGTTTCTTACTTTGTGTGGTGGTTTGAATAAGAACGCCTCCTGCAGATTCATGTATTTGAATGCTTGGGCATTAGGGTGGGGTACTTGACAAGGATCAGGAGGTAAGGCTATGTTGGAGACACTGTCACTGGGAGTGGGCTTTGAGGTTTCAGAAGTTCAAGCCAGGACTAGAGACTCACTCTCTTCCTGCTGCCTGATAATCTAGATGTAGAAGTCTCAGCAACCTCTCCAGCACCATGTGTGCCTGCCTGTGTGCAGAATGTTTCCCATCATGACAGTAATGGACTAAACCTCCGAAACTGGAAGCCATCATCAGTTCAATGTTTTTCTTTGAGTTGCCATGGTCATGGTATCTCTACACAGCCATAGAACAGTGACTAAGACAATTCATTTTGATGACTTCCTAGTTTTATTTGGTTAGGGTTATTATGAGGATACGTTTGGCAAACTCTGACATCACCCAAATTCCTTTAGGTAGACTGGAAACAAGACAGAAAATGCTCACTGACTTACATTACATCTATGTTAGACAGGAAAAGATCCCTTCTGGCCAACTTCCACCAGGAAAAAGATTGTTTGCAAATCAAAGGTCATGACTTATGATGGAACAATGGAAAATCTATTGCTCACTTTCATCTGTGCTTTCCAAATTCCAATGAGCTTAAAAATATCCATCAAAGCTGTCAAAGCAAAAGACACCAAAAACAAAAATGTAGAATATCTCAGAAATTTTAAAAAAAGGCATATGCCAGCAGCAAACCACTGAATTGAGAATAGGACCCCCGTTGAAGGAATCAGAGAAAGAACTGGAAGAGCTTGAAGGGGCTCGAGACCCCATATGGACAACAATGCCAACCAACCAGAGCTTCCAGGGACTAAGCCACTACCCAAAGACTATACATGGACTGACCCTGGACTCTGACCCCATAGATAGCAATGAATAGCCTAGTAAGAGCACCAGTGGAAGGGGAAGCCCTGGGTCCTGCTAAGACTGAACCCCCAGTGAACTAGATTGTTGGGGGGAGGGCAACAAGGGGGGAGGATGGGGAGGGGAACACCCATAAGAAAGGGGAGGGGGGAGGGGGATGTTTGCCCGGAAACCGGGAAAGGGAATAACACTCGAAATGTATATAAGAAATACTCAAGTTAATAAAAAAAAAAAAAGCATACCCAGGATGCTGAAGGGAAGAGGAAACCTGAGGGAGCATGAATGGGCTACACCTAGAGATGCTTCAGGCACACAGATAGACCAGAAGCTTGCTTCTAACCAAGTGCACACTGAGTGGTAAGGCTTCTGCATGGTTCTGGGAGGTGAGCTTCTGGAATTGTTACCTGGTTTGAAGTGATTTTAAACTACTCAATGTTTCTATTAGAAATCTTTGTAATTTAGTGTTCTTAGGGCTTTCCCACAATCTCTAGATCTCTGCCATACTTTGAATCTAGAGTGCATGGCCTCCAAGGTCCATGTGTTAAAGGCTGGGTCCACACCTGGTTTGAATTATCAGGGGGTAGAAACTTGAAGAGGGAGAACCTAGTGGGAGAACTGTTAGGGGCACATCTTTGAGATGGATATTGGGACCTCCCAGTTCAGTTCCCAAAGAAGAACCTTATATTTATCCTTGGCCATGAGATGAGTGGCTCTGCTCCACTATGAGGCTTTGTATGATTTAGCTCCCAAAGCAATAAGACCAACCCATCTCATGAGATGAAGCCTGGAAAACTGAACCAAACTTTGATTTTCTCTGCCATTTGTTACAGCAATGTAAAACTGACTAGCATTGTCCCACGCGCAACCTCTCGCCAGCAAGAAAACACGCGGGGACATACGAATCCTTGCGGCAGTCAAACCTTTATTAATCTTTTTTTTTTTTTTTGGTTCTTTTTTTCGGAGCTGGGGACCGAACCCAGCGCTTCCTAGGTAAGCGCTCTACCACTGAGCTAAATCCCCAGCCCTGAGGAGAGCCCCGCGCGCCCGCATGGCGCAGCTTATATACACCCTAGGCGGCGCATCCACACCTGATTGGTCGCTTACCCATGATCTCATTAGGCACGCCCCAGAGTGGGCAAAGACCTGGCACGAAGGCACTCTTGCACATGCGCACACAGTTAACTTCCTGAAAGGAAGTCGGCTGGCACGGCGGAGGCCAGCACCATCTTGTAATGGCGGAGGCTATCCTGGCCTTCCACGTGGGGTGCAGTGGAAGCCAGCGCCATCGAGTGGTGGCGAATGTTAAAGCGGCCCTCTACATAGCATGATTGCCATGTGAATGAATGGGGAGATGCTGTGCAAAATGGAACCTCATGGACCTGGAGAGAATAGCCCCAGTACCTCCTATTTTTGATTGTGAGCCTAGCCTTTAATAGCTGAGTCATCTCTCCAACCACTGCCTCATTTCCTTACCACTATCCTGCAAATGCTTTTCCTGGCACCAAAGAAGATACAGCTGTGCAGCCTGCCTCCTCCCTCCACTCTGTCCACATAACTGTGGCTCTGAATTTTTTTTCTTGGTTCAAGACAGAGTTTCTCTGGGTAACAGCTGTGGCTCTCCTAGACCTCACATTGTAGACCAGGTTAGTCTTGAACTCACAGAGATCCACCTAAGTAAGGCAGGAGTCTTTATTTTGTCCTCTCTGTCACTTATCAAGGAAAGACCCCTCCATTTTTGCCTGTAAGGTGTTTTCCTGTCCAATCAGCCCTGCTTTCTACTTGCAGAGACATTTCTTCGCAAAACTGGTCCTTAGTATTTTGAATTCTTAGTACATTCAGCTTATAAACAACAGAAAATTTCCCTCAGTGTTTTAGAAGCTCTAAAAAAGAAAGAAAGAAAGAAAGAAAGAAAGAAAGAAAGAAAGAAAGGAAGGAAGGAAGGAAGGAAGGAAGAAAGAAAGAAAGAAAGAAAGAGAGAAAGAAAGAGAAAGAAGGAAAGGGCTGAAATTAATGTGACAGTGGAGATCCAATCCATTGTGCCAGCTATAGAGGCCAGAAAGTGTGAACAACTTTAAGATTACAGGGAATACAAGTGTTTAAAATTAATTAAAGGATACCAGGGTTAAATACAGTGAAGTCAGAAGCACTGAGATAGGTACACGAAAGCCTTAAAGCTGGGCTCTCCAAATGATGGCAGCCATGTGGACAGAGAAGCCAAATGAGTACAGGCACAAATGTTGAGAGCAGCTGATGGTGGCCATTGGAGTGTGAGTCCAGAGAGCCACTCCTAAAAGGCCATAATGTGTATGTGTGTGTGTGGGGGGGGGGTGCTCTGCAGCACTGCTTGTTGTTGTGGTGCTGGTCCATCAGGACTACTTGTTAACGTGGGAGTCTCAGGGCTCTGGACATCCTGGTACCTCTACTTCCTCCCATAGAAGTGGACTAAGGAGGTGCATGGACATAGAGAGGCTCAAATGCAACATCCTCACAATGTAGAGGTAGGAGTGGAGAAGTCTGTGGGAGCTTGACTGCAGCTCCCTAGTCATACCACCACAATGGCCAAATCTGTCTTATGCCTAGGATTCATAAAAATCAAACCAAATCAAATCCAGGCAGTACTGTGCAGGGAGAGAGAACAGAGACCTCAGACCTCTATGGAACCCACAAGCCTGCAGCTTAGTACATGTCACAGACAGACCATAGATACCTGCTTACTGCTATGCCAGGCAGCACAGATGAAGAATGTCATCCAGCCTACATTTGAAGCCACCACAATATTTGAGTATGTAGTGGATGAGAGCTTGGGAGACCCGGCCCTGTCACTTGTCTACCATGATGAGGCATGGGTGCAGGGCTGATGCCTTGCCCCACTTGACCCTCACCACCTACAACAGTTGAGAAGAGCTGGCCCTGGAATCATGAGAACAAGACAGCTGGTCCTGTCCTTCACTGCCTGCAGCAGTCAGGTGAGCTGACCCTGTACCTTACCTGGGCAGCACAGTAGAGCTCATCTTGGTTATAAGGGTACAAGTAAACCAGTCCTAGAGGTGACAGCATGAGACAGTTGGCCCCACCACTCACCTGGCTGAGTGTCCTCTTCCTTCCCACTCAACACCTGCAGGAGTAGGGTGAGCTATCCCTGGAGTCATGAGAATAGGGGGACTAACCCAGACCCCTCACTGGCTGTAGGTCTTGGGAGAGGGGGCCTGTGTCTTGCCTGTGAAATACAGTGGAGCTGACTCTGATGGTGAAGGCACAAGTGAACCATCTCTGAGGGTTTGAGAGCAGGAGAATTGGCCCAGCCCCTCACAGGCTGCAGTCCTTGGGAAGAGTGAGCTCTGAACCTTGACTGTTCAGCACAATAAAGCTGGCTCTGGAAAGCTGGGTTTGGGTGAGCTGCCCCAAGAGCATGAGATCAGCAGAGCTGACACTCAATTGTGCCCATGGTTGCCTTGGGTGGCCTAGCCAAAGCAGTGCTGGAGAGCGCACCCTGGTGGTGCAGATAAGAGAGAGCCAAGGGCTGATCAGCTCAGCTACCACCCAGGCCCAGATCCAGGGCTCTGAGTTGGCCCCACCCCCAACATCTACATCATCTGTGAGCAGTTGGGACAAGTAAAAGGGCCAGCCCTGCTGTTCCAAAGCTGCAGGATCTCTATGACACAGGACAACAACAATGTATTGACTGGTTTGTGTCAATTTATTCTGGCCTTTGTCTTTCCCACAATGTAATGCTTCTGCCAAAACCACCATATGTAGACATACCTTATCCACCATCATGTTATTATTCCACACAGAACTGCTTCTAGCCAAGGAATTCATTTCACAGCCAGAGAAGTGTGGGCCCATAATCATGGACTCCACTAGTTTTGCTATGATCCCCGCATCCTGAAGCAGCTGGTCTGACAGAAAGATGGAATGGCCTTTTGAAGAGTTATAGCACCGATTGGGTGACAGCAGCAGAGAGGGCTGGGGCAGGGTTCTCCAGAAGGCAGTATATGTTCTGAATCAGTGTCTGATACATGGTACAGTTTCTCCCATCCACAGGACCAGAAAAATCAAGGGGTAGAAAAAGGGAATAGTTCCACTCACTATCCCTCCTAGTGACCCACTAGGAAAGTTTTTGTTTCCTGTTCTTGTAACTCTTAAGTTCTGCTCGCTTACATGTGGAAACCATTGTAGCCATAAGAATGTAGCATTAATAGTAATTTTGAATAAATTATAGGTCAATATAATTATAGTGAGGTATAATGATTTAGTCCATTTATGACTGCCAAAGAGACTCCCTTTTCTCCATTGTTACATGAATCTCTCCATACTTATGGATACCATCTTCTTGCAAAGGCTTGGCAAACCAAGGTTGGCAAGATGAAGCTGTCACAGAAGAGGTATCATGTTTTGGATCTAATATTGCTTCCAAAGGCATATATTATGGACTTTCGGGGACTGATTAGATCCTGGGGGCCTCCAACCTCATCCATGGATTTCCTAATTGTTCTATAAATGACTGAATAGTGGTTAAAACTATAGGTGGTAGCACCCAGTGGGAGGAAGTGTCTTGTCCTTGCCCCCTCCACTTACTGGCTGCCAACTTGGCTCTGTAACATGCTACTGATGCCAAGATGCTCTTCCTCATCACAGGCAATGGAATCATCCAACCCTTCACCGAAACCTCTGAGGTTCACACACTTTCTCTTCCATCGTTTGTTTTGAGTATTTTGCATAGTGATGGAAAACTAACATCTAAATGTTAGAGAATATGAAATATAGCATTAACATGTATGACACATACATGTATAACATATAGCATTAATTACATACATTATGAGTTAAGAGTTCTCTAGATTTTCCACTTCCAAACATAGCTCCAGGCAACTGTCGTCTTAAATTGCTGTCACTTCATTTTAGGTGAACACCATCCTGCCTGCTGTCATAGGTCCTGCCACTATGGTCATGGACTCTAACCCCTTGGAACCATGAATCCCACATTTCATGTTTTCTTGTATAGCTGCCTGATTGTCACAGCAACAGAAAAGTAACTAAGACACTCAAAGAGTGTGGTAGCACTGCTGCCCAACATACACCACCAATCTTAAATGCTTCCTTGTTGGAATCATGAGGAGCGACTCTTTGGTCACTTCGGATACTCACAGAACTACCCACTTTAACACAGTTGAACTGAAAAAGAAATGAGAAAATATGAAGGCTTCATAAGTCATCACCACAAAACTGTCTTTTATTAACAAAACCAAAGAACCCCAAACACTTCTTTGTGAACATGAACTTTTTCCCTTAAGATTTCAAAATGGTATTTTGTGTGCATATTTTAAGCTTTCCAACACATTTAGAATACAGTTGCTGACATAATACAAGCCTAAGAAACAAAAGTGAGATGTTCTTAAATTTGATTTCAATCTCGTATAACTCTGAAATGGCCATATGTGGCCTGATTCACATGCCATTTCTCCTTTCCCTCATGGGATGACACTGCAGCCTCACAGGATGCACAGCGGTATGTGTAGTGGATACAAGGAAGGAAATCAATGTTGCCAATGAAATGCACATGTGTTGTCACCTACTGGAAAGCAGGAAGGTGTCAATCCACCTATCTTAAAAGAAAATCTGTAAACGAAATGATCTCCACTTCTTCAATGGGCATTTTATATTTCCCTCAGCATGTTGGTCAGAAAGATACTAGTAACTATCAAACAAATATAATTGAAAATACTGGGGAGAGTCACTACCACTGCTGCTGCTCAAAGGGCCCTTGGCCAAAATCAGGGCCCTACAAGCTCCACACTGATGCTGAGAAGAGTTTACAAGACAGGGGCTTCCTTCAAGAAACATATTAATTTCCTTTACAGAACAAAACATGCTTAGAAAATCTAGCCCACTCGTACAACAATCAAACTCTGAAATTTATGTGACAAGACTTCTAACCATATGCGAATCAAAATTAATGTCCTTAAAAATAATTTTAGAAATCACCCAGATAATAATTATCTTGTTTAAAATATTTTGGCTCTTACATATATAAATTCAGCCTAGAATTTATTTTATCATCCCAAACTGGATGAAAAATAAGGAATATATTAATTTCACATTCATAATAATTTACCAAAATGTGAAATAAATTTTTGAAGGGACATGGATAGATCTTTCTGACATTACAGCTACTCTGTTTTAAATAGTAATAAGATATTCTGAAAACAGCAAGGAGGTGTCTGTTTTAATAATATGTATCTGGGTAAACGTTTCAGAATTCCTAATGCTTAGTCATTAATTACATTGACCACAAGACACAAAGAGCGAAGAGGTGTCAACTGGGCCTTCCTGAGCTCCGCAGTGCACACTGACTTGCCCACTTTCCTTCTGGTTTGGGAAGCTGTCTCTCACGCATGCCCATGGAAAATGCTAACACGGTATTCTCACAGGATATCTACATCTGGTAGCTGATGGTCAAGATAGACATCACACGACTATTTCTTTGATGATAGAGATGACACCCTAGTTTAGGTACTATATACAAAAATGTGTGCCTGTCCCTTTTAACACTCACACGTGCTCAGCTAGGAGTTCATGTAACGAGTGTGGTTTTTCTAGTTATTCAATTTTCACCTATAGACAAGCACCAAGAAACATGCACACTACAAGGAGCCTAGAGATGAAGGAGTCAGATTTCACACCTTTAATGGACACACTGTCACAGAATGCTTATGACAAGGTTTCTATCGCTCATGCTCTAATTGGGGGTCTTTGCAACAAAGGGGCTTGTGAAGGTTTCTGTCCTTCTGTCTTCCTCTTTTAGGGTTTACAGTAGGTTCTGTGTCAGGCACTAATCAGTCAGGTGGCTTTTGGTCCAACGAGTATGTTAGTTGTCTTTTTGCACCTTTTTAATCCTTCTGCACAAAGCCAAGTTCAAATGCCGGAAACCGTGCTGTCTCTGGTACCAACATGTCAGAAAGAAAGTGAACAGCACCAGCCATACCTGCGAAACAAAATGTGCACCACACAGGTTAGTGAATAAAACAACAGGTAGCAATATTTAATCTCTTCCACCACCAGGGACTGTAAGGATATAAGGAAAAATGCCATCATCAATTTAAAACGGATTCATTAAAAATAGCACCCAACAGACAATTACACCATTTTTTTCTTTGCAGGAGAGAGTGAGAGTGTGTGTGTGTGTGTGTGTCTGTGTGTGTGTGTGTGTGTGTGAGAGAGAGAGAGAGAGAGAGAGAGAGAGAGAGAGAGAGAGAGAATGAATTCAGGCATATCCATGCCACAGTGTGAGTACAGACCTGGAAGACCACTTCAGGAGTCAGACCTTGCCTTCCTCTTCGTTCGGGACTGGGTCTTCATTGTTTTCTACCGAATGTATACCAGTGTAGTTGACTGGCAAGTGTCCGAGGTTCCTCCTGTCTTACTTCCCAATTCCTCTTAAAAATGTTGAGTTTATACACCTGAGCTACACATCTACACATCTGGGTTCTGGAGGTGTGAACTCAGATCCTCACACTTGTGTGACAAGTAAGTTTGCCTACCGAGCTATCTCAGCTTAGCTTGCATATGAAATGTTGAGATGATCCTGCAGCATCTGAGAGTGTAGATCTTGGATGCTGATCAGTATTACAGTGCTTAGCTAACTGCTGTGAGGGCTTGAGGACCATAAGCAGCATCCATGATCTAAAACAAAAAAGCAAGCAAATGCCCTGCAGAATTTAGGAACGTTGCCCACTAGATGTCCAAACGTGAAACTTTCCTCTCAGAGCTTTTACAATCTCCATCCAATTTTATATCTTCTTTAGCTTCTAAGAAAGTGCAATTTGCTTATGTCACACCACCCTCCCTCTCCCCCCCCCCAAGTAGGACACTGATTAAACAACAGCTTTTGAAACTAATTGACAAAAACATTAGGGCAGCTGGGGGTAGGAGCTTCTTGTCCTCCTGTGCCTCAGCTTCAACACAGAGCCTAGGCCAGACTCATACTCATGATCTAATACTTTTGCTACCAGTGTAATAGATTACAGGCAAGGATCACCATGTCAGTGATATGTTTTTTGTGATGTAAACAACTACTTTTATTCTGAGAAGTATTTTTCATTATGACTTTCAATTTATAGCATTGATAAAATCTATTATGTATCTTCTTGAAATAAATAATTTATTCCTTCTGAAGATTACTATGGGTTATAGTGATAAGAATTGTTTTTAAAGTTATTATCAATTTATCCTAATGCTATAAAGTCTTTGCACCATGGTTTATAAGTTAGCAAAAACAGGCAAGTGCTCTGCATGCACACACACACACACACACACACACACACCATTTGGGAGGCCAAATGCATTGGTGCACACCTTTAATTGCAGCACTTGGGAAGCAGAGGCAGGCAGATCTGTATGAGTTTGAGGCCAGCCTTATCAGTATAGCAAGTTCCAGGACAGCCAGGACTACATGGAGAGACTCTATCTCAAAAAAATTAAATAAACAAACAAAAAGGATATCGCTATCTCTAGGACTTCAATTATAATAGTATACTAATTATAGTATATTCTTTTATATTTATTAACCTCAGCAAACCTAATTACTTTTACTTTAACTAATGGCCTTGAAGTTTCCCATGAACATAGAGAATATTTTGTGTACATACAATATTACAGAGGAAATGCTGAAGAATAAACATGCTATCTTCCCCTATCTAGTAAGCCTTCTAGGCTTTGTCTGTATATGTATTTCACAGAAGTTCTAAAATATTTGCAGGACCAAAATCTAGCAAGATCAATAGGCTTGCTATCATTTTGTTTTAGTTCTGAAGTTTTACTCAAGCGATACCAAATGTCCTAATGCTAGTTCTCAAAACAGAGGGACAGGTTTACTAGAGCAAGCATTTAAATGTACAGTCTTATTTTGTTTTTCACACTCCTACCTTCAAAGAGGGAATAAGGCCTGTCAGGAATGCGGCATCCGTGAGCTCCATAATCTAGACACCACTCTGCAAACTAAAAAGACGTTTCTTTTAAAGAATAGAATTTCTTAAGAGGCAATGAATAGAACATTTTAATGAATTTATAAGAATTAAAGAGGGCTCAAGATATGGCTCAGTGGTTAAGTGTTCTTCCAGAGGACCCTAGTTTGATTGTAAGCACCCACATCAGGTGGTTCACAAACACCTGAAACGCCATCCGTCATGAGACCTGTCTCCTCTGGCCTCTTTGAGCACTTGCACTTATGTGTACATTCCTACAGATACACATAATTAAAAACATTAAAAATAAAACTTGGAAAAAATAATTGAAGAAGCTAGTTTGGGCAGTAGTGATTCCAGGGCTCTGAACTATACTCTATTGCCAAAACCCACTAGAAGGCTGAGAGCTAGAGACCTTTCCTTGTCTATTTCTTCTTCTGTAGGTCACATCTACCTTAAAACACTGTAGGGACACCTGGAGAAGAAATGCACGATAGTTCAACTGCACCCTGATACTTCCAAGCACCTGTTCCACCTGAATAAAAATCCTCCCTGGCTCTGAACCTGTCTTCAGACTTGGCCGCTGGCTCCCCCTAGGACTTGGGAGGTGGAGCAGGAAGATCAGTTCACATTCATGATCATCTTTGGCAACAGCAAACCAAGGCCCTTCTGTGGTAGCTCAGACTCCTCAAAAACCAACCGAGCAAATAAATAATATTTATACACAGTGCTGTATTCTGACCAGGCAGTATGATTCCAGACTTGTGCTATCCAGAGTGACCTTTACGTTTGCTACCTTCACGTCATAGAGGGACACAGAGGGACAAGGACAAGGCTGTGCCAAAGAAACAGATTAACCCACAGACTGGGAGGAGTAGGTTCAAAGAAGGAAGACGAGTTGCGCTTTCAGACTCTGTTCTAGGAAGTTTGGAAGCTGTGTGAATAGAGGTGTCCTCACCTTACAAGCTCGATAGAGATACTTCTTATCCTGTGTCAGTTGATAAAGGGACAAAAAGGAATAACCATTTCCAGCAGTTCCATGGCAGATTCCATAGCCTTTCCGGAGCAGACCTCGCTGCCAAATCACATCACTGCACTCCATGGCCTCTTTCAAGTATTTTTCCTCCTTAAAAACCTGAAAGGGAAAGAAAGCAAAACAGTATTAACAAAATGTTTTGCATAAGAGTCAGAAATACTTCCTCATTGATTAGAAAACTATACATTATGAAATGAATATGGCATTGGGGCTAAACACACATAGGAACCTCTCCACCCAGCCAGGTCCTTCTCACAGTCTAACTCAGTGAGTCTCCCCTCCACAGATCCTCCTTAATCTGCCAGACCTAGCACTGGTAACCACATCCAGTGTCCAGGCCTACCTAGTCTGTCAACCAACCTTTAAGATTCCACCAGGACCTGCCCTGCCTGCCCCTGAATCCACAAGCCCTTGGTACAACACATGTAACCGTTCTATCCAGCAGATCTACCCTATCTATACTCAAGGCTTGGATCAGGACTCACATCCTGCATACCCGACCAGTCTACCCTGTTCAACTGCCTTCACTCCACCTAATTCATTTTCAACCCTCAAGCACGTGTATTGCCCCCACATCCTCTCTTCTGCTCCAACCTACTCTGTCTATATTAGACAGAACTAACAAGGAAGGTCCCCATAACTAGATCTCATTGGAAAAATTATGAGCAATATGAAAGGTCACTCCAGTATTTTCTCTCCGAAACCCACCAATGCTATAGAAATGTTTGCCAAAAAGAAATACCTAAATGAGCCACAGAAAACAGATTTAAATAATAGATTTTTTTTCAAAAAAAAAAGGAGTTTAAAGAAGACACCAAAATAAAAACAAAATACTTGCAATACAGACACACATCAAAAAAGATTCACCATGACCAAGTTGGCTTTATCCTTAAAAGCAAGGATGGTTCAATATATGCAAGTCAATAAATGTTATAGATAACATAAATCGACTTAATAAAAATCACATGATCATCTCAATATAGAAAAAGCCTTTGATAATTCAACATGACTCCATGATAAAAGTCCTAGACAAGATAGGACTAGAGAAAACAAACCTCAATATAATAAAAGCTATATAAGAGAAACTCAAACCAACATCATCCTAAATGGAGAAAAGCTTGAGTCAATCCCCCTGAAGTCAGGAACGAGAAAGTGACACCCACTATCCCCATTGACTTTCCATATTGTGCTCGCTCGATGCACTAGCTGGAACACATGAGAAATTAAATGGATACAAACACAAAATCAAGTCAAATTATCCCTACCTGACAGGTTATATACATTGGAGATTCCAAGAGTCTTACTAGAAAATTTCTATAAACAAATCAGCAATGGGCATGATACAGATCAAGTTAGATCAGTGGAATAAATACTCTCTCTAGACCCAGAGAAACATCAATGGGTAATATAAAATTTACTAAGTAGTCTGGCTAATAGAGTAGACATAACAAAATAAAATCATTGGTGAATATAAAGCTAGATAAATAGAAATTATCCAATCTGAATTACAGAAAAGAAAAAGAAACTCAAAAATAAAAGCCTTATAGGAAAATAATGGCCAGGCATTTACAAAGTGTAATGAAGGCAATAAACTCACAAAGTTCAAGAGGACTACCAACTCAACTCATGCAGGCAGGTAAGGGACTTGTGCTGCCAAATCCTATCCCCACAGTTCATCATCTGGCCACCCTTCTTTTACATAAGGACCCTAGACACTCACCGTTAAATCTGCCTGCTCCCTGCAACACACTCAAAGGTCTCGTGTCCTGTTGTGGGCCACCACTTTCCAGGTAATTACCCTAGAATCCCATGTTGATCCCCTGAGAACCACTTATCCTTCAGCTTCACTTCTGCCCCTTCTCCGGCCTCCATTTCCACATATGGACCCAAGACTCTCCCTGCCAACATCATCACCACTGCTTTCTGAGAACTGAGAGCAACTCTCCTAGACCACTAAAGATTTTTACCTAGAGTTAAGAGACTTTTAACTAGAAGGTCTGTTACTGGGCTTAGAAACTTCTGATACCTGATTTGAACATCAACACTGCATTGTTCCCAGACTAAACCCTAAACCCCATTCAGCTGAAAACAATCTGGCAAGGTGGGGGGTCACTGAAAACAGAGATCCAAACACACAGCCAACAAAGGAAAGAAACAGCAGAATTTCCACTTAAGAAATACGACCAACAACCCAACTACAGATGCCTAGGTCCCATTTCAGTAGCACAAACCACATAAAGAACCAAGAGAATAAATTATCACCATAAAAGCAGTAGCCCCATAGTGATGTAACCTAAAAAAAAGCAACTCAGGTGATAAACAAAAAAATAATTTAAAAACAGCAATAATGCATATGAACAAGGAACTCAAAGAAGATATAAACAAATACCAGAATGAAGACTGTGAAAACTGTGAGTAGCAAAACAATGTAAGACAATAAAATATAATAAAGAAGGTCAAAGAAACATATGAAACACCAAATAGACAGAACCATAAAAGAACCCCCTCATGTCATCTGATAGTCAAAACACTAAATTTATAGAAGAATGGATATTGAAAGCTGCAAGAAAGTTCAAGTTACACAAAACGGCTGCCCTATTGGATCCAATCCAGACCCTGCCTCACCTTCTCAAATTCATGACTTCTAAATAATTATTACTGTTAAACACACATATAAAAATTTTAATATAATCTGTTTGGGCCATTTAGTGTTGCTCAGATGTATGTATTTAAGGCTAACCACTTTGGATCAGATCACCTGTCTAGAGACTTCTCCTTGGAGAAAACTGAAACTCCCCTGTTTAGGGTGGGTCCTTGTGAGATTTCCCCATTCATGATGGGATGTCAACTGGTATTGCCATTTTTCATGTCTTATTTAAAAGTCCATATCCTTGAGATTTCATGGGTCCATATTCTCTATCATATATACAAGAATTATCCCATAGCAATCGTTCCACCATCACTTCATGGTCCTCTGAGCATTACATGTAGGGGTTGTACTGCAGATATATCATTTGCTCTGGGAACACCATAGACAGTTGTTCTCTGAATCTGGACCAGTTGCATCTCTCTATAATGGTCAATACTGCAAAAAGATTTTTTTCTTTTTTTCTTAATGAGATATGAGAGCTATACTTACCTGTGAATAGAAGGATAAGTATTTACAATGTAGTTACATATTATACAAGTTTAGAGAGATGGTGGTACTAGGATCCTTGGCCTCACCAGTTCTGGGTAGTGAGCTAGTTTTAATGGCAGGCATGAATTCCTTCCTGTGGTCATTTGAATAACATTACTCCCTATAGGCTCTGGAATCTGAACATTTATTCTCCAGTTGGTGGTGCAGTTCAGTGAGACTTGGGAGATGTGGCCCTGCTATAGAAAATACATCAATGGGGTACACTTTGAGGTTTCAAAAGCCACATGGCTTTCCTAGTTCTCTCTCTGCTTCCTACTTGCAGTTTAAGAAGAGAGCTCCCAGTTCTGCTTCAAGCAGCATGAGTGCTGTTCAATGCCCCGTTCCCTTGTCATGATAGACTATTATCTCTCTGGAGCTGTAAGCCAAATAAACTGTCACTTCTGTGAGTATACGCTGCCTTGGTCATGGAGTTTTATATTGCTACAGGAAAGTAAACTAGTGTGGGGTCTCCACTTTTCCTGTCCTCCACTACCATGAACCATACTCCTAACTTGCCTTCTCACCATGTCTTCTCACAGGACTTTCAGAATTAACTGATTCATGACCAAGAAAGAAAAGCAAAATCACCCTATTCCCCAAGTGATTCAAATGAAAACTGGTACAAAACCAGGTACAACTCCAAGAGAAGAAAGCAAGGATTCACACTATGCCGAGACTGAAGTTTAAACTGAATCATGGTCATTAACTCTACCAAACGGAGTTCAACATTCTTAACCTGAAGACTTGGTCATGTTTAAACTGTGGTTGCAGTTTGTCCAGTAATCTATTACCTCTCAAAAGAAAAAAAAAAAAGAAAAAGTAAACTGACATAGAAGCTGGTACCAGGTTTGTGGGAATATTGCTGTCAAGAACCTAACTGCACTGGTTTGGTTTTATTGTTGTTGTTTTGGTTTGTTTGTTTTTAGGAATGGTGAAATCTGTGGGACGTTGAACTAGAAAGTGGTTGAACTCTGTAAGCAGGCCTTATTGGGTTGTCCTACCAGGAGACTAAGACTGTGGAGAGAAAGGCAGACTGTAGCAGGAGGGCCCAAGAGGCTCAAGAAGGAAGCAAGAACTGTAAGAGCAACTAGGCCCCACACATGCTAGTGCCTCCAAAGACACCTATCGTGCTGAGGTCTAGCCTCAGTGTGAGGAGGGTCCTGAGAAAGGAGGAATGGAAACAGCGCTGATTCAATAATGACTCAGTCAGTAATGGGTGCATGATGTCATTACCCATGCTCTTTGTCCAAGGGGTCTCATCTTTCTTCCTTCTTTTCCTTTCTTTTTCCTTCTCCCTACCAGAGAGCCCGAATGCAGTCTTTATTTACTAAAGCCACATCATCAAGGTTTTGACCATTGTTAATGGTTTAAGAAATCCTTAAATTTATATAAATTGTATGAATCCCAGATCATTAGTTTCAACCCCTGCTTTTTTCCCATCTTTATTAACTTGAGTATTTCTTATTTACATTTCAATTGTTATTCTTGGGCCAACATCCCCCTAACCCCTCCCCCTCCCCTTCTATATGGGTGTTCCGCTCCCCATCCTCCCCCCATTACCGCCCTCCCCCCAACAATCACGTTCACTGGGGGTTCAGTCTTGGCAGGACCCAGGGCTTCCCCTTCCACTGGTGCTCTTACTAGGATATTCATTGCTACCTATGAGGTTAGAGTCCAGGGTCAGTCCATGTATAGTCTTTGGGTAGTGGCTTAGTCCCTGGAAGCTCTGGTTGGTTGGCATTGTTGTTCATATGGGGTCTCGAGCCCCTTCAAGCTCTTCCAGTTCTTTCTGTGATTCCTTCAATGGGGGTTCCATTCTCAGTTCAGTGGTTTAATGATGGCATTCGCCTCTGTATTTGCTGTATTCTGGCTGTGTCTCTCAGGAGAGATCTACCTCTGGTTCCTGTCAGCCTGCACTTCTTTGCTTCATCCATCTTATCTAGTTTGGTGGCTGTATATATATGGGCCACATGTGAGGCAGGCACTGAATAATCCCTGCTTTCTTAAAACAGAAACTAAACACAAAACAGAAGCCCATTTCCTTCTAGTTTTTACACAGCCTGTTCTTCATGGGTAGCTGGGCACAGCTCATGGGCACAGCCTTTGGTAACTACTTTCTTGTAAGAATGGAAGGTAACAGAATCTCAACATTATTAAGGTTGAAATGATTGCTTACACAGCTTTACAATTTATGTGAGTAAAGCAGCTAGCTGTCTCTCTCTTATCTCTCTTAATCCTTCAAGTAGCTATGAGAATGAGGTAGTAACTTCTCATATGCTTGTATATCATCTTTTAATTCTCTAATCTTTGTTTCCTTGTCCTAGCAATTCCATGGCCTCATGTCCAAAATTGACAACCTCTCCATGAACGCTAATTCACTCACCATAGTCCTTTTCCATTAAACCATACTCTCCTTCTAATATTAGTTTCTAGATCATATGCAGGTCTTCCTCCTATAAGGTAAACCTGTCTATTGTTTGCTCGTTGTTGTTTTCTCTTTTTATAAATTTTTCCTTCCTTTCTTAAACATGCCTTTTCTTCCTGAGATCATTTTAACTCTCTGTCCTTTATGCCCACAAGTTCACCCTGGCTAATTAATTCAGCAGTCATTAGACCAAAGGGTACACATATCTCTTCATACAATTCCAAGTTCAAGGCCAAGTCTAAGAATGAGCAATTTCTACAAAGGACTATGGAGGTTTTTATGGCCTCTGTGGTTGTGTTGTCTAGATCTTTCCCAATCCAACCAGGAGGCCTGTTCCTCATCCTGCACAGCCTCATGACTACCTCCTTACATTCCTCATTCTTGAGAACTGCATGTTTCATTTATCATAGATTAGCTCTGAGTTAAGGGGTTAGTATATTCCCCAGAAAGAGAGACTGAAAGTAAAATAGAGGAGACAGCAGATCAGCTTTAGGGCAGCAGCAGCCATCAGCACACCTAGGGATCAATGGCCTGGTGATGTTCCAGGGGCAGGAACTGTGTCACACTTTGCTTACACAGCCATGCTGGACCTGGGACTGACTGTCTATCTATTACCTATTTAATTATATGTCATCTAACTTCCATCTATCTGTTATTTTTTTTATCTACCTATCTATTCAGCTATATGTATACACTAAGAAATAAGTAAACACTTGTTTTTTTTCCTAGTTAACTGGCTATTCACTTGTTATTTTGATGAAGTTGGCTATGTTCTGCCTTTATCTAACCATCTTACCTTCGGCTGAGTCAATAATGGTCAACTTCTTGGACAGAGGTAATTTAAAGCCAGCATAAATACTGAATCTGTGGTATGATTATTATTAAAGACTATTATGTAGCTCTACAGTAAATAAGAGTGAAGCAAAAAGAAATACAATAACAATAAAAAAGAACACAAGGAAGCAATGCTGCAGCAAGGCCTGTTAAGGAGTTGCTAACTCTTCCTACAGTTTCAGAAAGCCACCAAGGACAGGCAACCTGAGGCAGGGGGTCCCTAAGTGAAGGCCTTGAGGGGCATGAGCCCCTGAGATATATACTAAACGATCTACACACTAGTATAATGTTCTGTCTGTCTGTCCGTCCCTCACACACATTCGTTTCCTAATACATTGGCCTTGGTAGGATGGTCTTTTTCACAGTACTTATTCTAACAATCTGTGAGTATAAGAGGTCTTTCCGTCTTCTGATGTCTTCCTCAATCTCTTTCTTCAGACATAAGTTTTTACTTAGAAGTCTTTAGCTCCTTAGTTAGGTTTATTTCTACTTTTTCTTTTCTTTCTTCAGGCTATTGTGAATGGTATCATTTCCATAATCTCTTTCTTAATGTGTCTTTTGTTGCTGTTATAGAAAGGCTACTAATTTTTGCAAAGTGATTTTGTAACTTACTACTTGGCTCAAAGAGATCTTGATCACTTCTGGAAGTTTTCTAGTGGGATCTTTAGGATCTTTTACATATAAGATCAGGTGATCCACAAAGCAATAGTTTGACTTCTTTTCTGACTTGTGACCTTTACTTTCCTTTTCGTGTCTTTCTGCTTCTGTGACTCTAACACTATGTTGTAGTAAGTGGGATAGTGGACAGTTCTGTCTCAGTCCTGATTTTATTTATTTTTGCTTTGTGTTTTTATAGTTTGTTTCTTAGTTTGTTTTGAGACCGATTTTCTTTCTGTGTTACTCTGGCTGGCCTGGAACTTACTGTGTAGACTAGAGTGGCCTAAATTCAGAGAGACCCACTGACCGCTGGCTCCTGAATATTGAGATTAAAGGAGTACACCACAATGCCCAGCCTTGCTCCTGATTTTAAATTAAGGAATGCTAATACTGGAAGAAATAGTCTTCCCCAGAGAAGAGCACTGAGGTGTGTTAACCAATACAAAATGGTCAGGCCCAAAACACATACAAGTAGTGTCAAGTATGAGCACACTGTTATTTATATACTGTGGAATATATATACATATATCAACAATTACAGAAAAAGAGGCTATGAGTTTGAAAGAAAACTGGAGATACATTGGAGGGGTTAGAGGAAGGAAAAGAAAGGGGTAATGTAAATTTTATTGTCTGTCTCCCTCTTCCTTTCCCCCTCCCTCTCTCCCTATAATTTAAATGAATAAGTCAGATGTGTGGGCATGTGCTTGTAATCCTGGTGCTGGAAAGGGGGAGAAATGCTGATCCCTAGAGCTCAGCAGCCTGCCAGTCTAGCCTACTCAGAGCCATGAAAAATCCAGGAAAGGTGAGATGAATGGCTCCAGAGGAACTTATTCAAGGCTAACCACTGGCCCTCGGTAAAGGACACATGTATGAACACAAGCATACATGATCACACAATGCATACAAATGCACAGATAAATAATTAAATAAAAAGTAGAAAGCGAGGTGGGGAGATGGCTCAGTAGTTAGAGCATGAATCCTTGAGTTCAGATCGCCAGAATCTATATGAAGCTGGCTGTGACAGTGCACATTTGCCATCTCAGCACTCCTATATGGAGAAAGGAAGCAGAGGCAAGGACATCTTCAGAAGCACACAGGCCAGTTGGCCTGGCATCCACAAAAGCAAAACAACAATGGACCCTGCTCACACTAACACAGAGATGAAAATTCAAAGCCAGTTTTCAGTGAACAGTTGAATGGGCTTTCCAGAAGCAACATGAAAGCTGGGTATACCCAGACACTCAGGATAAGAGAGGAGCACTAACCTGGTATGCCCGTAAGAGCATGTGGATGACTCCTGGAGCACCGTGGCACCAGTGGACCAATCGATCTGTTTCATTGCTTAATGAAGATGGATAATTTCCAGATCTGAATTTTTTGTGGCGCACATAATCGATGCTGGGTTTCACCATTTCTGTCAAGGTTTCTTGGTCCACTTTTGCTTCTGGCTTTAAAGACACAAAAAGGAAAACAATTTATTTTTTCTGATTTTTTTTTTTTTTTTTTACTGTTGTAGCATGGCCTTCAGGTTCCAGAGACTTTAGAAATAGTATGATAGCTACCTAAAATGAAAATGGTCTCTCTTCCTGTTATCCCTTTACAACTTGAAATGACGTATGTATGGTACCTTCTGCATGTGTCTGATCTGGAGGTTTCCAATAGATCACAAAGACTTTGGGAATAGAGGGGAGTCTAGAGTGAGAGCCCAGTGACACAAGAACAAAAACAATTATTAAATCAGTGTCTCTAAAAGGAGATTTCGGCCTCATCTCTGGGGTAAAGGCTGTATAGCCCACTGTGAGAGAGAAGTGGAAGTGTCACTAACATAACAGCACAGCATAGTGATCCCACGGGCCATGTAGAATTTATCTCCCTTTGCTTTCTTCTAGGCCTGGCTTTCTCTGCTCAAAACAGATGGGTTTTTAGTTTTTGGTTTTTTGTTTTTTCAAGTCTCAATTCCTTTTGCAGCTAATAGGAATTACTGGAAGGAAGAGTCTAACATTCAAAGGCTCCTTAGAGAGGTTTAAAGAACCTCTTCCTCTACTACACTGGCTTCATTTCAACTCAGATCTATGCCTGGTGCAGTGACTGTGGTGCACGTCACTTACGTTCCCCCAGTCCTATGATTGTGCAGGGGAAACAGCCTGGTCTCTTACTCCTCGGGCATCTCTGTGTGGTTTTCTGTCCTGTTAAGCCATTGCATTTTGTAAACTTATTTTCAGTTTACATCTTTTCATTTTGATCTCCTATATTTCCCCAGGTTTTTTCCAAAGAATGAAGAAAATTTCTGTTCTTGATGTGTTATTTTTGAAAAGATCTGTAAGAAAACTTTGTCTTTGTAGAGCCATTGCAAAAATGGACCTGCATGTCTCACTCTTCTTCCTCACTCTCACTCTTCCTTCCGCTCTTCCACTCTCTCTCTCTCTCTTTCTCTCTCTCTCTTCCTCTCTTCCTCTCCTGGCTTGACACAATAAAAAAAAATGGACCTGCATTTTCAATGAATTAGAAATATTTTCATATAGACTATAGTGACAGCCTTCTAAATGACAACCAAGAGATGGCATGACCACAGGACATGTGGTATGGCACGGAGGACATGTGCATACAGCTCTCACCCTAGCTTCATCACTCCATTTAGCCGCCTCTGTAAAGGGAGCGAGTGAGCTCCATCACACTACTTAGCTATGTCTGTAAGCGCTGGCATGTTTCTAAGTACAGCAGTTACTGAACAGTGCTCTATGTGTTTCACCTTAAAAGCAAAGAAGTAAAGCTCACACGATTGTGTGTCTCTTAAAGAACAAATCCGACCTAAGCATGTAAATCACACAACCTCTGTGAAGGAGTTCCTACTTCAATCAGCAGAATGGGAACAGAAGGAGGCTGTGGATGATAAGCACTATGCTGGTACAAGATACACAGAATGTACTCTTAGGAACTCACTGCTGTAAAGCCAAGTTAATTATCTGTGAGTCAAAGTAGGAACCTTTAACTCAGCCTATTTCATCTCTATGATGAATTAAATGCCTCACTCATATTGGCTTAATCTATTGTGATATGGCCATTATATTTATTATTGCAGACAATCATCACATACCTGCATTAACATGTAGTAGATGCCAGCCATACCATGGGCTGCTCCAACATATTGCTTCCTGTGCCACTGATACAACAGAGGGCAGCGCTCACTTTTCCTCTCTTCCCGAGATAGCCTCTTTCCTGACTCAATAATAGCAGTGACTACCTACGGGGGCAAGGAGACATCGTAAATCAAAACAACTTCAGCACCTTCATCTACTCTAATTAACACAGTGTGGGAGAACACGGATTGCGAAATAAAGAAATTTAACCAGCCATTATCTAACAAGTAATTTTATTCAATAAATTCAGACAGAGAGAAATCCGGAAATAATACTCGGGGATAAAAACACTTAAGTCTACCTGCGGAACTGAAGTTCACAGTATGAAAAGCTGACTAAATTCTATAGTCTTCCTATTAAAAATCTATTCCAAACTTCTTACTTGCTTCAGAGCTATAACATTTTTCCTAAAAGGCAGCAATTACATCCCTAAGACGGAGTACACACACTAGCTTCGTTGATTGGGGAGGGGCTACATGGTCTTCTGTGCTATGGACTACTGTCTAGAACAACTGTGGCAGGCTCACTTCAGAAACGTGCTGTAAGCTTTACGTGGGCATCTGGCCTTCTGCCAGTCAGCCAAGCTTTTAGAACGAGACGGGAGCAAACGTGAGGTGGGCATCTTGTAAACAGAACCCTGACAGAGGAAGCGGTTTCTTTTCCTTGTCCAAGCAGGCTAAGGGGCTCTGTGGGTGAGGGCATAGGTACAGATTGAAAGAGTGTGCTCACCGAATCACAGTCATCCCATTCTGAGGTTTTGAAGTTGAACTGCATAGTTCCAATGAAACATAACCTAGCCACTAAAGTTCACAGATTTTTTTTTAAAGAAAGATCTTTGAGAAGATACATAGCTGTTTCTAAAAAACATTTTATGAGATGCTTTTAAAAAAATTACTCCCACCTAGAAGCAGAGGCTGGGCATTAACATAACTGCATGCTCACAGATAGTTTTGAGATAGTTTTTGAGTACCAGTAGGTCCAGTAGGCCCACAATACCTCTTTAATAGCTGTCTCACCAACAGTGCCAGGGCCGATTTCTGTGTTCAGGTACAGTAAGGCATACAGGTATCCTGCCCGTCCGAACAGCAGCTCATCAGGAAGCTCTGATTCTTGGCAGACAATAGTTCTATGCATCTGTAGAAGTCTAACCAACAAGATACAGCATTACCCCAGAAAAGTTCTAAAGATCTCCCAACTATGAACCCCAAGTTCATAAAACAACCAAAACCTCTCTACTGATTCCTGTTTCCAATAATAACTTAAGAACACAAATATATGGAATGGAAATATAGGTCAGTGTTAACAGTGTATGAAGTCCTAAATTCAATCTCCAACTTTGAAAAAGATTCTTTTTTTTATTTTTTTATTGGATATATTTCTTTATTTACATTTCAAATGTTATTCCTTTTTCATTCTTTCAGCCCAAAATTTCAACCTTTCTATACTCTAAATCATAGGGTGAAAACAGAGTTCATACTTTAAAGTCTAGTGTTAGAAGAAAGCGATATAAAATGTACGTAAAGACGGAGCTGAGATGTGATCGCTGCTTAGGCAAGACCAAGTCACTCCATCTTCAACAGCATCACATGTCCACACATGTCAGATACCCTATAGACCCAGCTTTCTCATGTTTGAGAAGAATATGGACTGCCCACAGCAAAAACCTTCACAGTCCATCACTCCCTCATCACCACAACTAGGAGCTAAAGATCAAACTCAGGATTTGTTACTCTCAAACTATTTTCATGCACTGAAGACAACCAAAAATTGTTTGAAGTGAATATTAAAGTCCCACTGAAATTAAGACACACTCATGTATATACAGAAAGAGAACACATGATCCCAGTACTAAACAAACATACTTTTCAGAGACTATTTGCAGTTGCAGATTAGAAAATACTTTAATTGTTGAACATCTTTGCACAGTAATTCTTCAACAAAACATTTGGAAACATTTCCAACTTTTAAAACTCACTTTGTGATGCATTCCTGGGACTCACATTCACTTTTGAGTTTATGATATATCACAGCTCCCACAGCAAGGGGCCCAGCATCTCCACAAAGGAAAGTGACTCTGCGTCCACTCAAATTTCGGAGTGTTCTCTTCACATAATCCAGGGATCGGAGCAGGTAGGTCTGGTCACCAGTGACCCGGTACAGCTGCAGGTACAAAAGTGCTATGCCTGGAATGATCCCCACCCCCAAAGAAGATTATTACTATCTTCCTTTTTATCCTCGGGAAGTTATTTTATAACTACACAAACATCTTCTTCTATAAATACTCTGTATTTTGAAATGGGCAGCATAAACAATAACAAGAAAAAGTATAATTTATTTCAGAAAACGGAAAATGCAGAAAAAGACACAAAAGCCAAGAAATGGGTTGTAATTTATCATTGGGTTAACTAGCCTGACACAGTATGCTCCTGTTTTACTGTCAGAAAAGAAAAACACAAGACACACTATTGCTCCAGTCACTCAAGCCCTGTTCCCATTCATGCCCAGTCTAGCCTCAGTCTTCTCTTTACCTTAAGCTAATATAACTTCTTATGCTTCTTCTCAAACCACTTCCTTCTATGTGATTCCATAGTAAGTGATTACTTCTTGGATTTTATGCGTCCTTTCTAATTTCTACAATTTTTCTTTTTTTTTTCTTTTTTCTTTCCTCATTAAGCAGTTGAGGATATAACCAGTGAGTCAAATCCCTACTTAGGGAGTATCACATGATATGGCAGAACCGGGACAACAGGAACAGCCTGTCACCAACCTCTTTTTCAATATAGAAATAGAAATTCGAAGCCAGGTGTGGTGGCTCAGCATGTGGCAGATGGACAAAGCAGTGTCAGGAGTTCAAAGATATTCTCAACTGCATGACAGTGACTCTAAAGCCAGAATGGGATACTCTGAGACTATCAAAGACAAGAACCTGGAGTTCTACTGAGAGCTCTTTGCAGAAACTCTTTAGAAAATGATTTACTTTTAAAGCATATTTTAACTCCTGAGTTATGAGATCCATTTTCTGAACAATAACTCTACTGCTTTCCTGGAGGCCACAAGAGTAACAGGGACCCCAGAGAGGACCCCACCCTATGCCCAAGGCCTGCCAACTCTCTTTACAGCACAGGTAGCAGCAGGGAACTGCACCTCATCCCCTGGGCTCCATTTTGAGGCTCACAACTCCAGCTGCTTTCCTGGAGGCAACAACAGTACTAGGGGAAGACCCTACTCTATGCCCTTATGCCTGCCAACTCCCCATTATAGCACAGACAACAGCCTTATACCTTATCACCTGGGCTCCATATTCTGCCTCAAACTCCTGCAAGAGACCTATGCTTTCTTGGAGGCCACACTGGTTCCAAGGACCTCAGAGGCGATACTGGCACCGAAAGTACCAGAAGTCACACAGACCATACACACACAAACACACACACACACAGAGAGAGAGAGAGAGAGAGACAGACAGACAGACAGACAGACAGACACTCAAAGCCAGCAGAAGTACACTATTAGATTTGAAGAATCACTGGTCATCAGAACTCCAAGCCACCCAGGCCAGAAGATCAGAAAGAAAACAGAAACCAAGGGGGAAAACATGCAAAAAACCACCCATCTAACAAAGATAAAAATCAGAAATAAGCCCCTGAACCTATAATAACTTCCAAAAGGCAGATTACTAGAAGCCAGCATGAGAACGTAACCAACAGCAGTCAGAGCAATATGGCGCCACCAGAACTTAGCTATCCGACGGCAAGCCCTAGATATTCCAACACAGCTGAGGAGCAAGAAATTTCCATCTTCAATTCAATCTTATGAAGATAATAGAGGCCCTTAAAGAGGAAATGAATAAATTTCCTTAAAAAAATACAAAAAATTCACAACCAAACAGGTAAAGGAAATGAATAAAATTGTTCAAGGGCTGAAAATGAAAATAGAAAAATAAAGAAAGACAAATAGAAGGAATCCTGGGGAGAAAAATCTAGGTAAGAAAACAGGTATGACATATACAAGCATCACCAACATAATCATCAAAGAAAATGTTAAATCTAAAAACTTCCTAGCATAAAACTTCCAGAAAACATGGGACACTATGAAAAGGACAAACCTAGAAATAATAGGAACAGAAGAAAGAGATGAAACCCAGCTCAAAGGCCCAACAAATATTTTCAATAAAATCACAGAACAAAATTTCCCTAATCTAAAGAAAGATATCTATAAATTTACAAGAAAGTTACAGAACACCAAATAGATTGAACCAGAAAAGAAAATCCTTCAGCCATATAGCAATCAAAACATTAAATGTATAGAAGAAAGAAAGACTATTAAAAGCTGCTAGGAGGGAAGGCCAAATACCATATAAAGGCAGACCTTTAGAATTACACCTGACATTTCAACAAAGACTCTAAAAAGCCAGAAGGGCCTGGACAGATGTCTTGCAGACTCTATGATGTCAGTACAAATGCAAAACCTTGAATCACCTAACATGGAAAAAAACCAAGATATTCTGTGAGAAAAAAAATCAAATTAAAACAGGATCTAGCCAAAAACCAAATCCTACAGAACATACTAGAAAGAAAATTCCAACCCAAGGAGGTTAACTACCCCTCAAGAAAACACAGAAAATAATTTCAAACCAAAAAAGGGAAACACACACACACACACACACACACACACACACACACACACACACACACACACACACACAGAGAGGCGTGCACAAACACAGATATACATACACCACCACCAATATCATGACCAGTATCAAAATAACAAGAATTATCAAGCATTGGTCATTAATAACTCTCAATATCAATGGACTCAATTCCCCAATAAAAAGATATAGGCTAACAGAATGGATGTGAAAACAGGATCCATCCTGCTCCATTCAGGAAATACACCTCAACATCAAAGAATCATATTACCTCAAATAAAGGGCTAGAAAAATATTTTTCCAAGCAAATACACCCAAGAAGCAAGCTGGTGTACCCATTCTAATATCTAAAAAAAAAAAAGATGTTCAACCAAAATTAATTCAAAAGAGATGGAGAAGAACACTTCATACACATCAATAGAAAAATTACCAAGAGGATGTTTCAACTCTGGATAAAATTTGACACAAATGCAAGGGCACTAACATTTGTAAAAGAAAGGTTACTAAAGCTTAAATCACACATCAATCCCTACACATTAACAGTGGGAGACTTCAACATCCCATTCTCACCAATAGACAGGTCATCCAGACAGAAACTAAACAGAGAAATAGTGCAACTAACAGACATTATGACTCAAATGGACCTCACAGATATCTACAGAGCATTTCGCCCAAATGCAAAAGAATATGCCTTCTTCTCATGATACTTTCTCCAAAATTGACCAAATACTTGATCACAAAGCAAGTCTCAACAAATACAAGAAGACTGAAATAACACCCTGTATCATACCAGACAACCATGGATTAAGGCTGGACTTTAATAACAAAAGAAACAACAAAAAGCCTACAAACTCATAGAAACTGAAGAACTCTCTACTGAATGACTACTGGGTGAAGACAAAAATAAAGAAGTCTAGAATTTAATGAAAATTAATGCAGAATATACCATACTTATGGGACACAATGAAAGCAATGCTAAGAGGGAAGTTAGTGAGATCTCATACTAGCAACTTAGCAGCACAACTGAAAGCTCTAGAAAAAAACAAAAAAACAAGCACATTCAAGAGGAGTTGAGGGCAGAAAATAATCAGCCTGAGGTCTGTAATTAATAAAATAAAAACAAAGAGAACAATTCAAAGAATCAATGAAGCAAAAAATTGGTTCTTAAGAAAATAAATTAGATAGACAAACCCTTCGCCAAACTAAGAGGCAGAGAGAGAATCATATATCCAAATTAACAAATGCACAATGAAAGGGAGAACATAACAATAGTCGCTATTGTTATGTGGGAAATCTAAGGAATCATTAAGTCTTACTTCAAAGCCTGTACTCCACAAAATTGGAAAATCTAAATGAAATGAACAATTTTCTTGATAGATACTGCTTACCAAAGTGAAATCTAGATCAGATACACAATTTAAGCAGACCTATAACCACTAAGCAAATAGAAGCAGTCAATAGAAGCCTCAAAAAAAGCCTATGGCCAGGTGCAGGATTCTACCAGACTCTCAAAGAATAGCTAAAACCAGTACTCCTCAAACTAGTTCACAAAATAAAAACAGAAGGAACATTGCCAAATTCATTTTATGAAGCCACAGTCACCTTGATAACTCAATAAACAAAGAGAATTTCAGGCCAATTTCCCACGAACATGGATGCAAAAATATTCAATGAAATACTTGTAAACTGAATCCAAGAACACATCAGAATTACCATCCACCATGATTAAGTAGGCTTCATCCAAGAAATGGAGGGATGGTTCAACATAAGAAAATCCACCAATGTAAGCCACCATAAAAACAAACACAAAAAAGAACACACACACGCACACGCACACGTTCATCTCATTAAAAAAGCCTTTAACAAAATACAACACTCCTTCATGATAAAAGTCTTGGGGAGATCAGGTATACAAGGCACACATCTAAACGTAATTAAGGCAATATACATCAAGACGATAGGCAACATCAAATTAAATGGAGAGAAACTTAAGCAATTCCACTAAAATCAGGGGCAGGACAAAGATGTCTTTTCTCTTTGCATTTATCCAATTTAGTACCTGAAGTTTTAGCTAGAACAATGAGACAACTAAACGAGATCAAAGGGATTCAAATTAAAAAGGAAGAAATTACTATTACTATTACCATTATTACTATAACTATTACTATTACTATTTGCAGATATTATAATATACATAAGTGACTCCCAAATTTCTATCAGCAAAATCCTACAGCTGACAAAAAAAAAATCAGTGGCCTTCCTTTATACAAATGAAAAACATGTTGAAAACAAAATCAGGAAAGCAATATACTTCACAATAACCGCAAATAATATGATATCTTGGTGTAACTCTAATCAAGCAAGTAAAAGTCCTGTACACCAAGAACTTCAAGTCTTTGAAGAGAGAAATTGAAGAAGATCTCAGAAAATAGAAAGATCTCCCATGCTCACGGATCAGTAGGATTTACATAGTAAAAATGGCCATCTTACCAAAGGTAATATCATAAAAATCCCAACTCAATTCTTTACAGACCTTGAAAGAACAATAAATACTAAACTTCATACAGAGAAACAACAACAACAACAATACCCCTAGGATATCTTACAAAACAAATCCTGTACAATGAAAGAACTTCTGGAGGTATCACCATCCCTGATTTCCAGCAGTACTGCACAGCAACAGGTATTTAAACCACGTGATACTGGGATAAAAACAAGTTGGTCAATAGAATCTAAATGAAGATATTGTAGTAAATCCTACGGACACTTGAGTTTTGGCAAGCCAAAATTATACAATGAAAAAAAAAAAAAAACGAGAGCTACTTCAACAAATGGTGCTGGTCCAACTGGATGTCATCATGTAGAAGAATGCAAATAGATCCATATCTATCACCCTGCACAAACCTCAAGTCCAAGTGGATCAAAGACCTCAACATAAAACCAGACACGCTAAACTAATAGAAGAGAAAAATGGAGAATAGTCTTCAATGTATTGGCACAGGACACAACTTCCTAAACAGAACACCAAGAGCTCAAGCACTAAGATTAACAATTAATAAATGGGATCTCACGAAACTGAAAAGTAAAAGGACATCTTCAAAAGAACAAAATGGCAGCCTACAGACTGGGAAAAGATCTTCAGCAACCTCACATCTGACAGGTACTGATATCTAAACTATCTGAAGAACTCAAGAAACTAAACATCAACAAACATAATGACGCCTTTAAAAATTTCAATACAGATCTGAACAGAATTCTCAACAGAGGCATCTCTAGTGGCCAAGAAGCACATAAAGAAATGATCAGTGTCCTTAGCCACCATAGAAATAGAAATCAGAAGGACTCTGAGATTCTATCTTAGACCCACCAGAATTGCTAAAAACAAACACTCACGGTACAGATCATGCTGACAGGGGAACACTCCTCCACAGCTGGTGGAAGTGCAAACATGGGAATCAATGTGGCTGTTTCTCAGAAAATTGGGAATAGATCTACCTCACGACCCAGCAATACCACTCTTGGGCATATA
This sequence comes from Rattus norvegicus, assembly GCF_021556685.1. NCBI lineage: Eukaryota > Metazoa > Chordata > Mammalia > Rodentia > Muridae > Rattus > Rattus norvegicus. The sequence goes on from NC_141537.1 coordinate 88,464,637, forward strand.
CCCAACAGAGCACCCATACCACAAGGACACCTGCTCAACTATGTTCACAGAAGCTTTATTCATAATAGCCAGAAATTGGAAACCTAGATGTCCCTCAACCAAAGAATGGATAAAGAAAATATGGTACATTTACACAATGGAGTATTACTCAGCTATTAAAAACAATGGCATTAGGAAATTTATGGCAAATGAGTAGAACTAATAAAGATCATCCTGAGTGAGTAACCCAAACCCAGAAGACCAATGTGGTATGTACTCACTTATAAGTGGATAATAACTGTAAAATATAATATCACCATGCTACACTCCACAGACCCAAAGAAGCTAAGTAACAAGGGAAGCTCATGGGGGAAGCTTGAGTGTCAATAAGAAGGGGAAATAAGAAAGACAACTGGGATAGATGGGGGTAGGGCATGACTGGGTTGGGGTTGGAATGGGAACTGAAGGAATTAGGTGTTGGGGGGGGATAGAGGGAGAGAATGCTGGGAGAGACAACTGGAATTGGGGGAGGGGGCACCTCTGGGATGAGCTAGAAACGTAGGACAATGGAAACTCCCAGGGATTTATGTGAATGACCCTAGCCAAAACTCCTATGGAAGATACAGAGTCTTAGCCAGCCATCTGTAACTAGGCAAAACTTCCATAACCATTATCAGAGAGGCTTCACCCAGAAACTTATGATAACATATCCAAAGACCCACAGCCAACAATAAATTGAGGAATCCTGTGGAAGACGGGGAGGAAGGATTATAGGAGCTAAGTGTATAAAGGTCAACAGAAAACTGGCAGAATCAACTAACCTGGGCCTACAGGTGCTCACAGAGACTGAACCAACAACCTAGAAACCTACATGGGACCGACCCTAGACCCTATGCACATATGTAACAGTTGTATAGCTTCATGTGGGACTCCTGACAGAAAAAGCAAGAGCTGTCTCTGACTCTGTTGCCTGCTTTTAGGAACCTTTCTCCCTACTGGGCTTCGTCCTCTAGCCTCAGTGGGAAAAGATAGCCTAGTCTTACTGAAACTTGATATCCCAAGGACAGCTGACACCCATGGGAGGCCTCCACTTTCCTGAAGAAAAAGGGAGGAGTGGATTGGGGGCAAAGAGAGGTAGGGAGAAAAGAACTGGGAGGATAAGAAGGACAGAAAACTGTAGTTGGGATGTAGAGTAAATCAATTAACCAATTAATTAAAACTAAAAGAATAAAGATAAAGAAAAATTTTTGAAGAAATATATTTTAAAGAAATATAAATGAATGAAAATAAAAAATAAAGCCCACCAAATTCTTTGGGACAAAGTAAAAGCACTCCTAAGAGGAAAGTTTATAGTGATGACTATTTACATAAAAATAATTTGAGAGCTAGGTTCCCCAGACCCATTCCTCCACCCAGGCTACCTACCTATCACTACGTCCACCACCCAGCTCTGGCGCCTCATGGAATACGACCTGGAACTCCAGGTAAGTCACCTGACTCGTTCATTCACCTACTAGCCTGCCTACCACCTGGTACCATGGGAGTCTGACCTAAAAATATTGCTAACTCTCACAGACCCATTTCTCTACAAGTCCCCATCTGCCTGATCTGCCACTAGTATTGCATGAAATCTAGCCCAGAATTCCAAATAGGGCCCCAGATACACTCTGCTCTACTTCCTACCTATCAGCTACCCTATTCACCATGGTCCTGTAGAAATCTGTAGAAAATCCCAGAAAATTATCTAAACCTTGTTCCAGGAGCCCTAAATCTAGTAGGATTACTATCTACCAGGCACCCTGAAAGAGGACAAAAGTAGCTCCAAGTCCCTTTCTCCCAACAGTCAATCCAAACAGACTGGCCAATATCCTGAATAGGAAAAGCCCCTCGGAAAAAACTATCTGTTCTAGAAATAAGTAAAAATTTGGCCTAAAACACAGGTTGCTCAAAACCACTTTGTCCATTGCTCACTCTGACCCTTTAACAATAGGTTAAACTATTAAATCATCCTTTTGGCCACTTTCTACTTTTGTTCCCTTGAGAATGTACTCAACTTTAATCTACAATAAATACTTGCTATTTTCTAAACTATACTCTGTGTGTATCTCATCTGAATTTCTTCATCATAGATTATGAGAACCAGGGGAAAAAAAAGATTCTAGTGTTAGAATAGTAAATATGTAAAATTAGTTATGGCTTCTTAATCTTGATATCATACTTCTTTTGTCCTGATTTATATGACTTTTGTTTACATGATTTTTTTAAAAAAAATCCATCATTAAAATCAAAATATTCCAGAATATAAATAATTTACTTAAAATTATTTGAATCAAATTAAGTATAACCAACAAACCAATTATTTATGAAATAAGACCAGAGAAATGACTTAATCACAACTTGTCACAAAGAAAAATATAACAAAACTAAAACCAACAAAATAAATCATAAAGTAGGCCTTTTCTTACTACCCATTTGCATTGCTATATATTATTAATAAGTAACGTTATAAAAAGGCTCTCTGCTCCTCCCTGTTCAAGAAACAGCCGCATCTTCTCATGCAGTGCCAGCCTCATCTCATAGACAAGATGGTGAAGGTCGGTGTGAACGGATTTGATCGTATTGGGCCAACTCAGCCCCCAACACTGAGTATCTCCCTCACAATTCCATCCCAGACCCCATAATAATAGTAGGAGCCTAGGGAGCTCTCCCTTCTCTCTTGAATACCATCAATAAAGTTCGCTGTACCCACCTCAAAAAAAAATAATAATGTTATAAAAAATACTACAGATTAAAGATCAAACCTTCAAACAGTATTTCTTCAACATCAAAACTATAAAACATCTCATTCTCATAATAAAACTTTCTAATGTTTCAAAGGTATAAAGGTCACAATTTTAAAATAGGAGAGAATGTCAAAGTCTCAGCTTATACACCACAGTACAGAAATGGAACATAGAGGTTACTACCCCACCTGTCCAACCAGTGTATGCAGAGCAATCATGGGGATCAGCTGTCTTCAGCCCTTCTTCCATTTGCTGCAGAAGATCTTTAATTTTGGTCTGGATACGCTTTATCAAGTTAGGAACAATCTAAAAATCAAAGGAAAAAGTGAATTAAACTGAACTAGAAGAGAACATCATGAAAGCTACACTGGACACAAGAAAGAATGACCTTATTTGGCATATCTTAGGTAATGAGAGCCTATTCTGGTTCTTTGAGGTTAATATTTTAATGAAACAATGCTTTATGTGGATTATAACTTTTAAATATTATCACAAAGAATAATTTGCAGAAATCAAGTATAGGAAACAAAAAAAAGCAAAAAAATAATAGATGATTTGACTACAAACATTTTTAGTCTTTATAAAGAACCTAAGAGAGATAGGGTGATAGTTAATTTAGAATGTCAACTTGACTAGATTTAGAATCATCTAAGAAAGTTGCCGATGAGTATGTCTGTGAAGACCATTCTAAGTAGGTTTAACTGAAAGGAAACCTACCCTAAATCTGGGTGCAGTCACCCATTAACTAGACTCCATGACTAAGGGAAAGAAGGAGTCAAATGAGTGCTGGCATTCCTAGTAGCACTTGCCTTTAATTCTGGCACTTGAGAGGTAGAGACACAATGATATAGAGTTCAATGCCAGCTTTAGCTACAGAGTAAGTTCAAGGTTATTATAGGCTTTGCCGGGCCCTGCCACAAACTACAAACAAAGGATTCCTACTGTTCCATCTGTCCTCACACCATCCCCTTTTGGTCAGAGACTATACACCCATACACCTTCAAGATCCTCTTAGCCCAAAATCCCGTGGGAGAGAGAGCCGAACACCTGAGTACAGGTAATCCTGAGACTGCAGGACAGGACAGACTGTCACTTCTGCCCACCTTTGCCCACACCCCTGGCCCAAGAGGAAACTGCACAGTGCCTCTGGACACAGGAATATAGGAGCAGTCAGCTGCAGGAACCTGCAGTCCAGATCTGCGCCCTGAACTGAACCGAACCGAACCTGTCAAACAACTCCCTGTGCCCAAATCCCCTGGGGGTAGAGAGTTGGACCCTCAGAAAATCGGACACTCCTGAGAAATCAGAGGAAACTACAATCTGCCCGCATTCCCGACCCAAGAGGAAAATGCCTAATGCCATCTGTGCCCCCTGCGCACAGGGACCCAGAAGTAGTCAGGGGCAAGACACTTCCAGTCCCTGCCCTGGCTGAGAGCTGAAAGCCAGCCTCCAGGAGCAATTGCACGCCTGAGAGCAGAACACTCTGTACCCAGAACCCACTGAAAGAAAACAAGAAAACAGGTCTACAGGAGTGTTGACACACAGGCCTACAGGAAGGTCAAGCCACTGTCAGAAACAGCCAGACAAGCTAACACCAGAGACAACCTGAAGGTGAGAGGCAAGCGCAGGCACCCAAGCAACAGAAACCAAGACTACTTGGCATCATCAGAGCCCAGTTCTCTTACCAAAGCAAATACTGGATATCCAAACACACTGGAAAAGAAAGATTTAGATTTAAAATCGTATTTTATCATGATGACGGAGGACTTCAAGAAGGTCATAAATAACGCCCTTAAGGAAATACAGGACAACACAAGTAAACAAGTAGAAGCCCTTAAAGAGGAAACACAAAAATCCCTTAAAGAACTACTGGAAAAAACAACCAAACAGGTGAAGGAATTGAACAAAACCATCCAGGAGTTAACAATGGAAATAGAAACAATAAAGAAAGCACAAAGGGAGACAAACCTGGAGATAGAAAACCTAGGGAAAAGATCAAGAGTCACAGATGTGAGCATCACCAACAGAATACAAGAGATAGAAGAGAGAATCTCAGGAGCAGAAGACACCATAGAAAACATTGACACAACCGTCAAAGATAATGGAAAATGGAAAAAGTTCCTAGGCCAAAACATCCAGGAAATCCAGGACACAATGAGAAGATCAAACCTAAAGATAATAGGTATAGAAGAGAGTGAAGACTCCCAACTTAAAGGGCCAGTAAATATCTTCAACAAAATTATAGAAGAAAACTTCCCTAACCTAAATGGAATACTATTCGGCGATTAAAAAAATAAAAAACAAAGACATCCAGGCATATGGATGGAACTTGAAAATATTATCCTGAGTGAGGTAACCCATACCCAAAAGGACATGTATGGTATGTATTCAATGATAAGCGGATAATAGCCAAAAAGTTCAGAATACCCATGATCTACCCCGTAGACCCAAAGAAGTTAAACAAGAATAAGGCCCCAATGAGGATGCTTAAATCACACATAGAAAGGGGGAATACAACAGTCATGGGAGGCACAGGGAGAGAGGGATCTGCGTGGGAGAGGAGAGGGTAAAGGAAATAGGGTGGCAGGATCAGGCATGGGAAAAGACGAGAGAGTCCCAGAGGGCCAGGAGGATGAACGGAAATATGCAGCTGCCGAGGATGGAAAGTTGGGGGATTCTCTAGGAAGTCCTGGAGACTCAGAGTGAAAGAGGCTCCCGGGAGTCAATGCAGGTGATATGAGCCGAAACGCCCAATAGTGAGGATCCAAAATTGGGTCTGTCTTTAAAAAAAAAAAAATGCAGGGACGAAGATGGAGGGAGCAGAGGCTGAAGGAATGTCTGACCAGTGACTGGTACAGAGCCCATTCTGTGATCCATCCCAGGGAGAAGGAACCCTCACACCATTACTAATGCTGTCTTGTGCTGGCAGACAAGAACCTTCCATAACAGCTGTCTGAGAGGTTCTACCCAGCAGCTGACTGAAACAGATGCAGATACCCACAGCCAAACATTGGACTGAGGTTGGGGACCCCTATGAAAGAGTTAGGGGAAGGATTGAAGGAGCTGAAGGGAATAGCAATCCCATAGGAAGGCCAACAGTGTCAACTAACCTGGACCCCTAGCAGCTTCCAGAGACTGACCCACCAATCAAAGAGCATACACAGGCTAGTCTGAGCCCTCTGGCACATAGGTGGCAGAGGACTATGTCTGGCCTCAGTGGGAGAGGATGTGCCTAATCCTGCAAAGAATTGATGCACCAGATGGGGGGATATGAGAGACATTGCCCTCTCAGAGGCAAAAAGGGAGGGGAGGAAGACTTCTGCAAGAAGGAGGAAGGCAGCATTTGGGGCATAAATAAATAAATAAATAAATAAATAAATAAATAAACAAACAAACAAACAAGCAAGCAAGCAAGCAAGCAAATGGGTAGATTACCAAGCAGAAAGTTCTAATAGGGTGAAACACAAATGACTTAGAAGAGCTTAAAGAAATGTGCAACATCCTTAGTCACAAGGAAAATAATAATCAAAATCATGTTGGGATTCCATATTACCCAAGTCAAAACAGCCAAAATCAATAAAGAAATGATAGCACATGCCAGCAAGAATGCAAGGAAAATGCTATATGTACTCAAAACAATGCTAAGCAAAGAAGAATAATTCTGGAGGGATTACCATTCCAAATATCAAGATACAGTACAGAGCCATAGTATATAAGCCATAGTAAGAACAATGTGATATTGCAGAAAAACAATGGAGACTAGTAGATAAAAACAGTACATATGTCCATATAAACTCAGCCGTCTGATATTTGACAAAGATGATAAAAACATACAATGGAGAAAAGATTAGCATCTTCAAAACTGCTTCTGAGAAAACTGGATGTCCACATGTACAAGAATGAAATGAAACCAGTATCTATCACCTTGCATAAACGTAACTCCAACTGGATCAAAGGCCTCCCTCTGAAACCTGAAATACTTAAAGTCCTAGGGAAAACAAACACCATAGGCATTGTTTTACAAAATATAGGTTTAAGAAAGGACTTTCTGAATAGGACTCCATTTGCCCAGGAATAAAGGCAAAGAATTGACAAGTGAAACAGCACATAACTAAACAGCGAAGGAAACAACCAATCAAGTGAAAAGGAAACTCACAGTGGTGAGGTCTGTGTCAGCTACACATCTGACAGAAGAGTAATATCCAAAATGCACAAAGAACCCTTACAACAAAGAGTCAAAAAATTGACTCAACTGAAGAATGGACTATAGATCTGAACAGAGTTCTCAAATGAATAAATAAAAATGGCTAAGTAATAACTTTGAGATATTGTCTTACCCTAGTCAGTATGGTTAACATCAACAAAACCACCTGCGGCAAATGTCAGAGAGCTTGTGGGAAAATAGGAATCCTCAGTCACTGCTAATGGGATTGCAAACTAAAGCAGCCACTATGGAAATCGGAGTGGGAAAATCTCAGAACGCTGAAAGTAACTCTCCCATTGACCCAGTTATGCCACTCCTTGGCAGATGCCCCAAGGGTCATCAGCCTACTCCACAGTACTATTTGCTCAGCCATGGTCATTGCCACTACATTCTCAATACCTTGGGAAGAAAAACAACATGAATGGCCTTAAACTGAGTGACAGAGTAATAAAATTGTCTATATGCACAACGAAGTCAGCTATAAATAAAAATGACATCATAAAATCTGCAGATGAATGAATGGAACTAGAAAATACTACACTGAGTGAGCTAAGTCAGACCTGCACGGATAAACATTGTATGTTCTATCCCATCTTTGATTCCTAGTTCCAAATATTTAGATATAAATATTGTCTAAGTTGGGGTTTTTATTAATGTGATAAAACACCGGGACAATCGGCAACTTGGAGAGGAAAGGGTGTATTCTGTTTACACTTCCACATTAGACTGCATCACAGAAGGAGGTCAGGGCAGGAACTCAGGCAGGGCAGGTAGACTGCATCACAGAAGGAGGTCAGGGCAGGAACTCAGGCAGGGCAGGTAGACTGCATCACAGAAGGAGGTCAGGGCAGGAACTCAGGCAGGGCAGGTAGACTGCATCACAGAAGGAGGGCAGGGCAGGAACCCAGGCAGGGCAGGAACCTATGGGCAAGAACTGATGCAGAGATGATGAGGAAGTGCTTCTTACTGGCTTGCTCCTCGTGTCTTGATCATTTTTATAGTCCTATGACTATACTCGGGAATGGCACCATGCACATGGGCTGAGCCCTCCCATATCAATCAGTATGTAAAGTGTACTACACACAGAAGTACAGGCAAATCTTACGGAGGAATTTTCTCAATTAATAATCCTCTTCCCAAATGACCCTAGCTTGTGCCAAGCTGACATACAACTAGGCAACACAAGTATATAGTCTGGAGTAAAGACAGAAACTGGAATTTTTTTAAGTACCATGAAGTGGCATAGAAGGAGCAGTATAGAGGGGAACCATAGGATACAGTGATATGAAAGGGAATTGGGAGGTGAGAAGATAATTGAGAAGGAGGTCAATACAAAAGAAGAGGATGAATGGGAAACAACACTACAAATGTTTAAAAAAGCTACCAGGAATCAAACTATTTTTATTTACCTATAATTACATATAATACATATAAGTATATGCATATGTATATACATACACATATGTACTTTTAATGAAGGCATGCCACTTGGGCTTCCAGCTTGACTTCTTCCACTCTACCTTCTAAAGCACACACAGCTCCTCTTATAGGTTCAGGCTGACTCCAGAGCACAGCTGCTATCTTTAACAGTCATCAGATCATACTAGCACCTCCAACATGCTTGGGGTTCCACTGCCACTGAGGCTTTACCAATAGCCTCTCCTAAGCTCTCTTCAGGACTCTGACCCTGCTTAATGGTGCCAAACCTCCACCTTTCCCCATGACCCCCTTATTCCTGAGGCTCTCATGCCACCTAAACCAGTACCACCTGGGAGACTCTTACACATTACCAAGTTCAGTTACTAGCAAGAAAGCAGCCTTGGACCCTTGCTCATTGTTTCTATATGCTACCCCTGAAAGAATAATTCCAGATGTCATCACAATTATGCTGGTTCTTTTCATACTCAGCTAACCAGCATCAACTAACCACCCCAGTGAAGGGTTCACTTCAGTGGTTCTAATCTTTTGTTAATCATAATTGATTCTTCAGCCCCAAATGAACAGAAACCATTGGTTCTTAGTACAACAAATAACACATGAAGAGACTTAATAATCTTTGAAGAACTGCCAGAGTCTTCTCTGAAACCTCCCCAGCCAGGCCTCCATCATCTGCATTTCTCACACCATTATCTTCCTGGTACCCAAAACAGCAGCTCATCAAGCTCTGAACGCTTTCAGTCCGAAGACCAAAAGGCTTCTACAATCCTCCCCAAAACAACAGGGCCAGGTCTGTCACAGTGATACCTCATGAACTGGGTACCAATATCTGTATTAGTTTAGTTTCCATTGCTGTGGTAAACACACACTGTGACCAACAATGTTGGAAACACTCCATCATGAAGTGAAGTCAGGGCATGGAATCAAGACAAGAATCTGAAAGTAGTAACTGAAGACAACGCTCACTGGCTTGCCCTCCAAGGTTCTCTTAGCTTGCTTCAGACCAGACCCTCCTACATTAGTCATTAATCAAGATGAGGTGCCCAGAGACTTGTATATAGCACTCTGATAGAAGTGTCTTCTCAATGGGGTGTTCTGTCTTCCCAGATGACCTTAGCTCATGCCAAATTGACAAACAACAGCACACAATACTAAGAACTGATCAATACTTATCAAAGCCTTGGGAACAGAGAATCATGGATTGGTCTTAACTTGGGTACTGAAAATTGGCATTGGCAATTTTATAAGCTTTTAATCATCAAACATATATCATACTCCTGTCAAACCTTGAAGAACTTACTTGAACTCTGTGTGCCTTGGTTTTAATTTTTTAATTTGCCTTCATTGTTTACCTTTCATTTTAAAGTAAAATATTTTATTCTATGAAATCCCATTACTATCTAATCTTTTTCTTTTTAATATTTTTTGTTCAAAGTATAAACTTATCCTTACATTCTTCTCAATATTTCTCTATCTCATCTGTTTATTTCTGCATTATTCTATTTTTCTGAATAAGATATGAATCCAAATTTCATACATGGTATAAGTGGTAAGTTAATATTACATTTATACATATTATTAAAATATTGCATTTCTTCTAAACCTCTTTGTGGATGGGATTTCTTTTTTGCAATTCCTTTTTGTTTTTTAAACTGAAAGTAGTTTTTTTTTTCATGGAATATATTCTGTTTATAGTTCACCTCCCCAACGACTCCTCCCAGATACTCCCAACCTCTCCAGCCACTCAAATGTTCCTTTTTCTCACCAGAAAACAAAAAACAATCGGGCTTTTCTGCAAAAAAGAAGAAAAAAAAAGAATAAGACAGAATAAAAACAAACAAACATGAATAAAACAAAACAAACAAGGAACAGAAAAACAAAAGAGCCAAAGAAAAAGCACTAGAAACACATAGAAACAGAAATCCCCTAAAAACACAAAATCAAAGACCATAATATAATGAGCAAAATAAAGGGGAGGGGGGAGTCCAAAGCATTATGGGAAAAAACAAATAAACAAATAAAAGCAAAAACCTCTGAAAATGAGTTTATTTTGTATTGACCATCTACTGCTGGGCACAGGGCCTGGCCCTAACAGTGGTACGTACATCCTGTGAGACTCACAGAAAATTAACTTTTCACTTGTGAGTAGGTATCAATTACAGACAGCTTCTGGGACAGGGAGGGGGCAGTGTCCACTTCTTTCAGGACCTCATACAGACCAATCCTGCACGGGCCCTGTGCATGCTGCCACTGCCTCTGTGAGTTCGCATGTGAATCAGTCCTGCTGTACTGAAAGCCTTGTTTCCTTGGTATCCTCCATCCCCTTGGGCTCTTACACTTTTTTTTTGCCTCTTCGTCTGCAGTTTCCTGAGCTCTAAGGGAAGAAATGGATGAAGACATTCCATTTAGGACCAGGTACTCTAAAATCTCTTATTCTTTGCATCCTTTCTAGCTGTGAGTCTTTATCCCCATCTTCTGTAGGAGGACGCTTCTCTGGTGGTGGCTTTGATGACACTGATCTATAAATATGGCACAGTGTTGTTAAGGATCACTTTGTTGCTAGATTCCTTTAGCAGAATTATAGTATTAAGTTTCCCCTTAGGTCCATGCCCTATCTAGTCTTAGACTCTTAGCCACCTGAGCAGATTTGGATATGGCTTCCACCTCATAGAGTGGGTCTTAAATCTATTCACAGAGTAGTTGGTTACTTCCACAGACTTTGTGCCACTATTGCACTAAAGCCACTTGCAGGTAGATCACTATTGCAGATCAAAGAGTTTGTGTTTACTTTCCTCCTTTGGTAGTGTGCAAAGTACTTTCTAGTACCGTGGACACTAGTCCATAGGGGGAAGGCTCTAGATAGGCATTCGAGATGGGCTGGAATTAAATAAGTTGTGCAGGTATTATCTTCAGCAATAGGGCATCAGTTTGTGAAGAGCAAGCAAGAGTCTTAGCAATAGCCTGGATCATTGGAGGGCTTCTTTGGGCCCCTTTGGGCAATGACTCAGCCGCATATAACAAATTCAGGAATGGGAGACTTCATTTGGTGACAAGAGATGTCCAGTTCGGATTCCACCCCCCCCCATGTTATATGGTGATTTTATTTAGATTGCCTATGTATATATTTTAGGAAGTCTCCACTATATAGATCCACTCAAGTGGGCCTTAATTTCAGCTGTCTCTCCCCCATATTACCTCCCTCACAACTCTCATCCCTCCTCCCCAATACTAATCCTGTTTCACTTTCCCCCGATCCCATTCATCCATAACCATGTTTTCTATTTCCCCTGCCTAATGTGATCAAATCATCTGGACCCTTATTCTACACATAACTTCTGTGGTTACAGGGATTATAGCCTGTTTATCAAAGACTTAAGAGCTAATCTCCACATATAAGTGAACACATACTATATTTGACTTTTATGGTATGAATTACTTGACTCAGAGTATTTTTTCTAGCTCAAGCCATTTATCCTCAAATTTCATGATTCCATTTTTTTAACAGCCAAGTGATACTCCATTGTATAAGTACCACATTTCTTTATCCACTCAATCTGTTTTCGGACATCTAGGTTGTTTCCAGTTTCTGAGTAGAGCAGCAATGAACATAGTTGAGCAAGAGTCTCTGTAGTGGGAAATAGAGTCCTTTAGGTATGTGCCCAAGACTGGTGTACCTGGATCTCCAGGTAGATCTATTCTCAGCTTCCTGAAGAGCTGACACACTAATTCCATGCTGGGTGCTGGGTGCACAAGTTCTCACTCCTAACAGTGACAGACAGTGTTCCTGACTCTACTGCTGGGTGCACAAGTTCTCACTCCTAACAGTGACAGACAGTGTTCCTGACTCTCCTTCCTCGCCATCATGAGCTGTCATTTGTTTTGTTGCGCTTGGAAATTCTGACCGGTGCAAGATGGAATCACAAAGTAGTTTTGATTTACATTCCCTGACGACTAAAGATGTCGAACATTTATTTGAGTGTTACTCTCCCATCTGTGTTTCCTGTTTTGAGAATACAGTTTGGATCTGTACCCATTTTTAATGGGGTTATTGTTTTCTCTTTGTCCAATTTATTGAAATAGATTTTTCATGCATATATTTCATAATATATTCTGATTGGTACACCCCCACTCCTCTTAGTTCCTTTCCATTTCCCCTCCTACTTGTATCCAGATCCTTTCTATTTCTCACTAGAAAACAAAGATCTAAGGAATAATAATGAAATACAATAAGATAAAATGAAAACAAACAAATCAGAGAAGGGCAAAATGACCATATAAGAAAAAGGACCAAAGAAAAAGATTAGAAATACATAGAGATGCAAACACACACACATAGATGCATATGCACACAGATACACACACAGAGACACACGCACAGGCACTAAAAGAAAAAGAGAAACATTGTTAAGTGAAGCCACTAACTAATAGCCTGCTTGCCAGCCACTATGGAAGGAGGCAAGAAGCTTGTCTTTATCTTAATAAGCTTTAAAAATGACTGCATCTTCATGACAAACCCTGAGTCAGAACCACACAGTTCACTGCAATGTTGTGAGGATCTGGATTCCTCGCCCTCAGACACTGTGTGAGATAAGTGTTTAAAGGTTGCTAATTTAGGGTAATTTATTATCCAGCCTGAGATAGCTTCTATCCAAAGTCTTGTCCTTATGTGTTCTCTCAGTTCTATCAGTACAGGTTGTTCCTCATCTCTGCTATTGCTCTATTCTCTAGAGTTCTCTTAACTACTTAGGAGACATTTTTCATTACGCCAATCTCATTATAGTTAATAACAATTCCTAACATTAATTTTCCTCTATGAAATTTGGTACAGAATTTCTCCTCGGATTGGATCCTCACAAAATACCAAGTAAAACCGATGCTGCTAGTTAAAAAGAGATATACACTTCAACTCTGAACTATATAAACATGAGCAATCCAAGATACAGTGCTGTTAGAATAAGGATTTGTTACAGAGAGAACCTACCGCTACATTGGATAACTGCTTTCATTCTATTTGGCCCCATCCCCTTCTCCTTTTACTGTCTCATTTTCATGGACAACCCAATTTCCATTTCACCTTTTCTTTAGGTCATAAACCCTACATTGGTATGTTACTGCTTCATTCCTGTTCTGTTGCTGTGAAGAGATATTCTGATGGAGACTACTTATAGAAGAATTTAACTGGGGGGGGGGGGGGGGGTTGCTTACAGTTTCAGACAGGCAGTCCATTTTCCTTTGTGGAAGACAGCATGGCAGGCAGGCATGGTGCTAGAGTAGTACCTAAGATTATACCCTAATCCATAAGCAGGAGGCAGAGAAAGAGTGAGACTGGGCATGGTCTGGACTTTTGAAACTTCAAAGCTCATACCAGTGATATACCTCCTCCAACACGGTCACACCTTCTCATCCTTCCTAAACAGTCCACCATCTGGGAAGCAAACATTCAAATATATGAGCCTGTAAGGGCCATTTCTATTCAAACTATGACAGATACTAAACAATTTACCATTTAACTGTTTAGAGATATTGCAAGCCTTGTTGTTTATTTGTGAGTTTTAAAGTAAATTTAATATTTTTTGATATGGAAATCGCATTTACCCAGAGATAAAAGATAAAAAGAAAACTACCCAGTCTCAGTACTCTAAATTGGACTAAGGCTTATTTACGTGAAAGTCACCTGCTCTCCATATCAATGCAGTATTCACATTCTCATGGATACCGTTACTCCACCAACCAGAGGTCATGTACTTCACTTTGTAGTGTAGTACTAAATTTTGCCATAGGTTTTAGTTGTAAAACAAATTTCAACACTAAGTCATAAATAAAACACACAAGAAAGAGAAAATCACAGACTCAACTCTCTGATGAACATAGATGTGAAAATTCTCAATAAAATATTTGGGAAAAGGAAAGTATATTCACCATGGTCAAGGTGGCTTCATTGCAGAGATAAACAGTTGGCTCCTCATACATAAATAAATGTAATTTGTCATATGAAGATGGAAATGAAGATATCATCTAGCCTTTAACAAAATCCAATGCCTTCTCATGACAAAAATCATGGAAAGCCTAAGGAATTCAGAGTATAACTCATCATAGGAAAGTTATATATAATAAACTTACATCTAATGTCAAACTAAATGACAAGAACTCAAAACAATCCCACAAAAATCATGAATAATACAAAGATTTTCATGCTCTACATTTCATTTCGGAGTGCTTGAATTCTTAGCTATGGCAATAGACAAAGTAGCAATAAGAAAAGTCAAAAGTATCTCTGTTAGCAGATGATCAATCCTATGCACAACTGATCCTAGAGACGCCACAAAAAACCCTCTTGAGAACTGCTAAGAACTTCCCGAAATACAGCAAAACTTAACACACAAAATCCAGTAGTTTTTCTATAGAACAATGACATACATACTGAAAAGAAAACCAGGGAATTAAACCAATTCATAACACACACACACACACACACACACACACACACGGGCATGCACACACACAAAATAATCTAAGGACACTGAAGACTTTAAGACCCTAAGAAAGCTGAAGAAGATACTAGAAAATAGGAATAGCTGCTATGCATATGGATTAGCAACATAATTATTGTGAAAATAACCATCCTATCAAAATAATCTACAGATTCACTGCAAATTCTCATCAAATTTCAAGCAACAAGCAACACTTTACAGAAATAAAACATATAATGCCAAAATTCATACTGAAACTTGACACAGCCAGCCAAACCAATCTTAAACAAAAAGAGGCCTACTGTAGGAAACACCATACCTGACTTCAAAACATCATGCTGCTGCAACAAAAACAGATGTGGAGGCCAATGGAATAAAATAATGAACTTAGGTATGATCCATGCTACTACAGCTCCATGATTTGTTGACAAAAACTCCAAAATCCTCACTGGAAAAAACAGGGCTTCTGATCTAAATGGTGTTGTGTAAGAAGCAGATGAAGTCTTGAGTGAATGTGTATTGTTGACATGAACACAGCATGTCATGGACCCCCCTGACTCAGACCATGTGAATTACCCAGCCTTCCCTGGGTCTGGATCAGGAAATCAGCAAAGCCTTAACTGTTCCAAGTACAGATGTTGACAGCTCGCAAAGCATCAAGCACATCTTCCTACCTGAACAATAACTACAGCCTGAGCTTGCTCCCTTGCAGAGACTCCCTGCGAAGCCTAGCCGACCTACCTCCTCACCTCAGATTTATATAATAAATGCACTGGGTTTGGGCTGCTGAGAACAGCTCACCAGACACCAGCTTTTCTGTAAGTGTGTGTGCTGTTTCTTCATTCCCCTCCTTTGCCCCATCAGGTCAATCCCAAGGCAGTGAAGGTCATGGTAGTGCTGGAAATACCAGATCTCACAAAAGAACAAAACTATATCTTCGTATGTCACCTTGCACAAAACTCAAATCCAGTGTCCAGATGGAGGACCTCAACATAAGACTTGATACTCTCAAACTACTAGAGAAAAATGGGGAGTATACGTCAATGTGCAGGCATAGGTAAGCACTTTTCAAGCAGGACTCCAGTAGCATAAGCAATACAAGCAACGGTCAACAGATGAGATGGATCTCAAAATAGGAGAAAGTCTTTTTTCCAACTACACATTCAACAAAAGAGTAGTGTCTTCTAGTGTCTAAAATATACAAAGACCTAAAAGTCAAATCAAATAAAAAAAAAAATAATAACCCACACTGAGCATCAAGTAAACAAATAAAAATAAAAAAGGGGGTGGGGGGGCTGTACAGGACTGGAGCAACAGCTCAACAATTAAGAACATTTAGGAATCTTCCAGAGGATCTAGGTTTGGCTCCTAGCCCCACACAGTTGCTCCTAACTGTCCACAACTACACTGAAGAGGATCCAGCACACTCTTTCTGACCTCCTCAAGGACTAGGTATGCATGTGGCACACATACATGCAGGAAAAACACCTCCATAAAATTATTTTTTAAGTTGCAACTTATGCTATGCAACTGGAAAAATAGTAAAATAGGGAACTACAAATAGTAAACATTTTCCAAAATGTTCAACCTCCTCAGGGATGAGTAGTATGCAAATGGAAATTGCCTTAAAATTCCATCCTACCCCAGTCTGAAAGGCCACTATCAAGAATACAAATAAGAAATGCTAGCAGGGGTGTGGGGTAAGGGGAATCCTTTTACACTATTGGTGAGAGTGTAATCTGGTGTGGCCGATTTGGAAATCAATCCAGAGGGTCCTCAAAAGTTAGACGTAAAAACACCTTATGCACTGAGCATGATGGATAGCTTTAATCCCAGCACTCAAGAGATAAAGGGAAGCAGGTATCCAAGTTTCGGGCCAGCTAGGGGATGCATACGTAGTGGTTCTCTTGTTTCAAAAATAAATAATACTCTAAGATCCAGCTATCGCACTCTTGGGCACACATCCAAAGGTTTCATATCACTACAAGTGACATGTGAGGGGTTGGCCAAAAAACAAACAAAAAAGTCCTAGTTGATAATGCCAATGTGACCATGAGCTCAGAATTGCTATAATTATACTTATTTGCGCTGGATGTGCACAGGACAGGCCCTCCCAAAAGTCAGTCACAGATGGGGAGGGGTTCACGGGGCTCTAATTCTTAATGTCAAACTCTTAACAACAGATTGGTTCTGGAGGAGGGGTAGCCATTGTCTTCAGTTGTGTACGCTACTGAATCCACCAGTAGGGACCAAAGGATGGTTCGGAGAAGGTCTTGGTAAAGCCCAGGAAGACAAAACAAACAAACAAACAAAGACACAAATGGGGGGGGGGGCAACTCATAGGGGAAGCGGTTGTACAAAAGAGGGAAGGGGATGAAAGACAGTGGGGTGGAAGCAACCAGAATACATGTATGAAGTTGTTAAAGAACAAAAAAAAAAAAAAAAAAAGGAAAAACAGGCTGTGACTTTAGCGTTTCTCCAAGTAAGTACATGCCCACTGGCAGATGTGAAAAAAATCTACCTAACAGCAAATTCTCATTTTACTCCCAAGAACGATCAAAGTGCTCCATCAGACTGTTTCAGGTCTCAACAGAGGGAATGCATAACCAAACCACCTTTTCCCCGCCGTTTGGGCAGGACCTAGACTGGGCGGGACGCGCGCCGATGACGTCACCGCACCCCAGGGCGTGACCGCTGGACGCTACCATTGGCGCAGGTGGCCTCACCCTCCCAACCGCTGGTCCTGGCCCTGGCAACCAACTCACCTTCCCGTTGGGGTGGAAAGGGAGGCCCGGGTCTTCTGTGGTGGGAAGAGGGCAAACACGGCCTGTTTCCTCCGCAGTTCCAGAGGCGAACCCCGTGGCGGAGGCAGCGACCTCATAGTCTAGGAAGGGATTAGGAAACGACCGCTCCTCCATCTCCGCCTCTCCTAGGTGGAACTTGAGTCTCTTTGACATGGTCTCGCCCATGTCCGCGCGCTTCCCCTGCCTGAAAGCTCAGGGCACGGCGCGCAGGCAGGGACAAACCTCCTGGAAGGCGTTTAGGCCGGGGCTACGCGGCGAAGCCTTCCTGGTGATCCGTGGTTTGCACATCTGGATGCAGCTAGCGTGAAAAAGCCGAACCTCCAGCCTCCGCCAGTCACGCCCTCCCAGCAGCGGCTCTCAGCCTGCCGCCAGGCCCGCCAACCACAAAGTCTCCCAGTTATCCTCGCCTCTCTCGTGGCCGTGTCCTTCCGAGAGATTCTAGAGAAAACCGCACGCCTAGAAAGCCCACATTCCGGTAGGGAAAGCCTGTAAAGATGGATTCATTCAAAGTGTGAACGGTTCGCAGACCAGGGAAAGGCGCATCTTTAGACGCTCCATCACCAAACTGACCGCATCTCACCAGCCCAGCCTTGTTGCCCGTCCGTGTCCTCGGCCCTGGTCGTGCGCCAACCACGGGAACAGTAACTGCTTTGTTTGATTAAAAATACCTGTTCTAAAGAAAAGAATTTCAAAACGGCCTAAAACAGTGAAAAGATAGCCTCCCGAGGGAGGGGGGATACAGTCCCTCCCATTCATCACCACTGGGAGGGGGGTTGCTTGGAGGAGGAGCCACAGGCCTTTGTTTTGTTTTCTTAATGTTTTATTTTCATTCTTATTGTTTTGAGTAAGTACACCTCTTTAATTGTGAGAAATAATATAGAAGAATGATTGTTAATCATCTAAATATTTTATAGACCAGAGAACCCCATGATCACGAGATTAACATAATTAGCCAGCAGAATAACATGGATAGCAAAGAGGACACAAGCAAATAGATCTTTGTATTTTTATAATCACTATATATAAATTTACAGCCTTTATTGGTTCTGTGTGGATTTTTTTTTGCATTATTTACTTAGAACCAAATCTGTGTGATGATTTAAAAGGAAATATTGTATTGCGGTTCTTTCATTTAATAAACATTGTTACATAGTGACAAAATGTTTGTGCCCTCTGGGGATACCAGGTTAGAAAGGCAAGAAAATCAAGAAACAGAAAACAACCTGATGTATGTGATTTCCGGAGTCCAGGCAAGGTACATATTAGTCTAATGCCAAAAGTGACATAATAGAACACTATCAAACAGCTAGGATTATGTCATTCCTGCTTTTGGCCTCCAAATGGAATAAAGTGGAGAAGGTTTAGATTTTCATCCCCTCCCTTATCATATGTGCAACCTCCAGCCTCCAGTAAATGATCATGACAGTGTAGATCAGAATTAGAAGAGTCAGACTCTATCTCCTGGAACCCCTAACTAGCTAGGCTCCGCCACCGGCCTTCATAGTCAATCAAGAGACAACAGTGAAAAGCAGAAAAAGATTTGTTGAATGTACCTACACAAGGGAGAGGGACAAAGAACCAGAGACAAACACAAACATGGTTTCTCCGGGTCTCACACACACATACACACACGCCTATCCACCTTGTTTTCAGGTCCTGGCCCTTTTGCTTAGGTTTAAATAGTAAACCAGAGATTTGTTTGCCTTGCTAAGCCACCCAGGTTCAGCTGTGGTCTGGCTCAACCTTGGCCCATCATAGTATCTGCTTCTCTATCTTTGGCAAGGGGTCTGACAAGCCCTCCCACTGTGAAATCGTTAGGAGACAGTTCTTCTCTGACTGGCCTAGGTTTCGGCCTTTTATTTATGTTACTCGCAGGGAAAGTCCTCAGACTACATATGTTTTTATGCCATTACTACAGCTGGAGTACAGGAGCCCAGCCCAACAATGAACAGGTTCCAGACAGGATGTAAGGATCAGGTGAGGGGAAGATGATGTCAGACACCAAGACAGGGATGCTTTGCAAATCTATAGCAATCAAAAATGTCTTTACATACAGATTTCAAAAACGTTCCTGACTTCTCAAATATAACTCATAACCATTTTGTCTTGGCCATATTTTTCCTAAAATCCTGAAAATCATTTCAGCTTAAGCAAGCATGATATAGCAACCCGTTCTTAGGCTGGCAACATTTTGCAGTTTCAAGATGCTGAGATAGAAAATTGATAGAGTTCAAGTATCAGTACAGATGAATCCCTGCTTTAAGCACTATACTTTTAGCTTTTTTTTTTTTTTTATTAACTTGAGTATTTCTTATATACATTTCAAGTGTTATTCCCTTTCCCGGTTTCCGGGCAAACATCACCCTCCCCCCTCCCCTTCCTTATGGGTGTTCCCCTCCCAACCCTCCCCCCATTGCCGCCCTCCCCCCATACTCTAGTTCACTGGGGGTTCAGTCTTAGCAGGACCCAGGGCTTCCCCTTCCACTGGTGCTCTTACTAGGATATTCATTGCTACCTATGGGGTCAGAGTCCAGGGTCAGTCCATGTATAGTATTTAGGTAGTGGCTTAGTCCCTGGAAGCTCTGGTTGCTTGACATTGTTGTACTTTTGGGGTCTCGAGCCCCTTCAAGCTCTTCCAGTTCTTTCTCTGATTCCTTCAACGGGGGACCTATTCTCAGTTCAGTGGTTTGCTGCTGGCATTCGCCTCTGTATTTGCTGTATTCTGGCTGTGTCTCTCAGGAGCGATCTACATCCGGCTCCTGTTGGTCTGCACTTCTTTGCTTCATCCATCTTGTCTAATTGGGTGGCTGTATATGTATGGGCCAAATGGGGAAGGCTCCGAATGGGTGTTCCTTCAGTCTCTGTTTTAATCTTTGCCTCTCCCTTCCCTGCCAAGGGTATTCTTTTTCCTCATTTAAAGAAGGAGTGAAGCATTCACATTTTGATCATCCATCTTGAGTTTCCTTTGTTCTAGGGATCTAGGGTAATTCAAGCATTTGGGCTAAAAGCCACTTATCAATGAGTGCATACCATGTATGTCTTTCTGTGATTGGCCTAGCTCACTCAGGATGATATTTTCCAGTTCCAACCATTTGCCTACGAATTTCATAAACTCGTTGTTTTTGATAGCTGAGTAATATTCCATTGTGTAGATGTACCACATTTTCTGTATCCATTCCTCTGTTGAAGGGCATCTGGGTTCTTTCCATTTTCTGGCTATTATAAATAAGGCTGCAATGAACATAGTGGAGCACCTGTCTCTTTTATATGTTGAGGCATCTTTTGGGTATATGCCCAAGAGAGGTATAGCTGGATCCTCAGGCAGTTCAATGTCCAATTTTCTGAGGAACCTCCAGACTGATTTCCAGAATGGTTTTACCAGTCTGCAATCCCACCAACAATGGAGGAGTGTTCCTCTTTCTCCACATCCTCGCCAGCATCTGCTGTCACCTGAGTTTTTGATCTTAGCCATTCTCACTGGTGTGAGGTGAAATCTCAGGGTTGTTTTGATTTGCATTTCCCTTATGACTAAAGATGCTGAACATTTCTTTAGGTGTTTCTCAGCCATTCGGCATTCCTCAGCTGTGAATTCTTTGTTTAGCTCTGAACCCCATTTTTTAATAGGGTTATTTGTTTCCTTGTGGTCTAACTTCTTGAGTTCTTTGTATATTTTGGATATAAGGCCTCTATCTGTTGTAGGATTGGTAAAGATCTTTTCCCAATCTGTTGGTTGCCGTTTTGTCCTAACCACAGTGTCCTTTGCCTTACAGAAGCTTTGCAGTTTTATGAGATCCCATTTGTCGATTCTTGATCTTAGAGCATAAGCCATTGGTGTTTTGTTCAGGAAATTTTTTCCAGTGCCCATGTGTTCCAGATGCTTCCCTAGTTTTTCTTCTATTAGTTTGAGTGTGTCTGGTTTGATGTGGAGGTCCTTGATCCACTTGGACTTAAGCTTTGTACAGGGTGATAAGCATGGATCGATCTGCATTCTTCTACATGTTGCCCTCCAGTTGAACCAGCACCATTTGCTGAAAATGCTATCTTTTTTCCATTGGATGGTTTTGGCTCCTTTGTCAAAAATCAAGTGACCATAGGTGTGTGGGTTCATTTCTGGGTCTTCAATTCTATTCCATTGGTCTATCTGTCTGTCTCTGTACCAATACCATGCAGTTTTTATCACTATTGCTCTGTAATACTGCTTGAGTTCAGGGATAGTGATTCCCCCTGAAGTCCTTTTATTGTTGAGGATAGCTTTAGCTATCCTGGGTTTTTTGTTATTCCAGATGAATTTGCAAATTGTTCTGTCTAACTCTTTGAAGAATTGGATTGGTATTTTGATGGGGATTGCATTGAATCTGTAGATTGCTTTTGGTAAAATGGCCATTTTTACTATATTAATCCTGCCAACCCATGAGCATGGGAGATCTTTCCATCTTCTGAGGTCTTCTTCAATTTCTTTCCTCAGTGTTTTGAAGTTCTTATTGTACAGATCTTTTACTTGATTGGTTAAAGTCACACCGAGGTACTTTATATTATTTGGGTCTATTATGAAAGGTGTCGTTTCTCTAATTTCTTTCTCGGCTTGTTTCTCTTTTGTATAGAGGAAGGCAACTGATTTATTTGAGTTAATTTTATACCCAGCCACTTTGCTGAAGTTGTTTATCAGCTTTAGTAGTTCTCTGGTGGAACTTTTGGGATCACTTAAATATACTATCATGTCATCTGCAAATAGTGATATTTTGACTTCTTCTTTTCCGATCTGTATCCCCTTGATCTCCTTTTGTTGTCTGATTGCTCTGGCTAGAACTTCAAGAACTATATTGAATAAGTAGGGAGAGAGTGGGCAGCCTTGTCTAGTCCCTGATTTTAGTGGGATTGCTTCAAGTTTCTCTCCATTTAGTTTAATGTTAGCAACTGGTTTGCTGTATATGGCTTTTACTATGTTTAGGTATGGGCCTTGAATTCCTATTCTTTCCAGGACTTTTATCATGAAGGGGTGTTGAATTTTGTCAAATGCTTTCTCAGCATCTAATGAAATGATCATGTGGTTCTGTTCTTTCAGTTTGTTTATATAATGGATCACGTTGATGGTTTTCCGTATATTAAACCATCCCTGCATGCCTGGGATGAAGCCTATTTGATCATGGTGGATGATTGTTTTGATGTGCTCTTGGATTTGGTTTGCCAGAATTTTATTGAGTATTTTTGCGTCGATATTCATAAGGGAAATTGGTCTGAAGTTCTCTTTCTTTGTTGTGTCTTTGTGTGGTTTAGGTATAAGAGTAATTGTGGCTTCGTAGAAGGAATTCGGTAGTGCTCCATCTGTTTCAATTTTGTGGAATAGTTTGGATAATATTGGTATGAGGTCTTCTATGAAGGTTTGATAGAATTCTGCACTAAACCCGTCTGGACCTGGGCTCTTTTTGGTTGGGAGACCTTTAATGACTGCTTCTATTTCCTTAGGAGTTATGGGGTTGTTTAACTGGTTTATCTGTTCCTGATTTAACTTCGATACCTGGTATCTGTCTAGGAAATTGTCCATTTCCTGAAGATTTTCAAGTTTTGTTAAATATAGGCTTTTATAGTAAGATCTGATGATTTTTTGAATTTCCTCTGAATCTGTATTTATGTCTCCCTTTTCATTTCTGATTTTGTTAATTTGGACGCACTCTCTGTGTCCTCTCGTTAGTCTGGCTAAGGGTTTATCTATCTTGTTGATTTTCTCAAAGAACCAACTTTTGGTTCTGTTGATTCTTTCTATGGTCCTTTTTGTTTCTACTTGGTTGATTTCAGCTCTGAGTTTGATTATTTCCTGCCTTCTACTCCTCCTGGGTGTATTTGCTTCTTTTTGTTCTAGAGCTTTTAGGTGTGCTGTCAAGCTGCTGACATATGCTCTTTCCTGTTTCTTTCTGCAGGCACTCAGCGCTATGAGTTTTCCTCTTAGCACAGCTTTCATTGTGTCCCATAAGTTTGGGTATGTTGTATCTTCATTTTCATTAAATTCTAAAAAGTTTTTAATTTCTTTCTTTATTTCTTCCTTGACCAGGTTATCATTGAGTAGAGCATTGTTCAATTTCCACGTATATGTGGGCATTCTTCCCTTATTGTTATTGAAGACCAGTTTTAGGCCGTGGTGGTCCGATAGCACGCATGGGATTATTTCTATCTTTCTGTACCTGTTGAGGCCCGTTTTTTGACCAATTATATGGTCAATTTTGGAGAAAGTACCATGAGGAGCTGAGAAGAAGGTATATCCTTTTGCTTTAGGATAGAATGTTCTATAAATATCCGTTAAGTCCATTTGGCTCATGACTTCTCTTAGTCTGTCAACATCACTGTTTAATTTCTGTTTCCATGATCTGTCCATTGATGAGAGTGGGGTGTTGAAATCTCCCACTATTATTGTGTGAGGTGCAATGTGTGTTTTGAGCTTTAGTAAGGTTTCTTTTACGTATGTAGGTGCCCTTGTATTTGGGGCATAGATATTTAGGATTGAGAGTTCATCTTGGTGGATTTTTCCTTTGATGAATATGAAGTGTCCTTCCTTATCTTTTTTGATGACTTTTAGTTGGAAATTGATTTTATTTGATATTAGAATGGCTACTCCAGCTTGCTTCTTCTGACCATTTGCTTGGAAAGTTGTTTTCCAGCCTTTCACTCTGAGGTAGTGTCTGTCTTTGTCTCTGAGGTGTGTTTCCTGTAGGCAGCAGAATGCAGGGTCCTCGTTGCGTATCCAGTTTGTTAATCTATGTCTTTTTATTGGGGAGTTGAGGCCATTGATATTGAGAGATATTAAGGAATAGTGATTATTGCTTCCCGTTATATTCATATTTGGATGTGAGGTTATGTTTGTGTGCTTTCATTCTCTTTGTTTTGTTGCCAAGACGATTAGTTTCTTGCTTCTTCTAGGGTATAGCTTGCCTCCTTATGTTGGGCTTTACCATTTATTATCCTTTGTAGTGCTGGATTTGTAGAAAGATATTGTGTAAATTTGGTTTTGTCAT
Organism: Rattus norvegicus; assembly: GCF_021556685.1. Lineage (NCBI taxonomy): Eukaryota > Metazoa > Chordata > Mammalia > Rodentia > Muridae > Rattus > Rattus norvegicus. Next base: position 88,489,318 of record NC_141537.1, read on the forward strand.
GGAATATCTTGGTTTCTCCATCAATGTTAATTGAGAGTTTTGCTGGATACAGTAACCTGGGCTGGCATTTGTGTTCTCTTAGGGTCTGTATGACATCAGTCCAGGATCTTCTGGCCTTCATAGTTTCTGGCGAGAAGTCTGGTGTGATTCTGATAGGTCTCCCTTTATATGTTACTTGACCTTTTTCCCTTACTGCTTTTAATATTCTTTCTTTATTTTGTGCGTTTGGTGTTTTGACAATTATGTGACGGGAGGTGTTTCTTTTCTGGTCCAATCTATTTGGAGTTCTGTAGGCTTCTTGTATGTCTATGGATATCTCTTTTTTTAGGTTAGGGAAGTTTTCTTCTATGATTTTGTTGAAGATATTTACTGGTCCTTTGAGCTGGGAGTCTTCACTCTCTTCTATACCTATTATCCTTAGGTTTGATCTTCTCATTGAGTCCTGGATTTCCTGTATGTTTTGGACCAGTAGCTTTTTCCGCTTTACATTATCTTTGACAGTTGAGTCAATGATTTCTATGGAATCTTCTGCTCCTGAGATTCTCTCTTCCATCTCTTGTATTCTGTTGGTGAAGCTTGTATCTACAGCTCCTTGTCTCTTCTTTTGGTTTTCTATATCCAGGGTTGTTTCCATGTGTTCTTTCTTGATTGCTTCTATTTCCATTTTTAATTCCTTCAACTGTTTGATTGTGTTTTCCTGGAATTCTTTCAGGGATTTTTGTGTCTCCTCTCTATGGGCTTCTACTTGTTTATTTATGTTTTCCTCAAATTCTTTCAGGGATTTTTGCGATTCTTTCAGGCATTTTTGCGATTCCTCTCTGTAGGCTTCTACTTGTTCTCTAAGGGAGTTCTTCACGTCTTTCTTGAAGTCCTCCAGCATCATGATCAAAAATGATTTTGAAACTAGATCTTGCTTTTCTGGTGTGTTTGGATATTCCATGTTTGTTTTGATGGGAGAATTGGGCTCCGATGATGCCATGTAGTCTTGGTTTCTGTTGCTTGGGTTCCTGCGCTTGCCTCTCGCCATCAGATTATCTCTAGTGTTACTTTGTTCTGCTATTTCTGACAGTGGCTAGACTGTCCTATAAGCCTGTGTGTCAGGAGTGCTGTAGACCTGTTTTCCTCTCTTTCAGTCAGTTATGGGGACAGAGTGTTCTGCTTTCGGGCGTGTAGTTTTTCCTCTCTACAGGTCTTCAGCTGTTCCTGTGGGCCTGTGTCTTGAGTTCACCAGGCAGGTTTCTTTTTTTTTTTTTTTTTTTTTTTTTTTTTTTTTTTAATTTTTCTTTTTTTTTTTTTTTATTAATTTGAGTATTTCTTATATACATTTCAAGTGTTATTCCCTTTCCCGGTTTCCGGACAAACATCACCCTCCCCCCTCCCCTTCCTTATGGGTGTTCCCCTCCCAAACCTCCCCCCATTGCCACCCTCCCCGCATAGTCTAGTTCACTGGGGGTTCAGTCTTAGCAGGACCCAGGGCTTCCCCTTCCACTGGTGCTCTTACTAGGATATTCATTGCTACGTATGGGGACAGAGTCCAGGGTCAGTCCATGTATAGTATTTAGGTAGTGGCTTAGTCCCTGGAAGCTCTGGTTGCTTGACATTGTTGTACTTTTGGGGTCTCGAGCACCTTCAAGCTCTTCCAGTTCTTTCTCTGATTCCTTCAACGGGGGACCTATTCTCAGTTCAGTGGTTTGCTGCTGGCATTCGCCTCTGTATTTGCTGTATTCTGGCTGTGTCTCTCAGGAGCGATCTACATCCGGCTCCTGTTGGTCTGCACTTCTTTGCTTCATCCATCTTGTCTAATTGGGTGGCTGTATATGTATGGGCCACCTGCGGGGCAGGCTCTGAATGGGTGTTCCTTCAGTCTCTGTTTTAATCTTTGCCTCTCCCTTCCCTGCCAAGGGTATTCTTTTTCCTCATTTAAAGAAGGAGTGAAGCATTCACATTTTGATCATCCGTCTTGAGTTTCCTTTGTTCTAGGGATCTAGGGTAATTCAAGCATTTGGGCTAATAGCCACTTATCAATGAGTGCATACCATGTATGTCTTTCTGTGAGTGGGTTAGCTCACTCAGGATGATATTTTCCAGTTCCAACCATTTACCAGGCAGCTTTCTTGCAGCAGAAAAGTTGGTCTTACCTGTGGTCCCGGGGCTCAAGTTCGCTTGTGGGGTGCTGCCCACGGGCTCTCTGCAGCGGCAGCAACCAGGAAGACCTGTGCCGCCCCTTCCGGGAGCTTCAGTGCACCAGGGTTCCAGATGGTCTTTGGCTTTTTCCTCTGGCGTCCGAGATGTGTGTGCAGAGAGCAGTCTCTTCTGGTTTCCCAGGCTTGTCTGCCTCTCTGAAGGTTTAGCTCTCCCTCCCACGGGATTTGGGTGCAGAGAACTGTTTATCCGGTCTGTTTCCTTCAGGTTCTGGTGGTGTCTCAGGCAGGGGTCCTGCCGCTCCTGGGCCCTCCCCCACGGGAGCCCAGAGGCCTTATACAGTTTCCTCTTGGGCCAGGGATGTGGGCAGGGGTGAGCAGTGTTGGTGGTCTCTTCCGCTCTGCAGCCTCAGGAGTGCCCACCTGACCAGGCGGTTGGGTCTCTCTCTCACAGGGTCTGGGGGCAGAGAGCTGCTGCGGGCCGGGATCTGCGGGTCTACTTTTAGCTTTTAATGGTCAATCATATTACTTGCAAATTAGCCTAAGTCTGAAAGGCAGGCTTAGGAATCATTGTAGCTGTTATTTAATTTTGTAATATTTGTATCTATAATATTATTAGAATTTTTTAATAAAGCAATTATTTTCCTTCTAATTTAATTAACATTACAGTAATCTGGTATAAACTGATCTTCCCAACAATGATAAATTCTAATATCTTACTCTTCTTACACTCTTTTATAGCGTTCTTATACCACCTATAGATGCTGATCTGTTATCCTAGTCATTCTAGCTTTTGCCTCTGAGTTCTTGTTAGGGGCTTAATATGTATGGCCCTTTATCTTGTACATTATATTTCTAAGAAAATCTAAATATTCTGTAAAAGTTCTGGGCTCTGATCTGCTGTCATTTCTCTTGTCCTGATGAGAAATGCCAGCCTCCTCTGAGTTGATACTATTCTAACTATTTTGTTCCTGAGTTTGCCTGGGGACAGATAGCAATCTTCAAGGGATAGAGAAGACTCCAAAGTAGGGCCAACTAAGGTTACTTCCCCGAAAGCAAGGGGTGGTACGTTCAGGAATTTCTCATGGGTCTACAGAAACAACTTGTTCTCGAAATAATATTTAAATAGAGCATGTGTTTGCTCCAATATTTAAAGGCCCTATTAGCTTTGTGGTCACTGTTTAAATGTGAGTACTCCTAATTGTCATCATTTAGTCTATCATTGTCTGGTATCTGCTGTCTGATGACTATGTCACACCCCACAGCTTACAAATTTTTTTCTTCATTGTTCCCAGTTTTCATGCTTTTCTGTTAATTGTCTTTAATTCTTATTATATATATAATTTATATAGGATATGATTAAAGAATCACAATTTGATTAACTTGGGAGAACAGGATTGGTTATATTATTATTGGACTATCTAAACATGCCTATGAAAGTCTTACAAATGGATAATTTGTCCTTCAGAATGAAAGTGTCATATCCCCCCTCTCTCTCCTCCAATCTTTCCCACACCACATTGCTTCCAAGTTCCTGTGGGTTTTTTTTTTCTTGTTGTTTTGAATCCACTGAGTTCATTTTAATGCTGCCCCTATGTGCATGGGTATAGGACCATCTACTGAAGCTTGATCCAGATCCCATCCCAGAAGAAAATTGATATTTTCCCTTCCTCGAGACCCATCATTTGCCAATAGTTCCTCAGCTAGAGATGGGGTTTTGCAGTCCCCTTCCCATTCCATGCTAGAGTCTTTCCTGTATGAATCTTATGCAGGTACATTCAGCCCAGCCTCTGTGAGTTTCTGTCAGATCTGGAGAATACTAGGCTGCTGTGGACTGTCTGATGTAGAAGGCTCTTGACTTCTTTCATCACACTCCATTGAGCCGTGTGGAACGGGTGTGTTGTAACTGTCCCATTTAGAGCTTATCACCATCTATTATCTGCACATTGGTAATTTGTAAATCTATATATTAATCACCATCTACTGTACAGAAGCTTCTCTGATGAGACTTGAGAGATGCACCAATCTATGAATATAAGTATAAGAACAGTTCATTATGCAGATTGATCCATGCTTATCACCCTGTACAAAGCTTAAGTCCAAGTGGATCAAGGACCTCCACATCAAACCAGACACACTCAAACTAATAGAAGAAAAATTGGGGAAGTATCTCGAACACATGGGCACGGGAGAAAATTTCCTGAGCAAAACACCAATGGCTTATGCTCTAAGATCAAGAATTGAGAAATAGGATCTCATAAAATTGCAAAGCTTCTGTAAGGCAAAGGACACTGTGGTTAGGACAAAACGGCAACCAACAGATTGGGAAAAGATCTTTACCAATCCTACAACAGATAGAGGCCTTATATCCAAAATATACAAAGAACTCAAGAAGTTAGACCGCAGGGAGACAAATAACCCAATTTAAAAAATGGGGTTCAGAGTTAGCTATGAGTTCAAAGAATTCATAGCTGAGGAATGCCGAATGGCTGAGAAACACCTAAAGAAATGTTCAACATCTTTAGTCATAAGGCAAATGAAAATCAAAACAACCCTGAGATTCCACCTCACACCAGTCAGAATGGCTAAGATCAAAAACTCAGGTGACAGTAGATGCTGGCAAGGATGCGGAGAAAGAGAAACACTCCTCTATTGTTGGTGGGATTGCAGACAGGTACAACCATTCTGGAAATCAGTCTGGAGGTTCCTCAGAAAATTGGACATTGAACTATCTGAGGACCCAGCTATGCCTCTCTTGGGCATATACCCAAAAGATGCCCCACCATATAGCAAAGACACATGCTCCATTATGGTCATAGCAGCCTTATTTATAATAGCCAGAAGCTGGAAACAACCCAGATACCCTTCAACAGAGAAATGGATACAGAAAATGTGGTACATTTACACAATGGAATATTACTCAGCTATCGAAAACAATGACTTTATGAAATTCATAGGCAAATGGATGGAACTGGAAACTGTCATCCTGAGTGAGGTAACCCAATCACAGAAAAACACACATGGTATACACTCATTGATAAGTGGATATTAGCCCAAATGCTTGAATTGCCTTAGATGCACAGAACACATGAAACTCAAGAAGGATGACCAAAATGCGAATGCTTCACTCCTTCTTTAAAAAGGGAACAAGAATACCCTTGGGAGGGAATAGGGAGGCAAAGTTTAGAACAGAGGCTGAAGGAACACCCATACAGTCACCAAACTAGATAAGATGGATGAAGCAAAGAAGTGCAGGCTGACAGGAACCAGATGTAGATCTCTCCTGAGAGACACAGCCAGAATATGGCAAATACATAGGCGAATGCCAGCAGCAAACCACTGGACTGAGAACGGGACCCCCGTTGAAGGAATCAGAGAAAGGACTGAAAGAGCTTGAAGGGGCTTGAGACCCCATATGTACAACAATGCCAACCAACCAGAGCTTCCAGGGACTAAGCCACTACCCAAACTATACATGGACTGACCCTGGGCTCCAACCTCATAGGTAGCAATTAATACCCTAGTAAGAGCACCAGTGGAAGGGGAAGCCCTTGGTCCTGCCAACACTGAACCCCCAGTGAAGGTGATTGTTGGGGGGATGGGGGGAGGATGGGGAGGGAAACACCCATAGAGAAGGGGAGGGGGAGGGGTTAGGGGATGTTGGCCCGGAAACCGGGAAAAAGAATAACAATTGAAATGTAAATAAGAAATACCCAAGTTAATAAAGATGGAGGAAAAAAAGAAGTTCATTATTATGTCCATTTAACAGAATAATATAATACTAGTTTCTTCCCTAGGGCCTATGATCTAGCCAGTCTTGGGTTTGGGACCAGTTAACAGTATGAGGCAGGAGTTCCACCTTGTAGAATGGGCTTTATATCCAATAAGAAAGGTTACTCCCCTAAATTTTGTGATGTTTGTTGGATTTCAGACCTAGAATAAACAGCTATGGTCCATATTTTAAATACCAAAGTAGACCTACCTGGCACACCGTGCCCTCAACCCTGAACTTTCCAGCCCAGGGGCTGGGCTGCCCTTACCCCAGAGACTCTTTACCATGTAATCCAAACATTTCTGTTCTTTCTTTTTCTTTTATTTCTTCCTTCCTTCCTTCTTTCCTTCCTTCCTTTCTCCTCCTCCTCCTCCTTTTCCCCCCTCCTCCTCTTCTTTTTCTCTTTCTCTTTTCTCTTCCCTCAGTCTTTCTCCAAGGCCTCCTTCCTTGGTGCCAGTGAACTTGCTGCCTGAGACCAGATTGCCAGTAAACCTTCATTTATATCTACTTTAATCTGACTTCATTGGCTCGTTTCACTGCCTGAAAAATAACTTATCGATGCTAATGCACAAGTGCACATCTTGCCAGCCCAGTCATTGTAGATCCCAGAATTCACAACTGGGCAATATAATGATTTGTTTGTTTGTTTGTTCCCCAGTACCATCCATAGCATTATGAAGGCCAACCAGTACAAATGAAGCTGCCCGTCATGTACCAGTTTTGATTCTACATGTCCTATAACTCAAATGTGTGGTGTCTTCAACAAAGGGGTCTTACCGTCGAGTTCCAGGGGGTAATCAAGAGCAGTATCAATAGGCTATAATCTTTGGAAAAGGGACGTCTATAGAACCACACTGACCAATAGTTCCAAAGGAGGTAACCTGTACCTGGCTCTGGCTCTCAGCTCTTTTGGGGGATGGGGAATATTTTATGGTATACGAGTGACCCCATAGGGTAACTCCATATAAACTCCTTGTTCATATAAATGTTTTAGGAAGTCTCTAAAGTAGTCTGTTTCCATTTAAAAGGTCTTTAGTATTAGTTTTCTCCCTCATACTCCCTCATCGTGTGCCCTCTCAAACTCCACCGCATTTAATGCTTCCTCTTTCACTACTTCCTTTCCCCTTCATAGCACCTGTGTGATAACTTTTTACATTTAGCAATGTACCTTGGGATTTTGTATATACTTTAGGTTTTACAATATGTAGTTAATCCATAACAAGCCATTATGCTTTAAACCTGGCCATACAGGGCCATTGAAGTAGGTATTTTGAAACCTGCTTTATTATCATTTTTGTAACCTTTTATCTCCACCCTTTAATGAGTATTTTTGATGTTGACATGAGCATGATTAGGGAGGCAGGATTATCTGTACCTTTGTTATTATAATTTGTAGTTTTTGTATATTTCATGGATCATCAATTTTTATATATTATAGATATCATATCCAAGTTCAAAATATGTTCTACTATAGGGGAATAATACATGGTTACTTTATTGGGTCATTATTACAGCACCATTATTACAGCATCATTTTGACTGGACTAGCTCCCTGTTAGTTCTAGGGTTGTTATTTTTATTAATTTAATAAGGTTTTCTTAGAACCTTTGTCTATTAAAATATATTTTTGTGTTTCTTTGAATTTTAACTGTTAGTTGAATATATGCTTATTATCCACAGATCTTATAAATATATGTTGACCTGGAGTCCTTACTGGTTTGGGATTTTTTGATTGTTTTTAATTGTTTTAAATGTGGTCATTTTTTAATATTTTTTCTGTGTTTTGAAAGAAAAGAATTGTTTTCTAGAAATTATTTCAGGTTTGCAGACCACATTCCTGGAGTTAGTGCCTTGCTATTTAGGCTTATATATGTTCTGTTTGACTTGGAACGTAATTGTTTTTAGGTATATGTGTTAGACATGTTAGGGCAGCTGTGTGTTCTAATGTTGGAAGTAGAAAGTGCTTCATTTCATGGGAGCCATGAGTTGAGAATAATTATCTATGTTATTTGATGTAATCCAGGAAGTTCTAATGAAATTTAAATGTCTGTCCCAGTGTGTTCCCTATACTGTGCTGTTTTGAGGACTTAGTTGTTTATGGTAGTAATTCATCATGTTTTTTTCTAGTTATAATTGGTCTTGTCACATAGAGCCTCCTCCAGAGATTATTAAAACGTTCTGGATCCTCATGATGGAAGTCCTGTGGTCCCAGGTGACAGTTCGCTACGTTGTTTGTGCTATCAGTCACAGTATTATCTAACAAGACTTGGGATGTTAATTGTGGTATGGTCATAGATCATAGTAGTATCGGTAGGTTTATATCTTTATGTACTTCAATTTGTAAAAGCCTTTAAACAATATCATGCATGATTCTTCTGTGGTGCTTAATTTATTTTATGTTATGAGATCCTTTAAATAGAACCCCATATCTTCTAGAAATGTTACTGATCTTTTGGTTTTTAACCTCCTGCTCTGTAGGATGTCGTGGATCCACAGAGCTAAGCACCACCTTGGTATATGTCTTCCTTCTTAGTTTGTCCCTTAACGCTTCCCCAGAATCAACATTTTTAGATGACTTTTCATGACCTGCTCAAATAAAAGCTTGTAATAGAGTCAATCTTATCGTCCACTTGATTATAAATAGTCCAAGGGGTGTGATCTTGAAAGACCCCAGCTTAGCAGCAGTAACGCCATTTTGCAAGGCTGTACTTAAGATGACTGGTTCAGGGAAAGGTTAGAACACTGAGTACACAGCGGCTGCTAAGCAGGATGTGTGTGGTTGAAGGCCTGGCAACAGGACGACTACGGTTGAGCGCCTGACAATGAGAAAAGCCCTGGGAGAGGTCCCACACCCTGGTGGGGGGCTGAGTCAGCCGTTATGTTCCAGGAAGGTAGCTAGGAAACTTGCCCCCCCCCCCGCCTGAACCCTTGGGGGGCCGAGTCAGCCGTTATGTTCCAGGAAGGTGGCTAGGGAACTTGCCCCCGGGCTGAACCCTTGCCACATTAGAATCCACCAATTATATCCCTGTAACCATGCATCTGCTTCTGTATGCTTGCTTCTGCTCCCCAGAATCCTATAAAAAGCCCATCCTTGGTTCCGTGGGGCGCGCCAGTTCCCCGAGTGACTGAAGCGCCCACAGGTGCCTGTGTATCCCGACAATAAACCAAATCCTCTTGCTGATTGCATCCTGTGGTCTCGGTCTGGTCATTGAGTTGGAGGGTCTCCATCCCGAGGGAAAGTTCTCCCTGAGAACTTTTCAATCTGAGGTGTGTCTCACTCTTTCTCCTCTCACTTCTCTTCTTCTTCCTTCCCAGCATTCGTTCTTTGTTTTGGTTTTGATGACCATGTATTATGAGTTCTAGCTTTCCTACCTCCTGCCCGTTTCATAGAGCAGAGGGTTTCCCTCCTTCATCCCAGAGCCACATGACCATGAGGCGTTTGAGGTTGAGCTGCATTGTAAACCAGGCTTTGTGTGCTGCAGTACACCAAACTTAGTCTCTGGTCATGAGACCTTGCTGGGAGTGCTGAGTGGGTGCTGGGCAGATTGAGTTGTTTTCTTGTCCTCTCAGGTACATCATTATCCCCCATCCTCAAAATGGAGTGAAAGCTGATTTTGTAATGGAGACCCCCAAAACAAGCCTTAACAAACTGTAAACCCCACTGTCTTACACAGTGTGAAGTAACTTAGAACACAACGCACAGTGTAGGAGAAAGCTCCATCTCAAAGATGGGGCAAAACTGAGTCAAGGAAACAGTACTGACACACAAGTGGATGCCATGTTAGCATCCCATCAGCATGCTGTACTTCCCTGTGTTCAGCTGTGTAGTTCATCTTTCTCCCAACTTGAGCAAAGGAAATATCCACAATGATCAACTTTGCCAGGCCTGCTGAGTGTGGAACCCCATCTACTAACGATTGATACCAACCTTCTCTAACAGTCATTCTCTCCCCTCCCCCAAAGACCTAAGTAAATACTAAAGAAACTGGGCCTCATGGAATGTGATTTGTGATATGTTATCCGATATTATGTGACAACGTAAGTGTCTCTCCACCAGCTTCCTATCTTTGAGGGTCTTTATAGCTAAATCCCTACATTGCCTTCCTAACTCTGACTTAGGAAGTTCACATGGGAAAGCAGCACCATCATGGGGCCTCAAAATATAACAGATGTTAAAACATTTGAATGGGAAATCTATGATACAGTGACCCTAGCATAACAAAACCAGAGGTCCTTTCTGAAGTGGTCTGATGACTTGCATGCAGACTCAATGCCAACCTGTTTGAAAGGATCCCCCACCCATCTTTCTCCATGAGAACAGGCAAATCACCTTGCTCTGATTTACCTTATGTCCTAGAGGGAAAAAAATCCAAAAATAAGTAAAATCACTCACTCTCCCAATCAGTCCCTAACTACTTGCATCAATAATACAGTGACAGTTGATCCATGATGTTTTATACATACAATTAGAGTAACCAATTAGTCCCTGGTATCTTATCACCATCTTAGAGAGGACAAATAGAATTGTAAGTTATCATCTATGAGGCTAGAGAGATGGATTAGCAGTTAAGTGCACTTATTGTTCTTCCAGAGAACCTGAGTTTGGTTCCCAGCACCCATATCGATTCACAGGTCCTGTAACTAATTTGATGATATCTTCTGGACTCCACGAACACACACGTACACATACACTAACCCACCTACCCACCACATATACATGCATGAACGTGTATGAACACTGACCAAAGTAATTTAGGGAGTAAAGGGTTTCTTTAGCTTAAATATCCCAATCACAGTCCATCACTAGGAATACAAGGCAGGAATTCAAGGTTCCTAGTGGTAGGAATCATCAGGATAGAAAGGTCCACAGTGCAGCCCATGGACAATTGCAAGACACTCTTGGACACTAGGGTAACAGTATCCTCCAACTTCTGGCCATAGTAACAAGACTGGGAAGGCTAAGAGAAGAGTTTGAGATGGAAAGGTGGCATCAGGAACAGAGTAGAAATTATGTAGGGAGTGAAACTAGATCCCACCACCACCACCCCTTAGACATGGGAAGTGAGAACATGAAAGGGGAATCATCCCAGGTGCTCTAAATACAGCAGTCTGACTTCAGAGTGTTTAGCCCCAATGAGTGAGTGACTTACGCTACAACTAATACACCTTACCCTTCATTGCTTCTGAGAGCTGCTCTGAAATTGTGTTCCTTATTGACAAGTTAGGAAACACTGGGACCTGCAGGATCTATATACTCTTCACCAAGTAAGAAACAAGTTCAACTGGCTCTCAGCCTACACCCAGCTCACAGCTGTGGAGACATTAGCACAACTAGACATTTTAAAAAGATGTTTTATAACTCAGGACTTAGTGCATGGTAGGCAAGCCTTCTGCTGAGTCCCACTCATGGCCTTAATGTTAGCATTCTTGCCATTTCCTTTCACACTCCCTCATCAACTAGAAGACCTCCAGAGTTCAGCGTCCTTTGCAAGGACATCGGAGAGCTTTGCCTACACCCTGGGCCATGGTGAAGCCTGGGCTGAAGAAGCTCCTGCCAGAAGTCCAGCTAAGGGAGGCCCTGTTCCTGCCTTTCCTGTCCCTTCCCTCAGTGATCACATATTGTGGCAAAGCTTTGAAGCAGAACATTTGTACTTCTCAAGAGCTGGAAGGATGAAGCCAAGATTTCAGTAACCATATGGGTTCCCAGCAGACAGGAGTGCCAGCACTCAGAAGGGCTTTCCTACACAGGAACTCAATCTGAGCTGCCTCCATTTGACTTTCAGGCACTTCCCACCTCCAACTCAAAGCAAGCTTTCTTAATGCTGGGACCCTTTAATACAGAATGTTGTAGGGACTCACAACCCTATGATTATTTTCATTGTTATGAATTGTAAGTAGGTAAATGTTTCTGGTTTTGGATGGTTTTCAGTGACCTCTGTGAAAGGATTCTCCTGCCCCCCAAAGGGGTCCAAGCATCTATTACTTGCGTTTTATCATAGTATTCATAACTAACATCCCTCAAGTTGTAAAAGCCTTCACAGTTTGCAGAATAAGGGGGGGGGGCATTTTCTTCAGGCTCTTAAATTTTTTATTGTGATATTGTACGATTAATATTAAACAAACTGTTGTTTCTAACACAGCTTGTGTTGACGATACCTACTAAGTTGAAGCCTAGCTCCATGTGACTGGAGTCCGGTCCCTGACTTCTTGTCACCTCTGTGATTAGCCCTGCTGAAAAGTTGGACACCCGAATGAGTACTACTTTAGTTTACAGTTTTGTAAATGCGGTGGAGCAGCCACTGACCCGGGAATGTCAGTTTGTTCCGAACCATACAGCAACCCCAGTTGCGCTGGAGCAGCAATCGGCGAAGCACAGAAAGGCGGGGCCAGGCACAGGGGGCGGTGCCGGACACATGGGGGCGGGGCGGAACGCAGGGGGCGGGGCCGGGCCAGGGTGACCTGGCCGCTAGGCGCTGGGAAAGAAAGCAGTGGAGAAGTTCGGAACGCGGCCTCTTCAGCAGTCAGAGCCGCCATGCTGACCACCACGTGCCGCAGACTCTCCCAGGCGCTGCAGAGGCCGCACGCACTGTCTGCGGTCGCCCAGAGGTGTCTGCGGGCGCCCGGGGCCAGGTCCTACGCTGACCAGAACGAGAAGGCTGAGCAGCCCCGCACCTTCCACCCGGCGCTGCTGCAGTTCCTTGTGTGTCCGCTCTCCAAGAAGCCGCTTAGGTGAGACTCACCTGCCGCCTTTCCCAGAGGAAGGGCGATGGCCTGTGGGCAAACCAGCGGGTCAGGAGGAAGCCCACTCCCGGGACGCGACCCTGCCGGGCCGACCCCCTTGCTGGGGTCAGTCCCGCCCAGGACCAGAGCTGAGCTTTTCTCTGGCTCGCCATTGGCTGCTCTTTACAATCTATTCTGGAGGCTTTAAAGACGTTCTCAGACTGGCTGGTTAGGCTCCAGAGCTTGTTGAAACACAGTATCCGGGCCAACGCCTGGGCCTTTCTTTCTTTTTTACCCCCATCCTTTCCTTTCGTTCGTTTCTTCCTTCTTTCCTTCCTCCCTTTCTTGTTGTGCGCGTGTGTTTGTGCTGTGTGTGTGTGTGTGTGTGTGTGTGTGTGTGTGTGTGTGTGTGTTTAAGATATACATAAACAGAGGAGACGCATACGCGGTATCAAAAAGAGGTCACTGTGCACTATCTTATTAAGTCACTCCCCAATTTATTTTAGGAAGGAATTACAGAATCTGGAGCAAATCAAACCGGGCCCTCACTCCACTTCACAGGAGCTTACATATGTAACAGGATCAGCTTAACACAGCAAACACTATTGACTTAGTGATCTTCTCAGGCTCTCTATTCTTTTTGGAGGTGGGGGGGAGGTATGGGGAGACAAGTTTCTTTATTTGGTTTGGTCTTTCCTGTAAATATTTATGTAGCTCAGGCTAGTCTCAAAATTGTGATTCTTTTCCTGCTTCAGCCTCTCGAGAGCAGAAGATTAAGGGAGTTTACCACTGGCTTCAATCTTTTTAAAACATCTATTATTCCTAGTGTACTGCTATGTGTGTGAATCATAGAGAATCAAGACAGATCCAATGCAATTCACTGCTATGAAAAAGTTAAGTCATAAATTGGGAATAAAGTAAAAAAAAGTTAATATGAGATGTACTAATTCTAATAGAAATAATTACAGATTGTGAGATGGTTTTTCTAAGAAAGAAGGTTGAATTGGCCTAACAGATTGTGAGATGTTCTAAGAAAAAAAGTTGAATTGGACTTTGCTTTTAAGACTAAAGTTATTGGAGGAGTACTGTATCAAAAATTGGATAGATGGTGCTATTTATTGAGCATTAAGCCTTTCTAAGCTTTTGGTTTCCACTGTTCTTTTGTTCTTTCTCATCCTCAGATATGATACATCGACAAATGAACTGATTAATGACGAGTTGGGAATAGCATATCCAATCATCGATGGGGTCCCTAATATGATACCACAGGCAGCAAGGACAACACGTCAAAAGGAGAAGCAAGAAGAAACTAAGCAGCACTAGACCTTAATTGTTGAAAGCATAATTACTGAGTTCCCGTAATACTGTATACCTTTAATACGGAGAAGGGGGGTGGGGCAGAACGGTGTTTCTGCTTCAGCCTGTTTGACTGTTCTTCCCCTACTCTCCCTAGCAGGATTGTTCTGATCTGCTTTTCTGGAGGAGAATTTCCCACAGGGCTGCATGGGCACAGACAGGCTTTGCTTTTACAGTCTGCTCTTGCCAGCTACCATGCCAATGTGTATCTTCTTCCACCTTTGAAACCAGATAGGGCTTTAAGCATAGTTAATACAACCACAGCCAGGATGGCTCATGCATTATTAAGAGGTCTGCAGCCACATCTGTGAAAACTACATATAAACCCATTTGGTTTATAAAACGATCTGTTGGTCTTCTCTCTCTCAGGCTTATGACCAGGAGACAGGCTATGAAGCTTTTTCATAAATCTTCTATCCTTGTCTTTTGAAGATTTCAGTGAAATGTCTCAATGCAGATTAACAGCACCCATCATTAGCCGAGGCCTGCTTCGCACACATTCATTTGAAAGTTAGTCGTTTGAAATGCTGTTTAGCGTCAAGGTCGATGATAAGCGTAAGAACTAAGAAAATCCTGACATTGTAAACTTGCCTTCATTACTTTGGCACACATGCTTACATCAATAATAAAACAAGATGCTCACAGTCTACCACCAAACCCAGTGTGCCGGGGTGGAAGGATGTCTGTTTGAATGGATGTTTTTATCTCAAGAGTCCAATAGTAAAAGAAAATGTGAAAATCGTTTACATAACTACATTTTGTTCACAGAGGCATTTAATATTCAGAATAGAATAATTTCCCAGGAAAGTGAGGTCCCTCCAGTAGGTAAGGTCAGCAATGGAAAGCTGGCTATATCCTTCTAATTTTAGTGATTCAGGGGACGCTCCAGTTTTTCTTGCCCTGGAAAATTTGATAAGTCCTCAGGCCTTTAGCCTTAGTTTTTCTAGAACTGTAACAGAAATGATTGAGGGTGATATAGTACCTACTTTAGAAGCATAGAGTGGACGTTTTAACTCTTACCCTAAAGAAAGGTAAGAATTGGTTGTAAATTTAATTGTTTGCACACACCCCAGCCCAAGGCCTTGTGCATGCTAGGCAAGTGTGTGGCCACTGAAATCCTCTACCCTTGATTTATTAATCTGCTTTCTCTTTATGTTGGGTAGGGGCATAGCATAGGAATGTCACAGGACATATTTGTGTCTCTCTTTGCACCATTGGGTGCTAGAGCCTTAACTCAGGTGGTTGAGTTGGTGGTAAAATCTTTATCATCCTAATTGTCTCAATGGCCTTTAATTGATTCTTAATAAGCTAGCCTCCTAATCTATAAAAGATGTGCACGATTCTCCCTGGGAAAGAGAAAATTAAAACCTGTCATACATGTTTTCTATTATATTGTCAGTTTCATCAAGTATAAGTCACATTCTTTTCTGTGGCAACATAGAGCTGAATTAGATGATCCAGTGTCTCCATTCCTGAAGTGGACTTTTTAACCCTGAATTTCACATTTAGCCAACTGAAGACTGTGGACAATGTAACTTAACAGTTTTGCTCATAAAGCTAGTGTTAATCTGATAAGTCAGTTGCAGCATTTTTAGCTTAATCATCTGACGAGATGTCAGGACGCTGACAAGTTGTCTCTAAGTCAGTATTTATTCTCTCATCAAAGAATCTACATGTACAAGGAACCCTGGGTGCAGCTGTTGGCATAGTACACAGTCTTTAGTCTCAGAGCCTGGAGAGGATGGGCAAGTAAGCCTGTCAGTATTGACCTGAACAAGGGAGTTCCGCTGAATCCCAGTAATTGAGAGGAGCACAGGATCAGGAAGTCAGTTAACGACATCCTGAACTAGAGAACCCTTTATCAAAACCCTATCTAAGCTCATTAGGTCACCAAAGAAGACAAGCAAGAAAAGGAAGGTGTTTCAATGGGAGGGGCATTAAAAGGGTACTGGGATAAACATGTTCAGAACACATTATATACATGAATAAAAACAACGTCTATTGTGCATAATTAATATGTGTTAGTAAGTAGTTTACTCAGAAAATAGTCAGTAGGCGTGTCCTAGTTGGGTTTCTATTACTGCCATGAGAAATCATGACCAAAAGCAAGTGGGAGAGGAAAGGGTTTATTTGGCTTACATTTCTGCATCCCAGTTAATCATCAAAGAAAGTCAGGACAAAAGCCTCAAACATGGCAGGAACCTGTAGACAGGAGCTGATAGAGCGGCCATGGAGGGATGCTGCTCACTGGCTTGTTCTTTGGGCTTTGCTCAGACTGCTTTCTTACAGAACCCACATACTGACTGGTTTTGTGTGTCAACTTGACACAAGCTGGAATTATCACAGAGAAAGGAGCCTCCCTTGAGGAAATGCCTCCATAAGATCCAACTGTAAGGCATCTTCTCAATTAGTGAACAAGGGGGAAGGCCTGGCCCATTGTGGGTGGTACGATCCCTGGGCTGGTAGTCTTGGGTTCTATAAGAAAGCAAGCTGAGCAAGCCAGGGAAAGCAAACCAGTAAGTACCATCCCTCCATGGCCCCTGCATCAGCTCCTGCTTCCTGACCTGCTTGAGTTCCAGTCCTGACTTCCTTTGGTGATGAACAGCAATGTGGAAGTGTAAGCTGAATAAACCCTTTCCTCCCCAACTTGCTTCTTGGTCATGATGTTTGTACAAGAACAGAAACCCTGACTAAGACAACCCAGGACTATCAGCCAAGGATGGAACCACTCATAATGGGTTGAGCCCTCCCCTATTGATCACTAATTAAGAAAATACCATACAGGATTGCCTAGAGCTCAATCTTATGGAGGAATTTTTTCAATTGAGGTTCCCTCCTCTCAGATGGCTTTAGCATGTTTCAAGTTGTCATAAAACTATCCAGCAAAAGGTAATACCAGACATATCTAGCTACCCACCTTAATTTTTTTCTTCCATTTTTATTAAATTGGGTATTTCTTGTTTACATTTTAAATATTCCCTTTCCTGGTTTCCTGTCCATCGGCCCCCTAACCCCTTCCCCTCCACTATATGGGTATTCCCCTCACCATCCACCCCCATTAACCCCCCAACAATCCCCTACATTGGGGGTCCAACCTTGGCAGGACAAAGGGCTTCCCCTTCCACTGGTCCCCCAACAAGGCTATTCACTGCTACTTATGAAGTTAGATCCCAGGGTCTGTCCATGTATGGTCTTTGGGTAGTGGTTTAGTCCCTGGGAGCTCTGGTTGGTTGGCATTGTTTTTATGGGGGCGCAAGCCCCTTCAGCTCCTTCAGACCTTTCTCTAATTCCTCCAACGGTGGTCCCATTCTCAGTACAGTGATTTACTACTGGCATTCACCTCTGTATTTGACATGTTCTGATTGTGTCAGCATGCACTTCTTAGCTTCATCAATCTTATCTAGTTTTGGTGGATATATATATATATATATATATATATATATATATATATATATATATATATATATATATATATATATATGCCACAGGTGGGGCAGGCTCTGAATGGCCATTCCTTTAGTCTCTACTCCAAACTTTGCCTCCCTATTCCCTCCTATGGATATTTTTGTTCCCCCTTTAAAGAAGGAGCAAAGCATACGCATTTTGGACATCTTTCTTGAGTTCCGTGTGGCCTGTGCATCTTGGCTACCCACCTTTATTGTTTTCTGAATAAACTGTCAAGGGAACAGGAACCTTTCCCAAGAATAAAGATTTAAGCTAATCTAATTAAGATAACGGCTGTAGTAGTAGGTCATAAATAGGCACAAATAGTACAGTGCCTTCATGTTTAAGTAATAAAAATATTTTACATTGTCTACATCAAGGACTCAATTCATTAAATTTCCTAAATAATACTAAGGTGGATTTTTTTCAAATGATGGTTTTATTGCTCCAGTAGTAAGTGATTGAGAATTATTTTTAGTATTTTATTCATAGTTATAAAAGTTGACTGAGAAAAGGTCAGTGATAGACAATATATCCCTTGAACTAAAATTCCTGAATATTCTATTTTTTTCATTCTTTGAATCTACCAGGAAACAAGATGGAGCATCCTTACCAATTATTCTCCAAACCCAAACTAGCTCTTTTCATCGTTGGTACTCAATCTTTTTGAAAGGAAGACCTCTGAGACTGTCAGAAATTTGACTGTTTGACATGACCTCCGTGACCCCTGGTGTACAAACTAAAAAGGAGTAACAGTGGTAGGCTGAAGAATACATCAAATGTGAGCATACCCCATGATGGTTATTAAAGCTAAATTTTTAATTTTCACCATTAGTCGTTTAGAAGTATTTACTGAAGCAAAACTGCCACTAGAATTAACACCTGATGCAAAGGGAGAAGGGTATTTCTTGTCATTGCATTGGTCAAGCTGTGGGAATCTTCAAGGGGTCCTCCCCTCCCATCAAATATTGCACACCCACTATGGAACTGATAATATGATGAAGTGGGAAACAAGGTATATGAACTTCTGTCCACACAGCAAACAAACATACTTAGTCTTCTTCTACATGTGTTCACCAGTGAGAACATTCCCTAACTCCAGGAAATGTGACTGGTGTCTCATTAATGGTAATCCTTGTCTGTGTGTTTAATGAGAATCTTACTGCTTCATAATTCTCAATGTAAGAGATACATTTAAATTCTCATAGACATTATGAATATATCCTCAGGAGATTCGGTTCTAGAAAATAAGTTGCAAAATGGCAGTTATCAGAACAGCACAGGTTTATGTCTGTTTAGTGTCTGGGTTGCCACATGGAAACTAATTATTAGTTTTTTTCTCATCCAACAGTTCTCAACTTGTGGGTCATGACCTACATTATGATTCATAGCAGTAGCAAAATTATTAGTAGCAATGGAATATGGTTTGGGGGTCACTAACATGAGGAACCATGTTAAAGGGTACAGCATTAAGAAGGTTGAGAAGCACTTGTCTTAGCTATAGACACTGGCCTAGCTGTTTGGTTTCCACATTATGGAACATCTGATTCAGACAAAGTTCAGAATTTCTCTTACATTTTATGGCAATGAATACATGATGGATGCTTAGTTCAGGTTTCTGGGTGTTATTGCAGATTGACCTCAGGGAATGAAATATAAATGATAGCAAGTAGAATGGCTACATGACTAAAACTTGATGTCTAAAAATGTTGCACACCTTTCTTTGTGACAGTTGTGTGTGTGTGTGTGTTATTAAAATTTTACTTATCAGCAAAAACAAAAAAAAATCTATAAGCAAACAAACAAAAACAAAAACCTGTCTTAAAATAGCATTTATTCATTAGATCAAAATACAAAAATTCAGAAAGTTGGCGTAAGTCAGTTTCATCACTACTGTATAACATTCCTCTTCATTTTGAGCAAAATTCTGTTTACAAAGAAAATAAGAACCAATGTGTATAGATTCTAATTCCTTAGGCTTAGAGTTTTTACTGTCTAAAGTACCATATACCTCAATTAGGAGCATTAAAATTTAATGTTCTGTAGCACAATAGGGTGACTAATCTTCATGACATTTTATAAAGTACAAGAAATATCCTTAACAAAATGTTCATGGAAAGGGGCCATTACTTTCCTTATTTGATCATAGTATAATGAATACATGGATCTTGCCCCTTGAGTACGTGTAATTCTGTGTCAATTTAAAAGACATTTTACATGTTAGTACTTTGCACTGTATTATAAATGCCTGTTTTGTGTCTTCTACCTAGACAGTAAAACTCTTGTTCCAAAAGTTTGCTTTCCTTTGGGTGCTTGATTGAGCCCTAGAACATTCTGTGTGGTATATTAATCATCACAACATTTTTAGTTGTTTATTTTTTAAAGACTTATTTTACTTGTGTATGTTTGTGTGAATATGCTCACATGTGTGTGCAGGTGACATGGAGGCTGAAAAGACACAGCACATCCCTTGGGTCTGGAGTTTCAGGTATATGTGGGTGTTAGAACCCAAACTCTGATACTCTGAGAGAGCAGTAAGTGCTCTTAACTCCTGGGGCATCTCTCCTGCCCCTTGTTTGTTTGAGGCAGGATCTTTAAGCTCAGGCTGAAACTCATACAAATCCTCCTGCCTCTGAGTGCTGGTTTTGCAGTCATGAGCCATCACGCTTGGCTGTCACGACATTTCTAAAATAAGGCTTAGTACAAAGCAGGGAATACATGACTCAGACAAGTCCTACTAATTTTTAATGTTTTTACTTATTCTTAGACAACCTTATACATATACATACAGTGTATCTTGATCATTTACACCCCCAATTTCATCCCTAACACATGGCCTCCCACCTTCATACCCCCCCTTTTTAAATAACCCAGTGAATTCTATTAGTGCTGTCTGAATACGCACAGGGAGCTTACCAGCAAGTTAGCATTTCAGCCCAATTAACATCTCAGGTTCATCTTGAGAATTAGAAAAACTTTTGTTTATACAAAATTGTGAGAATCAGGGTTGAGGAGATGGCTCGATGGGTAAAAGTACTTTATCGAGCATGAAGACATCATTTCAGATGCCTAAAACCCATTTTTTTAAAATGGTACAGGTACACACACTGCTGAAGTCACAGCACTGCAGAATGCAGAGACAGGTTAGCTAGGTCTTCCTCACTGCCTGGTAGCCTAGCTCCAGATTCAGTGGACATGCCTCAGTGGAATAACACAATTATACAGTGTATACACAGTAATAGAATAGGCCATGCAATGACCTCAGCCTCCATGTGCATGCACCCAGGTACATGTGTCTTTATCTACACATACACAGATATAGGACATACACAAAAATTCAAATTCTGAGCATCAAGATGAAATTTATGTGTGAAAGTTCTTTATAAGGAATTAAACGAGCTAAGCATGGTGGGACACACCTTTAATCCTGACATACAGAAGGCAGAGGCTAGTGAGCCGGAGGGAAGCCTGATCTATATAGTGAGTTGCAGGATACCCAGGGTTTTGCAGGGACTCTGTCTCATTAAATAAATAAATGAATAAATAAATAAATTAACTTGTGTAATGATACTATATGAAACACCACAAACCAATTTGCCACAGAAATAAGCCTACAGTTTAAATTATAAAATATAAATTGTTCCATGGACATACTGCATTTGTAACATTTAAGAAAACCTCAGTCAACTGAGAACAGGACCCCCTTGGGGGGAATTAGAGGAAGGATTGAAAGAGCTGAAGGAGCTTGCAACCCCATCAAAACAACAATGCCAACCGACCAGAGCTTCCAGGGACTAAACCACTACCAAAAGACTAACTCATGGCTCCAATTGCATATGTAGCAGAGAATAGCCTTGTTGGGGCACCAGTAGAAGGGGAAGCCCTTGGTCCTGACAAGGTTGGACCCTCCAGTGCAGGGGAATGTTGGTGGGGGTAAGGGGGATGGATGGGAGGAACACCCATATGGGGGAGGGAGAGGGGGAGGGGATGTGGGCTTATGAACAGGAAACCGGGATAGGATTTACATTTGAAATGTAAGTAAATAAATATATCTCATTTAAAAAAATAACAAAGAAAAACAAAAAAGAAAAAGAAAGAAAACCTCAGCCAGAACAGTGAGCTGTTACTACAAATCCACCAACAATTTTCTTTTCCCATCTCAGTTCAGAGCAATGGCCACTACAGAAGATGTAGCTGAGGATTTAGGACTCCTTCCCTAAGAGTTATCAGGTAAAGGTTAAAATAGCTTCTTGGAGGATAATTGTGTAATTATTAAAAACAATATAAGTATGCATTTCTCTAACTGATTTGTGGAACAACTGTAGAAAACTATATATAACTCTGTTGGGAGGCTACAACATAACACTCTTGCTATTAACTGTGGGTGGGGGAGTAGATGTGAGCAAAGCTGTAATTAGAGCAGGCAAATGATACCAGATGGTAACTTAAATTCACAGTGACACAGAAGAGAATCAGAATCCATAAAGGTAATGTAATCAATTCTATATACATACTTGCTTTTTAAAAATAACCTTTAAAAATACCAAAAGAAATCTAAACAAGCAAGCTAAGGACCAATGAGACCCCCTCCAAAAATGCCCAAACAAAGCAAATGATATAGAAAGTCTTACAAAAATAACATTAGAATTAGGTATGGGCCTTGCTCTTAAATGTGGTTACTATACCCAATGAGACTCCCTTGGGAGAAAAAAAAATCCTGATTTTTCCTTTGCCACTGAATATGAATTACCGATAGTTTCCAGGTTGTGGATGTAGCCTGTGCCTACTTTCCTCTGTCAGTGCTGGGACCCTGTCTATCTTGTACAGGGTTTGTGTGTGCTGCCACAGTCTCTGTGAGTTCATATGATCATTACACCTTTTGTGTCTGGAAGGCGTTGTTTCCTTAGAGTCATCCATCACCTCTGGTTCGTATAATCAATCCATGTATCTTCTGCATAGATTCCTGTGCCTTGAGAGTGGACTCTGATGAAGGTCTGCCCTTGAGGAGTGAGTGCTCCAGTGAATCTCACTTCAGTTTTGAGTTTCTGTGTTAGTTACCATCTTCTGAAAGCAGCTTCTCTGATCTGGCCTGAGAGAGGCACTGACATATAACTATATATTATTAGAAGTCTTTTTATAGCTATGTCCCTTTAGTAGAATAATAGTATTGGGTTTTTCAAGTCCATGACCTATTTAGTTTTAGGTTCTTGGCCATTGTAGCAGTGGTATGAGGTAGTCAGGTATAGATTCCATCTCATGGAGTGGGCTTTAAATCTAAGCAGAAAGTCGTTGGTTTCTCCTGTAGCATTTGTGCCACTATTGCACCAGTATATCTTGCTGGCAGGTGGTCGTAAGTTGCATGGTTTATAGTGGAGAATTACTTATGATTACAGTCTACCTTCCAGGTATGGGCAGTTGACGACGACTGTGCCGCCAGTGTGTGAATATCGGGCGTAGGTCTGCGATATTGAAAGAAAACATGTACACGGATCACCCGTTTTCAGAGAGTGCCACCAAGGCTTTACTGAGATCTCCTTATATACTCGAGGCAAAAGCCATGGGAAAACAACAAGGCAGGTGAAATTCCCCAATCAGGAAAACAGGAAAAGTCTGTGTGGTGCAGTCCCGGGCCCAATCAGGAGCATAAACAACTTCTTAACAACAGCAAGCTGGAAGACTCATGGGGGGAAAGGGTGCCATGGAAAGTCCCTGCTCCAAATCAGCGGCCAAGAGTAGCTGCCGAGGGTGTAAACAACTTCTTGCTATAGCAGGCTAAAAGGCTCAGCGAGGGGGAAGGGAAACAGCAAGGTAGGGCCCAACAGGCAGTACCTTTCAGTATCTTGAACACTAGTCACTAGGCTTCTGTTCCAGCTCAATGTTTGTGTATACAGCGACATAGGTGTTTTTAGAAATAGAGTATTATCATCAGATTGTAGAGATCAATAGCCTATGTTGTTTGAAGGTGTCTTTACTGCTCTAGTGCTGTAAGAAGAGACCATGAACAAAGCAACTTATAAAAGGAAAAATTTAATTGAACCCTTGCTTATAGATTCAGAGAGTTACTTTATGATCATCATAGTAGGGAAGGTGACAGCAGCCAGGCACATATGGTATTACGGAAGGAGCTGAAAGTTCACATCTGTTCTACAATTGCAGACAGAGTGGGAGATTGGGCCTGGCATGACGTTTGAAACCTCAAAGCTTACTTCCAGTGACACACCTCCTCTAATAAGGCCACACCTTCTCAAAAAAGAATCTTAATCTTTCCCAAATGGGAAGTTCCAGTATATAGGCATTCAAATATATGAGTTATGAAGGCCATTCATACATATGTGTGTGTGTATAAAGTTAATATTCACTATTTTATTTTTATTGGATATTTAATGTTTTTACATTTCAAATGTCAGCCCCTTTTCCTCCTCTCCCACACCCTCTCCCCCTCACTTGCTTCTGTGAAGATGCTGCCACTCCCACCTAAATGCCCTGGCATTCTCCTCACTGGGGAAGTAAGGCTTCACAGGACAAAGGGCTTCTCCTCCTATAAATGCCAGACAATGCCATCCTCTGTTACATATGTGGCTGGAGCTATGGGTCCCTCTATGAGTACTCATTTGTTGGTGGTTTAGTCCCTGGGAGTACTGAAAAGGTCTGGTTGGTTGATGTTGTAGTCATTCCTATGGGATCACAAATCCCTTCAGCTCCTTCACTCTTTTCTCTATCTCCTCCATTGTGGTGCCCACACTTAGTCCAATGGTTAGCTGCAAGTATCCTCATCTGTATCAGTAGGATTCTGGCAGAATCTCTCAGGAGACATACGTATCAATCTCCTATCAGCAAACACATCTTGGCATTAGCAATAGTGACTAGGTTTGGTGGCTGCATATGGGATGGATCCCTAGGTGGGGCAATCTCTGGATGACTTCCTTCAGTCTCTGTTCCACTCTTTGTCCCTGTATTTCCTCCTATGAGTATTTTGTTCTCCCTGCTAAGAAGAAATAAAACATCCACATTTTGGTTTTCCTTCAGCTTCATATGGTCTGTGAATCATTTATTGGGTATTCCAAGCTTTTTGGGGGTAATTTTCACTTATAACTGAGTGCAACCTCACTCAGAATGATATTTTCTAGTTCCATCCATTTGCTTAAGAATTTCATGTAGTCATTGATTTTAATAAGTGAGTTGTACTCCACTGTGTAGATGTACCACATTTTCTGTATCCATTCCTCTGTTGAAGGACATCCGGGTTCCTTCCAGCTTCTGGCTATTATAAATAAGACTGCTATGAACATGGTAGAGCATGTGTCCTTGTTATATGTTGGAGCATCATTTAGATATATGCCCAGGAATGGTATAGCTGGATCCTCAGGTAGTACTATATCTAATTTTCTGAAGAATTGCCAGACTGATTTCCAGAGTGGCGGTACCAGCTTGCAATCCCACCAACAATTGAGGAGTGTTCCTCTTTCTCCACATCCAGAAACTGCTATCCCCTGAATTTTGTATCTTAGGCATTCTGACTGGTGTGAGGTGGAATTTCAGGGTTGTTTTGATTTGCATTCCCCTCATGACTAAGGATGTTGCACATTTCTTTAGGTGCTTCTCGGCCATTCAATATTCTCCAGTTGAGAATTCCTTGTTTAGTTCTGTACCCCAATTTTAAGAGAAATATTTGATTCTCTGGAGTCTAACTTCTGAAGTTCTTTGTATATATTAGATATTAGTCCTTAATCGAATGTAGTATTGGTAAAGATCTTTTCCCAATCTGTTGGTTGCGGTTTTGTCTTTTGCCTTATAGAAGCTTTTCAATTTTAGGAGTTCCCATTTGTCCTTGTTCTTAGAGAATAAGCCATTAGTGTTCTGTTCAGGAAAATTTCCCCTGTTCCTATGTGTTTGAGGCTCTACCCCACTTTCTCTTCTATTAGTTTCAGTGTATCTGGTTTTATGTGGAGGTCTTTGATCCACTTGGACTTGAGCTTTGTACAAGAAGATAAGAATAAGTTGATTCGCATTCTTCTACATTCTGACTGCCAGTTGAACCAGCACCATTTATTGAAAATGCTGCTTTTATCCATTGGATAGTTTTAGCTCCTTTGTCAAAGATCAAGTGACCACAGGTGAGTGGGTTCGTTTCTGGGTCTTCAATTCTATTCCATTAATCTACCTGCCTGTCGCTGTACCAATACCATGCAGTTTTTAATCATGATTTCTCTGTAATACAGCTTGAGGTCAGGTATGGTGATTCCCCCAGAAGTTCTTTTATTATTGAAGATAGTTTTCCCTATCCTAGGAATTGCTCTTTCTAACCCTATGAAGAATTGAGATTGAATTTTGATGGGGATTGCATTGAATCTGTAGTTTGCTTTTGTCAAGATAGCATAGCCATTTTTACTGTATTAATCCTGCTAATCCATGAACATGGAAGATCTTTCCATCTTCTGAGACTTTCTTCAATTTCTTTCTTCAGGGACTTAAAGTTCTTGTCATATAGATATTCACTTGCTTAGTTAGAGTCACGCCAAAGTATTTTATATTATTCGTGACCATTGTGAAGGGTGTCATTTCCCTAATTTCTTTCTCAGCCTGTTTATCCTTTGAGTAGAGGAAGGCTACTGATTTCTTTGAGTTATTTTTTTATCCTGCCACTTTCCTGAAGTTGTTTATCAGCTGTAGGAGTTCTCTGGTGGAATTTTTGGAGTCACTAAAGTATACTATCATATCAAGTAAAAATAGTGATATTTTGACTCCTTCCTTTTCAACTTTTATCCCTTTGACCTCTTTTTGTTGACTAATTGCCCTGGCTAGTACTTCAAGTACTGTACTGAATAGATAGGGAGAGAGTAGGCAGCCGTGTCTAGTCTCTGATTCAAGTTTCTCATTTTTTAATTTGATGTTGGCTATTGGTTGCTGTATATTGCCTTTACTATGTTTAGGTATGGGCCTTAAATTCCTGATGTTTCTAAGATTTTAGCATGAAGGAGTGTTGAATTTTGTCAAATGCTTTCTCAGTATCTAATGAAACGATCATGTGTTTTTTTCCCCTGTTGAGTTTATTTATATAGTGGATTACGTTGATGGATTTCCATATATTGAACCATCCCTGAGATGAAGCCTACTTGATCATGGTGAATGATCATTTTGAGATGTTCTTGGATTCGGTTTGCAAGAATTGTTTTTAATATTTTTGCATCTTTATTCATGGGGAACTTGATCTGAAGTTCTCTTTCTTTATAAGGTTTTTGTGTGGATTAGGTATGAACGTAATTGTGGCTTCAAAAAATGGATTGGGTAGTGTTCCTTCTGTTTCTATTTTGTGGCATTGTTTGAAGAGTATTTGTATTAGGTCTTCTTTGAAGGTCTGATAGAATTCTGCACTAAACCCATCTGGTCCTGGACTTTTGTTGGTTGGAAAACTTTTATTTCTTCTATTTCTTTAGGAGTTATAGAACTGTTTTGATGGTTTATCTGATGCTGATTTAACTTTGGTACCTTGTTTCTGTCTAGAAAATTGTCCATTTCATCCAGATTTTCCAGTTTTGTTGAGTATAGAGTTTTGGAGTAGGATCTGATGATTTTATGAATTTCCTCAGTTTCCATTGTTATGTCTCATTTTTCTTTTCTTATTTTGTTAATTTTGATACTGTCTATCTGCCCTCTGGTTAGCCAGGCTAAGGGTTTATGTATTTTGTTCATTTTCTCAAAGAACCAGCTCCTGGTTTTGTTGATTCTTTGTATAGTTCTTTCTTATTCTATTTGGTTGAGTTCAGCCCTGAGTTTGATTATTTCCTGCCTTCTCCTTCTCTTACCCAAGAGGAGCATTTAGGTGTGCTGTCAAGCTGCTAATTTATGCTCTTTCAAGTTTCTTTTTGGAGGCACCCTCAGCTATGATTTTTCCTCTTAGCACTGCTTTCATTGTGTCCCATCAAGTTTGGGTATGTTGTGCCTTCATTTTCATTAAATTCTAAAAAGCCTTTAATATCTTTCTATATTTCTTCTTTGACTAAGCTGTCATTGAGTAGAGCATTGTGCAGCTTCCATGTATATGTGGGCTTTCTGTTGTTTTTGTTGTTATTGAAGACCAGCCTTAGTCCATGGTGATCTGATAGGATGCATGGGATTATTTAAATCTTCTTGTATCTGTTGAGCCCTGTTTTATGACCGATTATACAATTTTGGAGAAGGTAGGATAAGGTGCTGAGAAAACAGTATACTCTTCTGTTTTAGGATGAAATGCTCTATAGATATCTGTTAAATCTATTTGGTTCATAACCTCTGTTAGTTTCACTGTGTGTGTGTATTGAGTTTGTTTCTATGTTCTGTCCATTGATGAGAATGAGGTGTTGAAATCTCCCACTATTATTGTGTGTGGTGCAATGTATGCTTTGAACTTTAGTAAAGTTTCTTTTATGAGTATGTGTGTGTGCCCTTGCATTTGGGGCATAGATATTCAGAATTGAGAGTTCATCTTGGTAGATATTTCCTTTGATGAGTATGAAGTGTTGTTCCTTATCATTTTTGATAAGTTTTGATTGAAAGTCGATTTTATTCGATATTAGAATGGCTACCCCAGCTGGTTTCTTGGGACAATTTGCTTGGAAAATTGTTTTTCAACCTTTTACTCTGAGGAAGTGTCTGTCTTTGTCACTGAAGTGTGTTTCCTGTATGCAGGAATATGCTGGGTCCTGTCTATGTATTCAGTCTATTAGTGTATGTCTTTTTTTTTTTTTGATATATTTCTTTATTTACATTCCAAATGTTATTCCATTTCCAGGTTTCCCATCCATCAGCCCCCTATCCCCTCCCACTCCTCCATAAAGGTGTTCCCCCTCCCACCCACTCCCCCTTACCACCCCTCTCCTGATATTCCATTGCACTGGGGGTCCAACCTTGGCGGGACCAAGGGCTTCCCCTTCTATTGGTGCCCAACAAGGCCATCCTCTGCTACATACACAATTGGAGCCATGGGTCAGTCTACATATAGTCTTTGGATAATGGTTTAGTCCCTGGGAGCTCTGGTTGGTTGTCATTGTTGTTTTTATGGGGTTGCAAGTCCCTTCAGTTCTTTCAATCCTTTCCCTAATTCCTCCAATGGGGATCCCATTCTCATTTCAGTGGTTTGTTGCTAGCATTCACCTCTATATTTGACATGCTTTAGTTGCATCTCTCAGGAGAGATCTATATCCGGTTTCTGTCAGCATGCACTTCTTAGCTTCATCAATCTTATCTAGTTTTGGTGGCTCTATATATATGAGCCACATGTGGGGCAGGCTCTGAATGGCTGTTCCTCCAGTCTCTGTTCTAAACTTTGCCTCCACATCCCCTCCTATGGAAATTTTTGTTCCCCCTTTTAAGAAGGAGTGGTGCATCCACATTTTGGTCATCCTTCTTCTTGAGCTTCATGTGGTCTGTGGATTGTATCTTGGTTAATTCGAGCTTTTGGGCTAATGTCCACTTATCAGTGAGTGCATACCATGTGTGTTTTTCTGTGATTGGGTTACCTCATTCAGGATGATATTTTCTAGTTCAATCCATTTGCCTAGGAATTTCATGAAGTCACTTTTTGATAGCTGAGTAGTATTCCATTGTATAGATGTACTATAAGTGTATGTCTTTTTATTGGGAAGTTGAGTACATTGATGTTAAGAGATATTAAAGAACAGTAGTTGTTGTTTCCTTTTATTTTTGTTATTAGAGGTGGAATTATGTTTGTGTGGTTATCTTTTTTTGTCTTTGTTGAAAGAAGCTAATAATTTCTTGCTTTTTCTAGGGTGTAGTATCCCTCCTTGTGTTGGAGTTTTCCATCTATTACCCTTTGTAGGGCAGGATTTGTGTGAAAATATTGTGTAAATTTGGTTTTGTCATGAAATATTTTGGTTTCTCTATCTATATTTTCCTGGATATTGTAATGTGTGTTGGCATTTATGTTCTCTTAGCATCTGTATGACATCTGTCCAGGATATTCTAGCTTCATGGTCTCTTGAGAAATCTGGTTATTTCTGATAGGTCTGCCGGTATATGTTACTTCACCTGCTTCCCTTTTAAAATTCTTTTAATGTTTTTTGTTTTGTGCATTTCGTGTTTTGATTATTATGTGATGGGAGAAATTTCTTTTCTGGTCCAATCTATTTGTTGTTCTGTAGGCTTCTTGTATGTTTATGGGCATCTCTTTCTTTAGGTTAGGGAAGTTTACTTCTATAATTTTTTTCAAGATGTTTACTGGCCCTTTAAGTTGAGAATCTTCACTCTCTTCTATATCTATTATTCTTAGGTTTGGTCTTCTCATTTTGCCTGGATTTCCTGGATGTTTTGGGTTAGGAGCTTTTTGCCTTTTGTGTTTTCTTTGACTATTGTGTCAATGTTTTCTATGGTATCTTCTGCCCCTGAGATTCTATCT